>NC_041402.2:148658661-149266161 GCF_900747795.2 Erpetoichthys calabaricus | reverse complement strand
TGCTTTCATTTTCAATGAAATGAAAAAAGCTCTCCAAGAGAAAACGTCAATGAAGAAGAAACAGTTTGCACTATCTAAAAATCAGAAACCCTCATTTATAAAAGTTTGCTGCAGATGACTTAACTGAAAATCACATTATGATTGTTTTATTTCAAATCCATTGTGGTGGCGTATATGGCCAAAATGATCAAAATTATACTCTCTCTCTCTTTGTATGTATGTATGTGTATATATATGTATATATATATATACAGTGGTGTGAAAAACTATTTGCCCCCTTCCTGATTTCTTATTCTTTTGCATGTTTGTCACACAAAATGTTTCTGATCATCAAACACATTTAACCATTAGTCAAATATAACACAAGTAAACACAAAATGCAGTTTGTAAATGGTGGTTTTTATTATTTAGGGAGAAAAAAAAATCCAAACCTACATGGCCCTGTGTGAAAAAGTAATTGCCCCCTGAACCTAATAACTGGTTGGACCACCCTTGGCAGCAATAACTGCAATCAAGCGTTTGCGATAACTTGCAATGAGTCTTTTACAGCGCTGTGGAGGAATTTTGGCCCACTCATCTTTGCAAAATTGTTGTAATTCAGCTTTATTTGAGGGTTTTCTAGCATGAACCGCCTTTTTAAGGTCATGCCATAGCATCTCAATTGGATTCAGGTCAGGACTTTGACTAGGCCAGTCCAAAGTCTTCATTTTGTTTTTCTTCAGCCATTCAGAGGTGGATTTGCTGGTGTGTTTTGGGTCATTGTCCTGTTGCAGCACCCAAGATCGCTTCAGCTTGAGTTGACGAACAGATGGCTGGACATTCTCCTTCAGGATTTTTTGGTAGACAGTAGAATTCATGGTTCCATCTATCACAGCAAGCCTTCCAGGTCCTGAAGCAGCAAAACAACCCCAGACCATCACACTACCACCACCATATTTTACTGTTGGTATGATGTTCTTTTTCTGAAATGCTGTGTTCCTTTTACGCCAGATGTAACGGGACATTTGCCTTCCAAAAAGTTCAACTTTTGTCTCATCAGTCCACAAGGTATTTTCCCAAAAGTCTTGGCAATCATTGAGATGTTTCTTAGCAAAATTGAGACGAGCCCTAATGTTCTTTTTGCTTAACAGTGGTTTGCGTCTTGGAAATCTGCCATGCAGGCCGTTTTTGCCCAGTCTCTTTCTTATGGTGGAGTCGTGAACACTGACCTTAATTGAGGCAAGTGAGGCCTGCAGTTCTTTAGACGTTGTCCTGGGGTCTTTTGTGACCTCTCGGATGAGTCGTCTCTGCGCTCTTGGGGTAATTTTGGTCGGCCGGCCACTCCTGGGAAGGTTCACCACTGTTCCATGTTTTTGCCATTTGTGGATAATGGCTCTCACTGTGGTTCGCTGGAGTCCCAAAGCTTTAGAAATGGCTTTATAACCTTTACCAGACTGATAGATCTCAATTACTGCTGTTCTCATTTGTTCCTGAATTTCTTTGGATCTTGGCATGATGTCTAGCTTTTGAGGTGCTTTTGGTCTACTTCTCTGTGTCAGGCAGCTCCTATTTAAGTGATTTCTTGATTGAAACAGGTGTGGCAGTAATCAGGTCTGGGGGTGGCTACGGAAATTGAACTCAGGTGTGATACACCACAGTTAGGTTATTTTTTAACAAGGGGGCAATTACTTTTTCACACAGGGCCATGTAGGTTTGGATTTTTTTTCTCCCTAAATAATAAAAACCATCATTTAAAAACTGCATTTTGTGTTTACTTGTGTTATATTTGACTAATGGTTAAATGTGTTTGATGATCAGAAACATTTTGTGTGACAAACATGCAAAAGAATAAGAAATCAGGAAGGGGGCAAATAGTTTTTCACACCACTGTATATATATATATGTGTGTGTGTGTGTTGCATAGTTTACTGTCATATAATGCAAAGAGTACGCGACATGTGTTTCGCCCTCATTTGGGCTCATCAGGCGTACACACTCTACTGCTCCCCTCTCGGGGATCGAACCTCGGATGTCAGCGTCAGAGACGAAGCCCCTTTACGCTGCTAGTAATCCACATAAGGAGAAAATATATTGCATATCTTAATATCTTAAAATAGTTTTTTTATTCCAAAGTTTTCGACAATCTAACAGGTGTCATCATTAGAGAAAAATGATTAGCCATACAGGAATCTAAAACATTAAATAGCATGGCTCTCAAATGAAAACACCATTAACAGACATTTGGACATGAACCCAACATATACTTAAAAAGAATGACACCTAAATAATTGAAAAAACTTTATGACCAACACCCACTCAACCCCACCTTACTGATCCCCACCATGCACACCCACCTCCTCATTTGCTAGTAATGTTGTAACAAGCAGGTTGAAATCAGGAAGACATTTAATAACGAGTTTGATGTTTTACTTACTAAACTTACATAACATAGCGTATCATTCTCAAACCTGTTTAATCCATTTCAGGGTCTGGGTCTGAAACTTATTCTGGCAATACTGGATGCAAGGCAGGAAACCGCTCTGTTCATAATAGGGTCCATTAATTCACACACACTCATGCTCACTATCAAGCCAGTTCAGATTTGCCAATTATGCTAACCAGCAGAATTTTGACATATGAGAGGAAAACCCATGCAGACATAGAGAGACTACAATAGTCTGTATCTGTCAGGCGGCTGTGCCACTGTACTGACCATTATCAAACAACATGCGTTAAATAATGCTGAAACATTCAAACTTGCACTAACTCTGCACAGTGTAGGTCTCCTGTCAAAACTAGTGAACTTTTTTTGTCTTTATAAATACTAAACTGTTAAATGAAATGAGATGGCAGATGGACAGGTTTACTTTTCTTTGTACTTCTTCACAGTTTTTTATCTAATACATTGTTCCTAAAAACATACACAGGCTTTTAGTTGAAATGAAACCAAATCTTGTGTCAACAATACTGAGCTTTTGTCAGCTAACCATCTTATGCAGCACCATTTATTTAGCATGATTCTGTTGCAAAGGTATTAAAGCTTTTCCATAAGAATGAGGCTTTATGTTTGAACATTGGAAAATGACAGTCCAGAAGGTCAATTTATCTAGGCCATAGGCATAGTTGCTTACTTAAGGCAGGCTTTGTTTGCCTATTGGGTCCTATAAATAATCATCAAATTAAGTGTTGTTTAAATCTTACCCCTTGACAAGCTGGCGCCACAGAAGACATGCATCACTGGAGTTGAGAGAGAACCCAAGGCTAAATACAATCTGAAATGTGGTGAGTACATACAGTAGGAGTGTACAAATAGTAGCTATAGTAAGTAATATTTCTTCATACAACTAACTTTGTTTTCTGCAACTGGATAATTCAATTAACTAAAAGTGTATTTTACAAAGTTGTTTTTATAGTTATTTTTAATGCTCTTTTAGACTTTGAAAGCATACATCTTTAGATTGGTGCATGCGATGCTACAGTCTGTTATGTTCTTCAGAAGCATTGAAGCGTGACATGAATGAACCCTTATGTAATGTGGCAACATGGAGCTGATGTGTTAAATAATGCCACTTGATGCAAGGCATATTTTTGCAAGTTCCCATATTGTATATTCCTATTAGGCGTCAGGTAATACACTTAATCCACATACATTATGTTTTGCTGTAGAGGGTTCATAATACAATAGTACTGTGATACATTACCTTTTCAAAACAACGTGCAAAATAATAAATATTTAATATTAGTTTAAAAAAGATATGAACAAAAATTAGTAGGTTTACCTTAAAATCAATAAAACATACCACATAGGCATTAAAAATACAAATGTATACTGTGGTAAATAGAGGCACTGTTGACCCCTTGAACCCTCAGACCAAACGTCACACACCAGATAAAAAGTCCAATAATTATTTATTACAATAATAAAGTGCACAAAGCACCACTACTCCACACTACTCCAATAAACTATAATCACTACAATAATAAACAATCCTCCAGTCCCAGACGCTTAGCCACCCTGCCTCCCAACTCAGCTCAATATCTGGGATTTACCACAATCCTTTTATAGTCCTTGACCCGGAAGTGTTTTGCCTTCTCTGTCCGTGACATGGGACACTTCTGGGTCAGATAAAAATCCTTTTTCTTCACCCCAGAAGCACGTCATTCCTTGTGTCGCTGTGATTAAGACGCACTTCCGGGTTATGGTGCAAATAACGATCCCTGGGCCTCCCTGCAGCGACTCCTGGCAGCCCCCGTGGTATCCAGCAGGGCTGTGCATTAAAAGTCCACTGTCAATAATTCCCTGCTGGCATTCGGGGTAGCTCCATGCTGCAAGGAGGGCTCCATCTGGTGGCCCCCGCCCCCCCCCCCAGTGAAGAACCAAGGTTTGATTGAAGCGGCCAGCCCCGTGAGGGGCGTCGTCCTCCAGGAGGATCCATGGGTCGGGCCATGGCTACGTCGTCGAGGCTCCGAGAACCTAGGGGAAACGTTGTATCGGAAATCCCTCTGATGCCCTGTCCTCCGAGGACAATGTCGCCATAAGTGGCCCGGCCGGCGGTGGTCATAGCATAGCCGCCGTCCTCCCGTTTGTATCCCTCTGCGTGACTGGAAACACTTGGGAAACTCTGGCTCCGCCCTTTTCTCCGCTGAGGAGGATTTATCGGCCGCCTCTATGCTCTCAGTCCACTTTTCTATTTTGTTGGGAGACCCCAGTTTCTTTTTTGGGATCTCCTCCTTAATCTGGGGGTTGTGCACAGTTTGGGTCTCTCTATTAGTTAAAGAGAGCCCTTTCACTGTCTGAATCCCCTTTGATTTTTTATTGAAAGGAGGTGGCGTCTTCAGCACCGTGTTGCTCCGGGAGACAGGACTATCCAGCTGCTCCGGGTCGATCGGTGCTTCCTCTGCCCCTTCTGTCATTAACTCACACTCTCTTGTAGGGCACGCAGTGATTTGGCACCCGCTACTTATTAAACGCGGGCCCGGATCACACTGCGTCCCTATATGCTGTACAGTACCGATATGACTCACCTGTACCGCCAAATCATATAAGGCGGGACACTCTCGACCTAAACGCCGCAGGTACTCATTCACCCGTCTCAACGCTGCTTCGGCCGTCGCTCCCAGATCTTCGATAACCTTCTTTATCTCCGTCATCATCTGCAGAATACTCCGCACGGGCTCGATTAATTTCTCGAGTTCCCACACGTCTAAATAGTTATTTATTTCGACCGGAGGCAAGTTTACTTCCTTATTCTCCTTACCTGCCGGCTGGGAGCCAATGAGCACGTCCGCTGTCAGCACGTGCTCTGACGGGCTTCGCAAGGGAGCCTGGGATTTGGAGTTCTTTTCGGAGGTCCGCAGTGCCGCTTTTGGCTGACTGCGATCCGTCTGTCTCAATTTATCGACGGACCGATCAGTCATTTCCCAGACCTCCTTACCGTTTTGTAGGGAGAGCGGTGCTTCGCTCACCTCCCTTTTCCCCTTCGGAAAAACCAAGTCCGTCTTCGTGTGGGCGAAGTCGAAAGTAGTAGGACGCATACCTCCTCCTTTCCCCAATCCTTCGGGGTGTGTCACGTGTCCCTCGCCGGCACCCAATATGCGGAAGTCTTCTGTATTGTTCGTCTGCCCAAACAAGAGCGCAACACCGTCATCGGGATTCTCTTCTGCATCCCGCAGAGCCTTCAGATGATCTTCTCCGAGGTATGTGCATGGTACAAAATGAGTTATTTTAAATATATCATCAATTATATCCCCGGCACATACCTCGTTGAAGTCCTCTTTGTCCGGAGGCTTCTCCCGATCAATGTAGCCGTCCTGTCGCTCATCCCGAGTGTCGGCCATGACAAACATGGAACTTCCACTGGCGCTGTTACTCTGCTGTGCCTTCTTCTTCCCCACGACAGTCATAAAAAAAAAGGGGGGGTTGTGGCGATGTTTCTGCGTGCCTCAATGCTGCCTTCTTAGGGTTCTCTGTCCACAGTAAATTTGTAAATACAGGTCCTCTGCCAAACCGACGGCCAGAGAATCCTGCTGGGACTACGCCAGCTGTGGTAAATAGAGGCACTGTGGACCCCTTAAACCCTCAGACCAAACGTCAGACACCAGATAAAAAGTCCAATAATTATTTATTACAATAATAAAGTGCACAAAGCACCACTACTCCACACTACTCCAATAAACAATAATCGCTACAATAATAAACAATCCTCCACGCCCAGACGCTTAGCCACCCTGCCTCCCAACTCAGCTCAACATCTGGGATTTCCCACAATCCTTTTATAGTCCTTGACCCGGAAGTGTTTCGCCTTCTCTGTCCGTGACATGGGACACTTCCGGGTCAGATAAAAATCCTTTTTCTTCACCCCGGAAGCACGTCATTCCTTGTGTCGCTGTGATTAAGACGCACTTCCGGGTTATGGTGCAAATAATAATCCCTGGGCCTCCCTGCAGCGACTCCTGGCGGCCCACGTGGTATCCAGCAGGGCTGTGCATTAAAAGTCCACTGTCCATAATTCCCTGCTGGCATTCGGGGTAGCTCCATGCTGCAAGGAGGGCATCTGGGAGCCTGGGGGTATTGGCCGGGATAAATAGCCAGCCATATCTCAAAATACATTTTTCACAGCATTTCTTTGACCCAAAAATAATTTTTTATTGAGTATTGTGATCACCAGATTGAATGTGAAAAAAATGAATCTGTATCTTTCATCCTGCATGCTTCTCTATATACCTTGGCTGTTTAAACCGTCCTGCAAGTGAAAAGGTGCCCGTCCTTTCTAACTAACACGCACACTGCAAACTTTTAGCGGACATTGTATTTGTTAATGATTCCTTCATAACATTCCAAGAATTAGTAAAATTTTACAAAATTGCAATCAGTATATACACAATGTGGTATGTAGAAAAACAGCAACATGAATACTAATATCAGTTACGGACATGTAGCTTTGAAAAACAAATTTGTTATTTTGATGCTTGGAAGTGGTGAACTCAGAAGTGTGAATTGCAGTTCTGAGATATTTTTAACTTTAAAATATTTTTTACTGTTTTTGATGGAAGTTTGTTTATTAGCCACTTAGTATGTTTGAAACTCCTACAATTCGTAAGTATGAAAATGATTCCCTGGCCCAAGTGTCACCTAAGATGATTACCTCATTGCTTCACTGCTCGTACCAGCCCTTTTGCCACAAATGTAAACATCACTCTTTGCAGTAGGTTTAAGTGCAGACCTTGATAAAATTCTACTTTTGTCATTAACTTTCTCAAATACTTTATATCTTTTTTAAACAAACTACTTGTGTCCAGCAGGGAGTTTTAGCTCTACATATGGACCAGGTTCAATACTGGGATTCACACTGAGGAAAGGTTGTTCCATTTACCTTGCTGCTTCAAAGCCACAACAGAGATAAAAATGATGACAACAACAACAGCCACCAATAATCAGGACACAAATAATTTTAGGCTTAGCTTGCATTAAAAAAATCTTTCAACATGCAAATCTGGCCTCAAGCCCTCCCGGCAGACCCACAACAAAAGTTGACAGCAGTTGGCTGAGGTGCTCTGGCTGATATCTTGATCAGATGCTGTTGGATCCTGCAGAAGTTTGAATATGGCAGATTGTGGAGGGTCACAATTTTTAAATCCAAAGGTTTAGCATTTCAGCAGCTGTTTTACTCCAGGGTGTCTAGGGTCTAGCAGTTTTGGGGTCTCAAATGCCGTTGTGTAGAAGCACTTTTTGTAATTTTAAGATAGTATTGTTTTGGTACAATAAACCAATCACTGGAAAATATCGGCATTTGTCCTGGCAGAGCCCAAGAAATATTTTCTCACATTCAGAGCATAATAGTAAAAACAAGAAAAACCAGCAATGTAACAGAATAATAAGATAGGTATGGTACATAAAAGAATATTTCATAAACTAGTTAGATCAGTCCAGAGCTTAGTAAATATACTGACCAGAGTGACCATCTAAGTATTATTGATATACATCGCCGCATGCATTATTAAATTGAACAACTGACACAATAAATTTTAATTTGAGTTTGTTAAGCCGTGATGCTTTAGGACAAGATGATAATCAAATGTGATGAACATTGGTGCAATATGGGAATCTTCAGTATGTTGGAATCGGTACTGCAAATACATTGTATTAATACTATGCCAGGTCTGTCAAGGCTAGGTAGAATTTACTGTTCTTACTGTATCAAGGCCTGCGGCTTAGCATCTCTTACTGCATCGTTATATTGAGTTGCATGTCTGAGATTTATGGTGCCTTTTGCTAGATATGTTCTAAGTCAAGTGTACAGCAATGCTAAGTTTTTTTAGATATCCAGGGAAGCTTGGAATTATTTGTGTTTTATGTTGTGTGTCCTGTCCATATTTTTGATGTCTTCCTATGGATGATTGCTCAGTTAGAAAAAGATCTTGATGTTAGGGTAAGCAATACAGTGCCCCTGTATATCTGGCCGTTCGTTTCAAACTAGATGGCATCCAGAGCAACTATTACTGTAATCTTCTTTAGTATTTGTAATACAGGGTGTCAATAAAGTCTCTTTACATTTTCAAAAAATTACTAAATAGGCAATTGATGAGATATGTTAATCAAATTTGTCCTTTGTACTCAGTCGTTATCAAAGTTTGTTTTAGTGATGAGGCAACCTTCCATGTTTCAGGGGAACTGAACACACATAATGTGAGAATCTGGGGCTCAGAAAACCCCCATGTGACTAGGGAACTTCACCGAGATAGTCCACAGGTGAATGTGTGGTGTGGAATCATGTGCAATTGAAACATTGGTCCATTTTTCTTCAATGATACATCAATTACTGCAAATGTTTACCTTGACCTTTTGACTGAATATGTGACATCACAACTGGATGATCTTCAAAAAACCATCATTTTCCAGCAAGATGGTGCACCACCACATTGGGGACTGCATGTTCGTGGGTTCCTGAATCAAACTATTCCAGATCGGTGGATTGGAAGGGGTGGCCCAATTCCCTGGCCACCTCGTTCACCAGATATCACTCACCTGGACTTGTTTCTGTGGGGTTATGTTAAAGATATCGTGTATCGAACAAAGATACGGGACATTAATGACCTGAAGTAAAAGATCACTGATGTCATTGCCACCATTGATGACGCTGTGCTACAGAGAACGTGGCAAGAAATCAAGCACTGTCTTGATGTGCTTTGTGCAACTAATGGTGCCCATATAGAGGTGTATTAAATGAGGCAAAAAAAAACTTCAATATCTACTCCTCATTTTGTAAATTTCCACAGATTTCTACAGATTTGTCTATCCCGCGAGTGGCAGCTATTCCAGCAGCTCCGTGTATGACTTTATTTTTCTACCTTTTTCTCTATTTCACTGTTAACTCCTACCACTTTCTTTTATGTGGACTCGGACTTTTTACTACTTGGACATGGATTTTTACACGCCGAGACTCGTCTATTCAAGTAGTCAACTTCAAGCACTGAGAACAAATGCCCGCACCGGTGTGGTTCCCTATTTACCTGACGAGGTAAGAAGTCGGTATCACGGCAGCAGAGCCGGTGCTAAGATAAAAGCCAAGCGTTTAGCGAGAAAGTGGCGCTACAAGCCTTCTGTGATCCCGGGAAATGTGAACTCACTACCAAATAAAATCAACGAACTGGCTGCACTGGTGAAAAATGTCAGGACCTACAGAGAATGCAGTTTGCTGTGTTTTAGTGAAACATGGCTAACAACATCCCAGGTGCTAACGTGGAGCTACCCGGGTTTAGCACAGTTATGAGCAGACAGAGACGCAAATACCTGCAGAAAGGAGGTGGACTTGCACTCTATGTTAATAAAAGATGGTGCAACTCTGGACATGTTAACGTTAAAATCTCCACTTGCTGCAGGGACATCGAACTGTTGGCCGTAAGTCTGCATCCCTATTATTTGCCCAGAGAGTTTGGACACGTCATTGTTTTTATTGTTTACATCCCTCCTCGGGCGGACGTGGAGATAGCGGGTGACATCATCCATTCCGCAGTTGCTAAACTACAAACGCAGCACCCTGAGGCACTTGTGCTAATCTCTGGAGACTTCAACCATGTAACGCTGGACAAAACATTACCAGCCTTCTCCTAGTATGTGGATTGTAACACCTGGGGAAATAGGACTATTGACCTACTGTATGCAAACGTTAAAGACGCATACAGCGCCACCCCGCTGCCTGCGCTTGGGAAAGCAGATCATAACCTGGTTCTGCTTCAGCCTCACTACAAACCAAGAGTGAAGGAGCTACCTACAACCACACGCTCATTCAGGAAGTGGTCCCCTGAGGCAGAGCAGGCTCTGAGAGACTGCTTTGGAACTACGGACTGGGATATCCTGCAGGGATCTTATAGTGAGAACATTGAGGAGGTTGTTGACTGCACTACTGACTACATCAACTTCTGTATGGACATTGTAGTTCCAGTAAGAACAGTACGCTGCTATGCTAACAACAAGCCATGGATTACAAGTGACATCAAGGGCCTTTTGAATCAGAAGAAAAGGGCTTTTAAAGGCAGTGATCAGCATGAGCTTAAGTGCATGCAGAAGGAACTCCGAGTCCAGCTCAGGGCGGCAAAGGAGCAGTACAGGAGAAAGCTGGAGCAGAAGTTGCAGAATAACAGCATGAAGGAAGTGTGGGATGGGATGAAGATCATCACTTGTTGCAGCTCAAAGTGGGGTGCCACCATCGAGAGAGATGTGGAGAGAGCAAACCAGATGAACAACTTTTTTAACAGGTTTGACCACCCTAACCCACTCTCACCTCGGAGTACTGCACCCTCCACACATCCTTCTGCTGATACCAGCATAGAAGAGAGTTTACCCCAACCCACAATGACAGCAACCCAGGTAAGCAGAGAGCTGAGGAGATTTTGTGCCAGCAAAGCAGCAGGTCCAGATGGAGTACCGCCACAACTGCAAGACGGCCTGTGCATTGGAGCTGGGGAGTCCTCTACAGAGCATCATCAACCTGAGCCTGGAACAGGGGAGAATCCCAAGTCTTTGGAAAACTTCTTGTATCACTCCAGTCCCAAAGGTATCGCATCCTAGTGAGCTGAATGACTTCCGGCCTGTCGTTCTGACGTGGCATGTGATGTAGACCATGGAGCGGCTGCTGCTTCACCACCTGAGGCCACAGGTCCATCATGCCCTCGACCCTCTGCAGTTCGCATACCAGGAGAAGGTGGGAGCAGAGGATGCCATCATCTACATGCTACACCGATCACTCTCCCATTTGGACAGAGGCAGTGGTGCTGTAAGAATTGTGTTTCTGGACTCTTCTAGCGCCTTCAACACCATCCAACCTCTGCTCCTCAGGGACAAGCTGACAGAGATGGGAGTAGATTCATACCTGGTAGCATGGATCGTGGATTATCTTAAAGACAGACCTCAGTATGTGCGTCTCGGGAACTGCAGGTCTGACATTGTGGTCAGCAACACAGGAGCGCCGCAGGGGACTGTACTTTCTCTGGTCCTGTTCAGCCTGTATACATCGGACTTCCAGTACAACTCGGAGTCCTGCCACGTGCAAAAGTTCGCTGACGACACTGCTATCATGGGCTGCATCAGGAGTGGGAAGGAGGAGTATAGGGATCTAATCAAGGACTTTGTTAAATGGTGCGACTCAAACCACCTACACCTGAACACCAGCAAAACCAAGGAGCTGGTGGTGATTTTTAGGAGGCCCAGGCCCCTCATGGACCCCGTGATCATCAGAGGTGACTGTGTGCAGAGGGTGCAGACCTATAAATACCTGGGAGTGCAGCTGGATGATAAATTGGACTGGACTGCCAATATTGATGCTCTGTGTAACAAAGGACAGAGCCGACTATACTTCCTTAGAAGGCTGGCGTCCTTCAGCATCTGCAATAAGATGCTACAGATGTTCTATCAAGCGGTTGTGGCGAGCGCCCCCTTCTATGCGGTGGTGTGCTGGGGAGGCAGCATAAAGAAGAGGGATGCCTCATGCCTGGACAAACTGGTGAGGAAGGCAGGCTCTATTGTTGGCATGGAGCTGGACAGTTTGACATCTTTGGCACAGCGACGGGCGCTCAGCAGGCTTGTATCATTTATGGAGAATCCACTGCATCCACTATACAGTGTCATCTCCAGACAGAGGAGCAGCTTCAGCGACAGACTGCTGTCACTGTCCTGCTCCACTGACAGACTGAGGGGGGGGTAAACCATCCGGGGGGGGTAAACGTTAACATCATTCAAAGTTATTGTCTGTCTGTATACCTGCATTGTTATCACTCTTCAATTTAGTATTTTCTTTATCAGTATGCTGCTGCTGGAGTATGTGAATTTCCCCTTGGGATTAATGAAGTATCTATCTATCTATTCATTTGTTTTTTTAATAAAATTTTGAAATTGTAAAGAGACTTTGTGGACACCCTGTATTTTATACCATCAGAACAATGACTATGCCGATTAGGTATTCTCAAACTGCAGACAATGATCAGGCTGTCTAATGATCTCAGAATTATACAGGTTGAACATTGTAAGCTCTGGTCAATAATTATTTTTTGTAAATATCATAGTACAATTGATGATGCACTATTCAGTCTATTAAGAACACATATATGCTAAAGGGGTGGAATAAATAAAGCAGCAGTCATAAGCAGAATTTACACAAGTATTTTAATCATGACATTTACGTTATAAAACTAGAACATTTACTTAACGGTCTACATGAAACCCATTGTCTCTATGTTTTAGGAGTCTTGGAATAACAGCTGACGTTCAAAGTGAGTAGAGATGAGTAAAGCAGAGGTCTTCATTGCAGGGAAGCATGGGATACTTGACATCTATAACTGCAGCTTCAAATAACACTTTCCTCCAATCCATAAGGTTTACACACAGAGAAAGTGTTGAGACTGTCCTACTACCACAGTGACAGGTCCAACTCTAGCTAAAGTTTTACCAGGACGTTCACTGAGGCATGTTGATGACAAATTACGCTATAGCTTAACTGAAATAACATGGAGCAAAATGACTTATATAAAGGTTTATTTTGTGAAAGTGTTTTTTTAGTTGGTTTAAAAGTTTCAGTAAAACAAATTGAAAACAGTTAAATGTTAAATACATTGACTAGTAGTCACATTGAAAACCCTTTCCCCTCCAAGTAAACAAGGAAAAGTAAAGGTAGGAAAAAAAAAAGTAAAAAGGAGTCGGTAAAGATTTTAAATTGGCTAGAAGTGTTTTTGAAATTAATTATTGGAAATTGATCAGTGCTTTAAAGACAAGGCCAGGTTAAGACTCCCACAGGCCCCTTGTTGACTTCGCTCCTTTACAGATAGTTGATCATGCTTTTAACAATTCAGCGCACAGACACTGGGTCATTTAACGTAGCATGGTATTTCTCAATCAAGATTTCAGCTCAAGACTTGATCATTTCATCTCCCTTCCTTACCATGGTCATTTCAGCCTGTGAATACTCAATTGTTTCGTTAAATGGTGGGACCTGATAAAAAGACTCCTTGCCTCCCTCCTAATTCATTAACAGCTGTGTTTGGTGTTCTTCCAGATGGACTTAAAGTGGAGAAGGACAAACAAACTATGATTGCCTTTACTACACTATTGGCACGTAGACTTATCTTGCTCAACTGGAAGAATCCTAACTTTCCTATTCAAAGTCAGTAGGTAACTGATGTTTTATACAATTTGAACCTGGAAAAAATCAAATTCGCACTTAAAGGATCTGTATAAAACTTTTTGAAAACCTGGCAGGATGTAATAAATAACATTTTAGAATAAGCATTTAAAAGAGGAAGCAGGTTCTCTCCCCTCTTTTAAATTTATCTTTATTAATTTATCTATTTACTTACTTTTACTAGCGTAAAGTTTTACTCTGCTGGCCTAGCTCTCTTTCTCAGGGGTGGGGGTTGATTTGCTTCAAACCTATTTTTTGTAAAATATGAGTTATTTGTATGGAATGTTATTTGATTTTAATAAAATCAATAAAATAAAAAAAAGACTCCTTGCCGCACCCAGAACACCCTGATAGTAGATCATTACCCGTTTCAACAATATTAATTAAGGACAGAAATAGTCATCATGTCTTCTAAACACATTTGGGTTGCTCTACATTTCTTTCTAATATGAAGTAATGAAAATATTTTTCCAATTATGCCACAGTAGTTTTAGATTCATCCGAAAATGCAGAATGGGATGATTAGCTAGTAGTGCGGTGATTGTTATCATGTTAGAATGGTTATTTAAGTGATGGCTACCCTCTTAATATGTCCCCAAAAACAGCTATTATTATTAAAATGTGAATTTAGTTAAGGTTTACTGTCATGTGTACAGACAGTAAATATGAAAAATATTCACCCCATTTTGAAGTTTTCACATTTTATTGTTAAGCATCATTTTATTGTTATACTGCATTAAACCTCAGTTTTGTTTTTTGGACACCAATCAACAGAAAAAAAAAATATCAGAGTGACCCTGTGTTAGGATATAGTTGGACAATGACTGACTGACTATCAGAGTGAAAACAGATCTCTGCAAAGTGGTCTAAATGAATTACAAATCTAAAACACAAAATAACTGATTGCATTTGCATTCGCTCTCTTCAAGTCAGTATTTGGTAAATGCACCTTTGGCAGCCATGACAGCCTTGAGTCGAGAGTCTGTGTGCACAGGTCTGTATCAGTTTGTTGTTTTTCTTGTCGGTATCCCCTGACTTGTGCTTTTCAGGCACCCCTTCACAGAGTTGCTTGGAGTGGGGTTGTGGTGTGTGTGTGTGTGTGTTTGTTTGTTGTCTTCACTGTGTAAATTAGACCATGGAACTGACTGACCACAACTTACGGATAAGATGCATTTATTTATACTACCACCACTTCAAACTTCTTTGACTACAGACTGGTGATCTCTGCACCAGTCATGATTTAGGTGTGTCATGTGTAAGTTGGTAAAAGCGTATGAGGTTGATTATTTTGTGTTTTATATTTATAATTAATTTAGCTCACTTTGCAGAGATTTGTTTTCATTTTGGTTAATCATTGTCAAAAAAGCCAAAGTAAATCCACTGTTACTCATGTAGTATAAAAATAAAATATGAAAATACCCAAGGGGTAAATCCATTTTATAGGAAGTGAGTACAATGAAATTCTTACTTGCATTTCTCTTCAGAATAGTGGCAGTTACACAGTACTAACAAATAGACACACAAATAAAATAAATCAATGAAACAGCACAGACACATAGAAATACACATGTGCAGCATTTGTTGCTATGACTGGCTGTTCAGTAAATCTTGTGACCCGTGAATTGTAGATCAAGCTAAGAACTTCACTAAAATGTGTGACTGGTGATGGTGGGTGTCTTAACACATCGATCGCCCTCAGAAGAGTCTGTTTCAGTGTATATTTTCTGTAGTTGAGAAAAAAATATGTGCAATTGTACAATTTTTAAGTGAATTAGGATGCACAGATTTAGGACAAATATATTCTAGCTAGGGATGTTTTCTGAAAATGTTCAAGGCAGATTTTCCAAATGAAACTAAGAAGTCAGGGTTCAAGTTTGTTAGAAAATATAATGGCCTACCTTCTTCTCCACAAATGCTATTAAATGTACATGAGCAAATTTTAAAATTATTATAATACATGATTGTCCTAAAATACTACACTGGTAATAAAGACTTCTTCTTGGTTTACGCAGCTGTGCATAAATAAAAGTGCCAATTGGAATTATCCACAATGCAGCAAACAGAGTTGATAAATAATTAAGACAATACATTTTACCTTCTACAGAATAATATAGTTGTCCAGTGAATCAAAATGCTGGCAACTACTACTCCCGACAGTCCTGAAGATTAAGTCATAAGCACAGAAATAATCTGTAATTAAACGCTGCACAGAAAGACCTCTGTGCTAGAGATTATTAGGAGGCTGAAAGCTTTTCTAAGGATATTGAAGTGGAAGGATTACTATCAGTCCTGAGAAGGACATCAACGTACATAATTCTCTGAAAAAAATGAAGCATATGTTTGGTTAGAAGAATCCAGGCAGCTGCGTCATAACATGCCTTAACCCCACCCCCCAACAAACCATCTGCTTCACGCGATGGGATTCATTTTCCCTTTTCAACTTTTGATTCCATGCAGTCTGGCTGTATAACTTGGAGCTTAAGAATCTGCTGGGAGCTACAGGTTTGACACTCAAACTCTATCACTGACTCATGATGTTACCAGCAATTATTGAATGAATGTGCTACAAAAAGAGATGTAACATAAGAAATGTTATACCTGTAGTGACTTTTGCTTTGATATTACTGCTCAGAAATGCTGCATTGGGGGAGCAGGAGTAGAATTAGATCCTTGCCCTTCACTTTAATGATCCAGACAGAGTCTTCAGAGTTTAAACAACTGAATGAGGCAGCATAGTTAATATGTTAGGCATTATACCAAAAACCACACATCTTGGCTGTCGGCCTGTCCATATCGGGGGCACTTAACCTGTATAGTGTGCTTTAAGTGATGTTATATACTTTTTTGTATGGCACTGTTTGAATGAAGTTATTTAGGATGAAGCTTAAGGTAAAAGGCTCTATATGAAGTGAAATACTTTAAGCTGCATTCTGTATTAATACTTATCGTGAATAATAAATAAATGCAAATAGTTTGCTTTACAATATTTCTTTTATCTGCATTTATGAAAATGAAATGTAGTGATAACAAAGCACTTTCCAACGTGCGTCCATGTACTTTCTAGAGCCAGTCCAGGGTGCCAGTCCAGTACACAGATCACTCACATGCAAACCTAAACTCTCCATAAAATGACACCAATGTAGACCCACTAGTTAAACCTAATGTGTTTATGAAATGTCAGGAAAAACACTAATACTCAAAAATACTGGAGCAACATTCTCACTGTTTCATTATTTCTTTATACTAAATAACTAAAGTTAGATTATCGTAGCAAAAGCTGAGTTACCTGCCATCTAACCCCACCTGGTAATACTGCATACCTCCTCTTACACCACGTTTTGACTTTTACTGTGTGGCTTCTCAGGGTATCCATTATGATTACAGGTCTTACCATTCCCATGCAGTCTCTTCTTCAGCCTTACTGGGGTAATGTACATTATCACTGTCAACCCATGCTTTTAATTTTTTCCACATTAATTTAATTTTCTGATCCTGACTTATATTACCTTTTCTTGCCTTCAGATCCCTTGTTCATCAACCCATTATCACTATACTAGCAAACATGTGGCCCTCTGGTTCTCTAAAAAAGATGGCTCATATAGACCATGGCATACATTTCTCTGTTGTTGCCATTTTTGCATTCTGTATGGTTAAGCATGTGTCGATGAACTATAGTATTAGCTAGTTGCTCCTTGGCTCTAAATTCAGGCTTACTTCTCGTCGTTCTTCGTCACTGAAGCAAATTCTGTGTTTGCCTTGACACTCAGGAGATGTCGGCGCTGGAGTTCTTTTTTTGGGCCATCATGGTGTATAGCACGCACAGGAGAACAGGTCAGTTTGTGCAGGCATTTGTCTGTTTTTGTCGCGTGTACATTTTGTTTCTTGTATTTGATGTTCAGCAGAGGATGGTGCTGCTGTTCTTCTTCTTTGTATAAATGGCCTTAGCAATGCACTTCATGCTGTTCTTTTTTTATTCCGGCATGTCACCCAGATACAGTAACTCTGCAGAGGTTGATTTTACCAAAATGTTTTTCTTCATTAATGTATATTGCTTTATAGGCTCTAGGCTCACTGGATCAACCCTTCCTTAGCAATTTATATATATATATCTATAATAATAAAAGGCAAAGCCCTCACTGACTGACTGACTCATTCATCACTAATTCTCCAACTTCCCGTGTAGGTGGAAGGCTGAAATTTGGCAGGCTCATTCCGTACAGCTTACTTACAAAAGTTAGGCAGGTTTCATTTCGAAATTCAAAGCGTAATGGTCATAACTGGAACATAGTTTTTGTCCATACACTGTAATGGAGGAGGCGGAGTCACGTATCGCGTCATCACGCCTCCTACGTAATTACGTGAACTAAAAACAAGGAAGACATTTACAGCACGAGTCACACGCGGGAACGAAGGTAAATGACGTTAATTTTTCACTGTCTTTTAATACTGTGTAAGCATACATATTAACACATGTGCAATTAAACGTGTGCATTTACGGGGTGATTTCTCAGGCTTAAAAGCTCACCTTTTATCAAACGCGGGAAGAAAGGTAACTGACGTTGTTCACTGTCTTTTAATACTGTGTAACCATACATATTAACACATGTCCAATTAAACGTGTGCATTTACGGGGTGATTTCTCAGGCTTAAAAGCTCGCCTTTTACTAAAAAGGTAAATGCAAAACTATTTTCAATCAGTTTATTGAAACGCTCCCGTTAAGGATTGCAATAACATATTCGCGAGATAAAAGAACGAATTTGGGGGAAATGGAGGAACAGCCGCAAACAGCGAAGAGCAAAAAATTAATTAAACAATTGAGAACGGAGCGAGTTAAGCATACAAGCATGTTCATAAGGGAAACAAAGCACGGTGTAAAACGTAAGTTTCAATTAAGTTTATAGAAACGCTCCCGCTGCGGATTGCAATAACATATTCGCGAGATAAAAGTTTAATGAGAAGACACGAGGTATAAACGAACCACACGCCGTGGCGCAACATTAGGGGCAACAGTTTCAACCATTCTATGATCTGCTTCTCGCAACTGAAAGACGGCACATGGCGGATGTTAGCCGACTTGCTGACCGCAACGTTAGGGGCTTCAACTATGGCGCTGACGCCACATCTCAGTGCCAACACTTTGCAGACTGTACTTAAAAGACACGCCCTCCTCACTGGACAGTTAAAAACACCAATCAAACTAACGATGACATCAAGTATTACCCAATCCAAAGTAGGAAAGGAGGCATCTTCATAAAATGCGTGTGGGATGATTTGCATGAGACGCTGCTTTAAAAAAAAAATGATAAAAAAAATACGGAATAAATCCCGTCCAGTATTGATTCAAAAC
The DNA here is from genome assembly GCF_900747795.2 of Erpetoichthys calabaricus. Taxonomy (NCBI): domain Eukaryota; kingdom Metazoa; phylum Chordata; class Cladistia; order Polypteriformes; family Polypteridae; genus Erpetoichthys; species Erpetoichthys calabaricus. The sequence continues at coordinate 149,247,164 of NC_041402.2, read as the reverse complement.
GGGACGCGCAATTTCATTGTCAAACGCGGCACGATTCCGTATTTTAAAGGACGGGTGGAAACCCTACAGTGCCAGGTAACCACCCATACAATCAGATTGTGATTCAGACTAGGAATGCAATGAATGTAATTACCCCGATCTACATACAAGGCGAAAGTCTTGCAACATTCAAAGATGATGGTTTGGGATAATTAGTACTTATTAAGTACACCATGGAACATAAAAGAGCTTATGAAGCCTTGAACCGAAAAAAGCAAGATCTCAGAGATCGTAAAAAAAAAAAAAGGAGGTAATGTCGTTTTACTCGCTGTACATTTTAGTCAAACATTACCAGTTATTCCACGAGGGAGACCAGCAGATGAACTCAACGCGTGTTTAAAATCCATGCTTCTCCCACGGTCGGTTATATGTCGCGTGTTCTCGGGTAGGTACACCAAAAAATGTATACATTTAAGCATGTAATGGGCAAAGAAAAAATGAGGTATGCCCGAAGGCACTGCAGTAGTACTCAATGTAACTTTACTTCTTAAATGTTAATGTTTTACTGTTTAATAATTTATACGCTTCTTATATATTGTTCAAATTCTTTTATCAAAATACCACTGACAGCGCAATGCACGATAACATGGAGTGAATACACCATACGCATCTGCCCACGGCCGCCCTGGTGTGCGCAGATAGGAGTTGATTCTAAAATAAAATAAACATAAAAAGAGTGATACAATCATCACCCATAAAGCGGATAGCAGACGTGACGTATTATATGTGTACCAGATTTCAAGTCAATAGGTGAAACGGTTTGCAAGCTACAGGTGATTTAAAATCCTGGACAGACCAACGAAAAGCCACGGTAGCAAATTATAGAAGAAGATTTTACTGTTTAATAATTTATATTTATATGAAATGTGCTTCTTATATATTACTTCATATTCTCATATGATAATGATGTTAATGTTGTTTATATTGATTTCTATGTTATTGTAAGTGCATCTATGTGTGTATATGTATGTATGTATGTATGTATGTGTATATATATATATATATATATATATATAAAAAATATATATATAAAAAATATATGTGTATATGTATATATATCTGTATATGTGTGTATATGTGTGTGTATATGTATATATATATGACAGCAACACTCATAACAATGACAACACAATTACATTGACAATCATGTTACGTTATTTTTAAAATGTTTCCTTTACTTTTTCATAACCTCTTTAACACACTACTTCTCCGCTGCGAAGCGCGGGTATTTTGCTATATAATATATATCTGTATGTGTATATATATATATATACACTGGGCTTTCCCTTAAAGATAGGGTGAGAAACTCAGTCATCCGGGAGGGGCTCAGAGTAGAGCCGCTGCTCCTCCGCATTGAGAGGAGTCAGATGAGGTGGCTCGGGCATCTGATCAGGAAGCCTCCTGGACGCCTCCCTGGTGAGGTGTTCCGGGCACGTCTAACCGGGAGGAGGCCCCGGGGAAGACCCAGGACACGCTGGAGGGACTATGTCTCTCGGCTGGCCTGGGAACGCCTTGGGATTCTCCTTTTCTCAAGACATCTGGAGTATTTTTTTTTTTGTTTTTGTTTTTTCTGACCTCCTGGCCATCAGACCTTACTTTAATCTTTGTTACTTAGTATTGCCTAATCTTATTTTTATATATTTTTTTTTTTTTTTAAAATTTCCTTCTTCATCTTGTAAAGCACTTTGAGCTACATCATTTGTATGAAAACGTGCTATATAAATAAATGTTGTTGTTGTTGTAAAGCCATACAAATTTTAATGGCAGTCTCACACCATGCTTATTACGCATGTTTCTGCTCAGTTTTGTAAAAGGGCGGCACCCAAAGTCAAATAGTGCTACTGTTTCTGTGCGGTATCCCTTTATTTTTTTAGATTCACATCCATGATGTGGGCTATATCAAATACACTGATATTAACTGCATATCATTTACAAATTTAAGGCATTTGATTGTAATCATTCTATAACAATATAATGGTGCACTGAATGGCCAAAATATTCCAAATACCATAGTTGCTTTAGCATTGTTACTCTCAGTGCACCACTCAGAATATTTTAACCCATTGTATCTATGTGTGGTATCACTGCTGCCCAGCAGCTGATCGGAAAGATATACAGCAAGTTTGTGTCGAGAGTGCAGAGGATTATTATGATACAGCTTCCTGCCCTGGAGGACATTTATAGCACATGCTACCTCAGGAATGCCACTAGCATCTGCATGGATTCCACTCACCCATGCCACAGTCTATTTGATCTTCTCCTATCCAGCAAATTTCTCAGAGCCTTTCCTACACGGACCTTGAGGCTCAGAAACAGTTTCACCCCAGGAGTTATAAATGCACTCAAGTATTCCATTGAGTGCTCCCAGTAGAACTGTTTGTACTTATAATTACAAATACCTCATTGTAAACTTGCACTACAACTAATACAGTAATCCCTCCTCCATCGTGGGGGTTGCGTTCCAGAGCCACCCGCGAAATAAGAAAATCCGCAAAGTAGAAACCATATGTTTATATGGTTATTTTTATATATTTTAAGCCCTTATAAACTCTCCCACACTATTATAAACATTTCACGCACAGTTATACAGCATAAACCCTTTGTATTCTCTTAGATATTAGGTAAGATTTGTTGAAATTATGTATGTAAACACAGTTTACATATAGTAAAACCTAAATATTATTTTAAAGATATCGAGCGTCTCCGATATCAATACGTTACAGCCATTACAACAGACAGGCCACCAGCAATAAATACGTACAATACAAGAAAAATTGTATACAGTAAAATGTGTGTACAGCGACACTAAACTATGTACATGTAATAAGTACTGTACGTAAATAATTAATTATGGTTACTCACCAACAATGACACGACGACTTGTCCGATAACGATGAGTTTAATTTTACTGCACAACAAAGGATAGCGTTACAGCTCTTCTAAAGGAGCCTCTTCAGGCGACTGTTTAGCACCGCCGTTGTTCTTCTTCCATCACTCTTCAATCCAAATCCCTAAAGCAGATTCCATCCAGTCTACTGCCTTATCACGTCCACTTGCAACTCGTTTTGCGCCCTGATTAAAGGACACTGCGGCCATAGATCTTATATGCTTTTCCTCCTTTTTAAATAAAAAGAATTGTGGACTCATTGATGCTGTAATTGTCCCCTGCAGCGGTGTAGCTGTTCCCCTCCTTCAACATATCCAAAACTTTTACCTTTTCTGCAATCCTGAAGCATTAGCAGTAACGTGCATTAATTCTGAATGAGTGAGATTAGACTTCCTGGTTAGCAGCACACAGGAACTTAACCGTGTGCTCTGATTGGGTAGCTTCTCAGCCATCCGCCAATAGAGTCCCTTGTTTGAATTCAAATGCGTCCCTTGTTTGAATTCAAATGGGCAAATCAACTGAGGAAGCACACGTACTGTAGACCGCAGACATCCGCGAAGCAGTAAAAAATCCGCGATATATATTCACATATGCTTACATTTAAAATCCGCGATGGAGTGAAGCCGCGAAAGACGAAGCGCGATATAGCGAGGGATCACTGTATTTCACAATATGAGCCACTTTATGAACCATTTACTATCTGCATTATATGAACATGTATATTGTATTTATGCTTTTATATTGTATATTTTTCATTGTTTTTTATTGTATTATTATTTTATCATTTTTTAGGAAAATATATTTATGGAGGAACTGATATTGAATCTCATTGTACCATACTTACAATAAAGGAGTTCAATTCAAAAGAAGAGAGCACCTATTTAGAGATGATTATGACTGGCTTCTAAGTCGATTTAGATTTCCAAGAGCTATCCACTTGGGGCTGTGTGCTGTTAGAATACTAGGATGTATACACAATATCATTTTTAAGATGAAATGCATTCAAGTATGTATATTAAACATTTTACAGATAGATTATTAACTTCATTTAAATAATGTATACTTTTAATAATTAAACATGTGGAGGCATGGTGGTGCAGCAGTAGCGATGAGCTGGCACTCCATTCAGGGACTATTCCTGCCTTGTGCTCTATGCTTGCTGGGATGGATGGAATAACTTAATATGTATAATGAAGATTTTTCTGTGTTCCTTAAAGGTTTTGAAGAATCGGCATTCTAAGCTTACAGCTGGGTTTACATTTATTACAGACACTTATTGTGTGGGGAATGGTTACGTGGAGAAATAATACGGAAGGACAGGAATTGGGGGTTGGTGTGTTTGACACACAGGGTACTGCTTCAATAAATTCTTCCATCCAGGGTCATGCTCATCACAGCAGGCATCTTACAGGAGGCAGGAACAATTCCTGGTTGGGTCACCAGCTCATCGGTACCGCTTTGCCACTGTGCCTCCACATGTTCAATACATGCCTTAATGCATTTCATCATGAAAATGATATCAAGTATATATCTTAGTATTCAAAAATGTTCATAGAGCTGTAATTTCATGAGTGTAATATGTTGTGTGGCAATCACTGCCTGTGTGCTCCTGTCAACGTAAGAGAAAGCCTGTTTAAGAAGCATGTAGCAAGTAATGACTGGATCAGGGAACACATGGAATACAAAGCATTTAACATGCTACTTTTGTTCCGATGGAATTTGAGAAATTCTAGGAAATTACATTGATATTAAGATGAATTTTACAATGTTCTACTTTAATGACAAACTATGAGATTAAAGTTAACATTTCAACTTTAATCTTGACATAGACGTTTTTTTTCTTCTCTGTATCCCTTTTTGTGTGTTCTCTGTGGCCCTAATATGCTTCAGTACGACACTCAGGCCCTCACCTTTTCATGTTGTACCACTCCCTGAGACAACACGGTTATAATATACTCTGCCAGGCTAGAGCGGCAGCAAAGAAAGACAGAAATAAATAAATGAACACAGAAATGATCCAGGGCGCGAGTGACTAACACTACTTCCCTACTAGACCTCCATGGAAGCACACCAACAAAAGCAAATGTTGAGTTGACCGAGAATTGTTATGCAGTAAATAAAAAAAGATTACAAAACAAACAAACCTTAGTATACATAGTATACATCACAAAACAAAACGCTAATACATAAATAACAATAGTGAGAAAAAAATTAATGAAAGTGCCACTCCATCAGCTTCATGTTGTTGCTCATGACACTGACTGCCTAAGCCACCAAAGTATACATTTTTCCTTGCCCTCCACTTCACCGAGTAGGACCTCCAGTTTGCATTCAGTGAAATTCTTCTTTTTTACACATGCTTTTACCATTGTTTTTTATCACAATGTGTTTTATTAACACTGAACGGAAGGGCCTATTTATATTAATTTGCATACTCAATTACACACAATTCTGGGAGGAGTCAGGGTGGGGCTGTAGGCATGTGCATTAAAATTCACATTGATTGGGGTTTATAAAGGGGAAATGTGTAGAACTTTGCTTATGCACAGTTTTATGAATCTCAATTTTTTCTGCGTATACAGTGGAACCTCGGTTCACGAATGTCTCGGAACATGTACAAATCAGGTTATGACCAAAAAGTTCGCCAAACTTTTGCATCTGTTCACGACCACACACTCGGTATACGAACAAACCAGTTTCCCTTTCGGTTTGTGCGCACCGATGATTTCGGCACGTGTTCAGTCTCTCCCTGTACTGTACTTTGTTCTCGGTGCATCACGCAGAGGGACTCTCCCTCAAAATAACCTCCTCTCAACCCAGCTTCCTCCTATGGTATATGGGGTCCACAGCTCCCGTCAAAAAGGCCAGTTTTAATAAATAACTAAATAAATAAAGTAGGTGCAGGCTCACGTGCTGCTGAGAGAAAAAGAGAGAGCGAGCGTCGCGTGCTGCTGAGAGAGAGAAAGCGCGTGCAGCTGAGACCGAGCGAGCCTGCACGTTCAGCTGAGCAGGGAGCCTGTGTGTTTGTCTTAGTGTTATTCAATGTTTTTACATTAGTTTACCATTACACTGTGCATTCTATGTTATAATTAACTATTTTTGTGCTTAAAAATCTTTAAAGAAAATATATTTACATACAGGTTGTACAGTCTGGAACAGATTAATTGTGTTAAAATACAATCCTATGGGGGAAATTACTTCGGGTCACGACCAAATCGGGTTACGACCAGAGTTTTGGAACGAATTATGGTCGTGAACCGAGGTTCCACTGTATACATTTCTGTTTTTATCCGTACACCATTTTTCAGTGAGAATTGTACACGTAATACGTGAGGCGCCATTTGTGAGCTTGTGCGCTACCTAAGATCAATAAAACATACATTTTAGATGTTTAGTTATTTTCAAAGATGAAAACATTAAAGTGACATCAAATTGACAATAATATAAAATGAGGTATGTGCTAAGGAATTCACACTCTAGGACCTCTTAAGGAGCGGCTTGTTCATATTCCCTAACAGGAGACTGTATGCATAATGAATAATGCAATGTGACTTAACTTCAGTTTTTCTATACATTTTATGCCATCATAGATAGATAGATAGATAGATAGTCATACACGGAGCTGCTGAAAAGGCTGCATATTTTATCTTTCAACACAGACAACTACTTTAAACTTGGAGAACTTGTCTTTTCAAGCATTTGTATATATTGTGTCGTGGTGGTGTAGTGATGGTGTTTTCTTGTTAATGTTTAATATGTTATTTTGGTTATTTGTAATTTTTCTTAGCCATATTGTTGTTTTTCTTTATGTTGTTTTCAATTAAGATCATTTGGATCTGGAAGAGAAAGGAGGAGATGGTAGGTTTTTGCTATGGGGGGGTCTTTTTGTTATAAATTTAAAGGATAAGTTTAGTACTTTTTAAGTTGAAGGTTTTTAATCACAAACATGGTAAATAAGCGTTTACCACACAAAATTGTGTTCTAAAGTTATGCATTTTCTAAGCATTTTTAAAAAATACATAGCCTGCCCTAGTGTTTTATAATGGAAAATATATATATGTGGAAATACATATACTTTTCAATGTGAATATTCATAAGGTTCATTCATAATACAACAAAATCCAGTAGATTCCAATTGGAGCGTATGGTACAAAATAATGAGTAGGTGGGATTGCTTTTTCTTTTGCGGTAACCTTTTTTTTTTGTTGTTGTTGTAAAGTCCCTCTGTATAAAGTTTGAAAACCACTGGCCTATTGTTACCAAACAAGAGACTCAGTTTGAGTCCTGGTTAGGCCCTTGGCTGTGTGGAGGGTACTACTTCTTCTCATGTCCACTTGATTTTTTTTATGGGTACAGTGACTTTCCTTTCAGATTTAATGGTCATTCTGTCTTGGTCTCCTGTAATCAAATATCCCCATCTTCTTGCTAGTACTGCTACAGTGAGCTCTTTCCACCCATAGCCTTAAATTAGATGAAGCAAATAAAAAATAGTTAGATAGATGGTCATTCTAATTAGACAGAAGCTTAATAATTGTTTAGATACAAGATAAAAAAATGTACCAGACAGTGCTGCTTCATTTCAAAAGAAAGTTTTCTTTTCTTGACACAGATTGCCTGCCACATTAAGCTTTCTTTTTCCCTTTTTAGCTGGAGTGTGAACATCTGGAAGGACAGTGGAGTCTCTTTTCAAGTCATTGCATCATGCAGATGGCTATAAAATGTGATGAATTTAGAATGAGGAGGAATTCTGTTCCACCAGTGCAGACTCCCTATGCCAAGCACATGCTGCCATATTTGCCACGGCCAATGATGGAGAATTCGGCATGTTATACTTTACCTCCAGAGGTACTGTCATTTAAAAACAAAAGAAAAATGCACCTCTTTTGTTTATAATAGACATAATAGGCATGTTTCTTTTCTTCTTTTTATTCTGTCCCACGTAAATTTCTACTTTCATTTAATCTTTGACAATTTTAAATGTTATTTTGTCTTGTAAGAGTTACAGTGACAAAAGGCTAATCAGGTCATATCACAATTTTTTTGTCTTCAGCAATAGTGTCCAGGGCATCCTAGGTCCCTTCAGACTAACCGATTTTCCAATCTACTTTAGAAGACGAAGAGCATTGACTGATCAAACCTTTGTCTGAAGGGGCCAGATGCATCATCTTGGTTGAACTAGATGTTTTCTTGTTCTGAAATGTGCTTTTTTTTTTTTTTTTTTTTTTTACTGTACCCTATATCTGGTTGGCAATTGTGCTGCTAAACTGATGATTTTATTGTATTGCTCACAACCAATGCTGCCTTGTGAGAGAGACACAAATGCATACTTAACTGAAAGTGCTTATATTCTAGAAGTCCATCCTTTGTTCAGTAATGTCTCCACTTCAAAACCACCTGTTTTTACAAAAATGAGTATGCTGAAGCAATATTTTGTAATTATAAATGATATCTCGTCTTCTCAATCTACTTTTCCTGGTCAGTTTAGATTTCTGTGTCTACAGCTACAAATCCCAATTTTTCCAAAATGTCCTGGGTCTTTGCCTAGTGGGATATGCCTGGGGGGACATTCTTATGACATACCCAAACTACCTTAGTTCTCAGTAAGGTAGGAGCAGTGACTCTACGACATGTCACGACAACACTCAAAACAGAAGTGGCAAACACAGGACAGTCAACCATTAACAATATACAGTACAGTAGTTGCATCCATGTCAAAAAAACCCCACAAAAGGCTAGTGTGAAAAGGTTATGTGTCAAGCACAATGCTATGCAAATTAATTTAATTATAACATTCCTCAAATAATAAAAAAATACAAATTAGTTTATATTTAAGAATACTTTGTTACCAGGTGTAAATTTACATATCACTTCAATATTGAAGATGTAGAGTTGTAAAATGTATAAAATAAAGTCAAATGAAAAAATGTATAAGCTTTACTTGGGCTCAACTGTATGTGTAAATAACAAAGCAAATGTTACAATTCTAACAAATCTTAAGAAAACAGGTATGGAAAATGTTGCATGGGTTTACATATGAATATATCACACTACCTGAAAGCACTTTAATTCTTGTAATACATTTTTTTTTCTTTGTAACTAGGCCCTCACGCGTGATCTGCAATTACATTGCAAATACACTGGGAAACAAGTAACATGTTTTTTTTCACCTCCTCTTTGGTCAAGAAGCTGTTGGCTTGCTGCTGCTGCATGCCTTGTGATCTTGATCTGCATTTCATGCAGAGCTTCAATGTTTTAAAACACCTGAATATTCGATCTGTTTTCGCTGTCCGTTATTTCCCCGATTAATATTTTCAGTTTTTTTGTGCTACTGCGATCTTTACTGTCATTTTTTGAGATTTTTGAATTTTCCTACTTCCATTATCTCTAAGTATGACGTGACTTGCCCATCTCACGGGAAGTTGAAATGTCTCTGTGTCTCTGTCTCTCCTCAAAAGATCTCTCTCATGTCGCATCCCCGGGAAAAAGTCTCATCGCAAGTTTTATTTTTTTATAATAGGGAGATAATTTTCAATTATGATTAACATAAGAAATGATTAAAAGAACTTTAGCTGATTAATTGAACATTGCATTTGATAATTAATTTTTAAGATCTAACTTTATACAACATACAGTACCTATAATATATATTCACCCCCTTGGACATTTTCATATTTTATTGTTACAGGTATACAACATTGAATTACAGCAGATTTAATTTTGCTTTTTTGACACTGATCAACAGAAAGAGACTCTTTAAAATCAAAGAGAAATCAGAAAGTAATCTAAATGGATTACAAATCTCTCTATTATAATAAAAAAATCCTGGGATGAGATGAGACTTTTTAGCCTGGGATGAGACGTGACTTTTCCAGAGAGATACTTTCACTTCCCGCGAGACGAGACTTTATGCCAAGAGATTTAACCACGCCCGGGACCGGAAATAAAAGACAAAGAGTCGATGACAAAGTAAAACGTTGTAAAGAATTCAAAAACGTTGGCATGATACACATACAAATGATACACAGAGCAGATTAGAGATAATGAAAGTACGAAAATTCGAAACTCTCAAAAAAATGATAGTAAAGATCACACTAGCACAAACACATAAATTAGTACTCGGTGAAATAACAGAACAGCAAAAAGAGATTGAATATATTATTCGGATTTAAACTTGAAGTCGGAGACGTGTTGCCATCAGGGAAAAATAGTGTTTCTTCCCAATGAAGAGGCGTATCTGCAGGAATTAAAAGATTTGTTGGTTGGTGAAAGTGAAATCCACATACTCAAGCAGCAGAGACACAAAGTGGCTGGCAAGAAGCGCAGACTGTGGGGGGGGGGGTGAGGGGGGTTGGCAAGTGAAGCAAGCAGGGAGCGAAGCCCCCTAGTATAAAACACAAAATAATCAATTGCATTAAGTATTTATCCCTTAATAAGATGCACCTAAATCATTGTAGTTGCAGCCAGCTGGTTTCAGAAGTCTCATCATTAGTTCAATGGAGATCACCTGTCTGTTTTCAAAGGGTTTCAGTGGATTGCAGTGTAAATGCACCTGTATTTATGTGGAAGGTCCAAATTGAGGTAAGTTAGTATCATGGCCTAACCCACACAATGAAGACAAAGAAGTACTAAAGGGATCTCTGTGAAAAGCTGATTGAAAAGCACAACTCAAGGGATGGTGAAAATATCGAAGTCACTGAATATCCATTTCAGTCTAGTTAAGTAATTCATTAAGAAATGGAAAGTAAAATTGTCACAGCTGTACTTAACGCAGGGTATCCATCAAAACCGAGTGATTGCTCAAGAAGACGACTAGTGAGAGAGGCCACCAAGAGACCATTGATAACTCTGAAAGAGTTACAGTTAAAGTGGCTGAGACTGGAGAGACTGCGCATACAACTGTTGCCCTGGTTCTTCACCAACTCCAGCGTTATGGGAGAGTGGCAAAGAGAAAAATACTTCTAAAGAATGCACTTGTTACTTTGGTTAAGGTTTGCCTGAAGCCATACCTTAGAAGGAGACTGTGAAGTCAGCTGGAAGAAGGTTCCATGATCTGATGAGACCAAAATTTAGCTTTTAGACCATCAATCTAAATTCCATTAAATGTGAAGCAAAGTGATGGCAGCATCATGCTGTGGAGATGCTTCCCTGCAGGAAGCCCTGGAAGGCTTGTAGAAGATAAAATTAATGCACCAAAATACAGTAAAAGCCTAGAGAAATGCCTGGTGCATTCTGCAAGAAAGACGGAAGACTGTTGTGGTTGACGAAGGTGCATCTGGTAAATGCTGACTTGAAGGGGGTGAACACTTATGTGATCAGTTATTTTGTGTTTTATATTTATAATTAATTAAGACCATTTTTTCTATTGATCAAGAAACTCCATTCTAATTCAATGTTGTATAACAATAAAACGTGAAAACTTCCATGGGGTGAATACTGTGTGGTGACTGGCCCAGACACAGACAGGCAGACACGCTCATGTCACCCAACACACGTTTATTTGCACTACTATTTACAATTATTGTGCCACAAACTCCAGGCCAGCCACTCTGCCTCTTCGGACTGCCTCCTTCTCTCTTTCTTGAACCTTGTCCTGCTTCCACCCGACTCCAGCCTCGAATAAAGGGAGGCGGCCCCTTTTATCCATACCCGGATGTGCTCCAGGTGTGCACTGGCAATACCGCGGACACGCCCCAGTGTGGCGGAAATGCCGGCTGTCCTCCCGGAAGCACTCCGGGTGTTCCCTTTCTTCTTCCCCCCAGCACTTCCTGGTGTGGCGGAAGTACTGGGGTCCAGGGTCCTTCAGGCAGGGGGACGCCCCCTGGCGGTGACCACAGGCCCCTACAGGGTTGGGCTTCCAAGCCCTGTACCCGTGGCCCCCAATACAACCAGGGCGGACACCCCCTCGCAGTCTGGAGGAGGAATGAGCCCTGCTCCTGTCTTCCTGGGCGTCCCGGACGGGTGCCACAACTGTTAAAGTCACTGCATAAGCTCATTATTTTATGCAATCTTATGCTAATTGTCCTTTTTTTTTTTTTTAGCGTAAAATGTCAATGGTGCAAAATGAAGAGATTCAAAACAGAAGGGATTCTTCCATTTCCAAAAAAAGCAGCACATGTGTAAATCTTGTTCAACTACCCTGCACCATCAATACCCTTAATGAGAAGACATCATTGAGCAGGAAACTTAGCGGATCAGAACCTGTCAAACTTCAAGCAGCCTTATTCAATAAATCTCATCAAAGTTTCTCAGTAAATCCTGAAGAGGTGCCAAGGTACCATAGGCCTTTTTCTAATGATCAGCAATTCAAGGACAGTGGCAACAAGTGGTATACAAACTACACAATGCACAACTCCTTCAGGACCTCAACTCCTCCTACACGTAGCGTAATGTCGGCTCCGAGTTTTGTATTTGAAAAATCACAGAAACAGAGATGCAAGCTCATTGGTGATGACCGTCAGCTTTACAGTTCCTCTAACAAAAAGCGCCAACGGTATGTGACAAAAGATGGCAAGAGCCAGGTTAACCTTGGCAATATTGAAGAAAAGAAAAGGTTTCTTTCAGACATTTTCACCACCATTGTTGATCTAAAGTATCGCTGGTTTTTATTTGTCTTTATGATGTGTTATATTGTGACTTGGATCATGTTTGCAGAAATTTATTTTATAGTTGCTTGGCTGAGGGATGATGTTAATCACATAAGGGACCAGACATGGAATCCATGCATTGAAAATGTGGACAGCTTTCTCTCTGCTTTATTGTTCTCAGTTGAGAGTCAACGAACCATTGGCTATGGTTACAGAATGGTAACATCGAATTGCACAGAAGGTGCAATTTTACTTATGATTCAGTCAATCATTGGTTCCATGATTGATGCCCTCATGGTAGGATGTATGTTTGTGAAGATCTCTAGACCAAAAAAAAGAGCTCAGACTTTGATGTTCAGCACAAATTGCGTCATATCTTATCGGGATGACGAACTATGCTTAATGTTTCGAATTGGGGATCTCCGAGACAGTCATATGGTGGATGCCAAAATAAGAGCCAAGCTAATCAAGTCCAGGCAAACTAAGGAAGGCGAGTTCATTGCACTGGAGCAATCTGAATTCAACCTTGGATATAACACAGGAGAGGACCGGCTTTTCTTAGTGGAGCCTCAGATTATAAGTCATACCATTAACACAAGTAGCCCATTCTGGGCCATGAGTGCAGATTCCTTGAAAAGGGAACAGTTTGAGATTGTTGTGATCTTGGAAGGAATTGTGGAGGCAACAGGTTTGTCTATACTCTTTAATTTTAATAGACTGTAATATTTTCAATTTCATTTTCACTTTATATGGATGGAGTGGTCTTTGGCAGTTGCAGCACTACATGATACACTTCAGTAAAATAGTATTCCTCCCCATTCAACCATCTTAATCATAGTATATGTCTGCAATGAATATTATCTGATCTTTATCCAGATCATCAAAATACATCTATGGGACTAGAATGAGAAAAAAATACCAAATGGTTATTTAATTTATTTCATAAAAAATCTACAAACACGTAGTATCCTCTTGTGGAAAACTTAACTGTGCACATAAACAGGGTGCATGGTTGCCAGCCGGAAACTGCAATCATGCACCTTTTCTGTGGTTTTTCACATCACTGCTAAGAAATTTTGGCACAACTTACTGTGACAGACATTTCATTTTGAGTCATTCCTCAACATTTCTTTGGTGGCTAGGTTCTGGATATTTTCTTCAGTCAGTTCTAATAAAGAAATTCACACATTAGCATAGCTGAAGGAAAGATTGCGTAAATGTCACCAGAGGAGTCCTGTAGTAGAAAAACTAATACATTTTCAGTGTAATGTGACAAGGTGTTGAGGTTCTCGTAAAACACAACAGCTTTAGTCTATGACACCCTAACACCATGCTTGACAGTTAGTCTTGTTTTAGAAAGCTTTCAAGAATTTTTGTTGCTCAAAAGATCCAGTATTAACTCATTTCATCATAGAATATTCCTTCTAGGGCAGCACGGTGGCGCTGCTGCCTCGCAGTAAGGAGACCCGGGTTCGCTTCCCAGGTCCTCCCTGTATGGCGTTTGCATGTTCTCCCCGTGTCTGCGTGGGCTTCCTCTGGGTGCTCCGGTTTCCTCCCACAGTCCAAAGACATGCAGGTTAGGTGCATTGGCGATCCTAAATTGTCCCTGGTGTGTGTGTGTGCCCTGAGGTGGGCTGGCACCCTGCCTGGTATTTTTTCCTGCCTTGCGCCCTGTGCTGGCTGGGATTGACTCCAGCAGACCCCCGTGACCCTGTGTTAGGATATAGCGGGTTGGACACTGACTGACTGACTGATATTCCTTCTAATGTCTTGAGGAGCATCCACATTATTTCACAAAGGCAATCTTTAGATAAAGAACAGTGATTCTTTTTTTCCCCCCGTATTCCTGTTAAAATCTTAAGAAGCATTTACATTGTTTCTTTATTTCTTAAAGGAATACTCCACCCAAAAGTTATAATTTTAACATGCTACTTACCCTTGAGATTTTTAGTAAAGCGTGAGAAAAATGGTAAGCTCATGTTTTTCATTAAGACACAAGATAACAAAGTGTCTTGACAATATAGACATTTATGGTGACCAATGCTGGACAACAGGAAACATTATCAAAACGTCCATGAAACACACTTGGATGTGAAGAAGCATCTGAACCGTAGACCGGACTCCCATTATTACATTTATATATTCATAACGGTAAGTCACAAATAGAATACCTTGGGATCATTTAGCAGCTGTCTGTGAAACTGTGTAAGGGAACTGAACTTCCCATCCTCTATCTGATAATATTTTTCGGTCACTTTTCTTTAAGGTTTAATTTTTAGTTTTACATGTCTCACAGTCAAAACATGCTTTTTTGATGTCATGTGAAGTACAGTGTTAGCCTATGAATATGGGCTGGAATCGTGACCAGGGAATGAATCAAGGACGCAGGTCTGTAATTCAAATACTTGGGCAAGTCTGAGTGTGTTCCATTTTGTTCACAACGTTTTTTTCGAAAGTGACTTTTTTAGCAATACTTTAGTAAAAAAAAATGAATATGTTTGGGACTACTTTACCTGTGGATTACATGACACGAATAATGTTAGATTTTTTATTGACTTTTTGTGATTGTTTGTTGTTGTGCAGCACTGGTCACCATAGACTCCTATTATATCAGAAACTTTGTTATTTCGATTTTGCATGAAAATATGAGATTACATTTTTTTCCTAGCCATTACTGCAAACTACACAGGGAAAGTGACATTTAAAAATATCATTTTTGGATGGTATATTCTTTTAAATAACAATGTTTCCTTTTTACTTTTTGTCTAAATTTTCTGTGGGTATTACCATCATAATGCAGATATTTTCAGAAATCTCTTCAGACATTTTTAGTTCTTGTAACTGATTTTTTGACTAAGGATGGCCACTTTTCTGCATATAAAAAGTCCTCAAGAAGGAATGGGGACACTTACAGACCCCTAGTTGGTTGTTGTAGAGTTGATGGCTTTTAAAAGTGAAAGAGAGAGTAACCATAATGCAATTTCAGGTTGCAGGCAGAAAAATATTTTGTATACAGTAATCCCTCGCTATATCGCGCTTCGCCTTTCGCGGCTTCACTCCATCGCGGATTTTATATGTAAGCATATTTAAATATATATCGCGGATTTTTCACTGCTTCGCGGGTTTCTGCGGACAATGGGTCTTTTAATTTCTGGTACATGCTTCCTCAGTTGGTTTGCCCAGTTGATTTCATACAAGGGACGCTATTGGCAGATGGCTGAGAAGCTACCCAACTTACTTTTCTCTCTCTCTCTCTTGCGCTGACGTAGGGGGGTGTGAGCAGGGGGGCTGTTCGCACACCTAGACGATACGGACGCTCGTCTAAAAATGCTGAAAGATTATCTTCACGTTGCTATCTTTTGTGCAGCTGCTTCCTGAAAGGACATGCTGAACGGTGCTTCGCATACTTAAAAGCACGAAGGGCACGTATTGATTTTTTTATCTGTCTCTCTCTGCTCCTGACGGAGGGGGTGTGAGCTGCCGCCTTCAACAGCTTTGTGCCGCGGTGCTTCGCATACTTAAAAGCCAAACAGCCCTATTGATTTGTTTGCTCCTTTGAAGAGGAAGATATGTTTGCATTCTTTTAATTGTGAGACTGAACTGTCATCTCTGTCTTGTCATGGAGCACAGTTTAAACTTTTGAAAAAGAGACAAATGTTTGTTTGCAGTGTTTGAATAACGTTCCTGTCTCTCTACAACCTCCTGTGTTTCTGCGCAAATCTGTGACCCAAGCATGACAATATAAAAATAACAATATATACATATGGTTTCTACTTCGCGGATTTTCTTATTTCGCGGGTGGCTCTGGAACGCAACCCCCGCGATGGAGGAGGGATTACTGTAGTTTACAATTATACCCCTAACAACTATTCTGGCTATTTACCTTTAATAGTGATGGCGGATAGAGCTACTGAAGGAGTACTGCATGCTAAACCAGGATTGTTACAGTAACAGATGGAGGGACATTTATAGGAGGGCTGAAGGTGGCTGTACGGTGGCACAGTGGGTAGCGCTGCTGCCTTGCAGTAAGGAGACCTGGGTTCGCTTCCCGGGTCCTCCCTGTGTCTGCGTGGGTTTCCTCCGGGTGCTTTGGTTTCCTCCCACAGTCATGCAGGTTAGGTGCATTGGCGATTCTAAATTGTCCCTAGTGTGTGCTTGGTGTGTGTGTGTGTGTGTGTGTGTCCCCTGTGGCCCGGGATTTGTTCCTGCCTTGCGCCCTGTGTTGGCTGGGATTGGCTCCAGCAGACCCCCGTGACCCTGTGTTAGGATATAGCGGGTTGGCAAATGACTGACTGAAGTCTTGTCTGTCTGATTCTCCCTGTCATCAGTGCAGCTCACTTTAGGACAAATGGTATAAATGTTGATATCTCATACCACACAGAAATAATGTCCGAAATATGCTAACAGGAGGAAATGCTTTTCTACTGAACTGTAGCAGGCCACCAAAGGGTCAGTCAGATAATATTTTATGAATTGTGTACTCCCATTATTTATCTATACAGGTTTATATATAAACTTGCCTTGACTATTACAAGGCCATTTCACTGATTGAGAATATATGTAAATTTCCCCTTGGGATTAATAAAGTATCTATCTATCTATCTATCTATCTATCTATCTATCTATCTATCTATCTATCTATCTATCTATCTATCTATATGAAAACCTATGGGGACAGGCTGTAAGATTTTGTGCTGTTGGCATGTGTAAAGAAGTAATGAGGGGTCTGGTGCTGTCAGGTTAACGTTGAGCTAGTATCCTCAAACTCACACTAGTGTTGTTCTTAAAATAAGCACTTTGATACTTTTGATGATGAAAATTTAAAAGAATGAAAAATCTGTATACTAAGTAGGTAGCTTTTACAACATTTTGTCATTTTTTGAAATGTTCAAGTATAAAAAAACAACTTGACCTGACAAGCGTGTCTTTGACTCCTTCATCCACAAACAAGTTATCTTTATTGGAGGAATCGAAAAATGGTTTTGAATACGGCAAGATAATACTGTAAAGAATAAGGGACTGAAATCGTTATTTCAGCTTTCTCCTTGACATAACAGTGGATCAATAGTGTTTGAAAATACTTGGATGCATCTTTTTATTTGTTTCTTTTGTGATTTAGTTCTGCACATCCTTAACAACAATTTATATCTGCTTGTTTTGCAATAGGAATGACATGTCAGGCTAGGACTTCTTACACAGATGATGAGATACTCTGGGGGTATCGTTTCGAACCGTGCATGTCTTTGGAGAAAGGAGCCTTTCGTGTGGATTACAGCCGGTTTGACAAGACATTTGAAGTTACTACCCCATTGGTCAGTGCTAAAGAGATGCAAGCACTGAAAGACTTAGAAAGGAATGAGCAGTCCATCTTAAGCCTGTATTGGGATAATGTGGGTAATACTTACCCGTCCACAGATACAGAGAACAGACTGAGCCGATCTGGCATTGACCATATCTCAGAAGAAAGGACACCAGAACTGAAGCATAAAGTATTTGCAGTTTAATACGTATATCTGCTCAATTTGAGATTGTTGACAGACATCAAGTGATTAAGAAATACATTCTTCCAATTTTCTTTGAACTACAACAAATTCGATTCATAATTTCTACTTTGTGGCAATGCCAAGTAGCTTTTGTGATCTGTATGGTGCTAAAAAGCTAAATAAAATGTTTCTGAGTACACAGGCAAATCTGTTTTCTTAAATAAAAGTTGTCAAATATCAAATTGTATTCATTATTATTGACAGGCATTTTTAGGTTAATGTTCATTCTTATTTCACTACAAATACAATTTAATTCTAATTTTAAAGTAATAGGTTTAAAACAAAGATCAACCAAATGATTATTGCATTTTCAATGTATTTTTCAAAATATCCAAATCGTCAAACCTAAGAAGTGTAATGGTAATCACAGAATACAAGTTTCTGACCAGGCTTTCCCATGTAGAAAAATCAAATCAATAAAAAAAAAAAAATCAAGTCTTCTTTTAAAAATATGTTCATTTAGGCAAGTTACAAATAACAATTAAATGGACTGAGATTTATTTTTATCCCTCTCTTAAAGAATTTGTTAAGTGTTTCAGGATGCTTTTAACTAAATATTTTAAGTGTAATGCCAATTTGGAGCTCATGGCATAGTGATAAGTGATTAGTACTACTGTGTCAGGGATGAAGCACGAGTAGTTTCTAGTAGCACAAACAGTCACATGAAAAAGTTTGGCAACCCCTCTTAATTCTTTGGATTTTTGTTTATCATTGGCTGAGCTTTCAAAGAAGCAACTTCTTTTTAATATATGACATGCCTTATGGAAACAGTAGTATTTCAGCAGTGACATTAAGTTTACTGGAATAACATAAAATATGCAATAATGCATCATAACAAAATTAGACAGGTGCATAAATTTGGGCAGAGATATTACATCAATACTTAGTTGAGCCTCCTTTTGCAAATATAACAACCTCTAGACGCCTCCTATAGCCTTTGATGAGTGTCTGGATTCTGGATGGTGGTATTTGTGACCATTCTTCCATACAAAATCTCTCCAGTTCAGTTAAATTTGATGGCTGCCGAGCATAGACAGCCTGCTTCAAATCACCCCATAGATTTTCGATGATATTCAAGTCAGGGGACTGTGATGGCCATTCCAGAACATTGTATTTCTCCCTCTGCACGAATGCCTTTGCAGATTTCGAACTGTGTTTTGGGTCATTGTCTTGTTGCAATATCCAACCACAGCGTAACTTCAACTTTGTGACTGATGCTTGAACATTATCCTGAAGAATTTGTTGATATTGGGTTGAATTCATGCGACCCTCGACTTTAACAACTGTCCCAGTGCCTGAACTAGCCACACAGCATGATTGAACCTCTACCAAATTTGACAGCAACTGTGCCTGTGGCCTTCCATTTCCTGATTACATTCCTTACAGTTGAAACTGACGGTTTAAACCTCTGAGATAGCTTTTTGTAGCCTTCCCCTAAACCATGAGACTGAAGAATCTTTGTTTTCAGATCTTTTGAGAGTTGCTTTGAGAATCCCATGCTGTCACTCTTCAGAGGAGAGTCAAAGGGAAGCACAACTTGCAATTGACCACCTTAAATACCTTTTGTCATAATTGTACACACCTGTCTATGAAGTTCAAGGGTTAACAAGCTAATCCAACCAATTTGGTGCTGCTAGTAATCAGCATTGAGTAGTTGCATGCATTCAAATCAGCAAAATTACAAGGGGACCCATATTTTTGCACAGCCAGTTTTTCACATTTGATTTAATTTCATATAATTAAATACTGCTTCACTAAAAATCTTTGCTCAGAAAACACCCCAGTACTCAGATGTTCCTAGGAAATGAAAGACATATCACTGTTATCTTTTTTGTTGAAAGTAGAGTACATAATTATACAAGCTAAGAGGGGTTCCCAAACTTTTTCATATGACTGTATGATTCTTGTTTATTTGTAGGTTGAACTTTCTTTCCATGTCTGCTTGGGTTTCTTTGGGTTATTCCAGATTTCTTTCCAACTTACCAAAGATATTAATTGTACATGTGCCCCATCGTGAAGTGGTTCCTACTTTCTACCCAGTACCCTTGCAAACTGGTACTTCACAATTCTACATTAGATTAAATGGGTTTATGAATGCTGTGGTATGTTATGATACTAATTTTAGCTTCAGTACTTTGAATGGTTCATCATAATCAGAACCTGGAACTGAGCACTTGCAATGCTGTCTAGAATTCCCTAGTTTATACTTTTAAGTTATTCTTTATGGTCAGTCATGAGAAAAGCAAGTATGAAATAATACATTAAAACAGGAACATTAAAAAAATAGAATTCTAAATGCTTTAATTCAGCTTATTAACAACCAACAATCAATTTTTTTAATTCAGGGCGGATTCACGGGGGCCAGTGTGTATCAAGCACAAGACAGGAACCAGCTCTGGAAAGAATCTTTCTCCAATGTAGGAGACTCCCATGCACATACTCACACAGGACCCATTTAAGGTCCATAAAAATCTTAAATGTAATGTGGATAGAAATACTGAGAACCTGAACAAAAAGCAAAGTAAGTACAGTATGTAGGAAAATTACAGGCTCACTACAAGTGACCAGGCCAGGATTCCAGTTCAGTCTGTTCGAGTGTTAAGCACTGTGCCACCGAGCTGCTTATGAATTCATTGAGAAAAATAATACTGACACAATGAATCACAGGGAACTGTCAGGCTAACTGGCATTGTCTGATGTTTGGCAGATTGATGATCCTTGAATGTTTTATGCTATATGGTAAGACGAGAAAAAATATTACAGAATATTGATTCATGAGTGTGATTATTTATGTGCATTATACAGAGTCCTCAAAAAAGCTGGCAATGTTTCAGACTAGTTCTTGAAATAACAAGATTTTTTGAAAAGGAGAAAAAAGCAGTTTTTTTTTTAATGTCAGGAAATAAGCAAACACTTATACAGTTATTTCACTGCATTATTTGTGCAAATTACTAGGGGGCTCCGCCCCCTGCCCACTTCACTCGCCAACCCCTGTGTTTGGTTTACCGGATATACAATACAATACAATTTACTTTTTTGTATAGCCCAAAATCACACAAGAAGTGCCGCAATGGGCTTTACCAGCCCCTGCCTCTTGACAGCCCCCCAGCCTTGACCCTCTAAGAAGACCAGAAAAAACTCCCAAAAAAAAACCCTTGTAGGGAAAAAATGGAAGAAACCTTGGGAAAGGCAGTTCAAAGAGAGACCCAGGTAGGTTGGGCGTGCAGTGGGTGTCAAAAAGAAGGGGGTCAATACAATACAGTACAATACACAGAACAGAATAAATCCTCAATACAGTATAAAAATAAAAATTCTAGAAGTACGGAGTTCAATTTCACATTAGATGATATCACATAATATGATTTGGATTTGTTTTAAGTCCTGGAGACCTCATTCATCAAGCTGCCTCCCCCATTTTGCCATTCCGCATCTGAAATAGCGCTAATCCGATGAAAGGACCCCTCATTCCCACGTCCCCATTCATCAGGGATGACTTGACCTTAGGCAGGCAATCTACAATTTAAAGAGATTGTTATTTTCTTGTGAATTGTTACATATGCATTATTTTCACTTTTACTTTAAAAACTTTTGTAAAAACAATACTTGTTTCTTTATTTCCTGCCCCGCGCGTGGTTACATCTCTTTCTTCCCAGACGTATAATACTGCTCGTGTTGTGAAGGGTGTTGTGGCTGAACGTACGCTAAGGATATGCCTTTGGATCATTTGCTGTCTTTTTGCTGCTTGCTAGCTGCCTCTTCTGCCTGTCACATGTCGCTGTTTTAAGAGCTCTGAGCACATGATGCTTGCCTGTCAAAAGCAATCCAAAAACTGCTAGCTTACAGATCTGTTGACTTGTTTTAAATGATGGCTCACTGCCTGGTCTCGCGTGACATTGTAAAAGCAATACCTGTCTTTTATTTCTGGCCTCGGGTGTGGTTGAATTCTTTCTTGCAGGATCTATAACGCTGCTCGCGTTCGGTTGGGGTAGCTGCTGTCGCACTGCCCTTCGATCTTTTTTAAGCCTGTACAGCCGCTGTCCTTTTTGCTATGGCCCTGGGACAATCTCTTGGCATCAAGTCTCATGTTTACGGTCCCCGCGAGACGCACCGTGGCAAGTCTCCTTGGTCTCACGGGTCTTTAAAATGTCTTTCGAGATTATCACGTATCGTAGCCTTGTATTTGCTTTCCATTCCAGGATTTTCCATTCCAGATATTTTTTGCGACACTTCAATTTTCTTTCAAAAATATTTTAGTTAATTATCTAGTGATCCACTCAAGTTCTAAACCCACTTATTCCAGTACTGGGTTGTTTGGGGTTGAAATCAGCCCTGATAACATTGAATGTAAAGCATGGAACCAGGGGACACCAGTTCATCACGTTGCATGTGGGGGAAACACCAGAGTACATGTAATTAGACCCCAGGACTATGGGAGCTTAGCTATGTCTAAAGCAGGGGTCCCCAACTCCGGTCCTGGAGGGCCCCAGTGGCTGCAGGTTTTCATTCTAACCCTTTTCTTAATTACTGAACTTTTTTTGCTATTACCCTAAGTTCTTGTCTATAAGCCGCGGCTTATCTAAGGAAAAAAGTAAAATAGAATATCGGCTTATACATAACTCCGGCTTATACAGTAATCCCTCCTCCATCGCGGGGGTTGCGTTCCAGAGCCACCCGCGAAATAAGAAAATCCGCGAAGTAGAAACCATATGTTTATATGGTTATTTTTATATTGTCATGCTTGGGTCACAGATTTGCGCAGAAACACAGGAGGTTGTAGAGAGACAGGAACGTTATTCAAACACTGCAAACAAACATTTGTCTCTTTTTCAAAAGTTTAAACTGTGCTCCATGACAAGACAGAGATGACAGTTCTGTCTCACAATTAAAAGAATGCAAACATATCTTCCTCTTCAAAGGTGTGTGTGTCAGGAGCACAGAATGTCACATAGATAGAGAAAACAATCTCTAGCAAACAAATCAGTGGTGCTGTTTGGCTTTTAAGTATGCGAAGCACCGCGGCACAAAGCTGTTGAAGGCGGCAGCTCACACCCCCTCCGTCAGGAGCAGGAAGAGAGAGAGAGAGACAGAGACAGAGTTTGTTTTTAAGTGAAAAATCAATACGTGCCCTTCGAGCTTTTAAGTATGCGAAGCACTGTGCAGCATGTCTTTTCAGGAATCAGCTTTACAAAAGATAGCAACGTGAAGATAATCTTTCAGCACTTTTAGACGAGCGTCCGTATCGTCTAGGTGTGCGAACAGCCCCCCTGCTCAATCCCCCTATGTCAGGATCAGAGAAAGTCAGCGCAAGAGAAAGAGAAAAGTAAGTTGGGTAGCTTCTCAGCCATCTGCCAATAGCGTCCCTTGTATGAAATCAACTGGGCAAACCAACTGAGGAAGCATGTACCAGAAATTAAAAGACCCATTGTCCGCAGAAATCCGTGAACCAGCAAAAAATCCGCGATATATATTTAAATATGCTTACATATAAAATCACAATTTAAATGACCGCTACGCGCGCGTGTTGACTCGGCGACGCCCAGAGCAGAAAGAACGCGCTCCGGCCGCTCCAACCGTGCCATGCGGGGAGTGAGAGAGACACCAATATCTCACACTCTCTCCCCCCTTAAAGAAATTAAATGGGTGCGAGTGAGACCACTGACCTCCCTCCCTTCTATTAGTTATAGGTTATAGTACGTTCGGCTTATCCATGAGTCCGGCTTATCTATGATACGATTTTATTTTAAAAATTCGTATGATTTTTGGTCTCCGGCTTATACATGAGTCCGGCTTATAGACAAGAACCTAGGGTAATTAATTTCTTTTGAATTCATTTTAATTGACTTGCTCTTGAAGACTCAGACCCCTTAATTGTTTCTTTTTCCTTAATTAGCAGCCAAACAATAATGAGATACAAAATAAGCCAAAACATGACCAGCAAACTGTGACCATCATAGAATATCTGAAAATAAAGGTGAAGGTCTCAGGAATGTTGATCTGCTCAGGTCCCCAAAACATTTTGTCACTGCTCTTAGAAAACAGAAAATCAACAATTTCAGAAATGTATGCGATTGCACAATGAGAACGGCAACAATCCATGGAATTAAAGAATGGGTTTAATTAATGACAAGCACCGGGGGGGGGGGGGGGGGCTAATTAAGCAACAGGTTGGAGTTAAATTGGTTGAAGTTTGAGGCCCTGACTAGTTGGTCTTCTGTTGACTCCCTCTCTTCACATTTCATTTCTGTTTGGGTGCCATTTAAGGAAAGAAGTGAAGCAATTCAGAGGAATGTTGAAGAAATTCAGGGGAACAAATCTTAAAAAACAAGTCAATTAAAATGAATTCCAAAAAAGCTAATTAGCAGCAAAAACGGTCACTAATTAAAAAAAGGGTTAAAATGAAAACCTGCGGCCACTCCGGGACCCAAGTTGGGGACCCCTGGTCTAAGGGGTAAAACATGATGCTTTGGAGTTCATTACCATCAGCTTCTTTAATTTGCAAACAAGTCTTCAGAGGCGCCACTTGTGTATTATTTTAATCTACCGTATATTATAACAAAACTTAAAAATCATATAATATAGGGTTTAAGTGTACAGTAATCCCTCGCTATATCGCGCTTCGCCTTTTGCGGCTTCACTCCATCGCGGATTTAATATGTAAGCATATTTAAATATATATCGCGGATTTTTCGCTGCTTCACGGGTTTCTGCTGACAATGGGTCTTTTAATTTCTGGTACATGCTTCCTCAGTTGGTTTGCCCAGTTGATTTCATACAAGGGACGTTATTGGCAGATGGCTGAGAAGCTACCCAGCTTACTTTTCTCTTTCTCTTGCGCTGACTTTCTCTGATCCTGACGTAGGGGGATTGAGCAGGGGGGCTGTTCGCACAGCTAGACGATACGGACGCTCGTCTAAAAATGCTGAAAGATTATCTTCACGTTGCTATCTTTTGTGCAGCTGCTTCCTGAAATGACATGCTGCACAGTGCTTCGCATACTTAAAAGCTCGAAGGGCACGTATTGATTTTTGATTGAAAAACAAACTCTGTCTCTATCTATCTCTATCTCTCCAGCTTTGTGCCGCGGTGCTTCGCATACTTAAAAGCCAAACAGCACCATTGATTTGTTTGCTTTTCTCTCTATCTATGTGACATTCTGTGCTCCTGACACGCACTCCTTTGAAGAGGAAGATATGTTTGCATTCTTTTAATTGTGAGACGGAACTGTCATCTCTGTCTTGTCATGGAGCACAGTTTAAACTTTTGAAAAAGAGACAAATGTTTGTTTGCAGTGTTTGAATAACGTTCCTGTCTCTCTACAACCTCCTGTGTTTCTGCGCAAATCTGTGACCCAAGCATGACAATATAAAAATAACCATATAAACATATGGTTTCTACTTTGCGGATTTTCTTATTTTGCGGGTGGCTCTGGAATACAACCCCCGCGATGGAAGAGGGATTACTGTATTTGTGATTTTTTTTTCTCTTTTTTTTTTTTACGTAAACTCAGATTAGTGATGGATCATGTCTGTATACTGAGGAATGAATTATTTTAAGTATTTTTGTTTAATCTTAAAAGAGCCACAGTATACATTATTGGGTAGAACAGTGTAAGCTACATATCATAAAAATTTAAACATTTTGCTATGCCTGTTTTGTTCTGTTGTGAGTGTACATAAACATAGTGGGTCACAGTAGCTGCATGCTTTTGTTTCTGTCAGTTTCTTCATTTATTCTTTTCATTATTTGAACTTGTTGTTTTATCAGATAGCTTACTCTAACTCTCTGTCTATAAGTTATTTGTTTGAAATTCAGAAAGACATTTATTACTGTCATGACTTTTAGTGCACAGAAGTCCCTTCATTATCAACACATTTGTTGCTTTAAATTGCTGACTTGTTAACAGTTTCACAAGTTTTTCTCTTTCTTTTTAATAACCAGTTGGTGATTAGCCACACATTGCTGATAAGGGAGAGAACATCTAATCAGTTTAATTGGTGCCATTTTTCCTGTAGCTATGCTAATCTTTAGGTAGCTGTTCTAAATAAAATATTTAGAGGAAAAAAATTGGAAGAAAAAAAGTTGAGAGATTAAAGGGTTCTAAACCTATCCAGTTCATTTTGTACATTCTTTTCAAATATATAAAACATACCGTATATGCTGTTAAGTATTTTCTGGAAGCAGAAAGTTAATAGGTTTGAGGAACAGAATACTTGTTTAAATGGCACATTCAATTGACCAAGAGACTAGTTTGGAACAAACACCATCAGCCACTTCAACCCTCCAAGAAGAGGATTACTTACCTTTGGTTTTAATCATTCACTTCAAATGAAATAATAGACACAAGCGCTATATAAATGTAATGAATTATTATTATTATTATTATTATTATTAATAATATATCTTGGGTTCAGATCCTGTGCGTTGATGTTGTCAGCATGAAGTTTGCATATTCTCCCCATATCTGTGTGAATTTTATTTCTGGGTACTCCAGCTTTCCTCCTACATCCCTCACAAATATACAATTTAAAATACTGTATATGACAATTCCATTCTCACCCCCTGCGTGTGTCTTGGCTCTCCTTTAATAGCTATGACAATATTTTAATGCCTTAAGTATTGCAAGGCTGGACAAATTTAAAACAAGGGAAGCAAAGAATAATATGAGTATTTGTTTATTATTCACAGGGACCAGCTTGTATCCTTAATTATGTACCTTTAATACAGAGAGACAATAATGGTTCAGATATGATACTACTTATGTGTACGTCTCATCATCATACGGGCCTACCCCTACTATAAACCTTGCAACTTAAGGTTCATGGGGGTAAGGCCAGGAACACCAGGGTCCCTAATCTTAAAAATTTAGAGTAGGTGCCTAATCTTAAAAACAAGTGGTGTCCGCTTTCTGAACAAGACCCGCTTTTTCTTTTGATTAAAGTGAATAATCTTTACAATAACAGCAACACTCATTTCGATCTACTGTATCTTAACAATTGCAGTTATTTTGTACTAAGTTTACATGAGAATGTATTTTTTTCCCTGTGCTCTGTCCCTTTAATTTGAGAAGGATGTGCAGCGGCACGTCATTAATTGAGATGTTAACGGGCAGCACGATGCAGTCAATGAGCAATAAGATGGGCAGCTGAGCAAACCAAGGAGAAACACAAGACCAAGACAAGACTTAACTGCGGATTAGTTAAACTTGGGGCAGATCATGTTCCAATGTTCACTGAGACAGCATTTACTCCTGAGGACCATCTCCTTTAAGTCTGGGCTTGATCCACTACTAGTCTGGAACTCAGATATACAGCAACTGACCCATTTAGTCCATTTCAGGGATGCAAGGATGAAAGCCTGTTCTGGCAGTATCAGTCACTCATAAATGGAAAAATTTAGAGCCAGTAATTAAGCTACACACAGGAAGATTTTTGAGCATGATGATATTACACAGCTAATTTAATTTGACTTCACTCAAAATTAGCATATTGTGAGCTTTATGTATCTTTTTTAAGTATAACAGAATTATATTTCCTGAGTGACACCTTTGAAAGTGAAATTTATGAGGAAACAAATTAATTTCATGCTTCAAACAGTAGCATCATTCACAGAAATAATATCTAGGGTATACAGGCATTACCCAATTGCTGCATGTTAACTTTACTCAATAGTAACATGTTTTTAATTTAATAAAATATTTTTGGGAAAATTTGCCTTTTTTGTGACTTTAAGTTTTAAGGCTCTATGTCTATCTGTTTAAACAAAGCAAACAAATCTCATAGGTTTTTACTCATCATTCACATTGCAGCATCACACAGTAGTGTTGCCAAGTGGACGGATACACCCCAATCAGTTAAATTAAATAAAAAATGTTTCTAGTTGGAAAAGGGAGTCTTGGAAAGTGTGGGATTTTGGGGGCATATTTTCCAGAATGTCTACATCCTCTTTCAGTTATTTTTCTTAACAGATATAAATTCATTTGCAGAAGTAGTTAATTTGCATAAGGGACTGCATTTTGTGAAGTTATTGCAAAGGGTGTTGGCATCTCCACTCGTTTGTACAGTGTTAAACAAAGATCAAGACTTTGTGCAAGAGTAAAAGTACCCTTTGAACTGCCAAATATTTTTTACAGTTAATGAAAGTACCTTTAAAAAAAAAAGAACTTAATGATGGGATTGAATGATTTTTTTACCTTATTATTGGCTAAGGCCCAAGGAAAGTTGTACATTAGATATCATCATCATAAAAAAGATTTTCTTTATGTAGCACCTTATCTGAAACTCAAGGTCACTTTTCAAAAATAAATTTACAAATAGGTTCACAGAAAGCCACAGTGAAAAGAAAAATTTGTGAGATGATACAAACACAAAAACTTAAAAAAGAAAACATTAAAAATTCACAGGTAAAATATTAAGCAGTAGGAGAGCATACAGTAAAATACAGTAAGTACACTCCATGAATTTTTTTTTAACATATGAAGGCATACCAGTATATGTATATGTAAAGGTGATATAATATAACAAACATCATGTCATATTTACATATTGTAGTCCATTGCATAATTTAAATAAACATAAGAGCAAATTTCACACGTGGAAAAACATTCATCACTATCTCAAATACGTAAGATTAGGTGCAAATGATTAGAGCATCATTAGAGCAAATCTTGGAGGAAGCTGTCTTGCTTAAACCTCAGACATTTAGTTTAGTTTTCTCTTTGCTGCTGAAGTGTGTGTTATCACAATGCCTACAAATAAGAGCTCAATAAGGCCTTCAGAAAGAAGGTTAAAGAGCACGAGTCTACCATTAGAAAGAGGCTGCTCAAATGAAATCTACATAGTAGGTGTGCCAGCAGGAAACCTTTACTGTCCAGGAAGAACATCAGAGCAAAGCTAAAATGTCTCCATGAACACCAAGGCAAAGGCTACAACTTTTGGAACAATGTGCTCTAGACAGGAAAGACAAAGATAAAAGTTATGTGGTCACAGTACCAGAAGAAATGTTGGGCAAAAACCAAATATAGAATTTGGCTAGAAGAACCCAATACCACTTTAAAGCATCGTGATGGAAATATAATACTTTGTTGCATCATGGCCTGAGCATCTCACCATCATAGAATCCACTATAAATTCTCCACTGTACTAGAGGATGCTTGAGGATAATGTTAGATCTCCTGTCAGAAGTTTGAAATGAAAGTGGACCTTGCAACCTGAAAAATTACCCTAAACCAGGGGTCTCCAACTCCAGTCCTGGAGAGCTACTGTGGCTGCAGGTTTTCATTCTAACCCTTTTCTTAATTAATGACCGGATTTTGCTGCTAATTAACTCTTTGCCTTAATTTTATTTGATGCACAACTTAAGACTCAGGCCTCTTAATTATTTATTCTTTCCTTAATTAGCAACCAAGCAATATTAAGACACAAAATGTACCAACACATAAACAACAACCTGCGTCCATCACACAATAACTGAAAATAAAGACCGGTAAAAGCCTCAGTAATGTTGATCTGCTCATATCCACAAAACATTTTGGCAGCGCTCTTAAAAACAAAAAATTAACAGCTTTGGAAAAGTCTGCCATGGCAGAATGTGTGCCATGGAATTAAATAACTGGTTTAATTAGTAACGAGATTTGGCTTCATTTTAAGAAACTGAATGAAGGTTGGAGTTTGAGGCCCGAACTTAGTTGGTCATCTGTTGGCTCACTTCACATCAAATTTATCTTTAGGTGCCATTTAAAGAAAAAAAGAATCATTTCAGCAGTCAGAGTCTCAAGAAAAGTCAATTAAAATAAAGGGAAGTAGTTAATTAGCAGCAAAAACTGGTCACTAATTAAGAAAATAGTTAGAATGAAAACCTGCAGCCACAGCAGCTCTCCAGGACTGGAGTTGGAGACCCCTGCACTAAACATACCAGTAAATCCACCAAGAAATGGCAGAAAAGGAAAAAGTGGAGGTTTCCAGAATGGCCAAGTCAAAAGCCAGATCTGAATCCCATCAATGTGCAGTGATGAGGTTTGAAACAGGCTGGGCACACAACACACCCCTCAAACACCACAAAGCTGAAAGAATTGTGCATGGAGGAGTGGGAAAACTTTCTCCCAGTTAATGTCGAAGACTGGTGGACAGTTATATGAAATGCTTAATTTGTTGTGAGCAATACCAGCTATTAGAGCCAAGAAAATACTTAATCTTTCAACAGACAGAAAATACCGGTGAATAAATTATTGCAAAGTCCAATTTTCAAAGTTTTTTTTTTCAAACTGTTTAAATGAAGATCAAATCTTGATATATTTATATGTATGTTAAAAAAAAAGAAAATACATTTCATGGGGTGTAGTTACTTTTTCAAGTCAGTAACTACATAACTGTTATGTCTTAATACGCTGCTGTGATATTGGATGAAAAGATATGCTTTAATATTGGACCCAAGAGAGGAAAGACTTGTGCAACTGCCAAATGCTAAGAGACTGAGGAAGAGCTTTCCAGTTTGGGAGTTGTTACACTAAATTAGTTAACCTGACCTAACAAATAAATTCTCCAACAGTAGACAATTGTCTGTGGGGAACTGGGAAAAGACCAGGACCAGAAGACCTAAGGGAACAAGCTGGTATATAAGGTTGAAGAATAGCAAAAGATAAGAAGAGACAAGGCCATTAAGTGCTTTGTCAGTAAGTATGAGGAGTTAAATTGAATACATATGATTATTTTGATATATTGCAGTTTTGTTGGCAGATTTGGCAGGGAGGTTAGTATATAATAAATTACGATAGTCCACATGTAAGATAATAAAAGCATGAATTAGTATGTCTGCATCATAGAAAATAAGTGAACAGCAGAGACAAGCAATATTATGTACTGTAGGTGATACAGTGTGGCTTTAGGTAAACAGTTAATATGTGTCGGAAAAGAATGTGGAATCAAAAATAACAGCAAGATTACAAACTGTACTAGAAGGAGTAACTGTAGTACCATCTAAGCTGAGAGAAAATCACTGGCCTTTAAAACAGCAGTCTTAAACCCTATCAGTATGATCTCAGTTTAATCCTAATTTAACATAACAAAATGAGATGCCATCCAGTACATAATATACCTGAGGCAGTTTATCAGTTAAGACAGTGTAAGGGGACCATGGAGATGGGTGCTTAGATATACTTGGATAGAGATTTGCATAGAGATGAAATTGTAAGCCATGCTGAGGAATACTAGAGCCCAGGGAAGTAAGTAAAGGGTAAAAAAAAAAAAAAAAAAAAAAGAAAACCTAAAACAGAGCCTTTGTGGAATGCCTTGAGAAACTGGAACAGTGTGAGACAATATTTTCCCAACATAAATTAAATGTAACCTGTCAGTAAGGTAGAACCAGAACGAAGCTAAAGTATTTATCACAAATGCCAAGGTGAGATTGAAGATGGAGAGTGGGATGTTATAATTAAATATCAGAAGCAGCACTAAAATCGACGAGGAACAGAACATTGGGAAGATTAGAGTCAGCAGAGCTGAAGAAGTCATTTACTAAGCAGTTTCTGTGCTCTAATGGGTGCACTTTTGGTTTAGATTTGTGCAAGTTAATTCATCCATCCATTTTTTTTAACCGTCTTTATCCTGAGCAGGGTTGCTGGGGAGTTGGAGCCTAACCTGGCATGCCAGACACAAGGAGGGATCAACCCCTGGACAGGGTGCCAGTCCATCAGGTAACCTCATTTTATTAAATATGCTCAACTACTTGTTTTTTTTATCATTTTTTTTTTTGTTGTAATGATAAAAAATAGGAACATTTGATCTGTTTTATATTAGAAGTGCTTACTGTATTTCAGTTAAATGACAAAGTGTCAATTTATTAAGCACTGTCAGTCTTTTTCTTCTTTTGGCTGCTACTGTTAGGGGTTGCCACAGCAGATCATCTTCTTCTATACCTTTCTGTCCTCTGCATCTTGTTCTGTTACACCCATCACCTACATGTCCTCTCTCACCACATCCATAAATCTTCTCTTAGGCCTTCCTCTTTTCCTTTTTCCTCGTAGCTCTACCCTTAGCACCCTTCTCCCAATATACTCATCTCTCCTCTGCACATGTCCAAACCAATGCAATCTCGCCTCTCTGACTTTATCTCTCAACCGTCCCACCTGAGCAGACCCTCTAATGTACAGTACTCATTTACAGTGGTGTGAAAAACTATTTGCCCCCTTCCTGATTTCTTATTCTTCTGCATGTTTGTCACACAAAATGTTTCTGATCATCAAACACATTTAACCATTAGTCAAATATAACACAAGTAAACACAAAATGCAGTTTTTAAATGATGGTTTTTATTATTTAGGGAGAAAAAAAATCCAAACCTACATGGCCCTGTGTGAAAAAGTAATTGCCCCCTTGTTAAAAAATAACCTAACTGTGGTGTATCACACCTGAGTTCAATTTCCGTAGCCACCCCCAGGCCTGATTACTGCCACACCTGTTTCAATCAAGAAATCACTTAAATAGGTGCTGCCTGACACAGAGAAGTAGACCAAAAGCACCTCAAAAGCTAGACATCATGCCAAGATCCAAAGAAATTCAGGAACAAATGAGAACAGAAGTAACTGAGATCTATCAGTCTGGTAAAGGTTATAAAGCCATTTCTAAAGCTTTGGGACTCCAGCGAACCACAGTGAGAGCCATTATCCACAAATGGCAAAAACATGGAACAGTGGTGAACCTTCCCAGGAGTGGCCGGCCGACCAAAATTACCCCAAGAGCGCAGAGACGACTCATCCGAGAGTTCACAAAAGACCCCAGGACAACGTCTAAAGAACTGCAGGCCTCACTTGCCTCAATTAAGGTCAGTGTTCACGACTCCACCATAAGAAAGAGACTGGGCAAAAATGGCCTGCATGGCAGATTTCCAAGACGCAAACCACTGTTAAGCAAAAAGAACATTAGGGCTCGTCTCAATTTTGCTAAGAAACATCTCAATGATTGCCAAGACTTTTGGGAAAATACCTTGTGGACTGATGAGACAAAAGTTGAACTTTTTGGAAGGCAAATGTCCCGTTACATCTGGCGTAAAAGGAACACAGCATTTCAGAAAAAGAACATCATACCAACAGTAAAATATGGTGGTGGTAGTGTGATGGTCTGGGGTTGTTTTGCTGCTTCAGGACCTGGAAGGCTTGCTGTGATAGATGGAACCATGAATTCTACTGTCTACCAAAAAATCCTGAAGGAGAATGTCCGGCCATCTGTTCGTCAACTCAAGCTGAAGCGATCTTGGGTGCTGCAACAGGACAATGACCCAAAAAACACCAGCAAATCCACCTCTGAATGGCTGAAGAAAAACAAAATGAAGACTTTGGAGTGGCCTAGTCAAAGTCCTGACCTGAATCCAATTGAGATGCTATGGCATGACCTTAAAAAGGCGGTTCATGCTAGAAAACCCTCAAATAAAGCTGAATTACAACAATTTTGCAAAGATGAGTGGGCCAAAATTCCTCCAGAGCGCTGTCAAAGACTCATCGCAAGTTATCGCAAACGCTTGATTGCAGTTATTGCTGCTAAGGGCGGCCCAACCAGTTATTAGGTTCAGGGGGCAATTACTTTTTCACACAGGGCCATGTAGGTTTGGATTTTTTTTTCTCCCTAAATAATAAAAACCACCATTTACAAACTGCATTTTGTGTTTACTTGTGTTATATTTGACTAATGGTTAAATGTGTTTGATGATCAGAAACATTTTGTGTGACAAACATGCAAAAGAATAAGAAATCAGGAAGGGGGCAAATAGTTTTTCACACCACTGTATAATCCTAACCATCCTTGTCACACCCAATGCAAATCTTAGCATCTTTAACTCTGCTTCCTCCAGCTCTGTCTCCTGCTTTCTGGTCAGTGCCATCGTCTCCAACTCATATAACATAGCTGGTCTCACTACCGTCCTGTAGACCTTCTTTTTCACTCTTGCTGATATCCATCTGTTACAAATTACTCCTGACACTCTTCTCCACTCATTCCATCCTTCCTGTATTCTCTTCTTCACTTCTCTTCCACAATACACAATGCCTGTTACTCTGTACTGTTGATTCCAAGTATTTAAACTCTTCCACCTTGGTCAATTCTACTCCCTGCATCCTCACCATTCCACTGACCTTCCTTTCATTTACACACATATATTCTGTCTTGTTCCTACTGACCTTCATTCCTCTGCTCACTAGAGCATATCTCCACCTCTCCAGGGTCTCCTCAATCTGCTCCCTACTATCGCTACAGATCACAATGTCATCAGCAAACATCATAGTCCACGGGGACTCTTGTCAAATCTCATCTGTCAACCTGTTCATCACCATTGCAAATAAGAAAGGGCTCAGAGCCGATCCCCGTAATCTCACCTCCACCTTGAATGCATTCGGCACTCCTACCGCAGACCTCGCCACTGTCACACTTCCCTCGTACATACTGTATCCTGTACAACTCTTACGTAGTTCTCTGCCATTAACATTCAAAATAGGCCTTCCATGTAGAACTTGTGCAAATAAAATGTAACATCTACTTAGTTTCGATACGGACCCACAAGTTTCAAAGTTAAAACCGAAATATCACCTCTGTCTTCTTTAAAATTCTTACCTCAGCTTCGCTCGTCACTGTTCAAAACACTTCTACGTAAAAAACACTAGCAAATAAAATATAACAACTACTTGATTTCGATACTGACCCACAAGGTTCAAAGTTAAAACCGAAATACCACCCCTGTCTTCTTTAAAATTGTAAACTCAGGTTCGCTCTGCACTGTTCAAAACGCTTCTACGTAATAAAAAAACTACCAATCCCAGCATGCACTGCCAGAATGCCCATCACTCCTTGAAGAGGAAGTTGCCTTTTTTTTCATTTAACATAAATTTGAAAGAGGAGTAAAGCCGGACGGGTACATGCATTTGGAGTAAAACCAGTGGAGTGCAAGTAACAGCAAGAAGAAGTGGACATTTAGATTTAGCCTTGTTTATGTACTGAGAGCAATGGCATCGTTTGTTACTGAGGTGCTGGCAAACTCGGGCAAACTGGAAAAAGAGGACTTGAGTAGTAAAATCAGCAGATTGTCCCGAAGAGTGGAGGAGATCAAGGTATGAGGTAGTTCAGAAAATGTGATGGGCAAGCCGATGTCGATCTTCCTACATTCTTTTCTTTCCACAAGTAAACATTTACCCCGCGTGGCACTGCGATCGGTGGGATTCTGCTGCGTAGAAGTGACGTGGCGTGGCGTCAACGCGGGCGAATACTGGGGATGTCAGGCGCAAACCGCTCTTCTTACTCGCCTTGTTACCAGAGCTGTAAATCTAACATATAAATATATAAAGGACATTGTGAGAAAGTGACATGTACCAGCAAGTATGGTCCCAATGTCTTAAACAAATATGCTACATAGAGTAATTCAGTAGTAATGTACAGTGTTTACAAAACGTTGGGCCTTCTTTATTTAAAAAAAAAAAGAAAGGTAAAAACAACAAGTTGTAAGAACATACAGCACGATAACATTATGAAACGCCAAAACGTGTAATAGCAAATCTATCTTAGAATCCTAGTTCATGAACCCACTATGCTGAAGTTCTGTACTAGGCTTTTTACTAATATTTTATTCGCTGTTAGGTTTCAAAATGTAATTTAAAGCACTGTTGTATTAAATCGACTGTTATTTCAAATGGCATGTGAAGTCCTTCTAACTTTTAGACGCAGACAAAACTGATACATTTTATTTTCCGGCTACGTAGTGTAATTTTATAGTAATTTTACCTGATGATAGATGTACGTTAATATATGTCAAAATCGGTTTAAAAAGTATAATTGGCCTTTGGTTATTATCTGTAAGTTTTAATAAAAGTAACTCCTTATAAATGGAGCAGTTTTGTGTGCGTTGTGGAAAATAAATGACACTTGTTCTTGTGTGACAAATAGAACGTTATAAGTGGAATAGCTTTCCTTTTACACAGTGTACCAAATAAATGGTTGAAGCTACTTAACTGCAAATAATCCAACATCTTTGTATCCTCCCAGACTTGCTTAGTCCAATGTAGAATCAGAGATCTGGGTCCTAAGCTGATAAAACTGGATGTAAGACAGAAAGTAACCATAGTTAGGATGCTGGTAACCAGATAGGTGGATAATAGAAAGTAAAATTAAAAAAAAAAATAAAAGCACTGGTTTATCTGTGTAAAACAGGAATGAGTGTAGAAATTGTTTTCATTAGGCTTGTGAAGAATCCTTTGTGAAATTGCCCAAGATCAGGCATGGCTGAATTGCTGTATCCAAAAAATGTAATGCAGTCCATGCTCGTATATTAAAATGTATGAAAAAACTGGTGTGAAAATTCATTTCAAAACTAAACAGGTTTCACATTGCAGAGGGCAACAATAATGATAAATTCCACATATTCGCAGACTGCCTTTATCATCTGTTCTCTTACACTCAAATGATGCTGGGTATCAAGAAAACACCTAATTAGAAATTCCAAGTGGTTATTTCGATTATCAATATTTTAATCCTGTGTATAAGACTGTGCTTTGAGATGAGTGAGTGTGTTTGTGTTTTAATTTCTTTAAAAAGATCATGTATCTTTGTTTTTGTAGCAGGCATTTAATAATCTTGATTTTTTTTTTTTATATTTTAATTATATGCAGTGTGAAGTCTGTGACATGATCAGCAAGAAGTATGATGAGTTTCTACCAAGCATGCAAAATTCAGAAGATCTGATGAACCAAGTCAACAACATTTCCAATGACATTGATAATCTTCGAACACATATTGAAAATGAGGTATGAATTGCAGAGTTCTGGCTTAAAGTATTTGATGGGATTATTTTGTTTGCAAAGTGCTGTACAAAGAAACGCAGTGTATCCTCAGAGGACGAGGGTATGGCCAATAAATGTCTTAACACTAGAATTACCAGAGCCTACGAAAAAACTTGTAGATCCGTCCCACCTTAAATCGCTTCACACTTCTCTATCAGCGTCTTTTGTCCTGTAAATGTGTTGATAAGCAGCAAGCAGCCTACTATCACATCCCCCCACCGCGGCACAGTTTTCTCAGCTCAAATCTGCTTACCTACGTGTCTGTTGCTTGGAGTTGTATAGAGAGAGAAGTCAAGCAAAATGACACCTTTTATAAATACTATATCGTTATTTGGAACACATGCATTTCATGTGTGTTCCGTATCTACAACGATCTATGTAAACACATCGTTAAAACAGAAATGTTTTTCATGTTTTAGTAATAATTGACAAAATGTAGACATGAAGTACATAATGTGTAAAGCCTGAATTCCAAATATCAAAGAAACATTTTCACAAAAGGTACAAATATAACAGAACAAGTGCGCTTCTATTCAAAAATATAGTTGCAGAAAACGCGCTATAGCTCGAATGTTATTTATTTGGATCACATAAAGATGCGCTATAGCTTGAATATAACTGCAGAAAAACAACCCGCGTTTACCTGCAACATTAACACAAAATTGTTATGACAGCTTTGGTAGCGCAACGGTATCAACTGCTGACTTGAAGCCAAAGCTTCACAGGTTCGAACCTGGGTGAGTCCGTTTTGAGAACTGCGCTGCTCGTGTTCTTACTATTTTAGAATAAAAACATACATTTGATTCCAGTCTGTAACAGCCGGTGTAATTTATGATACTTGTAAAGGTTAGCATTGTTTTTTTCTATTCTGTTATTCTCTCAGCCGCGTTCACGTTCCCAACTCCCCCCAACACATTTGACACTGCTGTTTTCACATAGACGCACTATAACAGAGGTACACTCAACTCACGCCGACGATTCTACACCGGATCAAGAATGCACTTTTGCCATCGCTGTACTTTGTATATGTACATGGGAAGCTCTGCACTCGTGACAGATCTGGTTTTTACATACAAAGGACGGTGCATGTGCCCAAAATGTTAACATTTATATGTTACTTACATAAAAACAAGATCCGATGTAGAACCGTTGTCATATAAGTAAACAACTCAAGGTAAATAACATTCGATTTACCTATTTACCTTTATTTATTTACTTACTTCCTACAGCGTAAAATCACGAGTGCAGAGCTTCCCATGTACATATACAAAGTACAGCGATGGCAAAAGTACATTCTTGATCCGATGTAGAACCCTCGTCATGTAAGTAAATAACATTAGATCTGGCTTTTATGTAAGTGACATATAAATGTTAATGTTTTGGGCACATGCACCGTCCTTTGTATGTAAGAGCCAGATCTACAGCATAAAGTCACAAGTGAACTGCAGAGCTTCCTCTGTTTGATCGTCAGGGGCATGCTCACAAATTACACGTGTAATGTCACGAAAAATACCTGCTGACACTTTAGTACGCAAGCAATGGTACGAGAATGCAGTTAGACTTTTATTGGGCACATACACCACTATAGTGTTTAGATCTGGAAGGTGTAGCATTGGCGAAATAAATAACATGCGAGCTGTAGCGCGTCTTTATGTGATTGAAATAAATAACTTTTGAGCTATAGAGCATCTTTGTGATCCAAATAAATAACATGCAAGCTATAGCGCGTCTTTATGTGATCCAAAGAAATAACATTCGAGCTGTAGTGCGTCTTTATGTGATCCAAAGAAATAACATTCGAGCTATAGCGCGTCTTTATGTGATCCAAAGAAATTACATTTGAGCTATAGCTTTTTTTCTTATTTATTTTTCTTTTTACCTAAAGCTAAATTTGCATCTATTAAGGTTCAGCTATATTTGATAAGTTTAAAAGACTTTTTTCTTAAGGAATTATTTCCCTTATGCTATACTGCCTTATTATACTGTATAATTATAATCAGAAAAATGCAGATTTATATAAATTACAAAATTTAGTGCATCACAACTTAATAAGCAAAATTTAATTCAAAAATACCAACGTATTTTGATTTTTCATATGCTTTAGAGAAGTTGACTGTTTAAATATTAGTGGTAAACGTTTTGGTAATAGTGTAGTTATTTCCATCTGCTCATAACTAGCATTGGTGCAGCCCTCATGGAACTTTATATGTCCAAATAAAACATACTAGACACATTTCATGTATTGAAATTTAACCATTGGTTGTTTCTATAATCTGACACATACATACAGTAAAATCTACAGAACTTTTTTAACATTTGATACATTTCCTTTTTTTGTTTACTATATGATGCTGTTTATTTCAGGTTCAAAAGGATCTCCATGTTGCCGTTACAGAGTTTGCAGATCTTAAACAACAGTTAGAAAAGAATACCATGGTGCTAAGTGTACTCAGAGTGCTACAAGAGGTGAAAATAATTTTAAAATTTAAATATTCACTACGAAAGGGAGCAGTGTTTGTGTCATATGATTAGTGTATGAGCAATGGAACGTATACAGCAGTTATTTGTTTAAGTTTATCATGGATTTGATACATTTTAAGAGGTATGAAATCTTGTATTCATTGTAATTTATTTCGATTGCATCTTAAAGGACCTTGTAGAGATGAAGTAGTATTTCTGTTATTTGCTGCCATTTTTAAGACAAAAAATGTTATACCTTTCTTTAAAATTGTAGTTTATAATTTCTTACATTATGTGTTATTCCAACCATTATTGTTGTTGTTTACTAAGGTCTTATTTTATTTTGGTGCCACATTTTCTTCTTCAAGAACTTAATTTTATAATTAATTGTTTAAATACGAATGTATGGTTACTGTCTCTGGGACCTTTGACGTGTTCTCGCAGATTATGTGTGAAAGAAAAAAAACATCCCAAAGATGTACACACACACATTGGCATCACTATCTCTCTTAGAATCAGTAAATCTATATTTGTCCAATTGTATAAGGGCTGAAATGTTTAAAGTTAACTTCTGGTTTTGGCCAAATGTTATGGGAATGTGTACCTATATACCATGAAGAGATTTCTTTACTAATATTTTAAATAAGGTGTTTACATTCTAATAGCAAAAGTGGATAACTGAGAATATGTCTTTTGATTGATATACAGTGCATCCGGAAAGTATTCACAGCACATCACTTTTTCCACATTTTGGTATGTTACAGCCTTATTCCAAAATGGATTAAATTCATTTTTTTCCTCAGAATTCTACACACAACACCACATAATGACAACATGAAAAAAGTTTACTTGAGATTTTTGCAAATTCATTAAAAATAAAAAAATTGAGAAAGCACATGTACATAAGTATTCACAGCCTTTGCCATGAAGCTCAAAATTGAGCTCAGGTGCATCCTGTTTCCCCTGATCATCCTTGAGATGTTTCTGCAGCTTAATTGGAGTCAGCCTGTGGTAAATTCAGTTGACTGGACATGATTTGAAAAGGCACTCACCTGTTTATATAAGGACCCACAGTTGACAGTTTCAGTGTCAGAGCACAAACCAAGCATGAAGTCAAAGGAATTGTCTGTAGACCTCCAAGACAGGATTGTCTCGAGGCACAAATCTGGGGAAGGTTACAGAAAAAGTTCTGCTGCTTTGAAGGTCCCAATGAGCACAGTGGCCTCCATCATCCGTAAGTGGAAGAAGTTTGAAACCACCAGGACTCTTCCTAGAGCTGGCCGGCCATCTAAACTGAGTGACCGGGGGAGAAGGGTTAGGTGACCAAGAACCCGATGGTCACTCAGTCAGAGCTCCAGAGGTCCTCTGTGGAGAGAGGAAAACGTTCCAGAAGGACAACCATCTCTGCAGCAATCCACCAATCAGGCCTGTATGGTAGAGTGGCCAGACGGAAGCCACTCCTTAGTAAAAGGCACATGGCAGCCCGCCTGGAGTTTGTCAAAAGGCACCTGAAGGACTCTCAAACCATGAGAAACAAAATTCTCTTGTCCGATGAGACAAAGATTGAGCTATCACGTTTGGAGGAAACCAGGCACCGCTCATCACTGGGCCAATATCATCCCTACAGTGAAGCATGGTGGTGGCAGCATCATGCTGTGGGGATGTTTTTCAGCGGCAGGGACTGGGAGACTAGTCAGGATAAAGGGAAAGATGACTGCAGCGATGTACAGAGACATCCTGGATGAAAACCTGCTCCAGAGTGCTCTTGACCTCGGACTGGGGCGATGGTTCATCTTTCAGCAGGACAACGACCCTAAGCACGCAGCCAAGATATCAAAGTAGTGGCTTCAGGACAACTCTGTGAATGTCCTTGAGTGGCCCAGCCAGAGCCCAGACTTGAATCCGATTGAACATCTCTGCAGAGATCTTAAAATGGCTGTGAACCGACGCTTCCCATCCAACCTGATGGAGCTTGAGAGGTGCTGCAAAGAGGAATGGGCGAAACTGGCCAAGGATAGGTGTGCCAAGCTTGTGGCATCATATTTAAAAAGGTGCATCGACAAAGTATTGAGCAAAGGCTGTGAATACTTATGTACATGTGATTTCTCAGGTTTTTT
The DNA here is from genome assembly GCF_900747795.2 of Erpetoichthys calabaricus. Taxonomy (NCBI): domain Eukaryota; kingdom Metazoa; phylum Chordata; class Cladistia; order Polypteriformes; family Polypteridae; genus Erpetoichthys; species Erpetoichthys calabaricus. The sequence continues at coordinate 149,205,726 of NC_041402.2, read as the reverse complement.
TATTTTTAATAAATTTGCAAAAACCTCAAACTTTTTTCACGTTGTCATTATAGGGTGTTGTGTGTAGAATTCTGAGGAAAAAAATGAATTTAATCCATTTTGGAATAAGGCTGTAACATAACAAAATGTGGAAAAAGTGATATATATATATATATAATATATAGTTATATAAAAGGTACTATAAAGATTATATAATATACAGAATGGTCAAGAGTTACGCTTCTTGGACTTTTGGTAATTACTATAATGTTTGGAATGTCCCAAGAATTATAGGATTAATAATGTATTTTCTAAATTGGAATGGGGTCAAACTGGATCATTACTGCGTTACCTCTCATAGGGTATTTACAGTATATCAACAGCAGAGCTACTGTAGCTAAGCCATGAAGAACTGGAAAAAATGTTGTAAAGATGGTCATCAACTGTTGCCACACAAATAAAGAAAATTGGCGTGGGTGTGAGAGATTTTTAGTTCGCACAAATATAGTAAACAAAGATGGTTGTGTGCTATGAACTTTTTTTATGTAAGATTTTCTTTTTCTTTTCAGTTTGATACAGCCATTGAAGATTATCATAAGTCACTGCTGGAAAAGAAATACAGTCTAGCAGCCCATAATCTTCAAAGGGTAATACAGATTTTGAATTGTTAATCGCTACTGTAATTAAATATATTGTTTTGTGCAGTAACCTTCACTGGTTTGTTTTCTGTTAATATTTTTAGACCACATTAATGCTAAATAGTACCTGCCTTATAGAATTAAGGCTCATGTCTGGTAATAGCACCACAGATTGCGGTCATAGCTGAACATACCTTCTTTCCTTTAGAGGCAGCTTATCCTAGAAGTTTTGTTAGTTTGGTATGTTGTTATAACCCTCATATGTAAGATATGCACCGACTATGCCTTAGTAGAATTAAGAGTTGGTACAGGTTAGGGTGGAAGAGATGATGCCACATGGGCAGGGCATTGGCACACTGACTCCTTAAATATCATCTTATTTAATGTGTTGGTACTCATCCCCATTTCATAACTAAACTATAAAGTATTTAATTACTCTAAAACATGTTGCCAATAGCTATCCAAAGTCAGTGCATTCTGGTAAATTTGTTTGTAGACATTGTGACACAGTAAAGCATTTTTAACATGACTGCTAAAAATAAAATTAAATTTTTTTTAAATCTTCTAAAAGTTTGAAATTGCTCCAGTGTTATAATATAGTTGTGCTATAGAATGCAATATAATGTATGCAGTCTTAACAGCTGTGAGACCCTCTAGTTTTAATGTGATTTAACCTGGACATGTACATATGGTAACTTCAAATGCAGACCGTTTTGCTTCTGTCAGGCATTCATCTTTAGCACATCAGGTTATTGAATAGACACATTAGTAATAGCTTTAAGCATATTTGGAAGTACATTTAGACCATCAAGCTAGGTATTATTGTGGTATCTAGACACTGTTATATATTGTAGAGACACTTGCTTTTTTACCATTTTGTGATTTAAAAAAAAAAAGAAAAAGAAAACAAGAGGGAGGTAAACAAATGGAAATTGTGGCATTTAATTAATTTTTTTTTTTAAAGGAAAAGAGATAATATACTAATGTATTTAGCACTGTGTGTGAATAACAACCAATTAAAGGCACTACTAAATCACTTTTGGTATTCCAGCTGCCATCTTGTGGCCATTTGAAACAGTTACAACTATTTCCAAATCTGATTGCTTAATTAAAGTTATGAGGCTGCATCAGTACTGTGTTTGTTTAATACATCAGTAAATGTATAATGTCATTCTGTGTGTGTGTGTGTGTGTGTGTGTGTGTGTGTGTGTGTGTGTGTGTGTGTGTGTGTGTACGCATACTGAATAGATATCATTGATCAGGTCCAACATAAAAATAAGCAAAATGGCATTTTGCTTCAAGGATCATTTTTTCTTTCTTTCTCCTAATTGCTTTAAATATAAATGTACTTTTAAAGTAGTCTTTAAATAGACTTAAGTCCGCAGGTCACAAGAACATACTCATGTAGAATATTTTTATTTTTAGGCTGAGACTGGACTGAAAACTTTGAAAGCTAGAAACGGCTGTGAGTTGAAGATTTTAAAAGCAATGAACACCGAGTTGACCATTCAGAAGCAGAACCTGCTTTATCATCTTGGAGAAGAATGGCGAAAACTTGCAGTGTGGAAACTTCCTTCCCCAAAGGGCAAGAAAACACTAGTGATTTTTTGTTTGTTTGTTTGTTTTTGTGTACATTAGAACAATCTAGATGAGAACAGGCCATTCAGCCCAACAAGACTTGCCAGTCCTATCCACTTAATTCTTCCAAAATAACATTGTCTAGTTTTGAAAGTTCCTAAAGTCCTACTGTCTATCACACTACTTGGTAACATATTCCATGTGTCTGTGATTCCGTATGTGAAGAAAAACGTTCTAATGTGTGTGTGAAATTTACCCTTAACAAGTTTCCAACTGTTTTCCCGTGTTCTTGTTGAACTCATTTTAAAGTAACAGTCTCAATCCACTGTACTAATTACCATCATAATTCTAAACACTTCAACTATATCACCTCTTAATCTCATTTTGATTAAACTGAAAAGGCACAGCTCTTTTAATTTTTTCTCATAACTCATCCCCTATAGCCCTGGAACCAGCCTGGGTATTCTTCTTTGGACCTTTTAAAGTGCTTCTATGTCGTTTTTGTAGCCTCTAGAACAAAACTGCACATGGTATACCAGATGAGGTATAACCACTGCATTATAAAGCTTATGCATTACCTCCTTGTGCTTGTACTCTAAGCATTGTGCCATATAACCTAACATTGTGTTAGCCTTCTAATTGGCCTCTGAACAATGTCTGGCAGTTGATAGTGACAAGTCCACTATGACTCCTAAATCCTTCTCATAAGATATATTTTTGATTTTCAGACCTCCCATTTTGTATTCAAACCTAACATTTTTACTTCCTATGTGTAATGCTTTACATTTACTTACATTAAATTTCAACTGACACAAATCTGCCCTCTGTGAGGATTCAATGGATTTTAGATTATCTGAGAGTCCACCTAGCTTTGTATTATCTGCAAACTTACCCAGCTTGTTATTTTATATTCCTATGCAAATCATTTATAAGAATTAAAAATCACAGTGGCTCTAGCACTGATCCTTGTGTGATACGACTCTTAATATCAGCCAATTCTGATAGGGTTCCTTGTATCATAACCCTCTGCTTTCTCCTTTAATCTCATTCCCAACCTCTCACGTGGAACCTTATCAAATTCTTTATGTAAGTCAAGATAAATAATGTTGTATGTTCCACTTTAATTCATGTCCTTTTGTTAAGTCCTCATGGAATTCCAGCATGTTAGTAACACACATATATTTAACCCGTGGTGATTGTTGTCTCCATGTGTTGCTCAATCTTTTCCTTAATAATAATTCCTTCCAGTAAATTACCTGTGATGCATTTTAAGCTTACAGGCCTATAGTTTCTTGGATCTGCTTGATCACCCTTTTTATATAACAGGATAACATTTAACATTTTCCAGTCATTCAGAATTTTCCCAGTGTGCAGTGACTTCCTAAGAATATGCATCAGGGGGGTATACTGTATATATAATATATACTAACCTTAAGAACTGAAGGATAAATATTTTCTGGTCCTGGTGATTTGTTTGAGTTCAGCCAATTTAATCTGAGCAGTACTTCACCCTCTACAATTTCCAAATCGTCCAGTACCCCCTCCAGAATCTTTTTGGGTCGTCCTTTGCCTCATCTGCTATATTCCTGTCTAACTGCCTTTTAGCTTCTTATATGGGGCCACGCAGTGGTAGCGCTGCTGCCTCGCAGTAAGGAGACCTGGGTTCGCTTCCCGGGTCCTCCCTGCGTGGAGTTTGCATGTACTCCCCGTGTCTGCTTGGGTTTCCTCCGGGTGCTCCGATTTCCTCCCACAGTCCAAAGACATGCAGGTTAGGTGCATTGGCGATCCTAAATTGTCCCTAGTGTCTGCTTGGTGTGTGGGTGTATGTGTGCCCTGTGGTGGGCTGGCACCCTGGCCAGGATTTGTTCCTGCCTTTCGCCCTGTGTTGGCTGGGATTGGCTCCAGCAGACCCCATGACCCTGTAGTTAGGATATAGCGGGTTGGATAATGGATGGATAGTCTTGTATGCCTTATACAGATGTTTATTCCTTTGCAGCTCTTTTCAAATACTTACTAGCCACCTGCAGAGGTTTTTTAAAATTTCCTACTAATTCTGTATCTTGGTATGTACCTGTCCTGCATTACATGTAAAGCGTTTTTAAACCTATACTACTGCCCTAAAAAGTTAAACTTAACAGTTTTGGTCTTTGCTTTGTCATTCTTCCAAAGCACCTGAGAATTGAATTACATTATGGTCACTTGACCCTAGCGGTTCAACTACCTCTACACTCTCAATTCCATCCTGATTATTTCCAAATACTAAATCTAGATAGGCTTCCCCACCTCACGTTTGTGCTTTAACGTACATTGTTAAAAAACAGTCACTGAACATTTAAAAACTCGTGCTTCACTATTTGCAAGATTAGCCCAGTTGATATTTGGGTAGTTAAAGTCACCCAAGACTATAATATCTCCCTGTAAACTTGCCTTTTTAATATTACTGTCTGCCTGGATGGGGCCTATAACATACTCCTAAAGTTTTCCACATGAATCCAGACGCCCTCACTAAAATTGGGTTCATCATGAAACTGAAGAAGACTTTCACTTAAATTCCGTTTCACATAAACAGCAACCCCATCTTCTTTTCTGTTCTGTCTGTCCTTCCTAAAAAATGTGTATCCCTCTATATTATGGTCCATCCCATCTTTGTTATTTAGCCAGGTTTCTGTTATTGCGATAACAGCACAATAACATTGCTGTAATAAATGTTGTATCTTATAAATTTTGAAATGTGTTCTTTCTTGACACAGACTGTTGCATAGAACATTTAATTGATATTAGTAATTTCTTTGGCATTTTAAGGTAATTTCTTCACACATTGTTTTTAATGCTGTATTTTTTACTTTTTTTTTTTTCTTATACAGAACCATCTACACTGGAAACGTTTTTAAAAACAGAGCTACACCTGTCTTCATCAGCTTCAAATGGAAATGGTGACAACATACCTGTGTTACCCTCTGTCCTGCAGGCATTCTCTGTTCTCGGAGAACTCCATTCAAAGATTAGGCTTTTCAGTAATGACTTGATTGGATATTCTTTTTCATATTATTTTTGAATACTTTTACCACTAAAATAATCATAAATGCTTTATGTATTTTGTAGTAATGCAACTTCATTATATGCTGTTGTTGTAATTTTCTGTAATGTAATAATTTCTTACAAAATGTTTTAATTTCCTATGTTTGTTTTTAAGAAAGATCATCATTAATTGTACCAGTTTCAAAGACCTTTCTTACCATTCTCAAACCCACTTGATCAAGTTCAAGGTCACAGAAGCCCAGTCACCATCCCTGTAGCATTGGGTATAAGGCAGGGAACAGCCTTAGAAAGAGTTCCTATCCATTGCAGAGCTTAATCACAAAAACACCTACACATGCACACACTCTCTCTCCAGTAGGGCCACAATGGAATCTGCATTTAACTAAACACACCGGAATTTGATAAAATGGATTGCTTACCTGAGTACCCAAAAGAAAACTCATGTAGGCATGGAGTGAATGTGGAAACTCCTCTCTGACAAAGACATGGTGCTGGATTCAACATTTGATTTGTGAGGCAGCTGTGCAGACCTCTGTCACTTTTTAATGTCATTAGTGGCAAAGACAATTATTGGATTTAATAGAAAATACAAGGGCTTTTTAGCAAGTAAAAACATAAGGGCTGCATAAGATTTTAATTGCTAAGAGGCTCTCTTTGTTTTTTAGGTCAAGTTCTGTTGAAATATGTCCTAAAACCACTGATTACATATCCTGCTTTACAACTTATATTGATGGAGCATCCGGACCAGGGCACCACTCTAAAATTTTATCTTGAGGAAACAAATCTGAATCACCCATCTCCTGTTGCTGTTTACCAGAAAGTCAGGACCGTTTTGGAACAGCTTCACAAGAATCTTTTTGGTATGCAAATCATATAGAGCATGTTGATTCATTAATCGTTTTTATGTGACCTGGAAAATGTAGAAATTTTAAGATCTTTCCAAAGACATGAAAGGGATATCAAAAGGATGACTGAGTAGAAAGATGAAAGACTCTTACAAGACAGTGATGAATGAAAGAAAGGTGAAAGTTCAACTGAGGGATTTTGTGATGCATGCAAAACAAGTAAGCCAGTGTAAACTACTAACACAATAGTAATGGTATACATCTTGAGACATAATGATATTAGCAGAATCATGATTAGTTGTTCTATTTATAAATCAGATTCCTCATGTTTAATATTAATTTGAGATATTAAGTTGATAGATACTTTATTACTCCCAATGGGAAATTCACAAGGTGATACTTACAACTAACATGTTCGAGAAAATAGAGAATCAAGTATACTTACTATATATTTTTCTTCAGCTGCTAAATGACAGTTTAATAGATCAATGTATACTTGCTGTTGTTCAAGTTTTCCTTTTTCTCTTAGATAATATTGACCTGAAAATGCATGAATAGTCAAACAAATAAATCATGTTTGGTTTGTGTGAGTTTGGTATGTATTGTACATGCTCTGATTAAAAAATGGTTTTACCAAATACAATTGGTCCAATATTCATGAAAATTTGCCTATACATGTAGATCCTTAGTAGACACTGACCCTAAAACCTGAGGTAAAAAAATAACGTTTGTTGGTTTATCTTGGCTACTCCTGTTAGATGATAACTGTGAGTAGTTAGGTATTATATTGGTGGAAAGTGGCAAGTTTGTAGCACAGGCAATAGGATATCTGACTTAATCACTGTAGTTGCAAGTTTTGAGGCTGTGTCTGTAGGAAATAATTGGTTTGGTTGTGGCTCTCATTATGAGCTGTTTTTTTTTTTTTTAATTGTGGATGATTTTGAAAAGACAAAAATGTCTATTTGCATTTCCACACTCCTTTAGTCTATGAAACTAGCTTTTTGCAAATCATGAAAATCTCACACCACACCCTTCATTTAAATTTTAGAACCTGTCAGTTTCACAGACAGTTATAGTTCATTCAACCAATGACCTCTCAGTCACAGCTACTCCTACCTAATTATTAATAATTAGGTTTTGCAGTAGTTATCAGTCCGTCACAACTGTCTGTTGCAGTCATACTCTGTCGGGGTTTGGGGGTGAAGGAAGCACATATTGGTATCCAAAATAAAAATGCTGAAAAAAAAAATCACGGCTAATATACTATTATCAGACAACATTTGGTAAACATATGTTGAAATGATATAACTTTTTAAAAAATATTGAAAGATATAGGGAAATAGTCATGACCTAAAACAGCTGATTGCTTCTTTTCTATGAGATAATAAGAAGGTTAAACCCTGCAGTTTAGTTAGTATGTAATCCAGTCTTAATTTAAATGTAATATTTATAATAAAATTAAATTATGAAATATTTAAGTTATAGCTTATAACTTTAGCTATATTTTTTTAGCTAAAGGATGGTTCTTATGTGAACAAAATATGTTTTACCATATTTTTACCTAATTAGGTTGCTTGTGTTTAGTGGTGTCATAACTTTCGTTTAAGGGAAGATTTAAACGTTAAGTTATTTCTACTCAGAAAAGAAAAAAATGTGTGTCATCTAAAAGAAAGATACTACACACATAACAACTGCCTTTTGTCATAATTGTTTTTCTGCAGTCATTTATTTAATGAAACTTATTTAAAAGCTTCTCTGTAGGTTGTACATTTTGGCAGACCTCTGCCATTCAGAAAAAAAAAATTGCAGCTTAGGGGTGGGGGCGGGAAGGGGCTTGGGTGTCGGTTTTCTTACTTGAAATAGACTGACGAATATTGGGCTAGATTTTATAGTATTGCGTGGCATTTTGACTTTGACTTTTATTGGACTGTAAAGGGGCTGTCACATTTTTTTTGCAACCCAGCTTACCAGTGTAGTGTCAGGCCACCAAAAAATAACAGCAGTGACCAGATGTCATAGATGATGCACCTTTGCACCCATGACCTAATATTGTGAGCATAGTTTTCTACATCATCACCATTTATGCATATGACGATCATATTTGTGAAAAGATGCTTGTAGCTGAAGATAACTTGACACCATTCCAGGATGCTCTGCACAGAATCCCCAATTTAGAGCAGTGTATGGACAATATTTTATAGGAACACACAATAAATTCCTCCTAACCCTTTCAGTTTCTGGCCCATACCCTATGACCTTACCATATAGTTCATGAAGGATATATATGAAAATGACGTTGATGTTTCAATATGGGTACTGCACTGGCCTGTCTTGTAGTCCTCTGCTCATTTGGTGTTTTGTTTCTTAAAGATGGAAGCCTCACTGCAACCATCATTATTAGTATTGTCCTGATGTTGGGGAGTTGTGCTGTAACGCATTGAAGTGAACACTGAGCTTTGTGAAAACATTACATTTTAAACATTTAATTTGCTGTGTATCAAATTCACTCAATAATTTTCACAGTGCATGGTTGTTGGTGTACTACAGTGGCAGTAAAATCATCTGAAGCTCATAGTGATGTGAATCCTCACTGTTTATTGTCCTTGTTCTTTTGAGACTAATGTATTGTTCTCAAATGCTGGTTAAGTGTAATCAGTTTATCATCTGGATTTGCTAAATTTTCCTATCTAGTCTGCATTCAAATCGGACCAGTTTTTTTTGTAGTTAAGTCTTTAATTTTTAAATCTGAAAATATTTGGTAAAAAAGCTTCAGTGTTTCTATTTTTAGATATTCCTCTGAAACATCTATCTGAAACCGATAAAAGCTTGACTATCACTTTAGCTGAAGTGCTGGGTGAACTGATTTGGGAAGAAATGTGTGACTGTATCATCAAAGAATGTTTAGTTCACTCTATACCAGCAAACAGCAGCCAGCTGGAGCAGTATGAAGAGGTGAGTTTCAAAGTGGACTCCTCTTTTTTGTAATATAATTGGCTTTACATATTTTAATCAAAAATATCTTTGTGCATCATGAAAAATAATGTGCTTGTTACAAATTAATGTATGTAATCTGTAATGTACAATAAACTAAGCTAACAGAAAACTGCTGCAAGAGTTGCTTGTGATTATTGTAAGAATGAATGATTGTGCACTATATGTTCAGAGCTTGATTAATTCAGATTATTGTCTGACTTGTCTGAATTTAATTCCAGTAACAGCAACTGGACACTGACACTGAATTAAAAAGATACAGTTGTAAAATAAACTGCAGGCATTGTGGCTGTCAAGTGCCAGAATTGGACATTTCCAAGATAACACCATTTGACTCTGATTGACTGTGGCCAAAGTTACTCAAATTTATGTGAGGCACCACAAACCTAAATAAGTATTGCTTGATAATTAGTTTATCCAAATAACTGGCACTTATTGAGGCTTTGTAAACTCTCAAAAAAACAAAAGGAGCACCGAATTTGTATATCTTTCTTTCAGACTCTTCTGTAACTCTGCATGGTATAATAATAGAATTCACAAAAAAAGATCTTGCCAATGGGATGAAATAATTAAATAAATTAAATATTAATTTTTTTCTGTGTAAATTAGTTAAATTCAGTTATAACAAGAAGAAAATAGTTTGCATACTCTCATTTCACCTATTTCCCTTAAACCCATATCATCCCAGGCACAAGTGGTCACACTGCTCTTACATAATGTTTTAAGAAAAAATAAATCTTATTTCACTGCAAAGTAATTATGCTTTTGTGCCTTTAAAAGAGTTTTTTGTTTTCGTTCCAGGTTATAAAAGACACAGAAGAATTTGAAAATAATCTTAAAGAAATGCATTTTCTAAAGGACTGTACTACAGACTTACTCAAGTATGCTAGAAACGTAAACTCGCATTTTGCTAACAAGAAATGCCAGGATGTGATTGTTGCAGCCAGGAATTTGATGACATCTGAGATACACAACACTGTGAAGGTTAGTGGACATGTGGAATATGTCTGGCCATGTTTCAGTGATTATTTTATTTCTCACTTTTGTCTGTCTAATTTGTAATTTTAAAAAAAATCTTATTTATAAAACAGGAATATATTATCCCTAAGATACAAAATAAAGTGTAGTTGCCTTGCAGTTTTATATACTTTCATATATTAAGAGGTAGTTTACTGTAAAATGTTAATATATAAACATTTTCTGTTTGTTGTAAATTTAAAAAATATAGTTCAGTTATAATATTTTCACAGAATTAGAAAGTTCTTTACTGGACCATTGTGTTTGAACAATAAAGATAATGAAAAAAATAATTTTGTTGAAGGCATTGTTATTGGATATTTACTAAAGTAAATGGCAGTTCCACAGTAGGTTAATGCAAAAATTAACAAAAATGTTTGTTTGTAGTTTAGTGTTTGGATTGTAAGAATTTACTTTTTATAGTGGAGTGATTCTTTAACATAGAAGGAATTGAAAGTTGGAAGTCTATAGTTTAAATGTGTGTATTTACTTTCTATTTTTAGCTATCTCCAGAATCTAAAGTTACTCCACCTAAACTGCCTGTTCCTAAAGAGAAGATGAATGTGGAAAAGGTTGCAAAGGTGTCACCCAAAGTAATAATGAATTTGGAAAATGAACATCAGCTAAATGCACACACTTTTTCTATGCCTGTCTGCCGTATTAGTGAATCAGTTCAGAAGCTGATGGAACTTGCTTATCAAACATTGTCTGAGGCAGCTAACAGTACTAGCCATTGGTAAGTTGCTACAGATCACTTCCTGTCATAGATTATTTGTTTTTTTTTTGACAAACAACACCTAAGGTGAAGATAAATTATAATTAAAATGATTCTGAAAAACAGCAGCAGTTTTACTTTAACCCTCTCCAAACTAAAGATATAGATGGCAAGTTCCGTTCCACTGCTAGCCACAAATTCAAAGTTCCAATTTACTCCCAAGAGAAAAAAATAACATTTTTCTGTGCAGTTTATAGGAAAAGAAAAGTCAAAAAACGTTGTATCTCACCTAGTTTGCTTCCCGTTCATTTTATGACTATTCACAAAATACTACAGTACTTTGTGAAGAGCTAGAAGAAGTGGCCGGGGAGAGGGAAGTCTGGGCATCTCTGCTCAAGCTGCTGCCCCCGCGACCCGACCTCGGATAAGCGGGAGACAATGGATGGATGGATGGATATTTTGGATACATACACCACATTGATTTTTTTTTGTTTCATCCTTCATTTTTTTAAACAAATTGGCTGCACTTGGGAGTGGTTTTAGAATCGTTTATGAGCCCGTTATAAATCCTCCAAACTTGGGGAAGTTGTGCCTGATCACCGAGCTGGTCAACATACACTTTACAACCTTAGCATTTCCTGAATTGTATATTTAACATATGTATATTATGCTTGTTTTATAATTATTCTTAACCTACCCATTATATTATTATGTTTATATATTATTTTTATTTATACATTTTAGAAATAAAATATACGCAGTTACTAAAAATGTTAAGTCAAATTTATGTTCAATTACCTGATAAATTGTGACACATGAGTTACTCTGTTGCACCCAGAAAACAAGGCTAAGTCCAAAGGCTTCAGGAAAACCAGCTTTATTAACTCAAAGCAGGAACAGCCAGGGGAACTACCACTTCAGTACACAGAAACACAGCAAACAAGCAGTGACATTATCAGTCAGGTAGGTCCAGCAGCTACAGATCCGTGGCTGGAAAGGGGGGGTCATCCTGGAGGGGGTAAGACAGAAAAGAAAATAGTAGGCCAGATCTGTGGCCATTTTAAAGTGTTCAATGGTGTAAGGTATGAACCATCAGCCACCGGACGTGTTACACAGAAAGACTGCAAACTTGTACTTGCCTCAGTAGTGCTGCAAAATTGTAATTTCCTCAGCCCTCAATAGATGTGTCATCCACATTTTGGCATTGAGTAGGGTCTCACAGGATTTTGCAGATCTCACATTATGTAGTAAAGTACTAGTTTTTGTTTGACATCATCTATTAATAATGGGGAAGGGGCTGAGACAGGGGGCCTTTACAGCTTCTCCTTGGGCAGCAAAAACGCTAATGCCGTCCCTGAAGCTGACGTAATTTTTTCCACTCAATCCTAATTTTGGTTCCAAGTCCGCTGGTATCTTTCCTAATTCTCTGAAATCTCCAAGAAAACCTGATAAAGAAAATTTCAAGGAGAGGTTGCTTATGCTTATACTAGAATAATGAATGAAGGACTGAATATGCAAGGAAAACATGTAAAACATTAGATTATCCAGATCTCTGGGAAATACTGAAAGCTAAAAAGCGGGGGAAGTCAGTGAGTAGTACCGATACAGGCATTACCTTTTAGAATATCCAACTAAAAGGTACAAGTCTCACCAATTCAGAGATGACCTTCAATTGCAGGTTCAGAAAAAAAGGGGAGGTTACAATAAAGGAACTGTAAAGCTGGTTTGAAAATATATGGGGTAATACAGAAGCAAGGAAGCTCACATGGGTCTGCGATCATTTGTTGTTTATCAGTCTTCCATCATGATTCATGACCAGATGGTGTAACCACTTTTGGAAAAAATGAGATTGACACTTTTTTATTAACTAGTATCAAGAAGTCTTGTTGAAGGGGCTGTACAAACGGAGTGGAGATCTAAAAATCTGATTAAAGGTTTGTGGGAAGTCTTTCTGTGCAATATGGTTAGTTTTCTATAATACTCAACATCTACTTCAGCAGCTCAGTGGAAAGGTGGCTATTCAGCACAGAACAGAGTAAAATATCTCTTGGAGGATTTAGTCAGGATCAGCATAGAAGACCCATCTCTTGAGCAGTTTGATCCTGAGCCATGTGTCAAACACTGGCTCACCTTAAACAAGAGTAAAAGAAGACCACATTACACTGGATGGCCTTCTGACAATGCCATTCTCATGGTCAGTGACACAGACCAGAGCCCGAGTATAATACACTGTTCTTTACAATTGTACATAGTTTTAAAGTTATACTGACATTGTTATCCAAATCATCAAGACGGACACAAAAGCAGAAGGGAAGGATCTGCTGCACAGAAGAAGGAAAAGAATTAGTCACACACATGGCGGTTAGAAAGGTAATAGATTGAAAGATTAATATTTCACATATTTTATTATTTGTCACCCAAATCAAAGCTTACTAAATGAATCTAAAACCTTTTATTTTAGGAGCCACTGGCTCCTTGAGGTGAATTTTTGTCTGGAGGTGATTATTACTAAGTCATTCCGATAAACTCTATACCAGCAACTCTTATCAAGAATATAATGTGCTAAATGAAATGACCTTTAGAGTCTTGATATCAATGGTGTGTATGCTGTATTGGTTGGTAGATCTTGACAGATTTTTAAACTCTGTAGGTGAAGGCTTTACACCTTACTGTAGTTTTATCAATTCTTTGAACTTTAAAAAAACAAATGTCTTTTAATTATGTAGTATCTGGAGTTAAGGTATTAATAAGATGTGTAAGGTAAATTAGAAGATTCACAGATTTATATGTCAAAATGAGGTTTTTAATATATAGCTGGAAGAAAATAAAAAGACTGCGTTCTAAGTGTGTTAAATGGGATATTTTTAGGCTGTTCATGAAAAGCACAGCAGTCCTCGATCCTGTCTGCTGTTTATGATAAAACTAGGTTTTCTAAGTTTTCTAAATCTAGCATATTACAGACAGTGCAAAAGGAACAGGAAAAAATGACAGAGAATCTTCAGTCATGCCAATTTATCTCGGTTATTGCTTTTTCGGTAATGTAATTGTCCTTATTTGTGCACTTTTGAAACGATGTATTTAATTTACTAGAGTGAATTCAGTTTGAACTGTGAAGTCAGTTATCCTAGCTGCTTTAGTGTAAAAATCTCACAAAGTGTACTAAATCAAATCAAATCCATTCATACACTCCTATATAATACTTTACAAAATTGTCTAAATTCACTTTTGGGAGGCTTATAACTCACACTGATATTTTTAGATTATATTTAACTGTAGCAGTAATTTAATTTAGTTGCTTTAGTGAGAACAAACAAAATATATCGTGCAGTGTATGGTTACAAAGAGAATTTTGAACTCTTCATCAAATTAAACTGGAATCAATCACAGACAAATAAGCAAAGGAGTTATATAGTCATAGTTCTTATAACGGTAACATTTTCAATTACCCTTTTCCTTGGAAACACTGCACTAGTGAAATCTTCTTAAATTCACAAATTAACATGTATTTATCCTCTATAGGGTTGCCACAATACCAAGATTTTGAACTTAGATATATTAAGAAAAGTATTGAAATTTGGTATCATTTTTGATATTCAATACACTTTAAAGGCTCTACATACATGCAATCCGTGCACATTGTATTTTTGTGTGAATAATCTAAAATGTCTTTAACTTTTTTTTTTTTTTTTTTTTTTTCAAGAACGATTAGCATGTCAGTGTGCTGTTCTGTGATTGCCCTGCAAATTAATTACTAAACATATGCTCTGAAGCACAGCTGGAAGTTTGTGAACACACAAAGTAGTAGGGCCATTATACAGCTGAGCAGTAAAAAGTTAGTGCCTTACATTATATCAGAAATGAAATACAATCATAAAATCGCACATAATAAAATAAAAGAAAGTAACGCATTATGGCAGGAGACTTCAAGACAAGGGTTTAAAAATCAAGGGAGTGACAGAGCGAAAGAGTGTTACCTCTGAATGAACAGCACAGAATGAAAGTGACCCACAGATAAAAACAATTTGACTTATTAATAATAAGTAATAAAATATAATATTAATATAAAATAATATTAATAAAAATGTTTTAACATGTAGAAAAAAAGATAAAAATCACATTCCTACTTCAAACACAACAGTCTACATGTTTACACTTATTAATGTTGAAAACTTACTACGTGTACGTAAATTAGAAATAAGATACCTCTTAAAAATTTTTGTATAGACTCACTTGCAATTCTTGCATACAGATTTTTGTGTTTCTTGTGGCTTTCCATCCACATTTGCTACAAAGCCAAAGCATTTCCAGACATTACTCCGGCTGCCCCCTTTCTCAGTTAAGTATACTGATAAAGGCCTCAACACTACTGAAATTGCCATCTTATTAACGCCTGTGATTTGATGGAAATGGGGCTGCAACTCAAGACATGGAAAACTGGAAGTGCATTTGTAATGTAGGCTGTAGAATTGATAAATGAAAAATGAGTATTAAAGTCATTTTAAAATGTTAAAATTGATACCTATTGGTATTTCAATAGTTTTGATCCTAATTCTGTATAATGAGAAAATATTTACATTTTTTTGTGTACCTTTGTGAAGGGGCAAGTCTTTGAACAGTGGAATAATATGTATACCAAAGGAAAAGATCATTGTCAAAGAAGCCCTTAAATGCATACAGTTTTAACATTGAAGCTTCTAGAGTTTGAAGTGCAGAATTTTCATCTCTTGCAATTATTTTTACTACTAATCCCCTAGTAATATTTTTACATATGATAATTTAAAAATGTTGATTATGTTTACCCATCCATTGCTTTTTTCTCTTTTCTTTTAGTGCTATTCAGCTTTTCTATACTGTTCGTAACATCTTCCAGCTATTCTATGATGTTGTTCCAACCTATCATAAGTAAGTATGTTTCTTACAAGAAGACACATCCATAGTAATTAAATGCCTGTTTCTCTAATTTATTAAAAAGACAAACAGGTGGGATTAGTCAATGTTTAGAAGTATAATTCTTAGGATAATCAGATTGGATAGTATTACACTTTTTTGTCCAGTTACTTCTATGGATAAATATTCTGAAGGAACTGAATGTGGTATCTTTTTTCAAGACTTACAGCCTTCTGCCTAATATTGTGTAGGTCCCCCTTGCCAAAACATCTCTTTTGTTGTATATGACACCAAGATATTAGCAGCAAATCCTTTAAGTCCTCTAAGTTGTGAGGTTGGACCTCTAAGGATCAGACTTGTTCTTTTAGCACATCCCACAGATGCTTAATCAAGTTGAGATGTGGGGAATCTGGAGCCCAATTCATCATCTTAAACTGTTTCCAAAATTTGTTTGGCAATGGTTTGAGGAACAAGACAGTGTGCCTGGGCTCATTATCTTGCTAAAAGGGCCACTGACATCAGGGAGTGCTGATGACATGAAGTGGTATGTGGCCTGCTACGATCTTTAGGTGGGTGTTACGTGTCAAAGTAACATCCACATGAATGCCAGGACCCAAGGTTTCCTAGCAGAACATTGCAGAGAGCATCACACTGCCTCCGCCAGCTTACCATGTTTCTCATAGTGCATCCTGCTTCCATCTCTTCCCCAGGTAAATAATGCATGTACGTTTGGCCTTCCACATTACCTGAAAGAAAATGTGATTAATCAGATCAGGCCATTTTCTTCCATAGTTTCATGGTCCAGTTCTGACACTCACATGGCAATTGTAGACACTTTCAAAGGTGGACTGGGTTAGGCATGGGCACTCTGACCAGTCTGTGACTATGCAGCCCCATACACAGCAAGCTGCGATGTAATGCTCTGTATGTTCTTACCTTTTTCTGTTGGCCAGCTTTAAGTTTTTTAGCAATTTGTACTATAGTAGCTTTTCTGAGGGATTGAAACAGACAGGCTAGCCTTTGTTCCCCACGTGCATCAATGTGCTTTGGGCATCCATTATCTTGTAGGGAGATCACCAGGTGTCCTTCCTTATACCATTTTTTAGTGAGTACTTACCACTGTATGTGGTGGGTGCGGCAAATCTCTCTCTCTCTCTCGGTAGTTTTTGTATCATTTTTTTTATTCATAACATTTCAAGACTCGGTGAACTAAACTGAATAGATTTTTTTAAATTTTAGAATATTTACATGTTTGTTGTGGTTGGCCGTAATTAAAATATATATACATATTGTAATTGGAAAGTGTTTGGGATTGTTGTCCAAGCTGTGGCCAATCCACTGTTTTTCTGGCAGTTTATAAAGAAAAAAATTCATGGATGCTGGTTTTTTTTTTTTTTTTTTTTTTTGCATAGTACCTTCATGAAGAGCACTTTTTTGCTATTAAAAGATAGAAAAATGTGTCTGTTCCTGATAAAAGTTGTGGGGTTGAATGTGAGCAGCAAAGGATGGCTCTGACTAGGTTTTAAGAATTGACAAAATTTTCTGGTTTGCTGATTTCAAATATGTCCTACTAATGTGGAATTAATTGAAATAGCTATCCATTCACTGCTAGGGTCCAGGTTTGAATTGTAAGAGCAGAAGCCCCTCTAAACAGCACTGGAGACAAGGCAGGAACCAACCCTGGGAGGTGCATCAGCCTGTCATAAGGCATGTTCACAGAAGTACCCACACTCTGCCTTGTAGAGTCAGTTCAAAGTCGTCATTTAACACACAAAAAAGTCTTAGGTGGTATGAGACCTAGCGTTTGGGACTGGGTGTTGTGGGGTGAGGGTTAAAAAAGAAAAACACAAAAATGGAGAGAAGGTGTGAGGTCTGGAAACGGTATCTGAGGTAGAGTGCTAACAACATTGCCCACCATACTTTAATATACCTTGTAATTAAAAATGTAAAACTCTTGTAAGAAACTGAATTACTGTTACTATCTTTTTAGTTTGTTACAGATTTTTTCTTGTTTAATTTAGTTACAAAGACAACTCCCTCCTACTCTTCACGATGCCCACCTCATGCAAAAGAGAAATTACAAAGCCCATAGTTAATTTACATAATCAAATGAAAGAAATAAATAGTAACCTTACTAGTTTAAAGAGTGCTGTAAAAAAAATCTGGTGTGGCAGTGCTGATCTAGTGATGTACTAACGCCTGATACCCCTAACCCATGGAATTTTCATTAGTAGTTTTTGAAGAAATGCATACATTCCAAAGGATTATATTATATTTAGTACATTGCAGGACCAGTTTTGGTAAAGAGTACATAATAATGTTTAGTGAGGAGCATGTATACAATGTATACATTAAATTCGATAAATAGAAGGCACTTTATTTTCAATACTGAAGTACCGTAATACATATTTTTATTATATAAATAAATGATTTTAAAATAAATTTAATAATTTATATTTCTGGATATAGTGTGAAAAGAAGCTGATAATTTAATTTTTGAGGCAGCAAATGTATGACAATGATGATAGTATATATTAATGTATCAATGTCAGGAATGGGGTAAATGAAGAATAATGTGTAATGCACAGTACATTCAAAGATGTGCAAGGAATTTAAACATCTGCTGCCAAGATAATGAAAACATTGGTGAGGTATGACAAAGTTTTGTTTATTGGCAGATGCTTTAAATAATGAAGAAACCATCCCCATTCTTAATCTTTCTATTCTGACCGTGTCATTGGGAATTAGAATGTATCCATCCCTTTAGAGGACCATTGATTGTCTCTCTTTACAGGTTGTGTGCAAGGAACACATGGAAGGTGTTGTGTTCATCTGAATTTGGTCACTGTCAGTATAGAGTGTGTAAATTTGCCCTTTCTCTATAGTTTTGCTTTGGGTAATGAGATTTCCTCCCACACCCCAAAGACATACTGTGGATTAATTGGTGACTCAAAATTGAATACTAAAGATGTGATCTGGATGGTATAGGCTATTGCTGTAGGTTTCAATGATGAATGTAAACTATTCTGACATGTAATACTAGAATCATTTGTAAAGATTTTGTGTGAAACACATTTGGCATTGTGGAGTGGCATAGGGTACTGGTGCTGTACTCATTTTATTCTGGGCTTCCTGAAGTATATGTAACATGAGTTTTTATCTTTTTAATCTCCACACCATGTGCACATTTAATTATTTATTAGACATTAGTTTGTTTAATGTTCTTTGCTCCACCATAGCTCAAAGTATGAAGTGAAGATCGGTGAGAGTATGTGCATTCTCAAGTGCACCATAAAACAGAAGTAGAGAGTTAGATCCGGTTTTATTTAATGCAAATATTTTGTATTCTGCACTTCAGAGAAAATCTTCAAAAGCTTCCTCAATTGGCAGCCATTCACCACAACAATTGTATGTTCATCGCTCACAATCTGCTAACTCTTGGACACCAGTTCAAATACCATCTTCCAAAACCATTGTGTGAAGGAGCAGCTACTTTTGTTGATCTGGTGCCAGGGTTCCGGAGACTTGGTAAGATACTCAACTTTTTCTTTATTTTTTTTCTTTATTATATAACTAGTTTCTGTTTACTGGAACATAACACCAAAATTGTTTTCAATTTTAAATGTCCCGTTATTTTCTAACCTTCTGAGTCTTGAACAGGTTCAGTAGGTTACAAGACAGGAACAAACCCTAAACAGGGTGCCAATCCATCATAGGGCAAACACACACATGCACACACCAGCCACACAGTAGATCCAGTTTTGAATCATCAGTCAACCTAACCTGCATGTCTTTGGACTGTGGGAGGAAACCGGAGCACCCGCAGGACACCCATGCAGACACAGGGAGAGCATGCAAACTCCACATCAGGATCCAGAACATGAACTCTGGTCTCCTTACTGTGAGGCAGCAGCACTACCACTGCCACCGTGAGATGTGAAATGTAAAGGCTAAGATATACTGATTTATAAAGTGCTATTGTAAATCACAACTAGATTATTTGTACTTCCTAAGCCATAATCTGCAAACCAGATGTCTCTTTATCACAGACAATACTTTGGCTAGACATTAACCATAAGTATGCGTCTGACTTAAGTTCACATTGCCCATATTTAATTAATTATCATTATGGCAAAACTGTCCATTTATTTTTGAGTACAATGTATAATTTTTACTGACTTATCAGTAGAAATACTACACTTCTCATTTAAAATAATAAAAATTGGAAGGTGACAAATGCTTTGCAGATTGAAGATGAAGTTTTTTGTTATATGTCTGAGTATTTGTGAGTTATTTCCAACCTGTTTACTGTTGTATCAGAGCAATCTTTCCTGTTTAAATTAGAGAAAGATATAGTACATAGTAATTTAATAATGTGAGATTAGCTAAAGAAGTACTGTATTTAAAATTTGATGATATACTTGAACCTATATTAAAGATTTCTGCACATATGAATTAATAAATAAAGAATATTTTCTGTTTTCTTTATTTTTATTACATTTTTTATTAATAATAATGGAAGCATATGTTTAAAAGAAAATGTACAGTACAATAATTTTGGTTTGAGTCTTTATGCACCTACAGTACTTTGTCATATAATACGCTGCTTGCAAAGAACTCGCAGCTGGCAGTTGTACCATTGGCTAAATTGGGCTCTGCAGGTAGTAATCACCATCATGAAAGAGAATAGCAACAACATTGTTTTAAGTACAGAGTTAATATTAAAGTTGAACTCATAATCCAGGTTATCACACTGCCGGGTGACTAATGCTGTTTCTGAATTGGCCGTTCTGTAAAGAGGATTAATGGATATCCTGATGCTAAGTTTCTGATTTTTTTTTTTTTTGTGCACATGAATGAACTAGAGAAACTAGGTATCTGTCTCTGAATTTGAATCTGGAATGATATAGTAATAGTAATATTGTCACATATGCAGAATACAGTAATCCCTCCTCTATCGCGGGGGTTGCGTTCCAGAGCCACCCGCGAAATAAGAAAATCCGCGAAGTAGAAACCATATGTTTATATGGTTATTTTTATATTGTCATGCTTGGGTCACAGATTTGCGCAGAAACACAGGAGGTTGTAGAGAGACAGAAACGTTATTCAAACACTGCAAACAAACATTTGTCTCTTTTTCAAAAGTTTAAACTGTGCTCCATGACAAGACAGAGATGACAGTTCAGTCTCACAATTAAAAGAATGCAAACATATCTTCCTCTTCAAAGGAGCAAACAAATCAATAGGGCTGTTTGCTTTTAAGTATGCGAAGCACCGCGGCACAAAGCTGTTGAAGGCGGCAGCTCACACCCCCTCCGTCAGGAGCAGAGAGAGAGAGAGACAGATAAAAAAATCAATACGTGCCCTTCGTGCTTTTAAGTATGCGAAGCACCGTGCTGCATGTCGCTTCACGAAGCAGCTGCACAGAAGGTAGCCAACGTGAAGATAATCTTTCAGCATTTTTAGACGAGCGTCCGTATCGTCTAGGTGTGCGAACAGCCCCCCCTGCTCAATCCCCCTACGTCAGGATCAGAAAAAGTCAGCGCAAGAGAGAGAGAGAGAGAGAGAGAAAAGTAAGCTGGGTAGCTTCTCAGCCATCTGCCAATAGCGTCCCTTGTATGAAATCAACTGGGCAAACCAACTGAGGAAGCATGTACCAGAAATTAAAAGACCCATTGTCCGCAGAAATCCGCGAACCAGCAAAAAATCCGTGATATATATTTAAATATGCTTACATATAAAATCCGCGATGGAGTGAAGCCGTGAAAGGCGAAGCGCGATATAGCGAGGGATCACTGTACAGTGAAATTCTAGCCAAATGCTACATGTCAACAGTCACTGGCTACATGATAAACAAGAATGTATTATAATGGATAATTTCATTTGAAGAGTGGTGTAATGTTTTTGAGGATTTTGTGGTGGTTCAATAATTTGAGTTTGAGTCTGTGCTACATTTTTGTTAAATAAATGTTACAATTCTAACTAAATTGTGCATTTTACACTTTTGCCCACTCACAATAAATTAGTCCCGCTATACTGTAGTGCACTTTAGGACAAATGTCATTTATCAGCCCTTAAAGAATCTCTTTGTATTCTAAAAGCTAAGCAGAGCAAATAATCAGTTATACCTACTGCACTTGTTCATTTATCCTTAATAAGTTAAAGTTGTGTAAATTCACAAGCATAGGTGGGAGAGCAAAGGGATATTTAGTATAAATTGGAACAGTATAGAAATTACTTGGCATTATCTGGAATAAAATGTTTACTTCAGTACTCCTCTGCTTTAATACATCTTGACTAGGTACTGAATGTTTCCTGGCACAGATGCGGACTCAAAAGGCAGAGCTTCTGGAAAGACTATCAACAGCAAGGAATTTTTCAAACCTAGATGATGAAGGCGCTTACTTAGCAGCAAGTAAAGCCGTCAAGCAGGTCAGACATGAATTTAAAAGAATTTGATAATATGGTTCTTATTTTACTATTTAAAAAAATAGAGATAGCATTCATCATATCTACATAACACTAGGCATATCAGCACAGATTGCGCTTGTGTTTGAATTTATTGTCTTTATTTAAACTCTGGTTTGAAATGGAAAGGCAGTTCCAGGATGTACAGTGGGGCAAATAGTATTTAGTCAGCCACCAATTGTGCAAGTTCTCCCACTTAAAAAGATGAGAGAGGCCTGTAATTTTCATCATAGGTATACCTCAACTATGAGAAACAAAATGAGAAAAAAAATCCAGAAAATCACATTGTCTGATTTTAAAGAATTTATTTGCAAATTATGGTGGAAAATAAGTATTTATAAGTATAAACAAGCAAGATTTCTGGCTCTCACAGACCTGTAACTTCTTCTGTAAGAGGCTCCTCTGTCCTCCACTCGTTACCTGTATTAATGGCACCTGTTTGAACTCGTTATCAATATAAAAGACACCTGTCCACAACCTCAAACAGTCTCACTTCAAACTCCACTATGGCCAAGACCAAAGAGCTGTCGAAGATCACCAGAAACAAAATTGTAGACCTGCACCAGGCTGGGAAGACTGAATCTGCAATAGGTAAGCAGCTTGGTGTGAAGAAATCAACCGTGGGAGCAATTATTAGGAAATGGAAGACATACAAGACCACTGATAATCTCTCTCGATCTGGGGCTCCACGCAAGATCTCACCCCGTGGGGTCAAAATGATCACAAGAACGGTGAATGACCTGCAGAGAGCTGGGACCAAAGTAACAAAGGCTACCATCAGTAACACACTACGCCACCAAGGACTCAAATCTTGCAGTGCCAGACGTGTCCCCCTGGTTAAGCCAGTACATGTGCAGGCCCGTCTGAAGTTTGCTAGAGAGCATTTGGATGATCCAGAAGAGGATTGGGAGAATGTCATATGGTCAGATGAAACCAAAATAGAACTTTTTAGTAAAAACTCTACTTGTCGTGTTTGGAGGAGAAAGAATGCTGAGTTGCATCCAAAGAACACCATACCAACTGTAAAGCATGGGGGTGGAAACATCATGCTTTGGGGCTTTTTTTCTGCAAAGGGACCAGGATGACTGATCCGTGTAAAGGAAAGAATGAATGGGGCCATGTATCGTCAGATTTTGAGTGAAAACCTCCTTCCATCAGCAAGGGCATTGAAGATGAAACATGGCTGGGTCTTTCAGCATGACAATGATCCCAAACACACTACCCGGGTAACGAAGGAGTGGCTTCGTAAGAAGCATTTCAAGGTCCTGGAGTGGTCTGTCATTGCCAACAAAGGGTATATAACAAAGTATTGAGATGAACTTTTGTTATTGACCAAATACTTTTTTCCACCATAACTTGCAAATAAATTCTTCAAAAATCAGACAATGTGATTTTCTGGATTTTTTTTTTCTCATTTTGTCTCTCAATTGTGAATTTCCCCCTGGGATTAATAAAGTATCCATCTATCCATCCATCCATCCATCCATCCATCCATCCATCCATCCATCCATCCATCCATCCATCCATCCATACATACATAGTTGAGGTATAGCTATGGTGAAATTTACAGGCCTCTCTCATCTTTTTAAGTGGGAGAACTTGCACAATTGGTGGCTGACTAAATACTTTTTTGCCCCACTGTATATTACAATTATCCGGAAGCTATTTTCAGTGGGACCCAGACTGAATTAAAGTGTTTATCATTCATTCCTGTTATGGATCTTCATATATCATATACATCCACTGGTGACTGGATGATTTAAATTCTTTTATTTTTAATTGGATCCATGCTCCTTCTTGGGCCAAAATAACTTAATTCCCCACAGAGTTTGCACTTTACAGTTACATTCAGTAGTTATCAATGTATAAGCCTGCTAAGACTCGGTTCACATGACTTCATTTTCATATGCTTAACTTCTCATTCATGGTGATAGATTTTAAACTTATTACTTTGTTTATTATTTGATGTGGAGGTGGTAGAATATCACAGCTACTTATAAGGGTATTTATTTTTTAAGGGCAGGCTCTTCTTCAGATATTAGTGCAGTGCACAGTTATTCACAATTTTCAAATATTTTGTACTTTCATTTCCATGTGCCTCACAGTTATCATTTAGTGATGTATTTTCATGCCATCAGTATGTGTGTTGTGATTTAAAGTTGAGTAATATTGCTTTACTGAAGGGTTGACACCAAAAAAAGTAGCGAGAGGTCACTTAGATTTAATGGGGAGTGGGGATAGGAGCGCAGGCAATGATTCATGATTACAATACAAATAAAATTCTCAGTAATTTTATTCACAACAAATACGTCCAAGAGTGCATTAGCAGACTAGAGCAAAGAGAAATGCATCCTATACAAAGATATGCTGAAGGTTAACACTGTTGTTCAGCAAGCAGAGATTATATCAGTCTGACTCATATAGTGACACCTATAAGCGTATGGATTCACATATACAGAAAACCCACCACACTCCCACTGTATATCATATATTACAATGGAAATATCTTAAAAACTAAATTAAAAAAAACATGGCTAAGTTAATGTAACTCTGCTACATGCATCTGTGAAAGCTGCTAAAATAATGTCTGGTTAATATTAAGCTATCAAAACTTTTCACCATAGATAAAGTAAAACTGTAACAAGACTGATGCGTAGTATTTCTAGGTGAAAACACATAAACACAAAGGCAGATGTTAAACTACTGAACTTGGTTCCCACAAACTGTGTTTCTCCTTCATTTTATTAACACGTTTTAAACTTTTTTTCTGTAAAATTAGTAATAAAGCATTATGCATTTTTGCAGATTTTTTTAGTGCAACTTCTGGCTTGTGTACAAAATCAGATAATGAGTGTGCCTATATTTCCATTACCTTGCACAGATGCCTTTGGTTCCTTTAGTTGTGGAGTTAGTCATAAAATGCTGGATGGATCAATATATGTAAGGCCATAAAACTGAACAATGAGGGTTATTGTTGTATTCCATTTTAAATAAATTTTAAAAAGGAGACTGAAGTCTTCACTTTAACTGGTTAATTAAGTTATGCATAGAGAATTTAAAATGTACAATGAATCTGGCATTTAGATGCAGGCATAATACAGCTAGAGTTAATGTTGCTTCAATATAATTATGCCAGTTATGGGATTTATATTTCTTTTGCTTTGATGAAATTATTTTTTCATGTATGTTTCATTTTTTTCAAGAGTGGGCATTTTAAAATAACATTCTAAGTGTTTTGAAAATATATACTGATATTTCCTTAAGCCCCTATCTTAAATGAATAAAAAGTATAGATAATAAATATCCGTGTGTGAACAAATGCTTTTAAAATTTCTTTCACTTGTTGATTGTGTAAATGTTTTTGTATACATTAATATGTGAATTGCAGTTTATTTGATTTCATCGTCTATAGTGGGAATTTCACCATAATTTAAGACTAGAAACATACAATAGCTATGCAGTGATGTTTCAAGAGAAAATGCACCTTAAATGTGAAATGATTTTATTTTGGTTTTTGTTGTTTCTGTTTTTTTTGGGTAGTGTTTCTTTGTAATATAGTACTTTAATGAATAGATAACCATGAATTAACAGTTTTCAGCACTTCAGTAGGCCCTGTACCTCAAAAATTTGAAAGCATTCAATATAACATTTACAAATGTATGAAATCATTTAATGTTGTGGTGCCAGCGTCATCTCCGTATATAATTTGCTCTGTTACATTTATATAGTTACAGCTGTGCATTACCAAGGCTTTTTTCATGTAGAAGGTATCACTGAGTGGCAAAATGAGAAAATCTTTATAAAGACATCTTAGAAGAACAAATGAAACAAAGCCTTAATACTGATGTCAAAGGGATACATTATTGTTGTACATGAAGATTAATGAAAATAGAAAGTAAAGATGAGATGAGATGCAAGTCTTTTTTCTATTAGTATTCACAGATATCAATGTGTCATTTTCTGTAAGTTTTGCTTTTTAATGTTGCAGGTTTTACATCATTTAAAACGCTTGGGGAAAGTATGGCAAGATGTTCTTCCTGTGAACATATATTGTAAAGCAATGGGTACTCTGTTAAACACTGCCATTTCTGAGATTATCCACAAAATAACCACACTAGAGGTACGTATTTATAATTTAAATTCTCATGACCTACAGAATTTGTGTATCAATTCTTAAACTTTATTTTTTGATTTGTATTAATTAATTTTGTTCATGTATAGATGGAACCTATTATATTAATGTTATTACTTATTTATTACTGCTCAGTCATTGTTTAAAAATGTTATTTTAGCTGTTCAAATGAACCATATATGTAGGCTTTCCTTGAATAAAATCATTTTCATCATCACGTGAGCTCTGTATATGAAAGTAATTTTGTCTGTTATGTTTATTTTATTTGTTTTTAAATTACTTGATCAGATTTAAGTTTATGAACAAATGATCAATTTAACTTTAGCTTTTTAAAATTTCAATCTGTGACAGTGTACCAGTGTACACATAATATCATAAGTAATATGACAGCTGCCATTTCGTAAGTCTTTATCATTTTTTTTTTTCACATATTTTTTAGATTGTGTTTCTGTGTGATGTGACCCTGCCTATAACATGTGTTTTTAGGTTCTAGTGCGGTTTCGTTACCTTTGTTCTAGCTGATTACTGAGTTGTTAAGTGAAAGTGTAATAAGCACGGTGCATTTTCCCAGGACTCATGACATTGGCCTGGTTTAACCACATTGCAGTATTTGAATTGATGACTTACTTTAAATTGCTGAGCTGTTAACTTTTTATTTATGTTAAGCTGTGTTTTGTAGGATTTTCATAAAGAAAGCAGTTAATTAATTTAAAGAATAAAAGAATTCTTTCCTAAATAAAAATTTGTGGATTATTTTAATCTGGGTTTAACAAAAGTTAATTATTTTCTATATGATAGTTTTTGTATTTAAAATAACGCTGTGAAAAGTTCTGATCTCATTTTGTCATTTACTATCTTTCTGTAGGACATTTCCTCTGAAGATGGGGACATCCTTTATTCCCTGTGTAAAACTATTGTTGAAGAAGGTCCACAGGTTTTCACCCCATTGCCAGATAAAAACAAGAAATATCAGGAAGAAGTTCCTGTGTATGTTCAGAAATGGATGGCTTTCAAGGAGCTAATGATTGTCTTACAGGCCAGTCTGCAAGAGATTGTGGACAGGTACTTGAGATATATACTGTAGGTTCTCTTGTCCGTTTCCTAAGGTTACCTTTACTTTATAGCCCATGGACAAACCAAGAAAAATAAATGATAACATTTCAAGTAACTATATCTTTGTTTATATGAGCTACATTTAGGGTAGATACATACTTTCTTACCTTCTCTTTATTAAATCTGATCCAATATAGATTCTGAACACACTTTTTATCAATAAGAAAAGTAATTTAAGATTTATGAATTTATTTTCCTAATTTTTGTGACAGGTGGGCAGATGGAAAAGGACCCTTGGCAGCTGAGTTTTCCTCCAGTGAGGTGAAAAGCCTGATCCGAGCATTGTTTCAAAACACAGACAGAAGAGCAGCAGCACTTGCTAAAATAAAGTAAACTTTTTTACATGACTGTAATATATGTATATAATAATTTTTCTTTGCAACAAAATAGCATATGTAATATGTCATTGAATTTTATGCTTTCACAGTGCATATAAATAAATAACAATCTCAATTTATTCTTCTGAAAATGTTGCGGACTGTCTTTATTTTTCCAGTCATGAAATATAAATATTACTATAATATTTTTTTCATTTTTTTTTTTTTATTAAGGATACCCTTAAAAACCTTCTTATTCTTAACATATTTTAAAAATTTTCAAGAGATTAGTATGAGGAATAAAAATATGTTATGCTAAAAAGTATGAAAACAATTACACATACGCAATTGAAAAGGTGAGTGTGTTTTCTTGTGTGATTCTGTAACCAGTGTGACGGATGGCCAGGGCCCATGCCTGGCTGGGACACCCTTCACCACATCTGCCATGGTGACAAGGGTGAGAAGCCCAGTATCTCCCCCTGGATGCTAGATGGCAGCCTCTCTGGGTTGCAGTGGTGCCTCGGACTCCCCCAGGGCTTCATGGGGGTTGGAGATCTGTACAGCTCTGTGGTGTTCCGCCGGCACCGCCAGGGGGTGCTGCAACAGGAGCGGCTGGCCCCTTTTGGGCACTGGTTTCGCCTTACCCAGAAGTGCAGCCGGATGTCGGCAATCAACCACCTGGAGCACTTCCGGGTACCCAATAAAAGAGAGCCAGCGACCACCACTCGGCGGCCAGAGTCGGGAGGTGGAGGACTAAGCTTGCTGAGGAGGAGTGGTGGTGAGAGAAGAAGGTGCTTGGTGACTGTACTGTGCTTTGGGACTGTGTTGTGGTTGGAGGGATTACAGGGAAGACATGTCCTTCAGCGGAAGAAAAATAAGTAGTTTGTTTTTACACGTGCCTCCGTGTTAATCTGTGTCAGGTCGGGTGCAGTATATCGTCTTCTTACACCAGGTTTGAGTAGAATATTGAATATTTATGAATCGTATCATTTATGATGTAGTTCATGAAACAGTATCTTTGTACTTTAATCTCACAAACACTGTGACAGCTCTGCATCTGGCTGTAAAATGCACCCATATACAGTAGTCAGTCAGTCAGTCATTTTCCAACCAGCTATATCCTAACACAGGGTCACGCTGTATCCTTGCACAGGCAACTGCAACTGCGCTACCATGCCGCCCGCAAACAAAGGTGTAAACTAAAGAAAGCATGAAGGAGCCAAGAACACAGAAGCCTAAGCAAAAAATGTCTTAAGATTTTAACACTTCTGGGTCTTGTGCTTGTGTGTTGTCTTTTACTGTTCTGCTTTAAGATTTTCTGTGTTGCTGTTGGAGCAAGTAAATTTCCTGTGAGAATGAATAAATGTCCTTTTGCTAATTTGGACTACCTACAGCTGCAGATTAATTATATTGAAAAATTAAAAATACTGAAACACTGTAAAGAAAGGAAATGTAATGCTAAGCTCAAAATTCTTAATATTCTGTTTTTATCCTATTCATTATATAGAGGGTGTCCCAAAAGTCACGCAAGATTTGAATTTGGCGCCATTTGTGTGGTAAAGTGTTGCCAATGGAAAAAAAAAGACAGCGTGACAGCTCACAGTTCAGGGTTATTAAAAATGGAGCGCTACACGAAAGAACAATGCGTTTTCATTGTTGAGCAATATTTTAAAAATAATGAAGGTTTGGCAGCTACAGTTCGCAATTTTCGTACAAAATATGGTGGAAATAGTGATTAAACTTCATCAACTGTGAAGAGATTAATTAAAAAATTCAGGGAGACTGGATCAATTAGTGATCTTAGACACTCTGGCCGTCCTTCAACAAATCGTTCAACACAAAACATCGAAGCAGTTCGTGAGAATGTTGCTGAGAGTCCAGGAACATCAATTCGGCACCGTGGTCAAGAATTGAACATTTCCAGAAGCTCTCTACAGCGTATTCTCACGAAAGATTTACATCTTCATGCTTACAAAGTTCAAATGAGTCAAGAACTGAAGCCTACTGACCACGCACAGCGAAGAGAGTTCATTGAATGGATTTTGGAACAACAACAAGTGAATGCCGATTTTTCGAACAAAATCATCTTCAGCTATGAGGCTCATTTTCATCTTGATGGCTTCGTTAATCGTAAAAATTGTTGCATTTGGGGTTCAGAAAATCCATGAAGTCAGGTTTATGCCACCAAGCCCACGACCACCCACGCCTTGAAGGAGAAAATTGAGCGCTGTATCAACGAAATTCAGCCACATTTATGCAAAACGGTCATTGAAAATTTCGACAAAAGAGTGCGTATGTGCCAGCAAAGTCGTGGAGGCCATTTACCCAATATGCTATTCCATACATAACCCTATACTGTATACTTTATGAATCAATTAAAAATTTACAATTTTTAATTAAAAACCTGTGTTCTCTATCAAAATTACTTCTTGCGTGAATTTTGGGACACCCTTTATTAATAAAGTGAGTTTATTAAATGGATCAGAAAAGTTGCAGTGTTTTTGTTACCCAGCTGTTTTAAAAGTAGTCAGTTGGCCATGCAGTTCGCCCTTTTCTCCACAGGGTGGGGATGTTTCCTTGCTTTCAGTGCAGAGCTTAACAGCTGCCATAACAGGAGGCTCACACAGTTCCTCGTTTTCATCTGCAGTCCTTGGTGTTGTTTCAAGATACTTGTTTAAAGGTATTATCACTCCTATATCTTTATTTTCATCTCATGATTTTTTTTTTCTTCTATTTGCTGTTGATAACAACAGACAAGCCACCGCTGGCTATAATCATTTTGTATTCACTTTGATGCATTCTCTATATACTTCTTCAAAAAACACCTCTGGGCATATCTGCCAGAAGTGTGCAAAAAAGGTTTGGCAATCTCTTAACATTGCCCTTGCATTTAAGGTTCATACTAGTAATGCATGGAAAGATGCCCATAATAAGAGAGAAATGCAAAAGACATTCAACTTTTATTACTAAGAAAGAACACTTAAAATTACATTTTCCACAGGATCTCCTTGTTCAAGCTAGAGTCAAATTATATTTATATAAAAAATGTTTAGAACTCAATGTCATTTTAAACAGTTGCCCAAGTTTAAATGTATAAAGCTAATTAAATCTGCTAATAATGAAAAAAATCCACATATACCTCTGCAATTTTTCCAAACACTAGTTTTTCATGTGTGGCCTTTATCAAAAGAAAACCTGTTATTCCAAAATGTTTGAACAAGCAGTTAAAATAATGCATAGCACATCCACTTTATGGTCTTGATCTCGGTACCATCAGGTGCATGGTGGGAACCAGCCATGAAGAGGAGGACCTCCCTCACTTATACATCCTAACGCATTCTCACACACGGCCAGTTTGGATTCGCTAAATCACCTAACAGATGTGTCTTTGGGGATGATTGTGAAAATTCAACACAAGCATGGAGGGAATGTGGAAACTCCACACAAAGAACAAATGGGGAGTATAATTCAGGACCTGTGAGGCAGTAGCACTTACAGCTATACCGCAGAGCTGCTCAACAATAATTCTCCATAAATTTAATTTTAGATCATAGTAACACAACTATCTATAGCAAAAGGGAGTGCAATATAATGAAATTTTATTGAGTCTGTTGTAATAGAGATATCTGTCCTGTGGTCAGCAAAATAGAGCACAAGGTAGGCATTTTTATTAACGAGTACAATATTCGAGTATGAAAAACTGCAAATACAATAGCACATATCAAGCAAAGTAAGTAATTCTACACAAATATGTGTTACGTCCTCTGAGATTTAATTTCAACCAATTATACACGAGGTGTTCCTGCTAGCAGAACATCACCATATTTCAAAGTTGTTTGTATACATTGCAATACACCTCCAACTCAATTAAAAGTATGAATAGTATTTTTATGTAACCAAATGTGTCTCCTTTAAAATGAATCATAGGCTTCCATGTTGTCTGCTCTCCTTTCATTAGCAAAAATATGATTTGCACACAAACAGTATATGCCAAAGTGAGTTAAGCAACACAACTGAGTGAATTGGCTTTTATCAAAGATCTTGCCTACATCGAGCCACATACAGTGAAAGGCTTATCACCATTGCATAGCTGAGTTTCAGTCCTTTACAATGATGTATTGTTATCTGTGATTGGTCACAGAAAGTGGAAATATATTGCTTTCTCGAAGGGAGAAAATGAATCACATATCTTAAAACAGCTGTAGCTGTGCTACTGGGGATTAAAACTTCAACTCCCAGCTGTCCCTGCAGAGGCCCTGATTGGTCGTGAGCTAAAGGCGCAGGGGCTGCTGGGTACAAGGAGGCTGGCACAACATTTAAAAGGGAGCCAGCGATACCAAAAGAGGAAGTCTTTTGTGTTTCCTGTCTGGAGTTGCCTATCTATTTGCCTTCCTGATTAATACTTGTGGATTCTTGTTTTGTCCTGGACCATCTCCTGTTTTGGGTGTATAGACTGTCCGGTGTCTTCCTGCTGCATGTGGACTGTCTGAGGATTTGTTGTCGTCTTGCGAAGAAAGGAGCACTCCTGATCCCATTTATACACCATCATCTCATCAGGGAATACCGGTAGGACTGACCTTTACATTCATATACAGCGTGCTGATCTCTGGACTATCTACCATCATTTTATTTCATCAGTTGCCATTTTCATGGACTTTATAGTGTGTGGTTTTTGTTAGTGGTTTGTTATCGCCATAAAGGGAACTGGGGTGAGATCATTGTTTCATTTATTATTGTTTAATACATTCATTAATTGCTGTTTTATTACCGGTTGTTTTTTTTGTCTCTGTGAGGGAGTGTGTGCAGGTCGGGCTAAGGCTGTGTTCATCACTGGAATCTCCACCAAAATAATAAATAAATCACCGTCGATAAATCTTAGTGGCACCGGACTGCTATAATCAGCTTTTATCAAAGATCTCACCTACATTGAGCCATGTACAGTGAAAGGCTCATCACCACTGACTGCATAGCTGAGTTTCAGACCTTTACAATGATGTAATGTTCTCTTTGATTGGTCACTTGTACTACATGTCACAGCATAAAAGACTGGAAAAATATTACTCGAAGGGAGAAAATGAATCACATATCTTAAAACAGTTCTTTATACCTAAGTTTTTGATTCCTACCAGGAATCATTAGAGACATGAAACATTGTTTACAACATACCATGCAATTCATGTCCAGCTGTATATGTGGGAATTGTGGATTTCTATCTCCAAATATATATTTATATGTATAAACTATTACTGCTACTGCAATACTTATTTTGAGAGATTGTTTAGGTACAAGAGACTCAATGTTTCCAATGAGAAACATTAGGTTTCCAAACACGGGGACAAAGTAAGTAAGTAAGTGAACTTTATTGTCATTCATACCATACAACAGTACAACAACGGATGCATAGCTGAATGAAATTGTGTTTCTCCAGGCTCAATGTGCAGACATAAAAGACAGGTGCATAAAAAACAACATACAGACATTACAAACATTTCACTTCTTACACAGAAAGTAGGTAAGACAGCACAAGGCAGCACAGTACAAACAATAAAAACAAAAGATATATATAAATGTAAGCCAGTCAGTGGGTGAAATATAATATGAAAGAAAATATTGCACATCGTTTCACAGTGATTGTGATATTACACTATATGGATGTAATATTTATACATAATATTTACAATATAGACAATGTAATATTGCATGATATTACAATACAATATAATGTAAACTTAAGACCTATTTGTGGTAATAAAGTGCACAGTAAGTAAGAGAGCAAAAGGACAAAGGTTATTTAGCAGAGTTTAGTATTCTGATGGCCTGGGGGAAGAAGCTCCTGTTAAATCTGGTCGTTCTGCAGTGCATACTACGGTAACATTTTCCAGAGGGCAGAAGTTCAAACAGCTCATGTGCCGGGCGTGTGGGATCTTTTATGATCTTAATGGATCTGCTCTGGCAATGTGAGTAGTGTAATTCTTGAACAGATGGGAGTGAGGACCCGATGATTTTCTCCGCTGTCCTCAACACTCTTCGAACAACTTGTGATAAACAGTATAACTTTACAATGCAATGGGATATTTCATCTAAATTTGGTACAAAGATTGGGGCACAAGCGAAAATTAATTCTAGCGATGTGCGTCGTCAAGTGTCTTGGATACCGTCAAGTGTCAAGTGTCTTGTGTACTGTAAAATGCAGTGTTTTAGAGAGAAATCCCTAAAGGACCATTTTTTGCGTTTTATTTAGTTGATATTGGTGTAAACTTGTAAAAGGTTTTTAATCATATAAATAGTTTATTTGGAATGTTGTACTCACTGCTGTTCAGCCATTTGCAGCTCCTTTATTACATAAGCAGAATAATAGCCATTTAATTTTATGTATGCAATACAGGTGCAAAAATGCCAAAAACTCCTTAGTGCATAAGGGGTTAATTCAGTTCACTCAAAATAGTTTCCACAAGTCAGTTTGGACAAAATTGTGCACTCAATTTTTTACACTAAAGATGGATTATTATTCAAATAAAAACATGACACAGACAGTAACATCAATAGGTAATTATAACAATGTGTTAGTACTAGCTGTGTAAGCCCGTGCTGTAAAAAGCCCGGGGGCCCAGGCACTATTGAAATCGTCAGAAAAAAAACTGAAATGTAGAGATGTCAGGTAATGGAATGGAATTACGCTGGACGTCTCTCTCCTAGGAGGATTTGTTTTGCCGATGTGATCGCTTCGCTTGTGTATTAGCAACGGGAGGAAAAGTAAAAGGGATAGAGTTTTGGCGATGTTAGCGGTTAAGCGACTTTGTCTTTCTTCTGAGGTTTTGTTTTGCTGACGTGCTGGCCCCACTTGTTATTAGCAGCTAAGCGAGTTTTCTGTTTCCTCGGAGGTGGAGTCCTTACCCCAACTCTACCTCTCACTTCTGGGCCAGACAGACAGACACATACATACATTTCCATGCATAAACCTGTATATATAAGATAATAACAATACTTCAGAAAGAATCATTTCTAGTTTCTTTTCATAAAAAAAATTATCACTGAAAAATACAAAAAAAAAACAGGTGAAACTAAATAATAAACAATTAAAAAATGTGGTTGCTGTAGAGGGAGTCAGGCAATAGTGTGAAGAGCACAACAATGGACATATTTTAAAATGGCAGAATCTCACAATTTGTATCCTCCCAAAAACAATATGAATACACTGTTTTACAAGCAAGGATCAATATTTGAGAACATTCTTGGCCCTAAAAATGGATGTATTCAGTAATTGTTAACCCATTATTCATTTGTTGCTGTGTTTGTTTCTTCTGTGCATATTTGTCACTGCTCTCTTTTGTTGGTGTGCTCTTTCTCTGTAAAGTTGTAGAAAATACGCGGTACTTGATGAAGTTGGGTTTGTGTCCAGGAACACTAGAATGCTTTAGCAGTGCCTGTCCCATTCAACTAAGTGATTCTGCACCATTTGTACCCAGTACATTACCATGAGAATGATCGTAATAGCAAATAGTAGTTTTTGTTTTATTCTTAGTAAGAATTTATATGTAAGAAAGATATAGATGTGAGCCAAAGACTTTTAACGTGTTTAACTATTTTGGAACCTAATGATAATATTGACATACGAGTAACGGCGCACTGCACGATAACATGCAGTGAATGCACTTGACTTGAGCATTCATAGTATTCATCCTCTTTCTCTGTATGTTTAGCATTCATTTGCTCAGAGGTCGATGCGCTTGCTGCTTCCTGAGCAGCTCTTCTTTTCTCCACCCTAGCAGTCCACTTCTTCTCTTCTTTCGTCTGCATCTTTTCACGTTAAAACTGATTGTCAGTGTTTCTGTTTTAATTACTTAGTATGTTTTCCTTAATTTTTCAACTAAAGCTGGCACTTAAGTCTTCAATCTGCCTCAAGAATGATTTAAGATATGAAGAGGTAGGGGAAGAGACGATGAAGGTGGTAGGGATTAGAATGGCGCCAGTATGCATGCGCTGCATGGCTGCCCTGTTGGCCGCTGCCGAGAGTTGATTCTATAATAAAATAAAATGAAAATGAAAAGAGGAATAACCTTGGAAGTCAATCATCACCCCAAAAGTGGATAGATGACGTCACGTAGTTTATGTGTACCAAATGTCAGGTAAATAGGTCAAACGGTTTGTGAGCTACAGGTGATTTAAAATCCTGGACAGTCAAACGGACAGCCACGGTAGCGTATTATATAAGAAGATAGGTGTGTTTGAAGATTATCTGTAAGCTGATTGGTTCAAATTAATGTGGCTCATGACTCTTATGCAAATGAGCCTGGCTTTCTTAAGATCATTACTTTGCTATGTTCTCCAGTCTTGTCATAGAGAACAGGGCTGCTCACATGGCAGTCCCTCAGGCTTGTTGTAATAAAAGGACACCCAGCAGGTGGCGCTGTTTGTAATGGTGATCTCACATTTTCTTTATTCCCTGTAAAGAACCCACATACTTTTGACCATTTAGTGTAGAAGCCATAGATATTTATGTGAATATTCTTAAACTGCTACAATAGAAGGCACAATATCACGCTTGCACATGACACTGCACACATTAAAACACTCAAAAGTGATCCCCATCTTGAAGCAGAGGCCAAGAAAATACAAAAGTAACTCCTGGAGCTTAACCTTAAATAGGAGGAAAACAAGTGAAGTGCCCTGAGTTTGGATAGAGTTTCATCCCAGTGATGAAGAAGTGGAGAAGCTAGTAAGTGGAAAGTTCTTAAAAACTTCAGTAAAGCTATTTAGAGATAGCTTAAGTATCCATTAAGTGCAGGAGACTGAAGATAGATGGAGTATCACCAAAGTCTTGCTATTAATTCCACCAGTTCATCCATTACTCAAAAACAGTTGCTTTTTTAATTTTCCAACCACTTTCATTTAAAACATTTTTCGCGAAAAAGAAGTCACAATACTATAATATCAGCCGTCTTTACACTAAGTGTAAAAGTGACTGCAGTTTAAGTGAAATGTGTACCCTTTTCAATTTTATTTGAGACACATTTTGGAAATGAGAACTTTTTTACTTGTTTCTTTTTTTTAATTGAGTTTAAAGGTTTCATTATAGTGCATACATTACAGATCAGTAAGACTGGGTACTTTCTTTAGTAGAAATACCTTTTATTTGAAACATTTTGTTTTAAAAACTTTTCACTTCCAATACAAATAATAACTACTGTGGTATTCAGTAAAGCAGAAATTCCCATGAAGTGATTTTGTTCAAATCACTAAGCTCTGCTGTTTCAGGATTGTAATAAGAATGACAAATTTAACTGTAATTGCTTGAGTTGAGCGCCCATGACGTGCCACAGTTTCATGCACATTTCATCAGAAGTGTAATCTTTCAAAAGCTTGAAGTCAAAATTTTAAACTTGTAAAAATAGTTTCTACTATTCCATGTGTGGAAGAAAAGAAAAAACATCATGGACCTGGAGTTGCTTAGACGAAGAAAGAACTCTCACACAAGCGAAAGGTAGATACACAAGACATGTGGGAAGAATTGGGGTCCCAGTTGGGGAAACCCTTTTTAATTCCATTGGCAAAAAAATGTTATTCAAAATAGCACAACAGTTGCCAGATGACAGAGCTGGAGCTTCAATAAACGCTGACTTCCTGTTGCTTGGTCTTTTTATTTGATCAGAGCGGAGTTGTCAGATGGACGGCAGGTGATGTCACATCACTTTGGGCAGCACTTCCTCCGCTCAGAAGAGCAAGTTAGGGACTGTGCAGCACCTTTTTCCTTCCCTCCGGTGCACTTTTTAATCTAGACTCCATAAGACTCTCTCCCGGCTTGTGTGTTTCGTAATAAAACACACCAAAGTGCAAAAAATGGTAGAGTATTTTCCTAAAAGCCTTGTGAGTATAATTTCTATCAAAACTGCCACTACCAGATATTAATTCAGCAAATGTGAATAGTTACAAAGATCAAACATTGTCTGTTTCTGTTTCTAATGGCTTTGAATGATCTCAGCATTTTAGCTTTAATTTAACAGAAGGGCTTTTAATGCTGATCAATTGACATAAATCATCCAAAAAGGTTCTTCAAAACAATTCCCTACATCATTTTTGAAATAAACAAATGTATTTACCTGTATATTAGAGACATTTTTAATTGACTGATTCTCAACATAGTTTCCTTGTTTCCCAGTATATACGTGCATCACTTCTTTCTCCTCTTCATCAGCAGAAAATTGACCTCCAGCAAATCTTCAAGTGGTTCAAACAGATGAGCAGAAGAGGATCAGAAGATTTTGTATCTTATCTCTTTCATTTTTCGAGAGATATTCATAGTGTGGGCACCCAAAGGAATGCATTGTGTGAGTCTTCCTCTACACTTTGTTCAAATAGCCAGTCTCAGTGTATTCTTTACCATGTCACAATACAGTACAGTGCAATCCTGATAGACACACATGTCCACAGCATGACACCAACCAAGGCTGGATTAACCATTAAGCAGCATAAGCACATGCTTGGGGCATCAAGGGAAGGGGGCACCACCCAAATTTTCCATGATTTACAATGGACCATATGGTGCTAAACTGTAATGGTGCAGCTGAATCAGGTTCCACAAAAACAGGCTCCCATATTAAATGAAAAAAATCCATACATATATACACTCTATCAGTCAAACAATTCAGAACACATCAATTTTTCCAGTTTTTCTTCACATTTAATCAGTTGAAATGCAATAAATGTCATAAAAGGTGAAAAGGTAAGCAGAGGTTAGCAAAAACCGAAAAAAGGACATTTCAGAATATTACAAATGGACCTTCTTGCGGGAACAACTAATAAGTTACAACCTGCAGATGTTCTGCAGCAATTAGAGTAAATCAAGATTTGCAAGTCAAAGCAAACAATTTGTACAGGTGTCCCAACTTCTGTTGATTACTTAAAAGCCCTCTGTCTGTCTTAAGGCAGAGTTGGAACAGACTGTGTTACTACACCCCCTGAAGTACCACTTGGACAATATGCCAGTGATACTGGTAAGAAAATGGCAATTAACAAATAAACAGTTCCTTGGTTGTGCTGCAGACAATTCTCTTTGCACCAAGAAACAAAGTTCTCCACCTGACACCCATACTCTGTCTCATCCCCCATATCAATACACCACATAAGTGCAGAAATATCTGAGAATGTCTGCAAGTCACACGACCTGAAATTACATTTATAATCGGAAGTGTACAGAGTGAAGAGAAAAGGAGACAGGACTGTTCCTTGTGGTGCTCCATTGTTGCTCACATTGACATCAGAGACACAGTCCTTGAGTCTCACAAACTGTGGTCTGCTCAACAGATAGTCCATTTTCATGGACACCATAGGCTCATCTATCTGTCTATCTTTTAGCTTACCCCTTAACATTGATGGTTGGATGATGTTGAAGGCGCTGGAGAAAGCAAAAAACACAATCCTCATAGTGCTGCCAGCTTTGTCCAGATGAGAATAAGCCTTGTGGAGCAGATAGATAATTGCATCCTCCACTCCAATCTTTGTCCGATAGGCAAACTGCAGTGGGTCCAAGTGGTCTACCACAACAGGACTCATATAGTCCAGGACCAGTCTCTCGAAAGTCTGTGAGATGTAAGTGCCACTGGCCTGTACTCATTAGGTGCCGAGACACCTGCCTTCTTTGGAACCACAATAACGCAGGATGTTTTCCACAGCGGTGGCACTTCATGGAGACTTAGGGACAGACTGAAGAGGTGACAGAGGACACAACAAAGATGGTCAGCGCAGGCCTTAAGAACACGAGGACTGAAACCATCTGGTCCTGCAGCCTTGTGGAAAATAATATAAATTATAATATCAAAATGGAACCATTAATGGTGTACTTACTTTTTAACATGACTCTGTACATTCCAGGTCAGATGGTATTACACTTCTTTTTACCATTCGCTTGATGGAACAATTTATTTTGAAATTTCCATCCCATTTGTCAGCGTAACAAAAATATTTCAATAAACCTGCTGTGCATGTTCAAAAATTTTTTTAATCAATCTTTAGATTGAATTTTAACCAAAGATTTACATTATCTTTGTGTGCCTCTTATATGAGTGATTAGCAGTAAAGATTGATTTTCAGATTCTCTTTTACAAATGCAATCCATCCTATTTAGATTTTGCTGGTCGATTGATCTTTGACATTATACTTCTTCTCAGTATTTGAACTAATTAACTATAAAGCCAACTATTCAAATCACAGACAAGATCTATTTCAAAGACATGAATCATGCTGAAAATAATTCAATGTACCGGTATATTTCTATAATTCTTTACCTTTAAGCAATTCTTTGCCTTTAAGCAAACTCAAAAATAGCTTCTGTAAAATGTTCCAAATTTTTTTATTTACACGATTAACATCAGCGGCTGCAGAGTACCTGATCTTTAAAAATGTTAGAAATGTAACATAACATTTTAATTTCCGCTTAATCTAACTGAGGGTCCTTGTGGCACAGCCTATCACAGCAGCACTGGGCACAAAGCAGGAAACATTCGTGGAGACACACAGGGCACATAGGAAATTGCCAATCAAGACAGGATTTACTGCAATTCAAGCACTCAGTTGCCAAGCTTGGGGAACACCAAACTGAGATTTTCTTAATCAAGGAGACGGTCCACAGACTGTACATCCTCAGCCAACTTACTGTGGATGTCACTGAATGGTAGGCTCACTGGTGGTAAAGGCAGAGAGGGGAGAGAAGCCACATTCAGAAGTCGGTGGATGCACCTGTTTCTTCAGATTCCTGAGAGTCGCACCCCAGCATTACCTGGGACTACACCAAGAGCTCATTATTTGGCCACATTTGTGACTTGGCAGAGAACAACTTCTACTGCAAAATGTCTCATTTATACTGTAAACATTATCTTCCTTATTCTGAGTTTGTCATTATAATTTTCAATAAAGTAGCTTGTATGGAAATGAAAATGAGTTTTTGCTCTTTTGTTCTGTTCCTTTTTAATTTACTCATTAAAAGTAAGGCAAGTAATTTTTACCTAAGTTACAAGTGTTTTGTGAAATAAAACACATAAGTCTGCTTAATTAATACTCCACCCAAAACTGATGTTTTTACTTACCATACATACTCAAATTAGTCCGGTCTTGAAACCCGAAAAATCGATCATAAAATCAGACCCCGACTTATACGCCCGTTCAAAAATGTGACACTTAAATTTATTATTTTTTTTAACATCTTCTTGCTTCCTCCAATCTCACACCAGTTTGTCAGACGCATCAAATTTTGTTGCAGCAGCGCAGTTACCAATTTCTTTCACTACTTCAATGATGTTTAATTTAAAACCAGCTTCATATTTTCTTCTGATCGAACACTTCATTCTAGATAAGGGGTGCTCTTACGATAAAGGTATATAAGGGTATGAGATACAAAAAAACACAAATCAGTGCAAACGTCTCTTTGGAATAGTTTGGGTATTACCGTGTGGTCACGTAGGCACAATACATAGAAAACAAAGGCAGTGTGCTCCGTGGTTACTCTCTCAGGTGGGCGTTAGCATATCATAATCTCTTGGACCAATAGCGTGAGTTTTCCGCATTCAACTTATACAACCAATATTATAAAACACCAGAAATTATACGGTAAAATCAAGTCCTGACTTATCCGCGTGAGAACTTATCCGTGAGTATAGATAGATAGATAGATAGATGGTACATACGATATGATATGGTAGATATGGTACATGTAAATGGAAGTTTGGTGATGAGGGTCAAAAATTCTCTATTCCGATTCTATGATGTTCAAAATGCAGAGAAAAACTGATTTTAGCTTGGTGTCTGTATGTGTGTCTGTGGAAAGCTACATACAATGATAACTTAAGTAAAACTTTAGATATCTTTTTATTTTATAGTCCAGTTTACTCCAGTGCTAATCTCCATATATTTAAAAAATGGTTTGACCAACGTTCAATGATAACTGCCATAGAAACTATTTACTTTAACTGTGATTCTTGATGTCTCCTCCATTTATCCATGGGACCAGGCCTGTTTAACTGTAACATTTTTGCACAAGTAATTATTGAGATACATAATTTATATAAGTATTCATGAATGCACACACATGCTCACACTCTCAATTGAAATTTAAAGTGAAGATAGATGACATCTTGTGTGCCCTAGGAGAGCACATGCTAGATGATGAGGTGATAGTACATTCACATTTGGCTGAGGCCTTTATTCAATTTGAGATACAATTGGTTACACTTCTTTCGTTTATCTAATTGGACTACAAACACGTGAAGTGACTTGTTTAGCGTCACACAGTGACAGAAGTAGGATTTGATCCCACAACCTCAGCATTTGCAGTCC
Source organism: Erpetoichthys calabaricus (assembly GCF_900747795.2). NCBI lineage: Eukaryota > Metazoa > Chordata > Cladistia > Polypteriformes > Polypteridae > Erpetoichthys > Erpetoichthys calabaricus. The sequence goes on along the minus strand of NC_041402.2, from coordinate 149,163,682 downwards.
AAATCCTTGACGTCACACTGCCTAGATATGAACAATATGAGCACACATGAAAACACTCACACTACAACAGATCTGTGTGGATCGACATGAGCCAATGTTGTACTATTATCTGCCTGTGCTGCTTGTTTACTTCATTTGACCCAATGTGTTTTGTTTTTATATTAAATACTATTGAAGTTGTTCACTTGATTCAATTCCCTGTTCATTTTGCCATGCATTTATTTGTGTACATAATAAATATTGTATAAGTTAATGTACTTGATTCTATATTATTGTATCAGAGCCGGACTGACGTTCACAATCGGGGGAGCTTTTCCGGTGGCCTGCTGCCTGGCCTGGCCTTGCACTCCAAGCAACCAGTGAAATAAACTAATGGTTAAATTATATAATATAAAGTTATTATACTGGAAAACGAGCAGGCGTTTTTGCTCAGTAGTAGGCACAAATCCTTTCGGTTTAACATTGGAGGGTTTCTTTTCTGGTTGGATAGTTTCTTGTTTTTGTTTAAATCAAGTTTTGAGTTCACGTGCGTCTCGTGACAGTTAAACAGGAGTGCAATGATGGGAGGTGCGTACTTTTGTGATTAAAGTTATATATAAAGATTGTTTAAAAGTTTATAATATACTTTGAATTATATTTGGATGTTGTATGGGTTTTGGTATTTGTTACTGTGTATTTATTATGTTTTTTTTTTGTTTCAAATTTTAATGAAGTGTAGCGTATGGTCAAATTTGTAAGGTCTTTTTTTCCTTTTTCCCTCAGTGACTGAATAGTCTACACAAAATATTTTATTTTGTTATTAATGAAACATGTGAGTGGAATGATTTGTGTTTTTAAATGTACCTCTTGTTCTTTAATGTCTTATTTTTACTTTATTTTAATATTTTTACATTGTGTCTTTTGTGCTCTGACAGTTAAAACTTAGCGCTATATTAAGATAGGGACTGAATAGGCTACACGAAATGTTTCATAGTTTTTTCTTTACTAAGTGCATCCTTTAAAAAATGCTTGACAGAATTCTGTGGCACTGAGACATTTTTTGAGTCTTTTGTCTATTGAAGAAATTCAAAGTGGTGTTTTTAACCAACACTTTAAACTTTGTGGAAGAGTATTCAGCGTTACCATCCAGACACTGACAGCGGCTCGGCTGTGGAGATTCCAGGCTCACAGTTGAAATTGCAAACATAATCATTGCCTTGCAGACTCCAATGACAACTACTTTTTGTGGTTCAGTGCTTTTTGCATATTTATTTCAATATAAATATTATAGAACTACATGGTTTATTTATTTATGAAGTGTTTACATTTATGAAGTGTTGTTCCACACTTTATCAGGGGTTGTCTTGAGACTAATATTAAGAGTGAAATGTATGTGTAAAAACTGAATCTACTGTCTCCTCATTCATAAAAAATTCCAAGACAAAATGGTGTTTGTTGGTTTTTTGAGTCTGTGCCTGTACAAGAAAACTTATGTATATTGTGTGGCCTGGGATAGATTTGGGATTCCCGGCCTGAATAAGCTTCCCAGTCTGGCCCTGTATTGTATAGTGCAATCGGATCTATTGTATTGTAAAATCTTCCATTGAGTGTTTTTCTGCGGTATCACTAAAGTGAAATTTACATGGAAGTACCTTATGGACCATGAAATACTGATTTTTTATCTGCTATTAACCCTGTGTTGTTCATATTGATTGCTGAGAAAAAGTTTCAATCTCATGTTTCCAGGAAAACTAAGATATAAAAGTTTCTGACAGAGTGGGCTTCAATGGAGGGCATCAGTAAGCCAATGTTGAACAACCGCAAACAATGTTAAAACAGCTTTCATAAAATATTGTTAAATAAATACTTTAAAAAAACTGAAGAAGTGCACAAAAGTAAAGCACGTTCAGACAGGATCAAAGTTTTCAATTAAAGACAGGACTCTTGACCAATGAATGACGAAGGAGATGGACCTTCGGTTCAATAGTTTCATCCTTTTTAAATGCTTTTGTAATGCTGGGAGTTAGCGTCACTTCCATTAGACATACAGTGGAACCTTGGATTGCGAGCATAATTCGTTCCGGAAAAGTGCTTGTAATCCAAAGCACTTGTATATCAAAGCGAATTTCCCCATAAGAAATAATGGAAACTCAGATAATTCGTTTCACAACCCACAAATATTTATATAAAAATGATTCATACAAAATATAAAGTAAAAATACATAAAACAAAATAGCCTGCACTTTACCTTTGAAAAGAATCGTATCTGGTGTGAGGGAGACGAGAGAGGAGGAGGATTATTGTGTAGTATGACTTTCACTACAACTCACGGAATCATACAAGAAGCAACTTTTCTACATCTTCCAGAACATGTGGCCATTGGTTTGATACTCTCGTGACTCCTTTTGCTGCATCTAGCCCCCTTATTTCTTCTCTCTTCTTTAATATTATGCAAATCTTCAACGTAGACTTGTTATAAAATCTTACAATGTCGGCCACTCACATACCTCGTTTGTGCTTCTCAATGATTTCCTTCTTAACTTCCAGCATAATCATCTCCTTCTTCTTACCACCTTCCTTTTCAACCTTTTTCTTCATGGGGGCCATTTTCGCACACACACTAACAGTATATGCTAGCACGGATGTTGACTATACGAGTGAACCACAATCCTGCAGTGAGTGAGTGAGTGAGAGAGAGAGAGAGAGAAGTTGTGATCACATGAGGCTCGGCAGACGAAGTGTATGCATACTACTCGTATTGCAAGACCTCGCTCGTTCATCAAGTCAAAATTTATTAAAATTTCTTGCTTGTCTTGTAAAACACTCGCAGACCAAGTTACTCGCAATCCAAGGTTCCACTGTATATAAACGAAAGACCTGCACGCAATCACAGCCACCAGATGGCACATGCATGCACTTTTACATTTTTTCGCCACTTGCATGCACCTCACTTCTTACTACGAAAGACCTGTGCACTAATGACACAGATGAAGAGACACAATGTAGAAAAGAAGCAAATGCTGCAGCTCAACAACAGTTTTCATTAAAAATGTTATCAATCTTTAGGTATTTTCTTGAGAAAGATTAATAGGACTCATAGGCAAGTGATAAGGCTAAGATATGGTATCGCCAGTGTCTCCTTTCAAACACCAGTGTGGCAGCAAGCACAGGTGGACCCACATCCTCTGCACTTGGTAATTCTTAAAAGTTATCTTACGCCTCTTCAAGTTCATGAATATAATAAAACTGCTAGGGAGTCTGCACGTTGATTTTTGTCCCAAAGACCACACGCAGCTAGTTATCAAAAAAAGCAAAACACAAGCCAGCTTTGGACAGGATTCTAGTCCCATAACAGTTCCTGACTTGCACTAGTGGTGACTACTAAAATCCTCTTCAAGAGGTGACTACAGCAACTTCATTCTCCTTGAACAGATTCTACTGCAGTCAAAACCAATGAGAAAGCAAACTGAGCTTATTTACAATAAAAGTGGGAGCATAATATTGTTATGAACACAGATAAAAGATCTTCAATTTATCATCTTTTATTTCTTTTGATTAATGATTTTGTTACTTGGTCTCTGCACAGCATATTGACATGGGTTAATTATAAATGGAAGATGGCAATCTAATCAAAATGTTTGCTAACACCAGAACATTACAATAAATCAGTGTGGCTGTCAGACAAGTGGCCGTGTGGAACGGAGGACACGTGTGCAAATTACCTTAATAGACTTCCATCTGTAAAAAACGGCAGCTTAATGTCCTGATCCCTACAAGGACACTTCAGCCTTGTTATCATAGGATATCATTATAAAGTAAGATAAACTGGCAGTTAATTAATTAAAAGATTAAGATGGCCTTGTAAGACTGAACCAGTCAGCTTTTATCAAAATAAAAATATTGTTATGTAGTTGGTGAAAAAGAGTATGTGAGCATTGGGAGGTAGAATGTGCTTTTTATTATCTACATCAATAGAAAAACCATGGACGGAAATTTTATTACTACTTTTTTCATTTACTACCATTTTGTTTGGTTTATTGTGTCAAACCTGGGCACCGCTGGTGTCAACAGGGAAGCATTACTGTAGGCGACATTACTCAGCAGATCATAAAACAAGAGAAATTTAATCTTGTGCTACAGCTTAACCTCAACATGCATTAGTCATTTTGAACATATTGCTGCATGTGAGAATGTTTTAAAGTCTTTCATGAGTGCCAAAAAAGCAGACAGTTCAAATAGTTTGGAGTGAGGATCAGGGGAAAGAATGGAGTCAAAAGCACAAAGGAGAGGTCAAGACTGAAAGAGAAAATGGAAGATGTCAAAACCAGATTGCAAACTAAAAACCAAAGTCAAAAAGCAGAGTTTATTTCTAGATCCAGTAATCAACAATCAGAAGATTCCCTGGACAAAAAAATGGCGTCGAGACAGCCTTCAACCCTTCACCAACTGACCGCACTGATGTCATGACCCTAGAGGACACGTGCCCAGCAACCAGGACCTGTCTCATGATGACAAAATGGTGGTGTCCACCAGCAAAACAAAATGACGTCCTGAAAGACGTGAACTAAAATAAAGTTTCCAAACAATAGAATTGAATTCCGAAATTATAAAACCCCCAGAAACAACTCCTAAATGATTTTTATAACTCAAGAGAACCCCCTTCCCCCAAAAGTAAATTCATAACAATTAAGGGTTTAGGAATTATTAATACTTGTTATTGTCTATCATTGTTTGCCATCTCAGGATCATGAGCAGTGTCAGCTGCCTACGCTGGCAGCACCGTGTGCAAGGCCGGATCCTGTTCTGAATGGCATGTCATTCTATTGCAGATTAAACGCAAACACTCACTGATACAAACTCACTCATAAATGTTGAGCCACAACCAATGTATTAGTCTTTGGACTAACAAAGTCACCTCTGTAAATTACATGATTATGCGTACACAGAAGGGAGGAACAGAATAGGAATCTTGGTATTGTGTGGTGGCAAATCTTCCCCATGCCAATCCTGTTTCAGTCATTTTTGTAATTTGTCCTTGCACCCTTGTTTCTCCTCTGTCCAAGTTTTTATTTTTTCAAATAATTGTGATTTTTGCCACAGTCCCTGTCCTCAGAGGTACACGTTTAGGCCTCCATGGTGTTCAGTTAGTGATTACTATTTAAGGCTCCTGCTTAGACACACTGCTGTGGCATTGGCTCTTGTAGCGGTGCTCTTCAGATCTCTTTTGTGCTTTCCCTTCTTTGTACTTCTTTTGACAATTTAAGTTCTTTTTTCTAGCTTTTGAGTTTGCTCTTTGCTTCAGGATTTTGAGTGTTTGATTATTGACTCTGGCTGTTAACAAATTTTGCCACTCTTATATCTCTTATATTAAAAAACGTTTTCTGTCGTGTACACTTTATTCAGCATTGGCCACTCCTGTCCACATCGCTCACCCAATCATTACTCCTATTGCGCAAATCCTCTCTCTCTACCACCCCATGATACTCTCAGTGCTAACTCGCCCTTCAATGCAGTCAGTCATAATGGCAAGGCAGAAAAGCAAATTATCTATTCAAGAACATCGAATTTTACATCTCGATAGAAAAACAGCAGCAAGAGCTGATGATAATGAATGTTGAAGAAAAGAAAATGAATAAAAAAGAGCTGCATATAATAAAAATGAAGAACAAAGAGAATCTATGGTGGGCTGGCGCCCTGCCCAGGGTTTGTTTCCAGCCTTGTGCCCTGTGTTGGCTGGGTTTGGCTCCAGCAGACCCCCGTGACCCTGTAGTTAGGATATAGCAGGTTGGATAATGGATGGATGGAACAAAGAAAATTGTCCAATAAACGAGAAAGAGATAAATATCCCAAATAATATGCGAACAGAAATGCAAAAAAGCAACGTAAAATGTAAGTTAGAGCATAAAGTAATTCATAATATTGTTTTGACAATGCATTAATATAATTTAATTTTTTTATTTATTTTATATTACATTTTACTTTTTTACTTTTACTTTTTTTTACTATGTGTTATTATATCATTGTTATTTAAAATATACAGTTGTTGTGAAATACTCAAGCAACTGATTTTCTATATATATATCTATATCTATATATATAATTGACCAAGTTGCCCTACCATGGGGTACGCACGACAGAGCCCCGCCCACCAACTCTAACCCTCCTTCCACGTCCACCATCGCTCTCGAGGCATGCACACTGTCTGCTCATGGGACGAGGCGCCAGTGACACATGCATACGCATTCCAGGCAGTTGACAGGTTATTACGTGACCTCACGGGTGACACGCAGCCATTTGGAGGGAAAACAATACTATTGGGTGGAGACTTCCGACAACTACTCCCCGTCATTATGCGTGGCTCCTGAGCACTTACTGTCGCCAGTTGCATTAACAAGCAACCTTTGTGGCGTCACATGCATGTACTTACACTGACGACAAATATGAGAGCTCTTTCTCACGAACAAGATTTTGCAAATTTGGCTCCTCAATGTTGGAGACAGGAAAAACGGAACACCTGTAACATTACCTTCACATTGTTTTCCTTTTATTTCTGATCCCGTTCAACAACTATATGGCGACATCGACTTCTCAACTGTGACTCCGGAACAACTCAGTACGCGAGCTATATTAAGCGTCACCAATGAAGACTCGCTACACCTTAATGAACAAGTACTGAAACTTATCCCTACCGACGAAGTAACTTTCACCAGCGTTGACTCCATCGTCACAGATGATCCCGCAGATCAACTTTCATTCCCAGAAGAATTTCTTAACAGTCTTACTCCCATTGGCATGCCTCCACATAAACTCAAAATTAAAATTGGTTCAGTCGTCATGCTTCTCAGAAACCTCCTGCCAGCAAGAAGTCTCTGTGATGGCACTAGACTGACTGTTACCAGCATTCACCGCAATGTACTGGAGTGTAAAACAATCGCAGTTGCTACCTCACACACTGTCCTTATTCCCTGGACTTCCCAGATTCAAATTTGCCTTTTACTTTTCCTGTTAGATTGGCCTTTGCAATGACAATTAATAAGGTACTGGGCCAAACTTTCAAAACGATATGCCTGTATCTGCCAAAACCACTTTTCAGTCACGGACAATTGTATGTTGCTCTCTCCAGAGTTCCATCTTTTCATTCACTCACAGTCGTATCCTCAAACCCACCCAATTTGGACAACTGTGTTGTTCAGGAAGTGTTCACCCATCAATAAATAATTATGCGGCATATGCTATGCCGCGGGTTGGATAGTATTAACTAAAGACCAAACCATCTTCCTCGCCCCACATACTCTTCTATATACCATCCATGCATCCATCCATCCATTATCCAACCTGCTACACCCTAACTACAGGGTCATGGGGTCTGCTTGAGCCAACTATATACAAACTCTTTAAATACAATCGCTTTCTCTAACGGAGGGGCACCCCAATGCCCCCTCTGGGGGTTGGAGAGCAAAGTGAGCAGGGGGTGGAGTCCCCTTGTTTCATTAATTTATCTTTGGAGGTTTTCTTTTGCTTTTGTAGTTTTCACTTTTTGAAATTTTAATTCATTATTTTGTGGACCTGTTGAGTTTTTGTTGTATTAGGGAATTCTTTATTTAATTTCATAATTCAATTAAATAATTGTTGGAAAAGTTTGGCCTTTCCAATTGGGGTAAATGATAATATTTTTGACTGTTTATTTTACAAGTAAAGAAATCATTTAAACACTCAAAACTCAATAAGACCAAAACCATACAATTTAATATACAGTGATCCCTCGCTATATCGCGCTTTGCCTTTCGTGGCTTCACTCTATCGTGGATTTTATATGTAAGCATATTTAAATATATATCGCGGATTTTTTGCTGGTTCGCGGATTTCTGCGGACAATGGGTCTTTTAATTTCTGGTACATGCTTCCTCAGTTGGTTTGCCCAGTTGATTTCATACAAGGGACGCTATTGGCAGATGGCTGAGAAGCTACCCAACTTACTTTTCTCTCTCTCTCTCTCTCTCTCTTGCGCTGACGTAGGGGGGTGTGAGCAGGGGGGCTGTTCGCACACCTAGACGATACGGACGCTCGTCTAAAAATGCTGAAAGATTATCTTCACGTTGCTACCTTCTGTGTGCAGCTTTTAAGTATGCTGCACGGTGCTTCGCATACTTAAAAGCACGAAGGGCACGTATTGATTTTTTTATCTGTCTCTCTCTCTCTCTATCTGCTCCTGACGGAGGGGGTGTGAGCTGCCGCCTTCAACAGCTTTGTGCCGCGGTGCTTCGCATACTTAAAAGCCAAACAGCCCTATTGATTTGTTTGCTCCTTTGAAGAGGAAGATATGTTTGCATTCTTTTAATTGTGAGATAGAACTGTCATCGCTGTCTTGTCATGAAGCACAGTTTAAACTTTTGAAAAAGAGACAAATGTTTGTTTGCAGTGTTTGAATAACGTTCCTGTCTCTCTACAACCTCCTGTGTTTCTGCGCAAATCTGTGACCCAAGCATGACAATATAAAAATAACCATATAAACATATGGTTTCTACTTCGCGGATTTTCTTATTCCGCGGGTGGCTCTGGAACACAACCCCCGCGATGGAGGAGGGATTACTGTACACCAATTTAATATCTCATTATTCCACCATCACTGGATACAAGGCAGGTCAACCCTGGATGTGACTCCAGGCTGTCACAGAGCACAACTACATACATCTACTGTGGGGATATTCAGACTCACCAATCAATCTCATCCAAAACTAATCCAAATACAAATCTTTACTGAAGAAGAACATCTCTGTGATTGAATGGCTTTCATGCACTATGAGTTCCATGAATGTTTGGATGCATTAAAACCATCTGAAATTAAAACTCAATTCTATGTCAATTGTGTAGCAATTAATAAAGTCACTGGGAGAATTGAATGGTTCTTGAATAGCTAAAACAGCACCTTCTGTTGAAATTCCCAGTGTTATACACATGAAAGTACTGTCTGAAATCACAGAATCTGTTAACCCTTTATACATCACCGGCAGCTGTCACAAAAAGGGGTGAGCATGGTTGTGCTGAAATGCAAGCACACAGTCGTAAAGTGTGACATGCCCAGTTACGTAAATCAATGTGGTCCAGCAACAAGATCAGCAACAGCTGTAGGCAAGTTTGACATACCCAACAGCTTGAAGTCGCATGATGTGGCATCGGCTTTAATTATGAGACTGAATGTTTCAATACCATCATTGCTGGACATATTGTTTGTCTAAGTCTAAGCGCTAGAACTGCTCTCAAATTAAGTTTGTAACTTGAGCTTGCAGGTAGCCAGCTACCAGTAACAACAATACCTTTGGCGGAAGAGGCAGGCAGCAAATTGATAAACTAATAATTTATATGCAAGTAGTAGAATCTCACAAAAAAAAGTTATTTAACTCTGTGAAAACATAGCATCTATGTAATATGCAAAATCTCAATACTTGAATCAATATGCAATGAATATATTTAATAGTTTTTAGGTTTGCTTCACGTTTGGACTGCTGCCCCAAAGGCAGCATTTTCAAGTCCCGTGAGGAGACACAATGTTTTATAACTGAATTACTAAATATCAACAGAAAAAATACAAATCAATGAAACAGCTTGACTTCAGAATTGTTGAAGTCCATTTCTAAGAGTGTCAAATGATTACGTTTCAATAGTCTTTTGCACACCCCATGGTTAATTATAAAATATTACATTTGAAAAACATATTATTCCTGCTTCTCAAAATTGGATTGAACATGTTTCAGAGTGTTGTTTCATGTTGAACATTCTGTAAGTATGACTAAGTATGTGTAAAAAAAGGGAAAAAAATCATTATTTTCTTGCAGTTCTAAAATAAATAGCTATGTTAATGAACCGACCTTGTTGTTTTGTTTAAGTAATTGTCTTAAAGAAGCTAAAATGGAAAAAAACGATCTTTGGTAATTAAGGTAAATGTGCTTGCAGCAATCAAAGAAAATTAAAAGCACAATTAGAAGAAATGTTTTTGATCCTCGAAGGTTACCTGCCGCATTTATTCTTGATGCCTGCTGTGTATAAAAACACCCTGCTGATCACTGATGAAACACATATTCACTCTAGTGGAGTGCTGTCAAATATTAACTTAGCTTGACTTTCCTAAAATACTTTGGCAATTCTAAAAGATCAGTGCTTCACTTCTTTGTAGTTTACTCTAGGCTTGGCTAATCAACATACTGTATATATCTTTAAATATAATATGTTTCATATCTGTTTATCTGGTTATCAGAAGAACCCAGTCTTTGAAGATTTTGAAATGCTTTGAGGATAAAATTCACATCAGCTGCCTCTTTATTTTTGGATTGACCTTATGAATCTTAGCCTCCAAATGATCTTAAGTTAGCGAGGGAACTTGAAAGGGAGATGAAGAAAACAGAGCTATGTTTTTGAAAGCAAATCAGTCGGGTGCACCGAGTTGCTGTTCTGTTGTTGTTTTGTATTTCAGCTGGTCAACCAAGCTCAGAAAATGACCTTTGGAGTATTATTTAATGTTTCAGGCAAAGGCATGAGTGTCTTTATTGTACCAAGAGCTTTTGGGGATAATGTCTGCCTGCTTTGTGAAGACGTCTAGAAATTGCTTTATTTGCTCTCATTACAGAGTGACACCAGATTTCCAATCTTAAATTACATTCAATTATTAGTGTTGTGATGTGAGATTTTGCATATAAGTTGATAAATATTTTGTAAGTCTTTATTTGTAACTTAGGGAAAGCAATGTAATATTAGTGTTACATTAGTGAGAAGTATTCATGTAGGGCAGGATTTGGGGGAAGTGCCTGAAACAAGTTTGGTAAATGTTTTTCTGAAGTCTCTCAACTCCCACACAAAGCCAGGCTCCCTAACTTCCAAGCTTTACCTTAACATATGGTTTTGGGGGATGCCAGATGTTAAGATGTTCTTTGCCCCATTGGTCTGACGTATGGCTGTTTGAAACTGGCTTGTATCAGAAGCCTTTAAGTGCCATGACGTCCTATTGGCTCTAGGAGTTGGACAGAACATCTATAAATTTGCTCACTCCCTCACTCTCTCTCTCTCTTACCAAACTGGATGAATGTCCATCTCACACCATGAACTGAAAAAGACAACACAATGAAGAGCACAGCTCGGCAGCCATACTGAGACAGGCATGCGGCCTGTTCTGAAGAAAGCTGACCAGAAAAGGACTTAACTAGAGATATTTTAAGTAACTAACAAGTCTGTGTGCCGCCTGAAACTACACATCACCATTTATCAGGTTGTATGGTTGCCAATATTCAAATGTACTTTACATATTGTTATTATTTATGAATAGTATCAATAATAAATTATTTTATGTATAAGTTAACTCCTGCTTGTCTTTTACTACACCTAATTGCCTGAGGTTATAGATGTAGAAGGGAAGGTGGGGAGACATTATATGGTACAATACCTTACAAACAATGGTAAGTCTGTGACATTAAAGGCATTCTGACACAGGCTACATATTAATACATACAGTGCTTTCTCTGTTACTTTCCAACATTACTTTTTTGTCTTGTTTTGTTCATTAGTAGAGAAGTAGATGCAACTTCTGCACAGTAGCTCACTCTTATTTTCCTTTCTCATTCTAGTATACTTGGTGCAAAAAGTCATTTTAAGACTGCACCTTTGCAACCTTTACCCCTTGTATCAACTTTTCTTTGTACCAAATATGCCTTCTTGCTTTACACTGGAAGCTTTTGTTTGTCCTATAAAACACTAACTGGACTTAATATTCTACTTGTGGAGCAGAATGGTGTGAACTTATTTAACAAATTATTGGCTTCACTTTTGGACAGGCCAATAATTATTGAGACTTTTTTCCTTACCTTTTTCTGTCTATTGGGTTTTCCAACCATTAGACTTACGTCAAGCTACCTAAACCATACATCTTTTAAGAATAAGAATAGTGCAGTCTTATTAATAACATATAATAACATATGTCAGAGGGGATTATCATCCGGGCTTAAATGATGTAAGACAGGGGCCCCCAACTCTGGTCCTGGAGGGCACCAGTGGCTGCAGGTTTTCATTCTAACCCTTTTCTTAATTAGTGAACTGTTTTTCTTGCTAATTAACTTTGTTTGAATTCATTTTAATTGACTTGTTTTTTTAAGATTTGTTCCCTTGAATTTCTTCATCATTCCTCTGAAGTGCTTCATTTTTTTCCTTAAATGGCACTTAAACAGAAATGAAATGTGAAGTGAGGGAGCCAACAGAAGGCCAATGTAAAACAGGGCCAGAAACCCCAACCAATTTAATTCCATCCAGTTGCTTAATTAAACCCATTCTGTAATTCCAAGGCTTGTTGCTGATCTCATTGTGCAATACAAGACATTTCCAAAATTGTTGATTTTCTCTTTTCTAAGAGTAGTGTTAAAAAGTTTTGGAGACCTGAGCAGACCAGTATTCCTAAGACCTTCACCTTTCTTTACTTTGAGATATTGTATGATCGACAATGTCGGTTATGTTTTGTTGGTGGTGCTTTGGTTCATTTTGTATCTCATGATTGTTTGGCTGTGAATTAAGGACAAAGAAACAATTAAGGGGTCAGTCTTCAAGAGCAAGTCAAATAAAATTAAAATTAATTCAAAAGAAGTTAATTAGGAGCAAAAACAGGTCATTAATTAAGACAAGGGTTAGAATGAAAACCTGCTGCCACTGGTGCCCTCCAGGACCACAGTTGGGGACCCCTGATGTAAGCAATATCACTCTGGGCTTTGGGGGGGATGTCACTAATGGTATCTTCTTTTTCCTCCTGGTATCTTCTCTTTCTGCCAGGTGAGGATATCCTCCCGTCCAGTTCGGCTGCCGTTAAAAGGGATGGCCCCAAAAGGTGGCCTCTCACTCAAGACCTGGAGTTGATAGCAAACGAAATCCCAGATTCTGAGATTCAGAACCCAATAATCAAACCAGAATACTCTGTATGGGCTGATTTTGTGGTGTCTTTTTTGTTGGGCCATTGTGCACAGTATTGCTATTCATTTCAAAGTAATAAAACTGAGCTACTGGGTTGGTACCCCAATGTCTCTTGTTGCTTCACTTTGGTTTCCTACCTTCGGTTGCACATAGAAATAATAGGATTAAGATAATTGCTTATTTGAGAGATGGAATGTAAACCAGATAAGACTGACATGTAAGATAGAAGAAGCTCTTCTAGGCTTTTCAGACAAACTTATAAGCTTTTTTTTTCTTTATAACATTCACACGATGATACTCTTAGCACAAATTTCTTTTGCTTGCTTTTTGGCAAATTTGAATTAATAAACAGTGCCCATAAAAATTATTCACCCCACCTTCGTGGAAGTTTTCATGTTTAATTCTTATACAAAATTGAATCATAGTGGATTTAATTTGTTTTTTTTAATACTGATCAACAGAAAAAGACTCTTTAATGTCAAAGTGAAATCAGATCTCTGCAAGGTGGCCTAAATTAATTACAAATATAAGACACTAAATGATTACCGTATATACTCGTGTATAAGTTGGGTCTTAAAACCTGAAAAATCAATCATAAAATCAGACCCCAACTTATACACCTTTCAAAAATACGACACTTAATTTTTTTTTTTTTAATCTTCTTGCTTCCTCCAATCTCACACCAGTTTCTCAGACACATCAAATTTTGTTGCGGCAGTGCAGTTACCGATTTCTTTCACCACTTCAACGACTTTTAATATAAAACCAGCTTCATATTTTCTTCTAATCGAACGCTCCTTCACAGATAAGGGATGCTCTTACAATAAAGGTGTATTTAGCGTGTGAGATACAAAAAACACAAAACAGTGCAAACGTCACTTCAGAATAGTTTGGGTATTACCGTGTGGTCACGTAGGCACAATACGTAGAAAAAAAAGACAGTGTGCTCTGTGGTTACTCTCTCAGGTGGGCATTAGCATATCATAATCTCTTGTACCAATTGCGTGAGTTTTCCACATTCGACTTATATGACTGACATTATAAAATACTGGAAATGATACGGTAAAATCAAGCCCAACTTATACACGGAAGAACTTAAACGGGAGTATATACAGTAATTGCACAAGTATTTTGAGACCGAAATCATCAGTGGTGCAGCTCGTTGGTTCTTGAAGTTACACAATTAGCGTAATGGTCCTGGATGAAAGAACCTCATCTGTAGCTTGACCTGGCAAAGACAGACCCTTTTATTGTCCTACCTTGTTATTCAGCTCAGCTAATTGTCACTAACACCAGCCAAGTCTGTTTGCAACCTTGGAGTGGTGACCGATGAGCTGTCCTTCACTAACCATGTAACTACGGTTTCTCAGTCTTGTAGATTCACACTATACAACATCCACAAGATTAAACCCCATCTGACAGAATATGCAGCACAACTCCTGGTCCAGGCTTTGGTTTTGTCAAGTCTGGACTACTGGGGACTCTCTTCTGGCAGAAGTACCAGCCTGTGTTACCAAGCCATTTTAGATGATTGAAAATGAAAGTGGGTACATGTCACTCATCTACAGTATTCAGTCACTATATTGGCTCCCTCTAGAAGCATGCATTAAGTTCAAATCCTTCATGCTTGCCAACAGGGTATATACAGTTGCTGGCCACTTTATTAGGTACACATTGGTAGTACCAGGTTGGACCCCCTTTTGCCTTCGGAGCTGCCACAGTTCTTCATGGCACAGATTCAACAAGGTGCTGGAAGCATTAGTTAGGGAATTTGGTCCATATTGACATAATAGCATCATGCTGTTGCAGCAGATTTGTCAGCTGCACATCCGTGATGTAAATCTCCCGTTCCACCACAGCCCAAAGGCCCAAATGGATTGAGATCTGGTGATCGTGGAGGCCATTTGAGTACAGTGAACTCATTGTCATCTTCAAGAAACCAATTTAAGGTGATTAGAGCTTTGTGACATGGTGCATTATCCTGCTGGAAGTATCTATCAGAAGATCAGTAGACTGCGCTCATAAAGGGATGGATATGGTCAGCATCAATACTCTGATAGGCTGGGGCATTTTAACAATTCTCATTTGGTACCAAGGGGTCCAAAGTATGCTAAAGACAACATCCCCCACACCATTACATTACCACTATCAGCCTAAACAGTTTATACAAGACAGGATGGATCCATGCTTTCATGTTGTTGATGCAAATTTTGACCCTACCATCCAAATGTCACAGCAGAAATCGAGACTTATCAGACCAGGCAATATTTTTCCAATGTTCTATTGCCTAATTTTGGTGAACCTGTGCAAATTGTAGCCTCAGTTGCCTGTTCTTAGCTGATAGGAGTGGCACCTAGTGTGGTCTCCTGTTGCTTTAGCCCTTTCTGCTTCAAGGTTTGACATGTTGTGCGTTCAGAGATGCTTTTCTGAAATCCTTGGTTGTAATGAGTGGTTATTTGAGTTACTGTTGCGTTCCATCTGCTCGAACCAACAAAGCACATTTGTCCAGAGAACTGCCACTCACTGTATATTTTCCCTTTTTCTGACCATTCTCTGTAAACCTTAGAGATGGTTGTGCATGAAAATCTCAGTAGATCACCAATTTCTGAAATACTCAGACTAGTCTGTCTGGCACCAACAACCATGCCATGTTCAAAGTCACTTAAATCACCTTTCTTCCCCATTCTGATGCTCGGTTTGAACTTCAGCAGGTCATCTTGACAATGTCTACATGCCTAAATGCATTGAGTTGCTACCATGTGATTGGCTGGTTAAATATTTGTATTAACAAGCAGTTGAACAGGTGTACCTAATAAAGTGGTCAATGAGTGTATATGGACGCACTTGTGAGGTCCTATGCTTCTTCTCGAGCACTCAGGTCTGCTGATCATCGTCATCTGGTGATGTCACCTCTGAATGGCATCAAATCTCAATTCTTGTGTAGCTTCTACACACTTGTATCTGGAAGGTCCAACTCATGGTGAGCCAATGTCATGGCCTTGTAGCGGAACCATGGTCCCTTGTGATAGTTTGTCCTGTCAATCCCACCATTTGCATCCCGGTCATTTACTATTTAAACAGGAGGACGAAAAGAAGGAAAAATTCCTGTTTAATACACTTGCACTTCATCGCAGAGCAAAGAGAGAGCACTGATCGATTCACCTACACCTTTCCCTGCTTGCCACTTTCAACACCAGACTTAATAACTTCACCATTACAACACAAAACCCCCGGGTTAAGAATTATGCTGAGAGGCTGATGATAAGAACGGTGAGACTGTTTTTTGTCATTTGGGAGAGGAGCAAGCCATCATTTTCATGCTTGTATAATTGCCGTAGGACACTTTTCAGCTGAACAAAGTTCACAATCACTATTCATTCTCTGTTTAATCTTCTGGACTTTTATGTGCATTTCCTGTTACTGTGTGCCTTATTTGTTTCACGTTCAGTGTGGGGTCAAGGGAGGGTTTGTGTTGTAGGTTTTTTTTTTGCTGCACATTTTTATTATTATATTCCGCCAATCACTTTTGGAGTTGGGTGTGATGTGGGAGGTTTGGAGGGAGTGAATTATATATCGCTTTGTTTCTTATCACTATTAATATATATACACATTTGTATTTTACAAACTGTCTGCTGTATGATTATTTAACCATCAATTGGGGAAGTTTATTTGGAAGAAGTATGGCTTGTTGGATGTAACATTCCTCAGCTTGCCAGGCCACAAGTCCTTGTGGTGTAGCTGCCGTTCCGGGTGAGTTGGTTGGCTACTACAGCCTAACGTACACAAAGACAAAAGGACATTCTAAGCAACTCTGTAAAAAGGTGATTGGAAAGTGCAAATCAGGGGATGGAGACAAGAAAATATCCAAGTCACTGAAAATCCCTTGGAATCCAGTTAAATCAATCATTAAGAGAAGTGGAAAGAGTATGGCAAAGGTGTAAATCTGTCTCGACCAAACCATCTACAAAAAACTGAGTGATCGTTCAAGAGGAGGAATAACAACAAGAGACCTCTGAGAACACTGAAGGAGATAGAAACTACAGTGGATAAGCTTAGAGAGACTGTACAGACAACAACTGTTACCGGGTGCTTCACCATTTGTAGCTTTATGTGAGAGTGGCAAAGAGAAAGCCACTGTTTAAAAAAAAAAACACATGACATCTCGGCAAGAGTTTGTCAATAAGCAGATAGCAGACTCTGAAGTCAGCCAGAAGACGATTCTATGGTAAGTCAAACATTTCAACACATCATCAAAAACACACCATCCGCACTGTGAAGCATGGTGGTGACAACATCATGATGTGGTGATGCTTCTTTGCAACAAACCCTGGAAGACTTGTGAGGGTAAAATGAATGCACGAATGTACAGTGAAATCCTGAAGGAAAACCTGATACAGTCTTGAAGAAAGCAGACAGAGACCTGTTAACAGAGATTAAAGGTTTTCATTGCTGCCAAACATGCATTTAGTAAATGCTGACTTGAATACTTATTCAATCGATTATTTTGTTTTATATTTGTACAGTAATTAATTTAGAGCACTCCATAGAGATCTGCTTTCACTTTGACATTAAATAGTCTTTTTCTTTATCTATATTTTTTATACACACTGCATTTGGTGAACTCAGAGGTTTGCTTGGCAAAATTATTACTAACCTTATTTACACAGAAACAATTAAACAACATTGGCCTACTGCTAACCATAAAAACCTCTAAACTTGTTTTCGCACAGATAAAGCAGATTAACGATAGTAAAATTTTACATGACTTGTTCTCATCAGTGCTGACTGGTGTGGTCTCTTACGTGGGCTGAAGTGAAGAACTGTGTGATGGAATTCACTTTGTTGTCTTCTCTCTCTGTCCATGGGGTTCCGTTGCACCAGACACTGTAGGATATAGCCATTTGTCACGAATGTTTGGCTACTAAAACTCCTTTCTAGAATTAAGGTTTCAATTTTTTCCAGGTTCTGGTTGAGTCAGATCTTGGAGGTTGTGTTACAGCAAGAGATGTCCCAAAGATCAGAAAGAGAGAGTGAATAAGAGAAAGGAAGAGAGAAGCTACAGGTATTGCAGGGGGTTAAATAAAATACAACTACTAATGTATTGCCTTTCACTTGAAGCCATAATCACATTTTTTATTAGAAGGCAATATTTGGTTGAGGTTATTTTTAGGAACAGGTTTATGTGTCACTAAGTATCATTCTGGCCTAGTGTCTCACACCTCCAGAGTTGTGGGTGAAATCCCAAATCTCTGTGTTCTACTTGCATCCGTTTGTGATTTTTTTTTTTTCCAGGAACTCCAGGCTTGTCCCACATCCCAACAATGTGCAGGTTAGGTTGAACTGATAGTTCTGTTGTCACAAAGTGTGGTTCTGTGTGAGGGTGCTCTGCAATGACCTAAAGTCTCACCAAAGTTTGGTTCCCACTTTACACCCAATGATGCCAGGCTCCAGCTGATCAATGAAACATCATAATACAATGAACATTAATTATTTTAGTGTTATTACATTCTTAATACAACAAAGAATAAGAGATATCACAAGCCCTTAATGACGGCCCAAAGCCTTGTACACATCATATAAATATTCCACAATGGAAGAACTCTCACAAGCCTAGAGGTGATGACACCAACTATCCGATAAACACCCTGTCCACTGGGAGTTTCACTGATAGAGAAAAAAAAGGAAAGCAAAATTCAATAATTAATTAGAGAGACAAAAGGATTAATTAACAAGAGACTAAATCTCTTTCAGTCCTTTACTTTTGCTTTAAAAAAAGGTCATCACACCCTTTATAAAAAAGCAGTAGTCTGTACTAAAAACTCATACATTATTGAAACCTAGCCGGAAAAGGAATCCCAGGCAACATAACCCTGAAGCTAAAGGATGTGAAAAAAGCAATAATATCTGACAGATCATCGTAGAGTGTCAGAACTGCACACTTGGGCCCATTCAGAAAGCCTTGAATTTGTACGCTTGACAGCTGTTTGGCAAATTGTATTTATATAAAAAGACAACAACCTGGCAAGACTTCGGAAAAATGGCGCTACTGTTGTCAATTAAGGGATTAGAAGTTTGACAGCAGATTTTACACTGGCAATTTAAATTTTGGATGGAAAAATGCAAACAGAAAGAATGCAAAGAGATTTATTCAACTCAGGAGATCTTTTTCCAAAAATTACACTTGTGATAATGTCAACGTCTTGTATTTCATCAAATAACGTGGGAAGAAATAGATATTCATTTTATAAGAAAATTTACAGAATCCATCCATCCATCCATTTTCCAACCCTCTGAATCCGAACACAGGGTCACGGGGGTCTGCGGGAGCCAATCCAAGCCAACACAGGGCACAAGGAGAATATTGTCATATATTTAGTATACAATATTTTTAAACATTGAGTGTATATACAGTATAACCACACTAATAACTGTAGTGTAGTGAAAATGAGAAAAAATAAGCTCGGGATCCAAATGTAGGTTCAGATAATTATGTAAAGCCAACTTTTTTTTACTGCTGGAGTGCCACAATAGGACTTGTAAAATGTGCAATAATAAAAGTATCTGTAAAAACAGCTACATTATGTATGACTGATTATATAAAGGATGTAAAAACATTTTACAGAATGTAACTGAATTCTGTAACTGAAGAGGTAATCCCCTGGTATCTGTTCACACAAGGATAACACCAAAGGAGCTGCAAATATCAAAAGCAATGTGCTTCTTTTTACAGATAAATGACAAAGACAAAGAAGACTAAAGCCCTCTGGAGCTGTCATCGCGGGCGGTCAGTCAGTCATTTTCTCACACAGGGTGGTTTGCTAACTTTCTCACTGCCCAAAGAAGCACACCAAAACCCTTTCTGCTCCGCTGGTAACAGTCTGCAGTATGAAATCATGAATAAACTTGAATTAAAGTGTGTGTGTGTGTGTAGATCCAATATATACAGTACCAAAGAAAAGCCAAATGCCACAATAGTACATAAGGCACAAATCCAGGATGTGAAAACAAAACTGAAAAATGGTGTGTTTCCATTTTAACTCAACTTCTCTCCAAAAACCCTTATATTCTGAAGCTAAGTCTTGTAGTGATTGCATAGAATGGCAGTACCCCAATAAATCTAAAAATGTAGCTGGAATTTTCAAAATATAAAACCAAAGAGATCTCACATCTATCAGACCACATTGTAACTGGTAACTAGCCAGGTAACATGGCGACTGGCAAAAATTATAGTAATCAAACTGACAATATGGTAGAGGACATTTACAGGAACATATTTATGGAAAAAAAATTTGTGTCAAAGTTAAATAAAAAATCAATTATGAAATAACTAATCACATGAAGAAGAATGTCGATTATATATAAATGAGTCATTCAGCAGTGAAAAAAATGCGTAATTTAATAAAAGGCATCTAATTATTATATAATACAATATCATTATTTTATTTTGGTTCAAAAATGTACTTACCTTTAATTACTACAGGTTTTATTTCAAAATGACCATATTTAAGAACGGGACTCTTCCAAACAACAGATTTCTGAATGTCTCTATTAAGTGCTCACACTAGTTGATTCTGAAAGCCTCTTTTTGTGAATTTGTTTTTTTTTTTTAGTTGTTAATACAAACCAAAGGGTTGAACTTATTTCTATTGATTTAAACCATTGCCTGTTGATTGCCTTTGCCTGGTTGTTCCATCCCATCTGAGATAGTGTGGTGCTGAGGTGTCACCCGTGGCACGGGTCCTAATCTGGGGTCCTGAGGTGGAGTAAGAGACTGCCCTATTATAAGAGACTACCCAGATTATTCACAGAAATAAATGAAGGACTAAAGCCAAAAAGAAGTAGAAGATTGAGTTCAAATGGCAGCTTGGAGTTTCACTTTCATCCATTATCCAACCCGCTATATCCTAACACAGGGTCAAGGGGGTCTGCTGGAGGCAATCCCAGTGCACAAGGCAGGAACAAATCCCCAGGCAGGGCACCAGCCCACCGCAAAGCACACACACCAAGCACAATTTAGGATCACCAATGCACCTAACTGGCATGTCTTTGGACTGTGGGAGGAAACCAGAGCACCCAGAGTAAACCCATGCAGACACGGAGAGAACATGCAAACTCCACGCAGGGAGGACCCGGGAAGCGAACCCAGGTCTCCTAACTGCGAGGCAGCAGCGCTACCACTGTGCTGCCGTGCCGCCCGAGTTTCACTTTCACTTTGTACAATTTTAATTTGTTCCTGTCCTGTTTCAGCACACTAAACCCCAATGAGTATACAGACTGGCATCAACTGTAGATCTAAAACTGCAATTAGATCTGTGATTAGATGCACTACTTAACTACAGTAAGTGGTTTATGTTATTGGGTGCATTATTATTTAAAGACTCACATTATTAATTGAGAATAAAATCTTAATAAGAGGCTATGGACATTGGATATCCAAGTTTTGTTTTGTTGGTCTTCGGTCACTCATGATTTTATATAGTCTGAGTGAAAAAGAAATCTTGAACCAGGAGTGGACAAGTAGTTTTCTACTGAAGATAATAAAGAGAAGTTATTGGTGTATCTTTACTATTTTAAAGTATACGGTTTTAGCGCACCAGAATTTAAATAAATTTCTTAATACAGAAATCAGGTTTTAAAAACACATTAAGTGTTACGGTAGCACTGCCTCTTGGTTCCTGATGAATGGGTTGAAATTCCAGCCCATTTGATGCACTTTCTTCTTGCAAGTCTTGCGCACATAAGAGAAATTAGTGATGACAGCATCCTGTGAGTCTTTTTTAGTGATGGCTCCTGCCTTGTACCTGATGCTTCTGGGACTCCTCCTGTCTGCCACTCAGTATAGAAATATATTACTTTGGAAGATGAACAATTAAGTCAGAAAAAGCAGTATGCAAATTTAAACACATACTTTCCTATTCAGTTCATTTCATTGATCACCAGCCTCTAGAGGGCTAAGGAATAAGCAAGAGAGGTAAAAATTACTTTTCAATGAGTTTAAATTGTCTACCACAGCAAACACTTTAGTGTCATTTAGCAAAGTTTAATTCCATTTTTGATAATGTTGGTTTCTTTTTTCTTCGGGACACTAATAATACAACCATCCATGTTCTGCACCTGCCTTTTCCATTTTTGGTTTGTAGAGCAGATTAATAGCTCTGTAAAAAAAAAAAGAAAAGTTGGTATTTCTACAGTTTTTGCGGTAAGCTCTGTTTTGGATTTGAATCAAGTGCATTCCACTTTAGAAAAATAGAATTGCATTATACAAGTTAAGTCTAAGACACAAGGCTTTCTGAGGAATGTTGGCTTGCTTTAAAAATCATTTGTAATCTTTACTATAATGCAGACTCTACAGCTAGAGAATCAGAACTCTGGGATATAAACTTAGGCTGACATTGCCACTCATCTTCTCTTCTCTGTGGACCATATTTGACTGTCTGTGTGTGACGGTAGTAGAACCGTCACCGGGTCTTTTGTCGGTACGGCAAGCCGGAAGAACCAGCAGCAGACACTAAAGAGTTGACAGGTGCAGTGCTGAATGATTCATAACGTTAAATGAATCCCCATAATACACTTAATGTTAGCACATCCTTCTGGTAAATATCAGATTTTTGATTTTAGATAATGCCTTCTCTTACCAGCTTGGCAGAGTCCTCTTCTTAAGTGGACTAGCTGCATTAGTGGTCAGTTGACGGGCAGTTTTCATTCTACGCGCACATGGTTGCATACTCCCTTTATGCTGCTAAAAGCTGGGAAGCAGCTGATTTCACAACAGTCAGGAAGAACCAAACAGGAAAGGGGGAAAGCAGTCGTAGTGCGGAGATGGTAATAGTTTTACTCCACATGTTCATGTTGTTGTTGTTTAACAGTTTAGATGTAATCCTTGGGGATGTGTGAGATGTCGGTAAGATCGTGTATGTGTAGGAATAAAGTGAGGATAAAGGGGTGGACCCCCCATCTGAATGGTAAGAGCCCATTGCTTTTAGGTGAGTGGGTAGGAAATACTTAAAAAGCCTCAGTGCCATTAGTAGGGGGGTGAGTGTTGAGGATAGGTGTCACTATTGTGCGTTTTGCAAAGTTTCATTTTTTTCCCATGCTGTAGGTTGCCTTAAAGGTATTTTTTCAACCTTTTTAAGCCAGGGAGTCTCCTAGATTTTGGGGAGAGTTTCAGTACTTGGGGAAAGATAGGTTCTGGCTGCTCCAGAGCCATTGAACCAATTATTTGACCTTTTTCTTTCTACCATTTGTTTCTTTTTTGGCATCTTTTGTGCATTTTTTGAGCCCTTGTCTATAATTACTATGCATGAATGTTTTCAGTAATTTATTGAATTTGTCCTGTTTGTTGGATGCAACTATTTTGTTTTGCTTGATTGTTACATTTTATTTTTTATGAATTGTTTATTCCATCATGACATTTTTTTGTAGATTTTTGTCCTTAATCTCACCCACAAATACTGGTTTATGATTTTTGTTCCAATAAACATTGGTGACTTTGATTTCTAGAGACTTTTTACTTTATCTGGGTTTGGGGTGCCTTGAGAGCCGTTTGGCTATGAACTACCAGCGAACACTGAATACAGTGTATTGTGACACTGTGGTATAAAATATAGATAAATAATGTACTTTCTTTTCAAAGACTTAAAATCGATTCTATTAAAAACACTTGAGGATATAATAGAGTTGACCCTAAATTATGTAAAAACTAGTCTGAAGAACTCATCAGCACAAACAAATATCTGTTAGACATGGCAGCTAACTGTTGTGATACATTCGTAGACAAGCTGAAGTGCCTCCATCATGGCCTGATATTGCCTTGCTCCTCTAAAAACATTTTTACTAGAATATCTACAAAAACCTTTTGCAAATGATACCAATTGTAATATTTAATTCTTAATCATACCTTTAAACACGCCACCCATTTTTTAATGCTTTTTTTGGATGTCTACCTCCTAGTATTTTCCACATTCAAGAACTGCATGACGCTTTGAAACCGTATGTTGGACATGACCACACAATTTAGAGCTTCACGCCATACACATGTTACCCTATTAAATAAACACTGAAGATAAGAATATGGGCGTCAGATGCTCTGATACTCATAAGGAATGAACTCATATGTAAGTACAACCCCAAATCATAAAAAGCTGGAATGGTATGGAAAATGCAAAATCTTATATTTACATTTGCAGACAGTATGAACCCAAAATATTTCATGTTTTATCAGGTCAACTTCATTTCATTTGTTAATATACATCCATTCTTGCATTTCAGGCCTGCAAGACATTCCAAAAACAGTTTGGACGGTAAAGCATTCGTCACTTTGTAATGTTGCCATTCCTTCTCACAACACTTAAAAGATGTTTTGGTACTGAGGAGTGATGACGCGTTTCAGGTGTTATTTTGTCCCATTCTTCCTGCAAACACATCTTAAGGTGTGCAACATTGCAGGGTTATCATTGTCACATTTTTCGTTTCAAAATTCTCCACTCATTCTATATTGGGAACAGGTCAGGACTGTAGGCAGGCCAGTGCAGTATCTGTATCCTCTTCTTCTATGCTTTTGTATTGTGCGCAGAATGTGGTTTTGCATTGTCTTGTTGAAAAATATTTGGACGTCCCTGGAAAAGATGTCGTCTTGAAGGCAGCATATGTTGATTTAAGATCTCAATGTACTTTTATGCATTAATGCTGCCATCGCAGAAGTATAAATTACCTTTGCCAATGGCACTGACACCCACGACAGATCCTTGCTTTTAGACTTGTTGCTGATAACAGTCTAGAGGTTCCTTTTTGTCTTTGGTCCAGCGCACACAACGTCCATTTCTTCCAAAAGAAAGATCTAGAGTATTGATTTATCTGACCACAATACGTTTCCACTGTGAGATGGTCCTTTTGATGCCTCCAAGCCCTGAGAATTCAACATCGCTTCTGAGCATGGTTAAAATAAGGCTTTTTTTTTTGCACAGTAAAATTTTAAGTGGCATTTTGAATGTTATGTATTACAGTGCTTGACAAAGGTTTGCCAAAGTAATCCCTTGCCCATTTGGTTATATCAGTTATTGATGATGATGGTTCTTGATGCAGTGCCGTCTCAGGGATTGCCGACCATGAGTGTGCAGCATTGGCTTCTGCCCTTGCCTTTCACGCACTGAAATTCCTCCAGATTCCTTGAATCATTTAATGATATTATGCACTGTACAGAGAGAAATATGCAAATCCCTTCCGTCTTCCTTTGATGAACATTGTTTTTAAACAATTCAATACTTTTCTTACACATTTGTTGACGTCACCTGTTTGAAATCACATTATTTAATTTTTTTACCTCATTACTGGCCCTGATTTGCCCCCATCCCAACTATTTCTGGAATGTGTTGCAGGCCTAAAATGCAGAAATGGATGTACATTAACAAATGAAATGAAGTTGACCAGACAAAACATCTTGTTTTAGTACTGTCTGCAATGAAATAAAAGACAAAGTAGATTTAAGAATCACTCCATTTTTATTTTCTCATATACAAAGAATAGGGAAAGTATTGTAATCGTCCAAAAATTCTATGTCTAGATATTGATGAATTTCAACGTTTTAGATCTCCCTGACTTTCTTGTATACAAAATATAAGGAAAATATTGGAATCCTCCAATAATTCCATTTCTGGATTTTGATGAATTTCGGCTATTTGGAATTTCACTTAGGTCAACCAAATTTTGCATACAAGTATTAGGTACAAAATATAGATTTCTATCAACTTTTGGGCTGTTTCTGCTAACCGGAAGTGGTACTTTACCTTTTATTCATGTAGCTGCAGAGTACAATTTATTCAACTTTACTTTTATAATAATTGTTATATGGTTCTTTAATGTACATACTATAAAAATATAATCATTGTCTTGTGGTTTACTCCTCAAATATCCATCCCCATATCTGAGTATATGAGAAAGTCTAGGGAAGAGCACTCCTGAATTTTCTTATTTGCATGTTCCATATGGTCCCAACTTTTTCTGATTTGGGGTTGTAAAAAAACATTCTTATTGTTTCCTGGCATCACGCTGACCAGTAAACACCTGGCCACACAGTAGTCTGCAGTTTGAGTCATGCTGTGTGTAAAGTCTGTGTATTCTTTCCATGTTATTGTGTCTTTTCCTTTGTTAACTCCAAACCTGTTTCATTCTAAACTTGACGTCTTGCCTTTTCAACTTAGGCAGTTTAGAACCAATATATTTTCCTAGTTGCGAGGTTCTCACTTTACTATGCATTTAAATCTATATGGCTGTATTTTGTCACATGTAATCCAATGTCTGGGAGTATCACAGAACTCCCAATCAAGACAGGCTAAGTGGCAGCATTTTTGTGTATGTTTCACTAATTAGCAAAAAAGGGACAGACGTTATATTTAGGTAGGTTAATGTTTGTTAGAGAAGTCTGCACGCATATGGGAAAATTCAGGTAAGACCCCACCAGAATTGTCATGCCAAAGACACCACTGCTTATATTTGGCATTGTGTGTTTTTGTACTCATTAGGTATTAGTTGTGCAAGCAGCTACTCCACACTGATCATGTAAGGTCAAGTGAACCAAGCATGCCTTTGCGGGCTCTGCCACAGGCTATATTTCTTATTATTTTCCATTTAGTTCTGTAAAACATTTTCTGAAATATTACTTTTTTATTCCGTGTTAGCAGATTTATTCCTGGAGCTGCCTAAATTTATTTAAATGTATGTGCATATCTTATACCCTTACAGGCCAAGCAAGCCAACAGTCAAACTGAGAGCCACACAAAGATTTATAATAGCAACCTGACTTCCGCCACACTCATCTACACATTTGTTCAAATTTTATCTTTAAAACACCCATATTAGGAAGGAATTCAGAGCATTGATAAATAAGTGAGGTCAACAATCCAGATGCCTTCGAATATATATATATATATATATATATATATACACATTATTTAGTAATATTCATAATATGAATTGACAAACTAGCTCATTTTCATCCTTTTGCATACTCTTCCAGAAGAATTGTTCATGCATATGTTTTTACCTCAATTATTTCATAAATCCAGTCTAGAAACTCTGATACTTTGGCATAGACTCCTGGGTGATTGGGCTCAGCACATCCTGTACCCCAGCTGACCACCCCAATCAAACGCCAGACGTTTTCATCTTGGCACACCAGAGGCCCTCCGCTGTCACCCTGTCAAAAAAAATCTAATTTATTCCTTCTTCAGTGGCAGATTAGTCTCAGCCTACTGTTAAATAACTGTTTTAACAAAGAATTAAATGTTTTTTTTTTCTTTCATTAGGCCTAATGATTGAATATAAGGAAAACCGATATCAGAGAAATTCTTACAGAAACAAACAATAGATGTGTCTGTTGGTTAGGTATGAATATGGTGCTTGTTACATTAAATACAATCAAAATAGTTAACACCATCACCTCAGTACTAAGAAATACCACAATTAGATCTCTTCTTTACCGCTTGCAGGAAATTAATATTACTGCTTCTTATTCATGATGCAGTTCCTACTGAACCACTGACATTACTTTCTTCTTACAACTAATTTTGTAATTAGAAACCAATTCCCACTTTCAATTGATGGCCTTTTAATCAAATGGCTTAATCCTGCTTATTTTATTCCGATTGAACATCTTACAAGGGTACTTTACTATGGAGCCCCATAAGTGACATGGCAAAGAAAAAAATGAGGCATGAGAAAATAAAATTTGACTGGAGGAAAAATATAGATGGGAGAAAAAATATTTTTTTGATGGGAGGGAAGGAATAATGCAAAATACCTTTGTGTTCTTTCACAACTAACTCGCATTAGATAGATAGATAGATAGATAGATAGATAGATAGATAGATAGATAGATAGATAGATAGATAGATAGATAGATAGATAGATAGATAGATAGATACTTTATTAATCCCAATGGGAAATTCATTCATTACACGTTGGCTGAAACGTAACACATGAACACAGCATCTGGCATGACTGAATTGTATTTGTGAGTCATGTACACCGAACCTCGACTAAAACATCAAACCTGTTCTGCACTGTAGACTGCTGCAAGGTGTACTTGGAATGATCGTAAGGATGTGCATGTGCTGGAGGCACAGTCTCAGTCATTCTCGTAGTAGATTCTGTTTCACATGCTATGTTTCAGTCAGCTGGTCATTTAGGTTTAGGTTTAAACATCCATGACCTAATATTAGACCCAGAAGTACGTTTCTAAGACATTATACAAGAAGTTTAGTTGATGTTCCCCTCTCCCATCAAATAAATATATTTTTTCTCCCAATAAACACTAATTTTTTCTCTCACCCATTTCACTTAAGGGAATGCTCCACCCAAACATTATATTTGTTTTATATGTTTTTGACCTCATGTAATTTTTAGTTATGGCCAAGAAAAAAAAATTAATCTCATATTTTTGGGGAGAAAGAGCACAAAGTTTCTGATAAAATGAGACCCACTAGTGACCAATGCTAGACAACTGCAAATAATATCAAAATAATATAATTACAATAATACCCAGCTCTCCCCCCATTCTCTAGTAAAGAATCCAGTTTTCAATTTCTAGACTACTTTCACATTCTGGACTTATTTAATACTAGTCGTGAACCAGGACAAACTTTAAAAATCAATAAACAAAAAGGTATTGCTAGCTAAGCAGAGGCAAGTTACGCTCCAAAACACACAGGTAGACTGATTCCCCACTCCTGACATCACGCTTCCCCCTCCCCTTGGCCCACAGCCGCTCTCTCGGATTATAATAATAAATCGGTGCCGCAAGCGAACTATGATACTTAGCACAATGAGAGAGGTCGCAAAATCAACCAGAATATTCAAGCAAATTATAGGAAAAAAATCCGATCTAAATCCGTTAAGTAGTTGTCTCGTGAAAAGCGAACAGACAGACAGACATTGGATTTTTTATATATAGAGATTTTAGCAAAAAAAAAAAAAAAAACGTAATTTGCACATCGTGTTCATACAACTGGATGACTTAACATTTGTGGGTTAGGGTTAGGGTTAGGGGGATTTTGTGGATTTTGTGTCACAAGTAATGTGAGATTTTTTTCAAGGACATTTATAATATCTAGTGTTTGGTCTTGTCTAGCGTTATGTCTAGCAAGATAGGGTCCTGTGTTATCATATCACTTTTAATGTCCTTTCTCAGCCATCACTACAAACTACATGGACTAAGTAACATATAAAAAATGTCATTTTTGGGTGGAGTATTCCTTTAAGGTGCCGAGTTCATTTTGGAATAACTCAACGAAATGCAGGCCATTTTCCTCTGATTTCATTCTAGCTATTGTACAGTATGTAAGCAATTTGTATGTTATGAAGAAATAGGTCTAAAGTGGCTCTTTGGAAATGGTAGATTATTGTTAAACTGAACCTTATCAGGTACTATTGTCAGGTAATATTGTTAAACACGTCAAATCAACTAAAATATAAAACAATTTCAAAAAAGCACTATGAACTAAAGGTTATTAATAGTGAGAGAGATGTAATTTTTGAGATCATAGACAGAGCTGGAAAAAGCCATCGTTTCTCCCACTTACAAATTAATAAACTCTGATCAGGCTAGCATGGAAAACAATGATTGACTCTAGAGAATGTGTAAAGTAGTTTAATAGCTTGTATGTAGTGTTCAGTAGAACGGAGGTTAATGTACAGGAGAATGCACAGTGTGGCATTAATTATTGATGATACAATTGAAGAAATGCAGTGTTAACATGCTTTTTCAGTGGTACAATTAATGAACATGATGCCAATTTTATTATACAAGCAGTGGATAGCCCTGTTTTCATTGAGGAATCAGGTGCATCAGACATAGACTGAATGTGTGTAGCTCAATTATATCTAAATTTATAATATCCAACTTTCACTTATTTGTGAAAATGAGAAATTCACCTTAAATAAGGCTTCAAAATTACAGGAGCATCACTCCATAGAGTTTAGCCATTTGCTGTCTGTAGGGATATTCTCCAGCTGTCTAAATGGCTTTCTTCTGGTATTCAGGATTTCCTCCCACATCCCACCTGTAAATGTCCGACGATTCTAAACTGTCCCTGTATGAGTTGGGTATGAATAAGACCAGTTTGGGTCTTTGACAATATCAATGGCTTCTGCCCTGTTGATATCCACAACATATAAGACCACAAAAATGGGCAATCTACACACCATCTGAAGGACATTAATAGCTCCACAATCGTACTAGCAGATGAATATCCTTACCTGACACGCATCTATATTGCCTTCAGGGTAGCCAGCACACAGCATTCTGGGAGTGATTTCCCCATTATACATACAGGAGCTGTTGCATTTCTTTGTGCTGATCAAAGGAACACTTGCTTCCTTTAACATATCAGGAATGTGTGCTGTCATCAAAATACAATAACAATAAACCAAAATATTATAGTATAGTATTCACAAACTTGCTCAATGCAATGTAGGATTGCAGGGGCACAGATATTATGCATGGAAAAACAAAAATAGAAAGGAAATGTGCAACATGGAAGTATGTGTTTCCTTGCTTTGAAAATCTTTTTACAAACAGCAAATATAATTTTGACTTTTTTGGAGAAGGACATTGTGTAATATTTCCACCAACATTTCATTTGCATGAACAGAGTATTGCACATCACCCCCAACATTTCATACTGACTGTATCACTCATTCATTCAACATGAACAGAGTGCCAATTGATCACCGGGTACAGTCCTGAACAAACCAGCACCCACTCACCCTTAGATTTGACAATCAAGCTAACCTGCACCTATATGAGATATGCTCTGTGATGGCTGTTCTAACCACCATGCCACCACGCACCTTCCTGAATTTTGATCAAATTACAATAATGTCTTTTTCCATCCTGATCCTTCAGAGATTTTCTTTGCCATCTTATGAATTTTACCACAAGTGTGGAAGAAAATGTCCTCAAGCATTGCCAGTGGATATGAACAATACTGGACCACCTAGACCTACACTAAATGACATATTCATATCCTGAAATTATTAAACAGATGAATATAAATGGAAGTGACATACTGACATTTTAATGCCCACATTGGCATCCTTTAACTTTATTTGCAACCCAGGAATCTCATGAAATGTTTTGTCATCCTTTTCTAATAAAATAATCCCCCATATATTTTCCTGCATTAATCCTTAAACAACACATGAAAATGAGTAATAAGAATAAAAAGAGCTTTGTGGAAAAGTACCAGAAAAAAATGCCTCCAAGCCAAAATCATTAACAATAATTTGTTGATTAATTTTCTTCATCACATTAACTCTAGACAGCAGATTTATAATTCAATTTATTGTTACTTCAGGAAAAAATAATTGGAAGTAATCTACCAAAGAGAAAAACATAACCCTTATTTGACATTGTAAATTGAGAAAATAATAGAAAATAACAAATTGGCAGAAAGTAATCTCTACTAAGCTTTTCAAGCCCATTGTCCACTCTAATAGCCATCATGGCATTTTCTGATCTCACCTATTTTAGGCCTGTTAGACAATGGATGGGTACAAGGGAAGAACCTACCTAGATTAGGAGACCTATGCATTGAAAGGCACCGTTTATATCCAAAGATGATGCTGAGGCAAACATGCAGCTTCACAGGGACAGTGACGGAGCCTGAAGTTGATAGACACTAGTGCTAATCACTGCATCACTATGTCACAAAAAATATCTGCCATATTCTGCAACATCTACAACATCAGAGTATGCAGCATAGCATGTGCTCCAGGTATTGGACAACTGCAACTCTCTTCTGGCAGGAAAACCAACCAGCATGTGTCACCAAGCTGCTATAGATGATTCAAAATACAGTGGCATTTCTGGTGTTCAACCAGCCAAGGTAAGCCCATGTCACACCTCTTTTCAGATCACTGAATTGGTTCCCTGTAGCAGCACATATTAAATTCAAATTCTGAGTACCTGCCTACAGTGGCATATGGAGACACTTGTGAGGTTTTATGCTTCTTCTTGACCACTATGGTCTGCTGATGAAAGGCATCTGGTGATCTTGACATCAGATCTCAATCCAGACTCGTATAGTGTGTAGCTTCTAGCTTCCCACCTCCATTTGAAATTTTGACTACCTTAATGTGTTTAAGAAGCGCCTGAAGGCTCTTTTTGTCTGTTAGGTTTCTGTAATGAAGGAGTTGTGATGATCAATTTTGTAAGCATGTCCTGTACTGTTTTCAAACAGTCCCCGAGACTTATGTTTACTTGATTATGATCATCTCTTTTGTATGTCATTTTGGATAAAAGCATCTGCTAAGCAAATACATGTAAATGTAAATACTCTAATCAGACAGACTGCACTCCACATAGATAGATAGATAGATAGATAGATAGATAGATAGATAGATAGATAGATAGATAGATAGATAGATAGATAGATAGATAGATACTTTAATTAATCCCAAGGGGAAATTCACATACTCCAGCAGCAGCATACTGATAAAAAACAATATTAAATTAAAGAGTCATAAAAATGCAGGTATAACAGACAATATCTTTGAATAATGTTAACGTGTACCCCACCAGGTGGAATTGAAGAGTCACATAGTGTGAAGGAGGAACAATCTCCTCAGATTGTCAGTGGAGCAGGACATTGACAGCAGTCTGTCGCTGAAGCTGCTCCTCTGTCTGGAGATGACACTGTTTAGTGGATGCAATGGATTCTCCATGATTGACAGGAGCCTGCTCAGTACCAGTTGCTCTGCCACAGTTGTCAAACTGTCCAGCTCCATGCCTACAATAGAGCCTGACTTCCTCACCAGTCTGTCCAGGCGTGAGGCATCCCTCTTCTTTATGCTGCCTCCCCAGCACACCACCGCGTAGAAGAGGACACTCACCACAACCGTCTGATAGAACATCTGCAGCATCTTATTGTAGATGTTGAAGGACGCCAGCCTTCTAAGGAAGTATAGTCGGCTCTGTCCTCTCTTACACAGAGCATCAGTATTGGCAGTCCAGTCCAATTTATCATCCAGTTGCACTCCCAGGTATTTATGGGTCTGCACCCTCTGCACACAGTCACCTCTGATGATCATGGAGTCCAGGAGGGGCCTGGGCCTCCTAAAATCCATTACCAGCTCCTTGGTTTTGCTGGTGTTCAGGTGTAGGTGGTTTGAGCCGCACCATTTAACAAATTCATTACTGGTGATGAGCAAAGAAAAGCAAACTAAGTGCTACACGTCCATCCATTTGCCAAAGTCCCTAATTCCACTTCAGAGTAACAAGGAGTTTATCATAGCACCATCTGGCACAAGGTCAAAACTAACCATGGATGAAGGTAGATTTACACACACACATCCATCCACACATACTAATTAATCAAAAAAAAAACTTATTAAAACACCCAACATTCTGCTTACCATCATCTGGCCTTGTGTGGCCCCATCCAGATATCCAACAGCGAGTGCCACCTGCAAATTCTTCCTCATACTGTGGGAGGCAGACTGGCCTAACCGTATCTAGCAGAGAGACAAACACAATTGACTTTCATGAATGAATTATGGCATCTCCTATTTTCTGCCAGTAATCACAGTGCTTAACAGTGCATCTCTTTGCCTAAAATGAGACTTGCTATGGTGACTGCATAGACAGGATTACAGTTTTCTTATGTAATTAGAAAATAAAAATCCTTCACAAGGACTTTGTATGCTTGTCCATTCACCTGTTGCTTTCATTTTATTAAGTAGTCTGACAGCCTTTAAGCTTGTAGTGAAAAGAAAAGAAATGAGAAAAGGGCCAGTTTTGCTCAGAAAGTTGCAAGCTTAGACCATCCACAAAGAACTTTTCCAAAAATACCAAAATCGGATGTGCTAATTTCTAAATCAAGACTTGTGGACCAGAGAAGTCACAAGCAATTCATTGGCAATATAATTTGAGTTTACACAAGTTAACAAAGTCAATGGCATTGATGGGTGTTGGATATTGCAAGCATGAGAGCTGACCTGTTATATAAAATGGGAGGGCAAAAAATCAGAAATAATAAGAATTCAATAATAATTTTCACTGTCACTGATGGCACTTATTGCCTGAGCTCAGAGATTGGTCATTGCACCTCAGAACCCCTGCACATTTTGTTTTTTATCTCCAGCCCTCTGGAGTTTTGTTTGTTTGTTTTTTCTGTTCCCCGGCCATCGGACCTTACTCTATTCTTTGTTACTTAGTATTGCCTAATCTTATTTTTATATTTTTTATTTTTTATAAACTTTGCTTTCTTCATCTTGTAAAACACTTTGAGCTACTTCATTTGTATGAAAACATGCTATATAAATAAATGTTGTTTTTGTAGTTGGTATCCAAAGATTAAGGACCAAAACTGCAGTAATGCTTTAATTTTAATGAAGTATTAAAAACCCTGATGTGCTATCGAGCCCAGTCTTTCATACACAACAGAGAGGACACCCTGAGGGATTGTCGACTACTTTTGGAGTTTTTCCTTTTTAATATGTAGGGAATATTAGTGCTCTTCAGAAAAAAAGAATGTTGATAAGGATTTGTGGAGTTACAAAGAAGGACGGAACTATAAACAAGAAAATCAGAACTATAACAAAAGTAGGAGTGATGTCTAAGAAAGTTGAAGAAAGGAGGTTAAGTTGGTATGGGCAGTAAAGGCAGCATAGGAGAAGAAATTGCATGTGGCAGAAATAGGAAAGTTGAGATGGTTGTGTCAAGTTACAAAAAAAGTACAGAATAACAAGAAACAGTCAGGGGTACAATTAAAGTTGGAGAGACTATCTACGAAAGTAGAGAAAAGTGGGGTTTAAGTGGTATGGATATATGATGAGGAGAGACAATGAATATATGGGTAAAAGAGTGTTGAGAATGGAAGTACAGGGGAAGAGAAAGTGAGGGAGGCTGAAGTGGAGATGGATAGATAAAGTAAAGGAAGACCTGAAGGAAAAATGTCTGACTGGGAAGGAGCTGCAGGACTGAGCTGTATGGAGAACGCTGGTCAAACATGTCAACCCTACATAGAAGTGGGAAAAATTAAGATAAAGAAGATTTTTAAATTCTTTGCTTGAAAAACTTTAATTTGTAGTGTTTGATTTTTCATAATACAAATACAATAAGTAATTAACATAATATCATCCATACTATGAAGTAGGCTAAAAGATACAGATATAGATGCAGCAATAATACACTTAAGTAATCAATCCAAGACACCTTGGCTATAACTCTAAGCTTTGAATGCAAAGTTAAAATATAAGTGTCTTCCAAATGGGTTCACATTAAAACTTGTTTAAAAACTTGTGTCTCTTATCTGTCTTGAAAATGTCTGAAATTATGCAGTAGAAGCTGGAAAATTGGTGGCCTAGTCTTTCCAGGTCAATACACTGCCATTGTGACTGTCTCAGGGAAGAAGATAGAAAGTGAAGTGAAAGTGTTTAAAAGATTTTAATTAGTAATTTTACAATGTCACAGAAACTGATATTCACACTTGACTCCCCCTTAGCACATCCACTCTTTTTGTCACAACTTAATGAAATTTTGCTTTCTATTTCATGAATTACTGCATTTTCTTAGAAACAAAAACAGATTGTTAACTAAGTTAGCATGACCTTCTGTACATTAAAAATGGGCACAAGACCATTAAGAACTTTTGCATTATAATTTATAGAGTACAATGATCACGGCAGAAATGGTGGAAAGATATAATATTATTATTTACATTAATATTAAATATTTCTCGTGCAAAGCTCAAAGCTGCGTCCACGTGGCCAGAACTGTCACCACGGTGGTAAACAGAACCACTTTGCCAAAACATGTTGTTCTACTCCCTGCTCTCATTAATTCACTGGGCACAGTTTGTGGCAACTAAAATTCAGGTCTAGCTGCTCTGAAATCATGCATGTTCAGCTTAAACAGTGTGATTATCCCTTTTTTATTGGCTGCTGGTGCGGCTATATCCCTATTAAACATGCACAACAATTTTAACTTCCATATTCTTTCTACCATATGCCTATAGTTGTGGTGACTCACAAATTTCTCTTGAGGGTTCAGTCCACCTCACTGTTAAATTTGGTAAAGTACCATCCATCCATTAACTTTCTCAATCCACTTTATCCTGAGCAGGGTCTTGGGGAAGCCTTATAATGCTTGACTGTTTACCTGCTGCTATCATCTTATTAAGCAGCCAGACAAAATGCCAGGTTTGCTCAAAAAGTTAGAAATTTTTACTATTAATGAAGAACTTTTCCAAAAAATTGAGAAATCTGTCATCTGTAATTAGAAAACAAAAATTCTTTACAAGGACCTTCTAATAATTGACCTTTGAAACTGCTGCTGTCATGCTCCTCTCGAGTAAGACTGTGGTACTACATTTCAAGTTTGATTGTTCTTGTTACATACGTGCATTCCTTTTGTTGGAGCGAGGGGGGCAGTTTGTTTATGTGTGTGTGCTGTTTTATCATTGAATAACTACACTCAATTTTGTGAGCTTGTCAATTATGTCTCTGCCATTCTATACAAGCTAGATCCCTTTGTACCATTTATTGTCAGCACATTTACTATGGAGATGATGACATTTTAACTGTAGCATTATATATAAGGAGTTCCTATGTAATGATACTTTGCCAAAAACTCTTCATCTAACTAACTAGTTTGAGACCTCTAGATGTATAAGGATATAGAGGTGCATCATGAATTATACAATTTATCTGTATGCTGATTGGTTTAATGGATGTTATGCAGATAATATTAGCTTTATAAAACAAATTCCTCTCCATGTTCACTGAGCCTACCATAGGGAATCAAAGTGATCTTATGCTGGGCTCCCTCAGGCTTGTTTTAACAAAGGATGTCCATCGTGTACAGATTAGAATGGGGATCTCAATTGTTATGTAAAATAATGTGTTAGTTCTGCAGTTATATGATGAGAATTTTGTTTTTTTTGTCCTGTGTGTTTTTTTTCAGAAAAAAGAATAAGAAAAGAGATACACTTGAATGGCTGTCGGTGTCTTTCTTTCAAGTGTAACATAAGTGAGAAAGATGGTACTTGGGCAAGTGGGTGAACCAAACCAGTAGGAAGACACACATTCAAAACATTTGTAGACAGCATCAGAGTGGCAACATAATTTTTGTTTTCTCTTGTTTTATTTGTACT
The DNA here is from genome assembly GCF_900747795.2 of Erpetoichthys calabaricus. NCBI lineage: Eukaryota > Metazoa > Chordata > Cladistia > Polypteriformes > Polypteridae > Erpetoichthys > Erpetoichthys calabaricus. Next base: position 149,126,615 of record NC_041402.2, on the reverse strand, counting down.
TTGTGTTCTCCCTGGTGTTTTTTATAGTTTTCGGCCTGCTGGGTTGTTATTTGTGGTGAGGTAAAACACCATAAGGGTACCCCCTCTTGTTACACCCTGTTAACAAATCTCACTTAAAGAGAAAGCATGAACAGGGGAACGTCAAGTGGAGGTAAAAGTAAAACTTTGGCCAGTTCTTATTTTTTGCTAATTTATTTTGCTATCAACACTTAAGATATTATTGAGGAAAGAGAGATTGTAAATGTAGAATGGTAACTCTCCATCCAGTGTTTTAGTTAAGGGTGGGAACAGACACTTGATGGGGTAACAGACCATCGCCTCAAATGTGCCACATTCCAGGCCTCTTTAGCACTGATGCTTAACCAGTAACCTCTATGTCTTAGTAATCCAGAAGGATACTGGGGTACATGAAGAAAACCAACACAAACATAGAGAGAATGTGCAAACGCCCCATAAATAATGTCCAGGTTTGAGCTCTGAGCTCTTGGGCCAGCAGGCTATGTACCTAATCATTTGTACCACTGTGCCACCCAAACAATAACTAAAGAAGACTAAATTTTATGCAGCCTTTGTGCTTTAGATATTAGCATCAATTGTCTATCTTTATCAATTGTTTCATTAATTTTAAAAATTGTTTTTTACCAATGTTAGAAAGTGCATGGAATTGCTGACCACAGTTCACTGCAACAAAATATTGAAACCATATCAAAAATGGAACTAAGAACTAAATACTTATTGATGAAAATTGTCATATTGTAAGAAAAATTAACCTTAAAACAGTCACTGTTAAGTAACTTCAAGAGATAACAAGTACATAGGGACACGGTTGAAACTTTAGAAAGCTTATCTTCATGCAAATAACCACATACATACAGAAAAAATTACCAAGTAGTGTGATGGAGAGAAAGACTTTTGGAACTTTCACATCTCAACTTAGTGTTAGTTTTAGGCTGTGAAGAGGATGGATGAGCTTGTTGGACTGGATGGCCTGCTCTCTTCATGATTATTCTAATATTCTGATATTTGAATGTACTTGTTTATTAATATTTATGCTTTACACAGTTAAAGAAGAATTTTCTGTCTGACTGTTTACATCCTCGAAGACTTGTGTAACCACATTTGAAGGTGTGGATAGTAGAGCATAAGACAAGGTGGAGGCCTGAGAAAAAAGGAGTGCATGGTGTACATCTGAAATAGCAGAGTATAATATGTACTGTGGTGCCAAAAGCATGTTGAAGGTTTTAAAATGGGGTACAGAAGAGAAGAAGTATGTATTAAATAATACTAAAGAAAGTCTGGCACAAATAACAAAACACAAGGAAATCTTCTTTTGACCCAGTGTGAAACATTCTGTGGATTTCCATAATTTAAGATGTGTAGGGAGATTGGAATACCTTCCATGTTTTCATCAAAATTAGTACAAATTAATTATGTCCACATCAGACTGGAACAACTCCCTGTATTCAGTTCATCTAAATACCTAGTCTGTTTCCAGATAAAAGGTTTGACCTGAAAAGCTACCAATTTCTAAAAAAATGAAATATATTAGTTTAAAGAAAATACATTTGCTTTAAATCAAAGAATTAATCTGAGCCAAAAATATTCTACTCACCAGTAAAGTTCAGAGGCAGTTTTAACTTCATTAATGCAATGTCATTATCATGACTTCGGTGGTGGTACTTTTCATTGTAAATTATCTTCTCAACAGAATAGCCAGAGTTTTCCTCCAGTTTTACTGAACTTTGAGTCACTATTCCGGCATAAACAATCCAACTGGAAACCTGAGGTAACCTATAACTATCAAGAATAATTGCATATTACTCCAGTTGTTGAGAAGTGATAGGCTAGTGCACAACTTTCCTTGCTATGACTGGCAACAACAGAAGTACATTAGACAAATGTCAAACTTTGCTGAACATGTTTAAAAATAGGCTAGAAAAATCTCACATTGTTACTTATTCTATAATATAATATAATATAATATATATAATTAATATAATATAATATAATATAATATAATATAATATAATATTTACTGTTTCCACAAGTGTTTTCTTTCAGGTTTCTTTCCACAGCCATTTAACCCTAGTTTGACTGATGACTCTAAATTGGTACGAGTGAGGGGTTCTAGTGAGTGTACCCTGTGATAGGAGTGGCACTCAATCCAGGATAAATTTCTGCATTGTGCCCCGCTGCTTGTCAGGACAGCTTCTTGCTCTCCATGACCCAGTAACATTAAATAAAGAAGCTAGAACAGGGCAGAGTCAGGATAAGTGTTCGTCCATCCATTTTTGAAGTTGCTAAGTTCATCTCTGGCTCATGGAGGCTTGAAGCATGAGGGACAAGGCAGAAAGCAGTTTTGCCGAGATGCCAATTCATCAGAAATAAGAGACTGTTAATTCCACGCTGAAAATGTACAATATGAATTTCTGCTGTTCAACAGTCATGTCATGGAGTAGATGAATATGCAAAGAAGACAAGAAGTGGACAAATGAAGCAAAAGAAGAAGAAATTATCCAAAGACCAGAATGGACTTGATAGGAGGCTAAAAGGCTATTTTGTTTGTGTCGGTTTGTTTTGATAGTAAACACTGGAAAAGATAGCAAGACTTGACTGACACTGACTTGAAAGTACCAGGACTAAACCCGGGACAGCAGATGATTAGTCTCATGGGGCCAGACGTGATTCTCAAATAAGAATACATGTCAGGGGACAGCCCGTTACAAAGTTTGTAGTGACTGCAAATGCTACACTCACAGGAATTCCTCCTAAAACTCCCAACACTAATTTCTCCTGTCCATGCATTTTAAACTGCTGCCGGGGTTTCAGAAATTAAAAAGCTTAAATTGCTGTTATTCATTCACAAACTCTGTAGCACAGGTAATTGAAGCTTAATAATTAACATCTACTAGAGTTGTTAGGCAGATTTGTTGGTTTGGGTGTTTTGAGTACTGAAATCTGCATTTCCTATGACTCTTCATCATCAGCTCTATCAACTGCAGTCCTTTTGACAGAATGTGACACACTGTTTACTTCAAATGTATATTTTCCAGTTCATATTTTCATTAATATAACTGCCAATTCTTTCAAACTTACATTGACACCTATCGTAATAAGACTCAATTATAGAGACCACACACAGTGTTTGTGACAACATATTGTTCAAGATTACCACTGATGCCATCGAATGCCACAGTATACTCTGATTCTACAGATTGGCTCTTCCCTTGTATCAGGTTATGCTTGTTTTTAAAATGTGCAATGTGCTCTGCTGCACACGCGACACACAATTTATATGTCTAATGACTTCTTGAGTATAGACCATTCATCTTAAACAGAAGCTTGCTCTCTGTCGGACCAGGTCAACAGGAGCACCTCTGATCTTTGCAGATCAAAATTGCCACCCCTACTTTAAGTGCCACATTCATGAAGCGTTGGATTGGTTTAGAAATGTGACACTCAGTAAGCTTTTTGATTGTTCCCACCCAGTTTTAAGCAAAATTCATTCATGGTTGTCTCGACACATATATATTATACGTCTGGCTTTAGCAAGACTGGCAGATGATAGGAATCTGGGGTGAAAGAGAACTAGTTTGTCTGATCTCAAAAAAGGGAATAACAGCCTGAAGGAGACTTTCAAGGTAGCACCTCAACTTAGGCTCAGTATCACAATTAATTTGATTAAGGCCCATTTACAGGCTCCCCCAGATGCTTTGCTCATTTATATATATTTTACCTTTTTTTTTCATTATGACTAATTAAAATATAATTTGTTTTTCTACATAAAGATGATAGGAAACAGAAAATTATAATGTGTATTGCACTAATAATGGAGTCCTCTCTGTACTTTATCCACATGATGCTGTTATTCAAAAAGGTTCTGTCACACTATGTTTGTTTTAAGTTAAAATTTGCCACAAAGAACTTAATATACAGCTGTATTAAGTATAATGAAGCACCAGACATCATATAATCATATGCAAAAAAGTAATTAACTCAATTTAAACAATTTATAGACTTTCAAATTAATTTATGCTCTCCCACATTCTCTGAAATAATCTAAAAGCTGGCTCTGATTCAACCATGTAAGTTACTTGTCGCATATTATCGGACAAGCTTGTGGTCCAGTGGGCGACTTTTAGCCTCACAGTGAGAGGGGCTGTATGTGACCCAATTACTTAAAACATACTTTAGTAGCACGCACATCAGGGGCTCATATTGAAATAAAAGCTGCTATGTATAGTGGCTCAACAACGTGAAGGAAACTTTATGGGAAGAAAACTTAGAGTATGTTAGGTGGGTGTCTGTTATGGAAGGACCTAGAAAAAACAATCCAGTGATTGCTATGATAGACATTGCATTTAATGACAAGAGGAGAAGACAAAGTATAACAGTCTAAGGGAGTAAAATAACTTGTTATTTAGCTTTCTAGCCCACCACTACAAATGCACAATATGAGATCTTATTTTGTCTTAGGAAAAAGTTTGTCATTGATAAGTGGCAGATACACTTGACTAATGAAACAAAAAATGACAGTCAAAAGAAGAACAACAGCAGGACTGTAAATAGGTATACACGGGATAAATAAGCAAAACAAGTTAATTTATGCTCTTCCACATTAACTGAAATGATCTAAAGGCCGTCTCTCTCTCTCACCTTTGATAGAATATTGACAATCGTGTTCTTAATCCTGGCAACCATTTCATAAAAGGTATACTTCATCGTTATTGTTCTGATGGAAGAATTACAAACTGTAACATTTACCATGCTGACATTGGCCTCTAGATATCTAGATGCTGCTTTTGGAATAATTTTAATTTCCTTTTGGCATTATCTGGTTTTTGACTTTTTGTGAATTTGCACTGCAAAAATGTATATACAAAAACTAGACAAAAAACTTTAAATGGGAGTTGTCTTGATTTTATTTAGCAAAAAAAAATCTGCCAGTGAGGTAAGCAAAATTTACTTGACAAGATTTCTTAAAGTAAGATAAATAATCATAAATACAATTTTTTTTGAAAAGTCAATAATTCTTACAATAAGGAAAACAAGACTTAATGTCAAGATATAAATACTTTTCCAGTTGCTTAGATTTCATTTTTTTTTAGTCAGGAATGCCTATTTCTGGAAGTTTGGCAACTGTATTGGATATTCTTCCATTTGTAAATATTTATTCTTGGTGTAGAATATTTGCTGTAATACTGTTCAGAAATAGCTATTTTCTAACCATTCCAGACTAAAGAGAAACAACAATAGCTAATCTGAGATAATTCCAGGTAATCTGTGTATGGGTTGCCACAAACCTACACACTCCAGGCTGAAATGCTGAGTGTTTTGATTTTTTTTTTATTTGATATGCAATATTAATCTGCCGTTGAGAATTGTTTTTCCGATTGACCTTTAGGTGTCAGCCATTGTACAGCACCCCTGGAGCAATTTTGCAGGTTAAAGGCCCAAACAGTTAAAGGCCCAACAGAGTAGGATCCTTTCTGGCAGTAATCCCCCCTGCTTCCCAAAATCAGTCCTGAGGCCCCACTGTGGCTGCAGGTTTTTGTTCCAACCAACTTCTGTTTTTAATTGGACTACTAGCCTAATTAAGTGAGCTGTTACTTCCCAGTTTCTGTGGTTCTGCAGTTCAGGATCAATGTAGAAATTACAAAACTAAGTTTGGTCATTCTTTATTAAAATGTATTAAGAAGGTATATAGGGATATTTTTTTAACAATATTTTCATTCTGATTTTATTCATTTTTTTTCCAGGTATTCTGGTTTTGTAATCCACTATTTACTAATTAGTGGGTCTGAAAGCAAAGTAGTTGAAGCTTTTCATCCTTCAGTGTTGTTCGTCCGGATATCTGCTGTTTGTTTTTAATTGTCATTATTAGGATACAACAAAGGGAGCAAACTACACAGAAAAAGGGTAAGACAATAGGAAAATATTAAAAGAGAGTTAAGCTTTAAAGCTACAGCAAAAATAGACGTTTTATAAATGTAAAAATCATCCTGCTGTACTTTTCTGAATGCACAATAACAGAAGTTGAAAAAAAAAAAAAATTAAATAAGATCAATTATTATCAGTTAATATGACTGCTTATGAACAAAATCCTGCTGCCACTGGGGTCCCCAGGACTGAATTTGGGAATCACTGCAGCAGCAGGACTTGAACCGACAACAGCAACATTTCAGATAACAGCGCAGATCCTTAGCCTCAGAGCCATCAGCTTCAAAATACTTAATTAACTGATAATAAAGCTGTGGTTGAATTCTGCATGCAGTCTTATTTTTTGGTCAAAAAAAAAAGCAAAAAACAATCATTTATTTTGTGCCACATAAGGTTAGACTTTATCTAAATTTGGTACAGGATGAGGTTTAAATGGTTAGATATGTTCTAATGTTTAAAACCATGGAATTGAAAGAGGGTGTTCTTATTTTTTTACATTATGGTACATGCACACAAGCAATATACGGTATTTCTTTTTCATATAAAACATTAATTTAAATGACACTTATAATTATAAATATATAAATATATATATATATATATATATATATATATACATATATATATGTAACTGTATACAATATTTGTTTTAACAAACAGCGTACAGAATTGTAAGCCTCAATTAAACGATTGACTGTAAAAAGTTTATAAGTCCGGAAGTACCTAATCTCTTAAAAAGAAGCCTCTACTTTTGTAAATATTTCTTGACGCAGTCCAATGCAAAGTCTTGGATTGGCAGCTGAATCTGCCACTTTGTGAAGTGTATGCAGGATTACCCTCCTCCTTCTGTGGGTTGTAAAGTCATCTAATACTTTTGGTTAATGAGATTTAAATTATCATAACTTTGATCAGAATGGCACAGTTAAAGAAAATATCTAGAAGCTATTGGTGGTAATAATACAAGTATGGTAATATTGTGCACTGAAATGTTGCACATGCGGAAATGAATGTGGACCATTTTTGAAACTTACTTGTGTACACAGTGTGCAGCAGTCACTATCCATTGGTTAGTTATTATAGAGCCTCCGCAAATGTGTTTTGAGCTTTGATAAAGACTCACTTGCCATGGCCATCTTCCCAAATTTGCCTCAGTTCTCCAATTATTCTCGGTAGTTTTGCTCGTGTGCCACAATCTATAAAACATGGAAAAACAAATTAAATGAACCATAGCAATGCACGTGTTTAATAAACTGAAAAGGGATGAGAACATATGTGATGGAAGGATGCTTACTCTTAAAGAAACAAGCTTAATGTTTTGGGTATCTTATGTTAGAGAAGAAATCCTACTCAAAAAATTCACAATGCAGCAGTTCAGAGCATGACTTGGATAACTTTGGAAATAAATATTTTCAAAAATCTGTTGATTAAATATAGATTGCTTTAAACAGAACACAAAACCAGCGTTTCATTTTCTGAACCCATGGTAAAGGGGAGCTGGAGTACATTCTGGCAGCATTAAGCACAGGACAGAAACCAACTCCAGACAAGACGGCAAATCCATTACAGAGCACCCTTCTGTCCTGTCGTTACAAAGGGCTAGTTTAGAGCCACTAGTTAACTAAAGGGCATAACTGTGGGATACAGGAGGACAATAGAGTTCCTGGAAGAAACATTCAATGGAGACATTCATTTGACTTTTAAACATACCCAGGCCTAGAATCGAATCTTAGTTCCTTAGCCATTCTATTGCACATGAAAACTGTAAATTTAAAAATTAGAATATTCTAGATAATGTCTACATTTAATAGGAACAAACACAATGAAGCAGATTAAAAACACAGTGTCATGATCTGTACTTTGTTTTATATTTTTTAAGCCTTTTCCTTGACCTGTAAAAATAATGGAGATATTGTTCTGGGAGGTTTTAGAGGTAAAGGAATTAAATGTCTAATTAAATTTTTAATTTAGAAAAATTTTGAAGATGTTATTCTATATTGTACGTCTTCCCGTGGCACCATTCTGTTTTTCTTATGGGTGCCGCCATTGTTCGCTGTTTCTAATGCAGAGTTGCCAGACTTTTACAAGGCTGGACAATTGAGATCATATGACTTATCTTTACCATGATGGCATAAACCTCAGCACCATACACTTCCTAACCGTAACTTTGTGGGTAAATACAAAGGAAAAAATCTTGCTTTATTATTTTTCAGATATCTCAATTTATTATTTATTTTCTGTTCTTTGACCTTGATTTATGTCTTGTGTTTTAGTTCAGGCTACATGAAAAATTCTGGTTGCTGACTTTCTGGGTGTGTTTCTTAATCTATGATTTTGTGTCATGTCCTCAACTTATTTTATTTCATTTCTGCCCTTTCTGTAATGGCTGTGATTTGTTATTACAATCACGATCCATCTTCTGATTCCATCTTAATTTAAACTTCTGCTATTGTGTGCTGCCAGTAGACAGTGACAGCAAAAGTAAAAAACATATATATTTTGTTTGATAAACTGAAAATCTGTGCATAGTACAAATATCTAATGTTCATTAAAAAAATATTAGTATTCTGAAATATAGCAGTTATACTGTCACATATACAGAGTACAGTGAAATGCTTACTTACAGTGTATGTCTGACCTTGTGAAGTACATAAAACAGGTCAGACCAGCATTGCATTGGATTAGAAACCTGGGCAGTTGAAAAGGCACATGAAAGGAAAGAGGAAGCTACAGAAATGAGAATGTTGAGATGGAGTAACAAAGCCTGATAAGATTGAGAATCAGAGAACAGTTAAAGTTGGGGAAACCTCTAAGAAAATACAGGAAAAAAATGTAAAGTGGTATGGACACATCATAATAGGTGAATTAAACAATGTGTGGAGAAGAAACATGGATATGGACGTCTCGGGACTGAGGAAAGAGGATGACCAAGAGAAGTAGATGGAATTTATAAAGGAGCTAAAGGAGTAAGGGGTATCAGGTGAGGAAGAATACAACAGATGAGAATGAAGGAGGCTGGTCTGATACAGAAATCCATATGAAAGCTTTAAAAGAAGATGTCCGACCATGCAATAGATCCAAATAACATCAAATCCAAAATAACAACAAGTTGAGATTTTAAGGTCCCTAAAGTCCTGGGGCCTCATGTATAAATGATGTGTACGCACAAAAATGTTGCATACTCCCGTTTCCACACTCAAATCGTGACGTATAAAACCTAAACTTGGCATAAAGCCACGCACATTTTCACGCCAGCGGCACCCAGTGTCAAAGCAGTGCTTTTTTCCAGTGTGGTTTCCCTTTCTTTTATAGATCCACATCCCTGAGGCGGCTTTATCAAATATATTGAATTTGTTTAAGGCATCTGATTTTAATTAACCTGTAACAATAAAATGGTCCACGGAATGACCAAACTATTCCAAAGACCATAGTTGCTTTAGCGTTGTTCCTCTCGATGCACCACTCAGAGTATTTATCCCACTATATCTGACTGTGGAATCAAAACTCTATAGCAGCTGATCGGAAAGAGAATTATCAGGAAACAGCATCAAGCACACACTACCTCAGCCATGTGCACTATATATTGAACTGCTCCCATATGGCAAACGCTTCAGAGCCTTTCCTGTAGGGACAATGCGGTTCAGAAACAGTTTAAATCCTAAAACCTATAAACGCACTCAATCCATCCATCAAGAGCTCCTTGTAGAACTGTTTGTACTTATTAGTACAATTACCTCACTGTAAACTTAAGATACAGTTATAATATTGCACAACCTGAGCCACTCTATAAAGCGCATATTTACATATGATAACGATATAATTTTTAAGATGAAATGCAGCAAAATATGTTTATTACATTATACAGATAAAATGTTAACATCATTTAAATAATCTATATTGTTTATAATTAAACATGTGAGGACATGTGGAACTTTGTGAATTTGAGCTTTCGAGTTTCTCCAACACTCTATGTCACTCTATGTCACTCAATCAACTTCCTTTTGTTGTTTATACCACTGTTTGAACCAACAAATAGTACATGCTTCCTTGCCTCCACTTGGTATTCATTGAAATTCTCCTATTTTCCTCCATGCTTTTGCCATTGCCTTTTCACAGAACGCTGAGCTTAAGAGCTATTTATATTGATTTGCATATTCAAAGAGGCATAATTCTGGGATGAGTTGGGATGGGGCAGCAGGCACGTGTGTTACTTTTCACGCTGACCGGGATTTATGGAGTGGAAGAACGTGGAAGTTGGCGTTCACAAAGATTTCTGCATCTGAATTTTTTTGTACGTACGCACATTTCTGCTTTTCTCCTTACGCCATGTTTTAGTGTGAATTCTACGCACGGCATTATGCATGAGGCCCCTGTTTTTCGACCACACTACCTGGTAATTTATTCCTCATTTCTGTGGTTGCCCGGTTTGGCATAATCAGCTAGTTGGCTGAAGACTCTGCGCTGCATGTGACTGCATCTCACTTTGCCTTTAACTTTCTCCTCGGTTGTCAATTGGCCATAATTCATAATTAATTAATGGGCAGATATTGCAGGTTTCCATTTATATTTATTAGTTTCTATTTTGTTTTCCTATATGTTTTTAAAAAAATCTGTACCTTTACATATACTATATATACTTATATATTGTGTGTATATATATATATATATATATATATATATATTATATATCCCCTCTATATATATATATATATATATATATATATATATATATATATAATTTATCCCCTTGGGGATTAATAAAGTATCTATCTATCTATCTATCTATACTATTTCTGTATTTATTAATTAGTGAAATTTATACTTGTATTTCACCTGTGAATTTGTTCACAGCACTCTGTGCCCTCTGTGCTCTACAAAGGTAAGTTGTATTGCATTGTATTGTACTGTTTGATTCTTTGGATGAAGAAAATCTTTTATGTAAAATCTGTTCTTAATACGTTTTCAACTCTTTCCCTGTGTTCTTGATGCAGAATTTGTTTTTAAATAACAACTGGAGTTCACAGTACTAATTCCTTTCATAATTTTAAACACTTTGATCATTTCACCTCTTACTCTCCATTTGCTTAAATTGAGAAGGTTCAGCTCCTTCAGTCTCTCCTCATATCTCTTAGTCCCAGAACCAACCTAGCTGCTCTTCTCTGGACCTTCTCTAGAGCTGCTGTGTCTTTTTAATAATAAGGAGACCAAATTGTACACAGTACTCCAGGTGAGACCTCACTAGCGTGTTATATAACTTAAGCATTACTTCCTTGGACTTGTACTCTAAACATTGTGCTATATAACCTTACTATTCTGTTAGTCTTCTTAAAGGTGTAAGGGATGGCCAGCAGTTTATCCCGACCCAATAATGGAAAGATGGGGGAAGGCAGCTTATCAAGGACACCAGAGTCGGGTGGAAGGTAGACAAAGCTTGAGAGGAGTGCAGGTGGCAGAAGAAAAGTAAAGAAAAGAAGGAAAGGAAAGGAAATAGAGAAAAAGGACAGTGAGCATTGTTGTGAATTTGGGTACTGTGTGGTGCTGTTGAGAAAGAAAAATAAACATGTGTGTTTTGGACTTGGCTGTCTCAGTGTCTGTCTGTAGCCAGGCTGGTCTTTTACAGTGGCTTCTGTACATTGCTTGGAATTCGATATGACTCTACTTTGACTCCTAGATCCATCTCATAAAGATTACTTTCAAGTTTCAAGCCTTTCTTTATGTATTTAAATCTAACATTTCTGTAACACATTACATTTAAGTACTGTAAATGTGATCTCCCACAAATCTGTATGCTGTCCGAGTTCCTCTGCAACAATTTAGCTAATTCTGGATTATTTGCACTTCCAGGTAGTTTGGTAGCAAACATAACCAGCTTTGCAGAAATCAGCTTTGGACAGGACACCAGTCTCTCTTTGACAATTTAATGTGTTCATTAAATACTACAAAATAGCCATGAATGCTTCATATTTTCCCCAAATGGACCACCATCTGGATAGCTCAACAAAATTTGAAATTAAATCAAAGCACAGAGTGGTTATTTTCAAAGGGATGATCCTTCTATTGTGGATACCATGCTTATTTTCTCAGTTACTGTACTCTTTCAATTCATAATTCAATTATTTATGCCTTTCATGTCTATGAATTTCTCAGGACTTTCTGATCAGAGCACATTATAGAGAAGACTAATGTATATCGAGGTTCTGCACTTGTTAAATGTTATTACATTTTGTAGCACTTTATGCATTTGTCCCATCCATCCATACAGGTGGATATTCCACTCTGTTTCTCATTAGGTGAAAATTGTACATTTGATCTATATACAGGCTTTGTTTATTAAAGGATGTGGTTAGAGGGTGTTGGGGGACTTGGGGATTTTCAGAAAACAATGATAGCATTTACTATAAATCCCACCACAACATAGTATCCACTGGGAAGAGGTACCCTTCAGATTCCAGAGCTAAAATTGGTATAGCAATCCACTAAAAGTTGTAACTCCCAAAGGCTTTGTAATCTGAAAGAAAATGATAATGTATAATGAATAATGAAACAAAACAGAACAATTTCTTTATTTAGCACAGTTTTAGGGATGTAGGATTAAACTAGTGTTTCCTTAAGAGGCATTAGCTCTCTGGAAATGTGTTCTTTTCAATTGCGGCGTTTTAATTAACCAGAATTTAAATAATTAAAAATAAAAAAGGTATTATCCGCCCCCAGCATGCAATATGACGGTTACAAGATTACACGAGAAGTATAAAGGCTAATTTAGCTCACTTTACTGGTGGGTTCACGCGGTATTACAGACGGGAAGCTTATGACAGACTTTATCAAGCAATGTGGGGGTCTTGACCTACGCAGTCTGCCATCTTTCGTCGCCACGCTGAAACGATTTTCACCAGACGGAAGACATAATCTTCCGCCCGGCAGCTTCAAAGTGTGTTGGCCGTAGGTCCGTCCTTATATTCTGGTTGCTCCATGTGCAGGCTCCTTCTCTGGATCCAAACAAGGACAGGAAAGGACTCAAACCCCACCTTCAAAAATACAGGAATAGCACAATGCCTACATACAGTTCTCATTCTCCCAACAAGGAAAGAGGATAATGTGCTGACAGAAGACAGAAATATACTAGTCTGTCTTTAGGCTTTCTAGTCCTGTGCTTGGCTCGGCAATTCTAAATGCTGATGCTGAGCCCCTGTGTAGCATACTTGGTCTGCCTGTATGAATGAGTCCATAACAGTGGGCACAGAGAACAGTAACATTAAACTTAATAACAAAACATATTATAACAACTAGTTTTACATTTCACTGCATGCTATACTTACATATTATGATTGTGACAAATAAAGCGTTGAACTGAAATATTAGATTATTTTGGAAAAGTCCTGTTGTTACACTTCCATATAAGATATGAACAATTTCTTGTTTAATTACATATTTTTCCATGCATCCATCCAAACACGGAGCTGTGAGCCCTTCTGGCGTTACGGAGGAGCCAGTCTTTCTGTGCTACACACGCTAACACACCCACACAGACTAATCCTAGGTAATTTAAATTTCAAAATCAGTCCAGCACACAACTCATGAGGATGTGGAAGAAAATGAGGGCACACAAACAATACTAGCATATGGCTGTGATGGTCCACATAAACGTAGGATTCAAATTTGGGTTCTTGAAACTGTAAGGTACAAGTTAAGTTATAAAATGTATGTTAAGTGACATTACTGACTAGACTTAACCATAAAGAACATTCCACCCTGGTATATCTGAATTAGGCTCATTGGTTATTGGCTGTTTTCTGGAGTTCAAACCAAGTGTAAAGGAAAATTTTATTTGTTATGGATTCAAATGGAATTGCATCTGCAGGAGTTCCTTCAAAAATGCTTAAAAACGTTGCTGCTACATCCTAAACAAAACAGATAACATACTATGGGACAGAAATTGTATTTATTTAAACACATTTTAAACCAATGAATTCAGGTCAGGGGTGTGAGAAGAAAGCCTATCATTGCAGCAAAGAGCTTAAAACAAAAACTAAGCCTAGTGTACAAAACTCTGAGCACACTGTCTGTTGTGTCATTACACTCACAGGTTATGCATGAGCATGCACACGTGTTATTTCTGTATCTGATATGCAGAAATGCTGTACTTCCAGGAGTCTGAATGTTGCCGCATTTTTTCAATTCTTTGTTGACTTTGTGCGCGGCTGTTTGATGTAAGTTTTATGCTTTGTTAATTTAGAATATTAGAAATATAACAATTTTTTGCCATGTAATGATAAAGCTCTTAATGATGTTTTGCTAACGTGTTCAGGCAACCCTGTCAAAGTGTGTTAACTTTAATGTTTAAAAATATATAAAATAGGCTCAGAAATGTTGTTTCTTTATTAATAGATAAGAACTTCTAGAAAACAGACTTGGTAATGGCTTTGTTAATTCCTGCCACCATCTACTGACCTTTTTAGGTATTACCTGTTTTTAGCATTCTGTGGGCTTTTATTTTGTGACAGCTATTTTATGCTATTGTATTTGTTCTGTTTCAGAAACCACACACATACATTTATCTGCAAATAAATATTTAGCTCTAGAAAGCCATTGCAACGTTGAGCAGTTCATTGAGTCTTTCCACATTAATTCTTGTCTACTTGATCCTTCTTATCAGGGATTAGGATTTGGTGCCACATACACACCAGTTTGACGCATGCACTGTTTAGCACCTAGACAGGACACAAACCCACCACAGGGCAGACTTAACCAAAGTGGGGTTAAATCAGCGTACTACTCAACCCAATGTACACAATGTAAACAGGAATATATGAAGAAAGAAATCACTACACAGGGAGAATACACTGTGTGAACTCTGCACAGACAGCAACTAAGTGGGACCCTGAAGTTATGGAACAGCCAGTGCAAACATGCATTTGTTTCATGTTAACACATGAAATGTGTCGCTAGGCATCACCTGCCCTTCTACAGTGGAGAGGAGGTAGGGAGCATTTAGCAGACCAGAACAGGAAATGTTTACTTCCTATGTGTAATACCGTACCTTTACTTACATTAAATTTCTTCTGCCCCAAATTTCCCCATTCTGTATAAGTTCCTCTATAACAATTTAGCTAATTCTACATTATCGCCCCTTCCACCTAGTTTGGTATCATCTGCAGACTTAACCAACTTTCTGTTTATGTTCTTGTTTTGACCGTTAATATATATTAAAAAGAACAGCAGCTCCAGCACTGGTCCCAGGGGGACACCCTAATTGGGACACCCTAACCTAATTCTGCAAAAAACATTTGCTTCCCTTGTTTGAGTCAATTTTGTACAAACCTACAAACCGTGTCTTGAATTTCCACCTCTCTTAGTTTGATCACTAAACTTTCATGTGGTATCTTAACAAAAGAGTTCTGAAAACCAAGATAAATAATATTATATGCACTTCTCTTATTGTATGCTTTTGTTATTTCCTCATAGGATTCCAGCATATTTGTGAAACATGACCTTCCCCATCTAAACTCATGTTGACTATTTGCTCAGTCTTTTCCTTAGTAATTACTGTACTTACATTAAATTACCTGTAATGCATATTAAGTTTACTGGCCTATAGTTACTTGGATTGGCCCAGTCACCCTTTTCATACAATGGAGTAATATTTGCTAGCTTCCAGTTTTTAGGAATTCCCACAATATGCAGTGATTTTTGACAAATACAGTCATGTGAAAAAGTTTGTGAACCCCTCTTAATTCTTTGGATTTTTGTTTATCATTGCCAGAGCTTTCAAAGTAGCAACTTCCTTTTAATATATGACATGCCTTATGGAAACAGTAGTTTTTCAGCAGTGACATTAAGTTTATTGGATTAACAGAAAATATGCAATATGCATCATAACAAAATTAGACAGGTGCATAAATTTGGGCACCCCAACAGAGATATTACATCAATACTTAGTTGAACCTCCTTATGTAAATGTAACAGCCTCTAGACGCCTCCTATAGCCTTGATGAGTGTCTGGATTCTGGATGGAGGTATTTTTGACCATTCTTCCATACAAAATCTCTCCAGTTCAGTTAAATTTGATGGCTGTCGAGCATGGACAGCCTGCTTCGAATCATCCCATAGTTTTCCAATTATATTCAAAGTTAGAGGACTGTGACAGCCATTCCAGAACATTGTACTTCTCCCTCTGCATGAATGCCTTTGTAGATATCGAACTGTGTTTTGGGTCATTGTCTTGTTGGAATATCCAACCCCTGCATAAATTCAGCTTTGTGACTGATGCTTGAACATTATCCTGAAGAATTTGTTGATATTGGGTTGAATTCATGCGACCCTCGACTTTAACAAGGGCCCCAGTCCCTGAACTAGCCACACAGCCCCACAGCATGATGGAACCTCCACCAAATTTGACAGTAGGTAGCATGTGTTTTTCTTGGAATGCGGTGTTCATCTTCCGCCATGCAAAGCGCTTTTTGTTATGACCAAATAACTCAATTTTTGTCTCATCAGTCCAAAACACTTTGTTCCAAAATGAATCTGGCTTGTCTAAATGAGCATTTGCATACAACAAGCGACTCTGTTTGTGGCGTGAGTGCAGAAAGGGCTTCTTTCTCATCACTCTGCCATACAGATGTTCTTTGTGCAAATTGTGCTGAATTGTAGAACGATATAGAGATACACCATCTGCAGCAAGATGTTCTTGCAGGTCTTTGGAGGTGATCTGTGGGTTGTCTGTAACCATTCTCACAATCCTGCGCATATGCTGCTCCTGTCTTTTTCTTGGCCTGCCAGACCTGGTTTAACAGCAACTGTGCCTGTGGCCTTCCATTTCCTGATTCCATTCCTTACAGTTGAAACTGACAGTTTAAACCTCTGAGATAGCTTTATGTAGTCTTCCCCTAAACCATGATACTGAACAATCTTTGTTTTCAGATCTTTTGAGAGTTGCTTTGAGGATCCCATGCTGTCACTCTTCAGAGGAGAGTCAAAGGGAAGCACAACTTGCAATGACCACCTTAAATACCTTTTATATCTCATGATTGGACACACCTGTCTATGAAGTTCATGGCTTAACGAGCTAATCCAACCAATCTGGTGTTGCAAGTAATCAGCATTGAGCAGTTACATGTATTCAAATCAGCAAAATTACAAGGGGACCCAAATTTTTGCACAGCCAGTTTTTCACATTTGATTTACTGTAACTTCATACAATTAAATACTGCTTCACTAAAAATCTTTGTTCGGAAAACACCCCAGTACTCAGATGTTCCTAGGAAATGAAAGACATACCACTGTTATCTTTTTTGTTGAAAGTAGAGTAAATTATTATGCAGGCTGAGAGGGGTTCCCAAACTTTTTCATATGACTGTATGTGTAAGGGTTTACTCTTAAGTGCTCACTCTCTAAAACTTTTTTAAAATGGAAATCTCATGGTATCAGGCACAGTCTAAGGACACATCATGATAGTTGTATGGCATCATCTGCTAAAACACCAGTCAACATGTCAGGAACCAGCTACTTGATTGATAGTAAAATAAGAGCCGGGAAGCACCTCTGTAAAATGGTGTTCCAGTTATATAAGGCAAGATGATATACGTTTTTACAGTAATTAAAGTATATCAACAGTTACATTATAAAATTGTAGATGTCAAGTGAAAGTGTAGTTTTTAATCTTCAGTGTATGAATATCTTAACTATTTTCTTTTTCATTTCTTATTTATTTAGTTTTAATTATTGTGAAAGTTGCCCCCTATGGAACAGCTAAAATCAATCCAAATTTTCTTCATTGTAAAGCCACAGATTACCAATTGATGTCAAACTATTTAATAACAAGCTTTACTTAATATTTTTGCATTTTGTCTTCTGTGATGAATGGCTCCCGGGGGGACAAGTCATGCATATTTGTCTATCCATCCATTATTCAACTCAATTCAGTTCACTTTATTTTCATATAGTTGCCTTCAATGGGTAAAATGCAAATACAAACTTTACTAATGAAATAATTAGTACATAATGACATAAAATTCTTTGAAATAATCAGTCAGTGAAGTCCAGCACTATCTGTCCATTAATTAACTGTTAAAATATGGCCAATTGTCATCAGAGGAATGAAAAACAAGAACTCCAGATAGCAGCATCCCTGGAGAAAATAAACCTCTGGAAGGTCCACAGTCAGTTATAACAGAGAAAGACCTTGGCCATCTGGCAGCCCACGCCCTCCTGGGCAGACATGCGGAAGGAATGAATTCTAAACTTTAAAATCTTTATTTTTTGTGTGAATAACAATGAAAACTAACTCACAATATAGACATGCTATTGTAATTATAATCCTGTTATTCCGCTGGGTGTTTATTTTCACTACTGAAGCTTGCAGTTTGTTTCTAGCTAGTGATTACATATAAGATCTGATATAGCATCTCTTGTACAAAACTATTTCAAACTGTGACATATTAAAGACTGTCCCATATTACAACATTCCAACCACTTTGGGCAAAAAGTGTTTGCATCTCTACAATCAGGTGGATGGTATTGCGGGATCAAACCTCCAAACCTGACGCATAGAAATAAGGTTTTTCTTCCAAAGAGTACATGTTGTGAACACCTCAAACACTTTCATTGTGTTACCACTATAGTTATATTTTTTTTCTGTAATCTGTGGGAGCTGTTAAATGATTTTATTTTTTAACTAGTCAAACACATGGACCTCTGGTCCTCAAATAAAAGGAATTTGAAAATGGGTCGACATATCTTGTGTAAAAGCAAATAAGAAGTACATCGTAATTATAACTTCTTGAACATGTCAGCTGTTGGACTTTGTTTTGCACAGCTGTTGATTCTGTCTTTGTGTTGTAGTTTCTTCTTGAACTACATATGGAAGTTATAATGTCTTTTCGGACACTGGCAGTTTAAATAGAGTAAGCAGTAATTCTCCATTATGGCAACACAGACTTTTCTTTCCCCTCTGATGAAAATAGAGTTTTACAGTGAGCACATAGCCAATCTAACTTGTTCAAGTAGTGTTCATAGGACATTTCTTCATGGTTGTGTTCACAGCCTGTATCACAGTGTTAGTCTGGCATGCCAATGGGCCAGAGTGTCAGAAAGCTGCACAATGGCTGTATATTCAGGCCCTCTTCTCACTTTGGCATGAGCAGAAGTGTCTTGGTATCTTAGTGGTCCTAATTTGTGTGTGACATGCTGGTGTGTATCACTTTCATTTGCGATGAAGTGAATATCTCATAGTTGACGGGCAGCAGATGACGCTGTTGTTCTTCTTGTTGTTCGTATGATCAGCATGAGCAATGTGCTTAATAGTGAAAGGCTCCAAATGTAGTCATAACAAATTCCAGCAACCGAGGTCACTCTACCTGTCAGGCGAGGTGTGTATCCACATCTCCACTTGCCTTGACAAGGAGTGGAAGCCCATTTTCTAGGTCACTGTAACCTCCACTCCAAACTCATGGGTCGTCTTGCATGTATCACAACATAAGCTGTCTACTGAGACCAGAATCAAACTTTAAGGGCCAGGGGTTTGTGAGTTTTTGTGTAAAAGCCAGACAACCGATAGCTCTGCCATTTTTCAGCTCCTGGTTCCTTAATTTTCTTTCTGTACCTGTCAATATTTGTAAGGAACTTCCAAACATCCATTGTTAGCATGTTTTTTTCCCCTCATTTTCCTATTTTCCTTTAATATGTCAAAGATGCATATCTTAGACTGACTGGCACCTATTGACTGAACTATAATGAGCACGAGTGTGCCCTACCAATCATATCCTTAATTAATAAAAGAACATTTTAAAAATGAATAGACACTAAATGAATAAAGAAAGAAATCCACAATTAGTTTGATAAACCAGTAAAACTGATTAGATGTTAAGGGAAAGCAGGGATAAAAGAATAAAAAACTGATCGGGATGCAAATTGATAGTAAGCAAAGAACTGACAGTCAATCCAATGACTTACCGAAACACTTCAGTGCAATAACTTTGCCTGTAACACAACTTCCCCTAAAAAGAACAAAAGAGGTCAAATTAGAATAAGAAATGTATGTAGATATACTGTCATATAATTTGAAACACTGGACCTTAAACAGAGAAAGCAGCAAACTCTGCATAATCCATCATTCACTGCCTTCTGAAATTCCTGTTATTCTAAGCATGTCTGACATAAAATGATTAGTCTTTGAAATATGCTTACCACATTACACAGGAAAGCTGCTACAGCAGTCCTGGCCTAAGTATGGGATTTGAAAAGCTTTGTACAACCACAGCAGCCCGGCCTTCTCCAGTGAGACTAAAACTGAAAATTCTCACTATTTGAATGTTTTCAGAAAGTGCTTATTTTGTTTTATATGAAAACCGTACATAAAAGCAAGGACCTTATGAGTTATCTTAAAATCATCTTAGCTAAAAATCATACTCTGCAAATTACCTCTCTGTGGCATGATGAGCTGATATACTTAGGAGAGACATATCTTCAATTTCTAGTTCTAATGTATTTAACTGCTTATGTTACGACTCAGGCAAGTAGTAAATAGAAAGTTCTTAG
Organism: Erpetoichthys calabaricus; assembly: GCF_900747795.2. Lineage (NCBI taxonomy): Eukaryota > Metazoa > Chordata > Cladistia > Polypteriformes > Polypteridae > Erpetoichthys > Erpetoichthys calabaricus. The sequence continues at coordinate 149,106,146 of NC_041402.2, read as the reverse complement.
CAAGCCTGCTGCAACAGCTGAGAAAGATTTCAGATTTTGTGCTAAGAGAACAGTGAGATATTCAATTAGATTAGTTCAACTTTATTAATCCCATGGGAAAATTATATACACAATGCCTGAGACAGACTTTCATATGGGTTCTGCTCATGGTTCTGTAGCTATGTTGGCCTTATAGAACCTGAAGGAAATTTAGTTCTTTGCAACAGAATTAAATTTTCAAAGTTTCTAGATTGGCAGACTGACAAAACTACCACAATAGAATCAGTTAAAAACATAAGACATTTTATAGGGGAAGAAAAAAAGCTCTGTAGCATAACATTTTCACGCTCATTCCTGACACAACTGGACTCATGGTAGGAACCAGCCCTGGATGGTGGCCACTTAGGTACACAACACATAATTTAAAATCAATAATTAACCAACCGTGAACATCTTTTGAAGAAAAAAACAGTGTCCATAGGTAAAACCCCACATTCATAAAGGGACATGCCAACTGTGTAAAGTTACTGTCTGGGATCTGAGCAGAAGAAGCTGTTACCATGAATCTTCACCAGTAGAAGAAGCTAGCTCAGATTAATTCCAATTTTATTATGGCAAAAGTGTCAAAATGTCAGTGATGTGTATTTCAAAAACCTGACGTGCTAGCTTAATTCATATATGAAATCAGTGTAAAAAACGTAATAAAGAGATGCTCTGAAGTTCCCAGAAGCAAACAAAAAATATTTTTTTGTAGACCAGTGTTATCAGGAATGATGTATATAGAAAGTAAGTTTGTCCTGTGTCTGTTTAATAAAGTAAATCTCAGTCAGAAGGTTAGTGGTTGATGGTCCAATGAACACTTCAAACGGTCAAATTTCCCTCTCCACATCTTTAGTGTTTGACAAGAATTCTGAATGCAATGGGTGAGTTCTGCCTGAAAGGACGCTTGCTGATTGTTTGTTGAAGATAGATTTGATCGTTAAGACCTTACCATTCTTTTTCACATGTTGATTCATCTTATTTTTGTTGGTGTTTTTTTGTACCATTTCCAAATAAACCGAGACAGTCATGAATAAGACGCAGTACAGAATATGTTTTTCTAAAAGGTGATATCATTTAATTATGAATGGTAAGAAGACAGAAAAAAACATTGTCATTTCCTTTAGAAGATCAGTGCTGTGTTTTGAAGGAAGTAATTGTTTTGTTATTCCACAGATTTCTTAATGACTGCGCAACACAAAAAACATATTTCAGGTTAATAAATTAGAAACATATTATCTAGTAATCACTTTAAAGTCTTCAATCTCACCAAACTAAGAGAAAAAGAAGAGTTAGAGAGAAAAGAAAACACCACCTTATCCGCAGGTTTGGCATCAGTGGTTTTGACCCACTGAGGTAAGAAATTATTTTTAAAAAAATCAAGAAAATACTTGAAAAAGAACATTTGAAATTCTTGCATGCAGCACTGCCTGCTAGATGCGCCCAAGAAACAACATGTGAAGGCTGATTCTGCTTAGACACGGTGTACCTAAGCCCATCCAACCCGCGGTATCACTCCTTGTGTTCGCTTTGTGCATACGATTGTGTTTATGCTTTAATAGAAATCCTGAGCAGGGGGTCCTAGAATCTTTTATCTGCAGACAAAGCAGGCCAAAATGTACAAGTCATAAAGAAGATGGCGGACAAAGCATAGCAAATCACAAGTAGTTAAAAATAGCTCAGTCTTTGAAGATACATACAGTGCCTATAAAAAGTATTTACCCTCCTAGAATTTTTCAGATTTTACTGTTATACACCATTCAATTACAGTGAATTTATTTTTAACTTTTTTGACACTGACACTGATCAACAGAAAAGAGCCCTCTAATGTCAAAGTAAAGGGACATCTCTACAATTACTATTTTTACATTGTTTTTCATGCTTTATGTTATTTCTGTTAGTTTTGCTTGTAATGGTTGTCTGGAATATGTGTGTGTGTCACTGTGAGTTTGCACCATTCCCCATTCCTGATAATAGTGGAATGTCGTAATTTGTAAGGCCAGCCAATGGTACATAGGGAGGGGAGCACCTGGCTTGGAGGGCCCAACAGATTGTACGTGGAGGAGCCAACGAACGGTATGCAAATGGGTGGTGGGAAAAAGGAGAGAAGGAGCGCAGAGCCAAGAGAGAAGCGGACGCCATAAAAGGAAAAGGCAAGAGGAAAAGAGATTGACACCACATGGAAAACGTCAGGTGAACCCAGGTTCATTTCAGGACAAATTATTTTCCCTTTTTGGAGAAGATATTCGGGAGAGGACCTGACAGGCCAGCACAAGTGACAGTTGATCGGTACATTTCCCGGAACAGGAGGTATGGTTCGGGGCATCATTCTCCACCACAAACTGTAGATAGTCATCCCCAACAGAGAATATTTAAAGGACTACGAATACATTGATTTTTTCTTTTTCTCGTTATCATATTTATGTATTAGTGGCGTATGTGGTTAAGTGTTTTGTGTTGTGATTCGTGTGGGGAGGAAGTGCTGCAGCACGATAATATGTATATAGGGGTTTCTTGTTAAGTGTGTGTAATCTCTTCCAATAATCATTTTTTCACTTAACTCTACATGTACTGGTGTGGTTTCTGTACTGGGGCGGTGTAGTAGGAAAGTAGTGTTGGTCGCTCGCACTTCGGATTATTTCTTTTTTTTTTTTCCTTGCTGCCAGTCTATGATGACAGCGCATATTATAATCGTGCCAGCTCGGGGAGTGGTACATGCTTATGATTTGTTTTTGTGCTGTCATTCCTTGTACTTTATGGGTAGAACCCCAGCCTGAGGTCACTGCTGAGGGGTCCTTCTTCTGACTTTATTTTGCAGTCAGAAAGTGAGACCCAGCAGGCGATTGTTGAGTTTGTCTTGGAGTTTACTGTGAGTACTGGTATTTTGTGATTTTTCCAGCTTTTTGGATTTTTTTTTTTCTTTTGTTATTATTGGGTTGCTATTTTGAACATGTTCGCCTTCAGATTGCCCTTTTCAGCAAATACAATTTTTTTTCTATTTTTCTATGTTCTATTTTTCATTGTTGCCCTTTTGTACTTTGAACTTTTAAAAGCAGTTCTTCATTATGGGCCTAAGCAGGCCAAAACCTGCAGGTAGTAGTTGTTGGACTGGCTGCCTTGGAGTGAGACTATATCTGGGCAAAAAAAAACCAAAAAACAGAATGCACTGATTTTCAAATCTCATAAACCCAAATTTTACTCACAATAGAACATAGTAAACATATCAAATGTTTAAACTGAGAAAATGTACCATTTTAAGAAAAGAATAAGGTAATTTTGAATTTGATAGCAGCAATATGTCTCAAAAAAGTTAGGACAGTGCCATGTTTAACACTATATGGCATCTCCTCCTCTTTTTCCAACCGTCCATAAATGTCTGAGACCTGGGGAGACCATTTGCTGGAAGATGATGGCTTTTCTGGATCATGTTCTCACTTAACCTGCACTTGTGTATGGCACAGCGAGCTGTGTTCATAGACAGTGATTTCTGGAACTGTTCCTAAGCCCATGCAGTGATTTCCATGACAGAATCAGGCCTGTTTTTAATGCAGTGCCACCTGAAGGCCCAAAGATCATGGGCATCCAATACTGATTTTCGGCCTTGTCACTTGCGCACGGATACTTCTCCAGATTCTCTGAATCTTTTGATTATATTATGTACTGCAGATGATGAGATATTTAAAGTCTTCGTGATTTTATGTTGAAGAACATTATTCTAAAATTGTTCCATAATTTATAGAAGCAGTTTTTTGCAGATTAGTGAACTTCTGCCCATCTTTACTTGTGAGAGACTCTGCCTTTCTAAGATGCTCTTTTTATACCCAATCATGTTACTGATCAGTTCCACTTACTTTTCCAGCCTCTTGTTGCCCCCGTCCCAGCTTTTATGAGACGAGTTGCTGCCATCAAATTTGAAATGAGCTAATATTTTTTATGAAATAGTAAAATTTCTCACTTTCAACATCTGATATCTTTTCTATGTTCAGTTGTGAATAAAATATGGGTTTATGAGATTTGCAAATTCTTGCATTCTGTTATTCACATTTTACTTGTACACAGCATCCCAACTTTTTTGGAATTGGAGTTGTACATAAATCAGAGAAAAACATTACCCTAATAACTTTTAATCCAATCCTCCCCATCCTTACAGCCATCCTGCCTCTGCAAATGAGCTATGAACTCAGTAATTCAGTGTTACAGGCCTCCAGCAAACTCAAAAGCTAGTCAGATTTGAGTTTATAGACATTCTGCACTACCTTGTCATTGATGAATGCCTGTTGGAGTGAATTTTTTTTTCTAAAATTAATAGTCATGGATTTAGATTTCCTATTATATTAAGTTGTAGAAATGATTTATCACACAAGTTAACACAATCATCAATTATTGAATTATAGCATACTGTATTTCATTCTATTTTGCTCATTCCCACCAATTTCATTTGCCTAAACCAATAGCTAAACTGCACCAATATTGTCATCCAGGCAGTTCCTAAAATTGTCAAGATGTGTCTCGTACTAAACAAAAACAGTAATACAGTGATCCCTCGCTATATCGCGCTTCGCCTTTCGCGGCTTCACTCCATCGCGGATTTTATATGTAAGCATATTTAAATATATATCGCGGATTTTTCGCTGCTTCGCGGGTTTCTGCGGACAATGGGTCTTTTAATTTCTGGCACATGCTTCCTCAGTTGGTTTGCCCAGTTGATTTCATACAAGGGACGCTATTGGCAGATGGCTGAGAAACTACCCAACTTACTTTCTCTCTCTCTCTCTCTCTCTTGCGCTGACGTAGGGGGGTGTGAGCAGGGGGGCTGTGTGCAGCTGCTTCCTGAAGGACGTGCTGCACAGTGCTTCGCATACTTAAAAGCTCAAAGGGCACGTATTGATTTTTGACTTTGTTTTTCTGTGGCTCTCTCTCTGTCTCTTCCTGCTCCTGACAGAGGGGGTGCGAGCTGCCGCCTTCAACAGCTTTGTACCGGCGGTGCTTCGCATACTTAAAAGCCAAAAAGCCCTATTGATTTTTTTTTTTGACTGCTTGCTTTGCACTCCTTTGAAAAGGAAGATATGTTTGCATTCTTTTAATTGTGAGACAGAACTGTCATCTCTGTCTTGTCATGGAGCACAGTTTAAACTTTTGAAAAAGAGACAAATGTTTGTTTGCAGTGTTTGAATAACGTTCCTGTCTCTCTACAACCTCCTGTGTTTCTGCGCAAATCTGTGACCCAAGCATGACATTCTAAAAATAACCATATAAACATATGGTTTCTACTTCGCGGATTTTCCTATTTCGCGGGTGGCTCTGGAACGCAACCCCCGCGATGGAGGAGGGATTACTGTATCATGTATGTTTAGCAATCTGAGAGGTATTAAAAAATAATTCCTGGAACCAAATATTAATGTCTATGTAAATTAATGTAAAAAGCTTATTATATACATCTGCTTATTCATATACCAGTGTGTCACATTCTGCCTGCTCTTATGACTTTATCGTTATTTTAACTGCAAAGCTCTTTAGGGGTATATTTAAATTTTTTGGTTTACTTGTGACATTTTTGTAACTAGTTTTCAGGTTATTAACACTTTCTTAGCTATGAATGCTGTGCCACTTTCTAGATGTCTTGGCACTTCTGTTCATTTGTAGTGCAGCCACCATCTTGTATAAAGACAGCATTAAAAGCAGTTTGTTCTGACAATATTAATGAATCATTTTAAATTCCAAAGCCTCTCAAACCACTTCTTTCACAAATACTAACAGTTCTAATGGATTGATATACTAATTTGTCACATTGTGCCCTTCGCAAGTTGAACAGAGTTGCATTGAGTCTACAAATGTCTGCAGATTTTGACAATTTTTGTCTTGAGTTATGTGTAAAAATTAAGTTTGAGAATGTAGAGCAAGAGAGTAGTCAAAAGTTCAAAAGTTGTCAGAAGTAAAATCTAAAAGTCATGAAACACAAGAAAACATTCCATAGAATAAACTGGTTTCTGTTAAAAAAATGGTGTCAAATTAAAAGGGCATTATTGAGAAACAGATAATGTGACATGACGCTTAAGGACGAATGTCAGATATTTCCTACTTATTTTAGTGTGCTGCATTTTATTCATTTGTTCAAATCTACACATGAAAATAAACTGAACTTAACATTATTTTATTTTTTTTGCCATGCTATTATTTAACAGTGTAATTTGTTTCTTTCCTTTAAATAAGTGTATAAAAATATATTGTTTTATGTCTCTCTGTACAGTAGGAATTCTATAGTTGTCACATTTTGAAACATAAGTGACACATGATAAATGTCAATGTACTTAAAATTGTCATAATTCTTACATATATAGTTGATTATTAAATAAAAATAAACTGACATTACTGCCATGTAAGCGTACAGTCTGAATCAGTTAATCCATCAGTCCCCTGAGGGTTAAGTATTGAAAAGAAAGAATATACAATAAAAAATGTATCTATAGTCAATACTCTATTCCACAGAAAATTCCCTGCAGTACAGACTTATTAGTAAGCAATATAAAATAATTTACCTGAACTGCCAAATATTCTGTAGATCATTCTTGGCATCTGCATTAATTTGAACAAATCCATCCGTATAATTGGGCCCAATGTCTGTAAGATTTACTCCTTTGTGTTTTGTGAGCCTTTTGAGAGAAGAAGATCAAGTATGTATTATTACAGCATATAATTAACTAAATACTCTAAAAAATGTGCTGTCTCATAATCAGCCTATTGCTGTTCACTGCAATAAAAAAAGTTAAAGTGTGGTGCGGGATATCTCAGCGTCATGTTTAAGACAAGATGCCAGAACAATGAAGAGATGTAGATTTCAAGTTACGAATAATGTTATGTCCCTCTGTTCATAAATAAGTTAATAAATTAGCAAAGGTGCACACAAATTCACTTTCACTATTGTTTGTGGTTTGGATTTGGCGATACAATATTTTATCAAATAATTCAAATATACCACCTGCCATTATAAATAAATCAATACAGGTTATTAATGAAATAAAAATAATAGAAGATGGAAATATGATGGTATATACAGAGCAATGCACATTCACAAAATCATAAATATAACAGCTTGTTTTTTTTTCCTTTTTTCCATAAAGAAGGGCACAAACTTATGAATGATATCTTCCCTGCTCAATTTTTGTCTAAGGAGTTACTAAACAAAATACTACTCATTCAGAACTGGCTTTTAAATGCTTTTGGAAAACATTTGTTTTTTTCAGCCGATACTTTATTTCATAAGTTTCCAATGTCTTCTTGTTTTTAAATTGATTTGATCCTCTTCACAATTTGTTTTGCCTCACTACCCTAAAAGCCCCTGTTCTTCAGTGAGGGGATGGATTTGTGCGTTTGTGCCTCATACTGTTTAAAGCTTTACTTTACTTTACTTAAGCAAGATAAACAAATTGCTTATAAATATGGTTTCTCCTTCTTGGGCACCTTGCTGTCATTTAGTAAGGATTGACTCAATGCAATGCCCAAGCCCAGGCATAGGGCACTATGACAAGTTCACTGATAAATCCAAATATACAATATATAAATTACAATTTACAAAAAGCATACACATAAACACAAAGATTTGCTTAAACAAACAGTAGTACTAGGGTGTTGTACCGTGTTAGCCATTATGAATGTAGAGAAAAGCCAAGCAAAATGACACCTTTTATTGGCTAACTAAAAAGATTACAATATGCAAGCTTTCGAGGCAAGTCAGGCCCCTTCTTCAGGCAAGATGTAGGGGCCTGACTTGCCTCGAAAGCTTGCATATTGTAATCTTTTTAGTTAGCCAATAAAAGGTGTCATTTTGCTTGGCTTTTCTCTTAAACAAACAGGAAAACAAAGTGGTTTAAAACTGATTAACATAAGCAGAATACATTCATTATTTCACTATGGCCAGTTTACAAAGGAGGAGAGAAATAAAAAACTCTAGTTAGCAACATTCCTGGAGAAATAAACTTCTGCGGAGGTCCATGGTTAGTTATAATGGGCAAAGATAATAACCTGCATTACCGAGCTCTGATAAAGAGTTAGGCCGGAGTTATACTTCATGCGACGTGACGCACGCTGCAGCGGATGCTCCTGCTACGCAAGCGTTGAAGTTTTTATACTTGAGCGCGTACTTTACGTAAATCTGGAGGAATTAGCCAGGTGGCAGTGCGAGATATTATCACGGTGAGAACATGTTCGGCTTCTCTGTGTTGTGAATTGCCTAGAACACCCATTAAATTCTGAAGACACCTTACCGCAATATCTCTGAAAAGGATGTTTATTGATTAAATCCAGGGATGTGTCCATTCCAGCAAGCATTGGGCATGAGTGAGAAACAATCCCTGGACGATGCCTCGGCTCATCGCAAGGTGAATACAAGCACACACATACACTAGCGTCATTTTAGTGGCACCAAATCCCCAAATCTGCATATCTTTGGAAGGAAACCGGAGCTCACTGAGGAAACACAGCAGGAAAATGTGTAAACTCCAGGCAGGGAATATCAGCGACGTGACTTCTTGCAAGACAGGAGCGCTAACGCTCCGCCACTGTGTCACCCGTGTGTGTAATTATAATAATAATAATTATTTGCATTTATATAGCACTTTTCTCACTACTCAAAGCGCTCAGCAATTGCAGGTTAAAGGCCTTGCTGAAGGGCCCAACAGAGCAGAGTCCCTTTTGGCATTTACGGGATTAGAACCGGCAACCTTCCGATTGCCAGTGCATATCCCTAACCTCAGAGCCACCACTCCGTCCTATTAACAGTATTCATTATTTAAATGAAATTACCGATTTATCTGTAAAATGTAATATACATACTTTAATGCTTTTCATCATGAAAGTGATATCAAGTATAAATCTAAGGATTCTAAATGTGCAGAGAGTTAGAATATCATACATTTAATGCGCTCAGTGTGGATCTATTGCTGGCGATTGGCTACTGTCAAGTGCAGAGGAAGCCCTAGAAAAAAAGGTGGCACAGTATGTGAGAATTTTAAAACGTATCGTGTCATTATGATCGGGAATATGCGACGCTTGAATATAAAAGCACCATGAATACATCTGTATGTCGGCATTTTGCTTCACCACATCGAATCATTTATCAAATATCGAAGCGCGCACAATGATCTTGTAGGATCCGCAAAGCTGCTTTCTGTCACATGTAGATAGTAAACAGAGACTCTGACGTCACATTCCAACTTTTAGCACACTGCGCCCCCCCGACTTTTTGCTGGTACTGCAACTCGCACACGCGTCGCATTAATTTCTGAGGACCTGCTCAGAGGACACATCAAATGAACGCTCAGACCGCGTGGCGGCCATGATGCGGGCGCGTACGCGTTCTGAGCGTGAAGTATAAATGAGCCCTTACAAGGGCAGCCCCACGTGGTGACACCAGTACTGCCTACCTACATCAAATTAAACACAGTGTCAGTTTTTCTATGTCCACTGCTGAAACCTGATAAGGTTTAAGGTATCCCTACTAGTCTCCTATTACTTTTTGTGTCATTATTTTTTCAAGGTTTATGCATTAATTGTTCACTTTAGAAAAGAGTATGTCTTTTAGTTTTAGGAATTTGCCACAGCATGGAATTTCATCATTAAAACAATAATATTAATGGCAAATAACAAGACCAGGCATTAACTCTGACAGTAATGGGCAAGGCATTACACTTCAAACCAGATATTTACAGATTTAATCCCTGCCTATAAACTTGAGCAAATCATTGATCTCACTTGTAATCCATTTATAAACAATAAGAAAATGTATACATGACGTAACATTCAGGGGCATTTAGAGAGCAGTTTGAAAGTGTGAGCATTCAGATTTTCAAAAAAATTCAAATTTTCTAACCACTTCATCAGAGATTGTACACAAAATATGTTTTTAATACCATTTTACATTACCTTGTGACTGAAATTGCATTCATAGACAGCAGATTCCAACTCAAGTGATGTAAAGACTCACATGCTATTGTTACTTGTTGTTGGATGTGGAGGGTCTGTGGCCATTCAGACTTCTTAAACATAATTTTTTTCAAAGAAGTACTCAATGGAGATTTAAAATCTGTGCTGTTGTCTCAGGTTAATATTGTTTGCTGCATTCAAACATGACAGTGGATCAATGCGACCCTTTGCTAATTACTTGTATCAGAATAATACTGAATAATTATAATCTTAATATAAGACAGCCATATGGCTATTTTTAGTGTAATGGAAATACTGAGTACACATTTAGTCACTGCAGCATGTGTCACCGAGCTAACTTTCATATATGTCTACATAAGTTAAGTTGAATTTATTTTTAGTTTTAATGATCATCTTGACACGTGTCACTTACTTGCTTTGATTTCAAGGAGAAGGAGAAGTGAGCTGTTGTAACTACAGGGTTGCTCGAGATGCCATGCAGCTGTAAAGACAAGCTTAGGGTATGGCTGAGACAGAAGCCAGACTGTTAGTGTGCAAAAATCCCTGTTTCACGTTCAAGCTGGGCAAGGAACACCCAGTGGGTTTATTGCGCATGAACAGCCAGCGTGCTCACAGACTGTATACTTGTTTGCGCTCTCTGTACAGTGTTTGATTGTAAACTCACTGTTTCTGAATGAGTTATTAATATTATTCACTGTTTAAGGGCAATGAGCTGTACTTTACCTTGTTCTGTTCTAAGATGCTAATTATGACATGTTTTGAGCATACAGAATTGTAAAAAAAACGTAAAACATTTTTCTTTTTTTACACAAACGCCATCTTGGGCCTGCGTTTGGAAATTGGGGTAAAAGTGCCATCTATTGGTTGGCTTAATTGAGAGACAGCATTTCAAGTTTAAGTAACTAAAAATGTAGTGGTTGTAATTACTCTATAATCTATAATGTTTCGGTTTTGCTATTTTGATTGTTTATCTTTGATATGCACTCCATTGGTACTTAAGTACTTAATATATTTCTTTCTTTCTTTCTCTATTTCTGTTTAGATATCGATCACATAACACATCTGTCTGTTATAGTGTTCGATGCAGAGCCTGGAAGGGTGCTCAGAATACTCTTTGGAGTAGCTGCTGTTTTTCTTAACTGAAGAATTAGGCCAGCTGGTGCACAATCAGCCCAGTAACGTACAACTGTCCCTCACAGTTTACATATAACGAGATCCACCCATGTATTGTGATGGTACAATCAATAAATTATACCACTACTACTGTATTGAATACATAGAGAATATCATTATCTGTGAATTAAATAAATAAATGCACATATAATGTCATAACTTTCTTACATGGTAACACTCACTCAGCCAGGCCTGCATGTCACCCCCACCCCATCACATGTTCTGCAGTGAGGTGTATTTGCTTCAGCATTCACAGCAGCAGGAGTTTAATTTTTTTACTAGCAGAAGCGACTATCCATCCATCCATTATGCAACCCGCTATATCCTAACTACAGAGTCAGAGGGGTCTGCTGGAGCCAATCCCAGCCAACACAGGGTGCAAGGCAGGAAACAAACCCCGGGCAGGGCGCCAGCCCATCGCAGGGTGCGTGCACACACACACACACACACACACAACAATTTAGAATCGCCAATGCACCTAACCTGCATGTCTTTGGACTTTGGGAGGAAACCCACGCAGACACGGGGAGAACATGCAAACTCCACGCAGGGAGGACCCGGGAAGCGAACCCAGGTTGAAGCAACTATTGAACAAGTAAAACTAACAAAAAAATATAAATTATACAAGCTGAAATAACCGCTTTCAAAGTGAAATCGAAACAGCCAACTTATTTGTATTTGAAGTCACACAGAATATTTCCCTGTTTCAAGACAGATAAGTTTACAGACTGGCTGTTGCTCCTCAATAGGACTTCTTGCCGTTTCAAAAACACGTACAGCACACCAAATTCAAAATTTAGTAAATATTGAAGTGTACTGGCAAATTTCATTGAATAATAACGGTGTTTGAACAAAAATTGTTCCACTGGTTGTGGCGTAGCTACAATGGGGTGCAATGCACCCGGGCCTCGGGAGGGCCCATCAGGCCTCTTTTTTTTTTTTTTTTTGCGGCGTGACAATGCAGCAGCAATAAAGGGAAAATTCGAGACATTTGAAACAGTGATTCTTTTGGTTCTTGAAACCAGAGTTGTGACAGCCATAAACGTTGTGTCAACGTTACTGGAAGCAGAACAGCAAGATTTGAGCAAAGCTGTGACCCACTTGGAACGTGTCTACAATGAAATAAACGACCTGAGGAATGATTTTGAAGGGGTCAAAAACGAGGCTGTAAGAATGGCTCAAGGATGGGGTATTAATCCTGAATTTAAGCCAAAAAGATCGCGAGCTGTTAGGAGACATTTTGATGAACTTGCAAGAGATGAAAGAATTGAGGGTGCAGAAAAGAATTTTGAAATTTTAGTTTTTAACAAAACGCTTGATATCATTATTTCTCAACTTCGTACGAGGTTTCTTGCCCATCAGAAGATTGCAGACTTGTTTAAGTCAGTGACGCCCAAGTTCATGTCTCAAGCTGATGACCAAGAGCTATATGATGCCTCTATAAAGTTAGTGAATATGTATTCAAAGGACATAACTGCAGACTATTGCACCGAAGTATTGTCCTTCAAAAATGCGTTCAAACAAGATTTATGTCGAATGAAAAGTGTCCGTGATTTGGCTGATTTTTTGATTGTGGAAAATTACTTATCATCATCAAGTTTTCCAAATGTAGTCACAGTTCTGATCTTGTTTCTGACATTGCCAATCACTGTATGTTCAGCAGAGCGCACATTTTCAAAATTGAAGATTATAAAGAATTATTTGCGGAGTACAATGACAGAGATGAGACTTTCTGCATTCGCTGTGCTATCGACTGAAAGTCGACGAGCCATGAAATTGGACACCAATGAGCTTGTAGCAGAATTTGCAAGAAAGAAAGCAAGAAAACAAAAATTCTGATGTGTGCAGACAGTGCATGGTCAGGTAACTCACTTGTCAGGTTATCAGTCACGTATTAGTATTACATGTACTTAATTTATGATATCATAATAATCATAACAATGGTATTCAGTGTATGTAAGTTTGTATAACAATTTTTATTGACAAAATATAAAGAGATGAGAGATTAAAATTGTCTGATTTTTACATAATTATAGACGTTCCGTACTTCCGTATTGTATGGGATTGGGACAATTTCGTATTTCGGCGCCCCTGTCTGTCCCATTTGCCGTTGCCGTGAGGCCTGAGCCCCTGACGAATATTGAACGGAATGCTGAAATGCTCGTTATATTCCGTATTGAAAGTTTTATCCGTCGTGATTTTGATATGTAAACATAGATAATCCTTTATTTTTATTGTTCTATAGTACCGGCTAAGACAACAGACGAGTACAGTGTATATACACTATTAGGCAATAACGCCAAGTCGCCAACACACGTCTGTTTTTACGCTTTACAAAACAAAACTATATTTTTCTCCGAACATCGTTTTTAATGGTTTCCTTCTCAATCTATCTTGTCTTCAAGCATTTCAGCAGCGAGAGCTCCCCCTCCAGAGCGCGAGCGCATGAAGCGCACAGGTTTGGGGGCCCATTCAATGATGATTGCACCCGGGCCCCTGTGAACCTTGCTACGCCGTTGTCCACTGGGAGTTGAGTTGTTTCATGTAGTCAGACAGATAGAAGGACAGACTGACAGACAGACAGACATGCCTATTATGGTGGGTGCTTTTTGATTAATATGCAGACATACCTAAAAATATGAATGTGAGCCGTTGTAAATATATCCTCACATATTGTATTTAAACACAACATGCATGCCAAAAATTCCCTTTGAGTAAAATGTAAGGTTTCTGGATAATTTAATATATTAATCTCCTTCTGGACACCACTTGGAAGGAATATAGCATATTGGTAAGTTTGGGGTTAGTGGTAGAGTTAGGTGCTACATTTTGCTACATTTGATTAACACTGCTAACAATAAACACTGCCCTCACCCACATGGAAAGAGGAAATACATATGTAAGAATGCAGTTCATAGAGTACAGCTCGGCATTCAACACCATCATCCCCTCAAAACTCGTCTTGAAGCTTGACGACCTTGGGTTGGGGACGACCATCTGCAGATGGATTTTCTCTTTCCTCACAAACAGGCCCCAGGTGGTGAGAGTCAGCAAACACACATCCTCATCACTCATTTTAAACACAGGAGCGCCGCCAGGGCTGTGTGCTTAGCCCCCTCTCGTATTCCTTGTTCACCCACAACTGTGTTGCAAAACACGGCACAAACACAATCATCAAGTTTGCAGACGACACAACCATCATAGGCCTTATCACTGACAATGATGAGACGGCCTACAGAGAGGAGGTGCTGGCATTGAGTAATTGGTGCCTGGATAACAACTTGTCTCTTAACGTCAGCAAAACCAAGGAGATGATCGTGGACTATCGGAAACAGCAAGGCGGAGAACACCAGGCCATCTATATCAGCGGCGTAGAAGTTGAAAGGGTTAACAGCTTCAAGTTCCTCGGAGTAAACATCACCGAGGATCTCTCATGGACCCTTCACATAGACACTGTAGTTAAGAAATCTCGCCAGCGGCTCTACTTCCTGAGGAGGCTGAGGAAGTTTGGCATGAATGCCAACATCACCTCAAACTTTTACAGGAGTGTGGTTGAGAGTCTGCTGACGGGCTGCATTACCGTCTGGTATGGGAGCTGCTCTGCCAGCAGCCGGAAATCACTACAGAGAGTGGTGAAGGCAGCAGAGCACATCACGGGCAAGAGTCTCCCTGCCATTGAAGACATTTAACTCCATCGGTGCTTGCGTAAGACAAGCAGCATCATAAAGGACCACAGTCATCCATCACACCAGCTGTTCTCCTTGTTACCGTCTGGCAGACGATACAGGAGTCTGGCTGCTCGGACTACAAGACTTAAGAACAGTTTTTACCACCAGGCCATTCGACTCCTCAACAGCAACACCTGAACACTTACATACACTTACATTACACCTACATTGCATTACATCTACATTGCACTACTCACACACAAACTGTACCTGCACACACTCTGAATACTGACTGGAACATGCATCTGCACTTTATGGAATATGCATCTGTACTTATAAAACATTATCTGTGCAATAACTGTCATTTGTACTTGCTGCTCATTCAACTCATATTGCTTTATAACTTCTTTTAAAACATACACATTTAATTTTATATGGCTAGTCTATTTTTTTAATTATTTTTTTGCTTTATTGGATCTAGGCTGAGTGACTTGTTTGTCTCGTCATACACATTTCATTGTATGTTGACCCTGTGTTAACCTATATATGACAAAAAAACCTAAACCTAACCTAACCACTGTAAAAATATCTCTGATGGCAAATAGTACATTTATATTGAAGTACATACAGTATAGTTTCTAAATTTGGTCTGGACTATAGAGTGGTTCTTTGATTTTTAAAGAAGAGACTGACTTTTATCTTCATATTTAGGTACAACAATCAAATGTTTTCTATTTAGTAAAACATTTTCCAAGGCAGTATAATAGTTTCAGTGTTTAGTGCTGTCCCAGGCACTAACTATATGGGTTTGTCACAAGCCCCCTAAAGGTCATGCTCTTCTCATTGTACTTGTGTATCCTCCCACATCTCAAAGACATGCACAGATTGATGGGTGACTCCACATTTCTATAAAGCACACACCTGCACATTTAGAGTGCTCTAATTTGGAGTGACGTATATCCTATGAGTGGTCTTGCCCCTATTTCTTCTGTAATCTCACTTTGTACTAAATGGGGTGGATTCAGGAAATTTATGTAGAGACAGATTCATGTTATGCTTTGTTTTATGCTACTACATGTTTTTTAAAATCTCAATATCATCATTTCAGCGGTTCTTTTGACATACAAAGGAGAAGTACGCTAAATGGCCTAGTAAAGTAAACTGATGTCATATGTATGGGTTTGTTGCAAAAATTAAAGTTGACTTCAGTGGAGGCACAGGGAAAGTATTTTAAAGTTAACACCACATCTCTTTCATGTATGTATCAAGGCTTGCTGCCCAGAAGATCTTTTAAAATTGTGCAGGTCTTTACCAGCTTGTGACCAAGGCACACCAGTTCAGCCAAAGGATGAAGATTCTTCAATGTTTCCAATTTTTTCATCTTAGCGACAGTAAATAGGGAATTCTGCATTGGTTCTCATGTACCCATTTATTATTTGTTTCTATTCTCTTATATTTGTATTAACATGATGCTTCCTTAAATTAGTTGAAGTTCAAACCACATCAATCGAATCATACTGTTTTAAAAATCGTTGCAAAAGAATTGGGTGACGTGATTTAAAAATGACAGTTTGTGTAATGACATATGTGCCTCAGAAGAGAGTTTTCTTTTTCTTTTTCATCTTACGCATTCTGGAAGGATTGGCACTCCAGCCACTGTAAGAAAACCTCACACTGTTCCAGTGTGGTGCTGAGGTGTCACTGGCTGCACTCGGGTGGATTCCAGTCCAGGAGATTCGTCGTGTAGTGGATGTGGCTAGCAGCGCATGCTCCCAATCCTTACGCATTCATTCAAAGAGAGACGGTTTACTGTATTAGCACATTGGTATAATTTTGCCATGCACACAAAGAACTATATTAATTTTGAATTGGTCTGGTTGAAGATGTTGGGTTTCCTGCCTCTACCATACAGTATAAGGAGGCAACTTTATATGTGAGTGGCAAGCTTTTTTTTTTTTAAACCTGGGCATTTGAATTTTAATTAGGTATATGCAAGATCTTTCAGCATTCAAGTCAACCTGGTTGTTTCTGGATTATGGACTAGGGGCTAATGGCTAACTGCATATTTGGATGCAATTACAAAATGACTGCATGTGTTCAATCTCTCATGATGTGCGTGGGGAGAAGGTTGCTGCAGGCACCAAAGTCATCAGCAAGGAAGATTCTGTTGAGAATGAAACTCCTTAATATATTTATATTATAACTAGCCAACCATTTCTACAGATCTGATTGTAAAAAATATCCTGTTCCAAATCCTATTTTCCCTTTCTGCCAGTTTTCCAAATGAATAGACATTTCAGTAAAAATCCACAATTAAATGATTAGCTGCCGGGCAGATTCTTTTGTTGAGTCTTTATCTCGGTGGTTCACAATTTTGACTGTTTTCTAGTCATCCTTTTTCCCTTTTTTTGATATATTGTTGACATGCAGCCTGGCAGTTGCTTAACTGAAGGGCAAACAAATAAATAAAAAGTAATGGATCACACCTGGAGGTCTATAAAGGTCAATACTCTGTGTTTTTAGCTGTTGATACTTTAAGTACAGTAGAATAGAGCATAACAAAAAGTTTTTAAACTTTTAGTATAAAAGTAATCAATCTACATTTAATAAGCAAAATTACAGAGGAGAGTACAAAAGACAGAAGTAATGCAAAACCTAAAGTCGGCAATGTACTGAACATAAGAGTAAAGTAACAGTTTTAAGTATGATAAAGTCAAAAGGACCAAAAAATATTAGAATTATGTCACAGTAAAATCACATGAGGCAAAAGTGTGCATCGATCCGGTGCCGCTAAGATTCACACTGTCAAAGAGACAGTGATTTATTTATTTGTTTGGTGGAAATTCCAGGGACGCACCCAGCTTTGGCCCGACCCACACATATTCACAAGCAGAGACACAAAACCAACAAATGAATAAAAAAATAATATATGAAATGAAAACCCAATACAAAACAACAACAATCAGACAAACCTCCCCTTTCCCCTATGGTGATACAGTTGTAACATAACAATGAACCACAACAATAAACACTCACGACAACTTCCTTATACAGTCCAATACAGCATAAGCAGGTGAAATGGTATGGTGTGAAGATGTGAATCCCGAGAACAGCTTCCGTAGAAAATGAGTGAAACAATCCTACCGGTAGACCTGAGCGATGATGGATGAGATTTGCAGGAGTGCTCCTTTTGAAGACGCACAACGATTAATCCACCACTATACACACGACAGCAGGCACAAGACAGTCCATTCCTCCTAACGGGAAACAATCCAGGGTACAAATGACTTTTTAGACGACACGTTGGATAGGATACACAAAAACACCGATCTCTTGTTGCTCCATCAAGCCCCCCTTTTCAACTTTCCCGCTGGCCTCTTTCATTCCCAGCAGCCCCTACTTCCTTTCCAGTCATCCTATGCAGGTAATTCCCCTTAGGCTGCTGGGAAATGGAGTTCTTCCCATGGTCGCACTGCTACAAGTGCATTGACAAATATGTACAGGAAAAATGCACGCAGCTGGTACTCCTTCTTTGGGGTTAGTTTTGCTTGATAGAAAGATATTTTTTATAAAATAATATAAATGAAATGTACATAATTAGTAGCTAAATTAGACAAATGAAGAGGGACTACAAACCCATGTAAATAAAAGGTTCTATAATTGTACTGTGCAATTTATTCCGCTCATTACAATATAACTCCTGGCAGCAAGTAAAAGTGGCACCCGTCCATATGTCAGCATTAACTGTTACAAGCAGGAATTAATCTGGAGATATGTTGATTTGGATGTAGGGGTGGGTAGTATGGCCAAATGTCCATGTCAGGTATTAGATATCAGCAAAATGTATTTGTATATAGTTTTTAACTAAATATTTTATTTTTTTAACAAATAATGCACATTTTTATAATTAAGTCTGCACATAGGTGCAGCACTTAATCTGTACATTCTCTGTAGATTATCTATACAACTCTTTACAGTACATTGTCAACGTCTGTAACGCTCTCCTGTCTAAATGGATTAAATTCTCTTCCTGCTTCAAATCACCAGCTTTAAACATACATACATGGTCAAATGCAGTTAATTCAATGCAAAATAGTTGGGGTTCGAAGCTAGCATTGACTCAAACAAGTTGAGTTGCACTGTTCTTTGATCAGTATCTTTAAAGGGATAGACTATTTGTTACACACTGTTCATGTACAATACACATCCATACACAAAAACTTTACCTTTAAAGTATTACTACATTTACATAAAATACATCTCCTGTTTCTTTCTGCACGTACAACATTTTTAAAGAGGCAGGCTCATGTATTATACATAAGATCACAAACAAGACAATACATAATTGCACTAACATAAAATAACATCTGTAAGGGTGGACTCTTGTGAAGGCAAAAAGAACTTCAGGAGGATATCTATATGTGCTTCAGTGACTAGAGCAAGGCATTAGTTTGTGTGAATCATCAGATAATCTGGATCATCCTACGAAGCACGAATGTACCAGAAAATTGGTTCTCAGGCACACTCTCTACAAATGCAGAAGTTCGAACAGAACAAGGGACAGTAAGGTTCAAAATTTGTAGGGACATAAGACAAGGCTGCATACTGTCTCTGTAGCCATTCAATTCAAAAGCAAAAAAGACTGTCCAGAAAGCGGGGCTATATGAAAAAAGGGTATGTAAATCAGCAGACCACTCATCAAATGTTGATACTACTATACTTGCTGAAAGCAAGTTCTGCTTTCCAAGTTCAAATAAGCTTGAAAATGGGTTTTCACGTTAACATGAAAAAATACTTCACACTTGAAGGAAAACTTCACACTTGAAGGAGAAGTAACAGAAATAGTATGTACTGTAATTTCATCCTACTCAGATCAATTATCAATAACAAAGTGACAAGCAGCCAAGACACCTAATGCAAATTGCTCAGGGCCAAACCGTCATAAAGAGTTTGAACAAAATTCTCAAGTGTAGGGATGTGACTCTGCAGACAAAAGTCTGACTTGATGAAGCCATGGTATTCTCAGTTTCATCATTTGGATGCAAGAGTTGAGAAAATGAAAATGATGTACAGGAAGAAAATTAAGGCCTTTGAACTGTGATGCTGATGAAGAATCCTGCGCATACCCAGGACAGCCCAGAAAAGAAATGTATGTGTATTGCAGCAGATCAAATTAAAGTTGTCAATGGAAGCTCAAATGACAAGACTTTGACTCTCTTACTTCAGGCACATCATGCAGAGAGAACAGTGGCTGGAAAAGAACATCATGCTTGGTCAATGCAAAAGAGGAAGACATGCAACACAGTAGTTGGACAAAGTTTCAACAGCCATGGTTGCCCCACTATCAAATCTTAGCTGGCTGACAGAAGACTGAACAGATTTCAGGGCAACAATCCATAGATTAGCCATGAGTCAACATCAATTTATTGGCACTTAAATAACTAGCTAAAAAGAAAACGTCACACTCTAATTCAGTCAATGTCACATTTCTGGAGATCTAGGCCAATTCCCTCTCCTATGGAGTCTTGGGCATCACTGCTATTTATTCTGAACTGCTGGGATAGGCTTTAGCTTCCCTACAACTCTGCCCTGGATAAGTGGGTTAGGAAGATGGATGGATGTCTCCATTTAAAATGTTTTTCAGACTAAACATATTCTGACTCATGGACCTGAAGCCCTTTTAGATAGCCTCTCTAGTTTTTACCCAATTCAGAAGTGATAATGGTCAGTCCTCTCACAGGTCAGTGCTAGAATGCTATATAGAGCTTTTATGGCCTTTTATTCTTTTCAAGTTAATTTTTGTTTCTTTGCCCATCTACATTGAGGAAAATTTTGGCATGTACAGTGAATGCACATTAAATGCTACCAGGTTAACTATAAGGAAGAAACAAGTGGATAGCCACCTGTTAAAATAATGCAAGTCTTTGTAAGTTTAATACTAAGAGAAAAAGCAATAAGAAAGGTGGGGGCCTAGAGGAATGTTAAAGGTATCAGAGAAGGATAAAGTTATTTTGGAAATAATAAGTCATTGTCACAAGAAGAGGAGACTAGTATTTTATCCAGCTGGAAAGCTACAAGCTGGGAGGCACACATTGGGTGCAGGCATACAAACACTGGAAATGTTAGTCAGGAACAAACAGAAGCTTATAGCAAAGGATGGCCAGGTAACAAATATAAATCACTGTGGGCAGAAATGCTACTGTACTTAAGTTTCATCTGCTTAATCTGCAAAGAGAAAAGTCTACAGGTATACAATCTGCAGAACAAAAAGCATCATTTAATTTTCAGTTATACTTTAATAAAAACAAATGTTAAGAGTCTATGGAGACTCCACCTGTGAAATGTGTCTGCCACAAATTGAGGACTTACCCTAAGGACAAAGGTAGAGACAGGATGGTGATTGTTAATCAACATGCAACTGTAACACACAGGATTTAGGATTTAAAAACTTAAGCAGGTCACATCTAGACCCAGTAGATTCAGTTATTTGACCATCAAGCAAGCATACACCTTACACATCTCGTCCTGAAGAGGGTGGTGGTCTCCCTGTCTATAAGATGAAACTCTCCCTACAGATTTGGATGAGCTCCTGCCAAGAGTATGAATGACTGCTGCTATCATCATCCACAGTGGAATAAATGACTCAGGTAACATTATACTTCTAGTGATACTTAAAGTAAAAGGCTTCAGGGCTGAACTGATAAAGTAATCTTCTAAAAATGGTGCCACTGTGACATGTTAATCCAGCTAAAAGTAGGGGAAAAGCAGAAGGTTAAATGCTTGACTCCAATCTCGAACATGCTTTAGGGTGCAGTGAGTTACCTGGAAGAACCGATGGAAACTGTAATTTTTAAAAAAAGGCTGCATTTGAAATGGAAGGCAATGAAGTACAACAAAGGCTTAAGCCTGTAAGTATTGTTGAGATGAGGTCTGGTTATAAACACCAAAACCTCAAAGTGAAATGAAATATAATATTTTAATAACTAGCCGACAGGACATATGTAAGCACTAAAAATAGTAATATATTATAAATAGCTTATTTAAATAGAAAAGTATTTAATATAAAATACATATGCTGAAGGTATGTAAATGGTACCTTGAGGTTATTTTTGGGGGTGTGATTGACATGACTATAAACTGAACAAATGAGCCAAATGGACAAAATACAAAAATGAAAAAAACAGGCAAAACCAACAGCCATTCAAGGTCAAACTACAGTGGATTCTGAAAGTATTTAGGCCCCATTGTTTTCTTCATATTTTAATTTTAAATGCATATATTTGAATTTTTGCCCATCAATCGATACTAAATAACCATAATAAAGTGAAAACATGTTTTCAGAAAATTCAAAAAGAAAAATCAAAAAGTAAAATTTCCAAATTGTGGTCAGGTGCATTCTTTTTTACTTTAATTGTCTTGAGATGTGTCTAGAACATCAGTCAACCTGTCCTGTGTATATAATATCTCAATAGTCACACTGCATGTCAGAACAAAAACCAAGCCATAAAGTCAAAGAAACATTCTGCAGACTTCTGTCAGCAGCGGATCTACCATTAGGGTGTTTTAGGTCCATTCCCAGTGGCCAGTGATGGCAAGGTGCCTTTTCACAAATCCACCCTTCTCCGGAGTGATGAAACCAATGAATGTTTGTTTGCCGAAATGACCAAAGGCAGGGTTTATAAAACGTTCAAGTCTATACCTGAAAACGCAAGAGTGGGAAGTATAACACATAATGAATCTTCTAGGTGTCCATGCAGTTCATCAATAAAAGTAAGAAGCTAAGTCATCCAGGGGGAAAAGAGAGTCTTAATTCAAGTTTGACTTCTGCAATAAATTTGTGAGGAGGCACACATCAAGGCAAGAGTATAAAACCATTTCTAAAGCTATGAGTGTTCCCTGAAGTACAATGGTCTCAATAATTGTGAAATGGAAGAAGTTTGGAATCACCAAGACCCTTGCAAGAGTTGGCCGTCCAGCCAAACAGAGTAGCCGAGCCAGAAGTTCACTCTGTCAGAGCTTCAGAAGTCATCTGCTGAGACAGAAGAACCTGTTGGAAGGATGACCATCTCAGCAACACTTTATCAATCAGGCATTTATTCTAAAATGGCTAACTCCCACTTGAAGTTTTGAAAGTAGAAGCAGAAAGATTGTTGGGTTTGATGAGTCGAAAAATTGAGCTCTTTGAGAAGAACTCCACAAGCAGTATGTCTGGCAAAAGATCAGGCACAGCTCATCACTTGTTCAATATCATCCCTATGGTGAAGTAAGGTGGTGGAGCAATTGTAAAGAGACTTGAAGATGGCAGTTTACAGATGTTTCCCATCCAAAGAAATGGAGCTTGACAGGATGTGCCAGGAAGAATGAGATAAACTGCCCAAATCCCATTACCCAAGAAGACTCAAAGCTGTAATTGCTACCAAAGGGGCCTTTAAAAAGTACTGAATTCAGGATCTAGATATTTACTGTATATGAATAAGAGCTGTCAGTTTTTTATTTTTAATAAATTTGCAAACCTTTTTGAAAACATGTTTTCACTTTCTCATTTTGAGATATTGAGTGTATATTGATGGTCAAAAATGGAAAATTAATCCATTTAAAATTAAATCTACAACACAATAACGTGTGCAGAATTTTAGTAATCCACTGTATACGTGGTTTAACCCTCACTGACATGTAGTTTGCCTACCACACTTATCCATAGGGTTGTACACTGCATATTTCCTTCCTTTTTGCTCTCTAGCATCACTTTATCACACCAGTCATACTCTTGCCAACACCTAGCTCCATGTACTCCTGTCTGATGACTAGAAGGACCTTTTAAGCCCACACCAATATCTACTTCTGGGGGTGGCCTTAAGACTTTTCATGGGGCAAGATTATAAAACATCACCAGGCAGCCCAAGGTTTTACCACAATTTTGAACAGCACATTTCCTTTACAGAGACAGGCCTACCTCAAGTTGTCTAGAAGCTGTCTTCTGCCCAAATGCTTTGTACTGGTGTCCCAGGAATATATAAAAAAAAGTGCAAAATAGAAAACATTTGCACAAAAACAGAAGCATTTCAATCATCATGAACTGTTATTGATCTTCCATCTATTTTATATCTATTTCTGGCATACTGTACTCAATGTTAGTGCTAAATTGTCAAATCGCTACTCCTGTCCATGGAGGCAATCTGAAAAGTACTGGTGCCAGTAGCGTTCAAAGATTACATTTTTTTATTAGATGGCCGAAAAAGTACTTACATTTTTGGTGTTGTAGTCATAGTTTGGAACCACTTGTTTTCAGTTTTTGGACATGGTGTATGCTTGTGCTTTGTGTTTTGTAATACTTAAGTTATTGTATCATTATTCTGAAAACCCTATTTCATTCTATTTCATTCTCTGAATGCTCATCACCATTATATGACTTTTTTTGTACAGCTGCAGCCATATGGTTTGCTTTACATGTACCCGTTTCTGGTCATATGACATGGTGATCATGTGACATACTGGGCCATCATTTCCCACCCATAATGAGGCCTGTGCACTACACCTGATATCCTTATTAGTATCTCTATACAGGTAGTCCCCAAGTTACGGACATCCAACTTACGACTTACGAATGGGGCCGCAGCTGCTCCTTCATCTGTCTGGGGGACGTGACGCAGGCTCCTCAGTAACTGCCTCTCCGTCATCATCAGCCTGGGGACACTACAAGCGGTGGCTGGACGGAGGCGATTTCGCTGCTCGCACAGTGTAGTGTCCCTTGGGTGGCTCTGGCTCCCATTCACTCTCAGTAGGCGGCTTGGTGCGTGGCAAACGGTGACCTGGGGTCCATAGTCACCGGGGCCACAGCTACTGCTCATGTGCAGGAAGGAGGCTTGATGGGGCGTTTCACTGCCCGCCTATCACACAGCCTTGCAGTGTTCCTCAAACCGCTGCCCTGTTCGTTCTCGGTGGGCAGCTGGTGTTGCTGCAAGCGGTGACCCGGTTGTGACTGAACAGAGGCTATTGAGGGTGAATGGGGCGGCAGGGGGCAGCATTGTAGTGGGCTTTGGGTGTCTGTCTGTTGAATGGGGGCAGTGGTGGGCAATTCACTACCCACCTTTGACCGCACCCTGTTCGTTCTCGATGGGCAGACGCTGCAGACAGCATACTGTATGCAAGTGGAGGTAACTGTGTGGTGGGTGGGTGGTGAACCGCCCCTCGCTACTCCCATTCATTCATAATAGCAACCCTGCTTGTACTGTTACATACATGGCAGGAAGTTGCCTCTCGCCAGTACACCAGACGTGCTTACGAGGGGTGCCTTCCTGCTGTGATAGCATGTACAGTGCTGTGCAGAAGAGCTCATCTTAACCTTTTGTCTTCACCCTTCAACATTGTCTTTGAAACACAAATCTGATGCAAGTGGTGGTGATACAGTAAAGAAGAGAAAAAACATCACCATGGAAAATAAAGTAGAAATAATAAAAAGATCAGAGAGAGGTGAAACTCCATCATTCATTGGCAGAGCACTTGGCTACAGTTGGTCAATAATAGCATTTATTAAAATGATGTACCTGTTCTGACTTACATACAAATTCAACTTAAGAACAAACCTACCGTCTGTACTGTATTATTAAAACAAACCTCTTTAGTTTTTCAGTTAAGGGTAGTTTAAAACAAGAGAGTGAAAGGACTTTGCTTGGCTTCTTGGTGCTGATTTTTAGCGTTTTAGTTTTTGCAATTTCATCCTCTTTCTGACTTCTAACATCTATCTGACCTCCTGTCTGTCAGGGATCTTGTTGGTGCTCTGCCTTGCCTGCTAGACACTTTTTCTTTACTTTAGAACAGAGGAAAATGAGAGGTGCTTCACACAAAGACTTTAGTATAGGTACATTTAGCCTGTCTGTCAATAGTATGTTTCTATTTGAAGTCAGGGTTATTTTTTATTTACTTTCTCTATCCCTTAAGTATTTTTTACATCCTCCAATCTCATTCATGTCTCTGTTTTTGCATGTCCAGTCTAGTGCTTTATTTTCCTGATCATACCACCTCATTTGACCTTCTGTGATCATAACAAAAAGATGCACAGGAAGGGGTGGTCAGCCAGTTGGCCTAGGTCAGCAGAACTGCGACTTTGTCAGACCCAGCCTCTGGTAAAATGGCCATGAAGCTCTGAGAAGTTTATTGTCACCAGTAGATAGATAGATAGATAGATAGATATATAGATAGATACTTTATTAATCCCAATATACCTGCTGATTGACTTTTTGTTTTCCTCACTTCTTTCTCAACTGATGATATCTCTGTTATAATGTTAATTAAGTTGAATTATCATGATTGTATGTTAAACAGATTAAAATTTGTTCAGTTTTACTTTGTGTTTAACCTATTTTGTGTGTTAATGTATGTAAATGATGTTTGGTTTATGCCAAAATATCTTAAAACTTGAGCAAGCAATGATGGAATTATGTTATAGACACAAGGCACACATAATAGTATTAGTAAATGATTTTGGAATAGTGTAAAAATGAACAGTGTAAATGGGGAAGTTATGTCATAGAAGCTGTTAATTACTCAAAAATAAATTAGAAAAACCCAATTAATAATGGAACACACAAAAGGAATTTATTGATGTAATTAATGTTTTAAACCAAGAAGAGGGGAAAGCCTGTCTTAACTATTAATTATATATTATTCAAGACAGAATTTACAATAGAAACATGCACAGAATATGTAAACATTAAAATCAATAAATTTAATATCAGAAAAGTAAATTTCAAAACAAAATTTCCAATGCTGATTCCATCATTAAGGTTTTGGCTAAAGTTTTACAACCAGATGCCCTTCCTCATTCTAACTATCTGTATTTATGCAGACTTGGGACAGGCACCAAGTTGGGCTGTTTTGCCCCCTTGTTGACAGAGATCAACTCTTGACAAAGAGACGTGGTGTTGGAACAGAAAAGTGCAGGATGAGATAAAGGCTAAGAAGGAGTCTAAAAAGGAGGCAAAGAAGACATGGTACCAGTTAGGGAGAGAGAAAGACAGGGACATGTATGGACAGACAAACAAGGTAGCCAAAAGGGTAATAGGAGTTGTCAAAACACAAGAATTTGGAGAAAGTGTATGAAAAATTAGAGACAAAAGAGAGAAAATGATTTTTAGAATAGCAAAGACTAGGAACAAGCCTGGGAAGGATTTTAGTCAGATGAAGCAGATGAAAGATGAGTAAGGTACGATGAAGAATAGATGAAAGGGGTGCATTGAAAAGCTGTTGAATGAAGAAAATCCAAGAGTTTTGAGGATGGAGTCCTATATGAAGGGCTTGCATCAAGAATAAGTAGGGAGGGAGTAAAGGGGACATTGAAAAGAATGAAGAATGGAAAGGCAACAGGACCAGAAGAAATACCAGTGGAAGTGTTGAAGAGTTTAAGGAAAGAGAGAGTAGATGTGTAGTGGGATCTAATGCAGAAGATCTATGAATACAGGAGAATACCTAAGGAGTGGAGGACAGTATGATTGTACTCATTTATAAAGAGAATAGAGATATTCATGATTGTGGAAACTAAACGCTGATGTCACACACAATGAAAATTTCAGTGAGAATTGCTTAGGGAAGAGACCACCATAGGGGAGAAATAGTTTGGTTTAATGCCAGGGAGCGGAACAATTGATGCAATATTTGCATTTAAATAGCTCTTAGAGAAGCATTGAGAAAAACAGAAAGGTTTGCATTTGGGGCTTATTGATTTGTAGAAGACTTATGATACAGTACCACATCAAGAGGTCTGGAGGTGCATGAGAGACAAAGGAGCACCTGAGAAGTATGTGAGGATTATCTAGGATATGTATGAGGGAGTGAAGACACAGGAAGACATGGGTTAAAGCAGTGTTGGGATAACAGACAAGATCCCAGTTAAAGTAGGTCTGTGCCAGGAATCTTCTTTATGTCCTTACTTCTTTGATCTGGTTATGGATGTGTTGCCTTGTAGGATAAAAAATAATTCTCCCTGGTGCATGCTTTTGTTAATGACATTGCACCAGGAAGGAGGAAGTGGAGAGAAAGTTAAAAAATTAGGAGAAGGCTTTGGAAGATTGAGACAATGAAAATAAATAGGAAGTAGACAGAATATATCAGTTTTAAAGAAGATAATCAGGATTCAGAACTTAGCCTGCAGGGAGAACTATTGAAAAAAGTAGATACATTTAAATATCTAGGGATCAGTGGCAGCCCAAGAAGGATAAATGGATGTTAGAGATAACCCACAGAGAGCAGTGTGAATGAAACAATTGGAAGAAGATATCAGGAGTATTGTTGGATTGAAGAATTAAGGCGAAGGTTAAAGGTAAGGTTTTTAAAATGACACAGTAAGAAATGAGACAATCAGAGGTACAACAAAAGTGGGAGAGACATCTAAGAAAGTACAGAAAAGTAGGTTTAAGTGGTATGGACATGTGCTGAGGACAGAAAATGAATATGCGGGCCAAGGAGTGATGGAAATGTAAGTACAGGGGAAGACAAAACAAGGGAGGCAAAGTGGAGGTGGATGGGTAAAGTAAAAGAAGATTTGAAGTAAGTGGGTTTTACTGGAGAGGAGGTACAGAACCAAGGTATATGTAGAAGGTTGACCAGACACATCGACCCCTTCTGGGAAAAGATAAAGAGGAAGAAAAAGAATACATTTTAAAAAATTGCACTAGACTTTTAGAAATATAGTTCAGCTCACTTTAGGGATATTAAGGAGCAATCACACAGATTTGAAAAGAATTCTCCATGTATATGAAGCAATATAACAGCAGAAGAATAAGGAGACATGAAAGAAATAATTTAAAAAGTAGGTCAATAACACTAATAAAAAATAACGAATAAGTAGGTTGCATTTGCTATTAACTTTTTTAATCTGTAAATTATTTAGTAACAACACACTTGGATCATTTCTGTCTATACAGTATATCCAGGTGATTTTAGGATATTTGGGATTCTTGCATATTCTTTGAAGTTAATAGTTTCAGAGTAAATGTCCTTTGAGTAGAATCAATAACACAACATTTTTAGAGCAAGATTGGGCAGGAAATGTATATGTTCTTTCCTTTTTCAGACTTTGTTCAGTATTTGTTGTTGTTTGCTTACTTCACATTGTTTTTTTTGTTCTTTTCTTTCAGTTACTGACTGATTGAAATGATTACATTATACAGAACACCACAATTATTTTCTATGAAACAAAAATAACATCAATTAATTACAGCACGGTGGACTCAGTAACATTAAAAATTCACAACAGCACAGGCATTTTTTCACAGAAAAAGATCTGTTCAGATGTATTGTAATAAGTCACTTTTCTTACATTTCCTTATGTTTTTTTCTAAATTTTCTAAACTTTATAAAATTGTGTAGGATGATACATTTTAATTATATATTTCATTGGTCATGCAGATTCCAGAAGGCATTTAGAAATGGTTTACTGAATTCAAATAATGAATGAATGGCTGTAGGGTTTAACATTTATTTGTCTTACCCTCTCTCAAGAAAGGAGCCATCTTCCTCTCCCTGGGGTCATTTACTTATTTAGGTGATGCCTTTTACCAAAGAGACTTACAACATTTATGATACAATTGGTTACATTTCTTTTGTGGTTTTCCAATTAGAGCACAGGCAGGTCAAGAGACTTACTGCATATGCTCGCGTTTAAGTTCTCCAGCAGATAAATCGGGGCTTGATTTTAGTGTAAAATTTCTGGTATTTTATAATGTTTTTCATATAAGTCAAATGTGGAAAACTCACACTACTGGTCCAAGAGATTATGATATGCTAACGTACACCTGAGAGAGTGACCATGAAGCACATTGTCTTTTTTTTCTATGCATTGTGCCTACATGACCACACAGTAATACCCGAACTATTCTGAAGCGACGTTTGCACTGTTTTGCGTTTTTTGTATCTTACACCCTTATACACCTTTATTGTAAGTGCATCTCTTATCTACAATGGAGCATTCAATCAGAAGAAAATATGAAGCTGGTTTTAAATTAAAAGTCATTGATGTGGCAAAAGAAATTGGTAACTGCGCTGCTGCAACAAAATTCCATGGTGTCTGAGAAACTGATGCGAGATTGGAGGAGGCAAGAAGATGTAAAAAAAAATTTAAGTTTTGCATTTTTCAACAATTTTTTGGATTTCAAGATCCGATTTATACATGAGTATATACGGTAATCATAGTCACAGAAGCATAGATGGTGTGTTATATGGTTGTGAGACATGGACGCTATCTAGTGACCTGATACAAAGACTAGACTTCCTTTGGTACTGTGTCTCTCTGGAAAATTCTTGGGTACCATTTGTTTGACTTTGTGTCAAATGAGTGGTTGCTCATGGAGTCCCAAATGAGGCACATTACCTGTATTGTGAGAGAGCGTCAGTTACGGCACTACGACCATGTGGCGCGTTTCCCCGATCCTCATTGTTGGGGACTCGAGTGGCTGGACCAGGCCAAGGGATCACCCACATAACACCTGACTGCAGCAGATAGAGGGTTATTTCCAGAGGGTGGGACTGGACCGCGTGTCTGCCTGGGAGAGTTGCCAACCGGGATCCTGAGTTGTTTCGTCATGTAGTGGGTGCGGCAATGCACTGTACCAGTGCATGCTCCCCAACTTGACTTGATAGTCACACAGTGTCAGTAGCAGGATTTGAACCCACAAATCTCATGGTTTTAAGTCCAAAGTCTTAACCTCTACATCAATGTACTTCTGTCTGTGACGATGATGGGTGACAACTTACAATACTTCAGGTATTAAGGAATCAGACTTGGAGTGTTAAAATACCCTGATGCATTTACCTGATCGTTCTAATTAAAAGATACCAATTTTCTAATTTTAGTGACATTAGTTCTTTTATTTCAGAAAAAAAATGCATAACTTGATATATAATAACTGCCTCTTCATTTTCAGTTACATTTTAGATTTTTGTCAGATTAAAAAACAAATCTCTCACAGCTACAGAGACCTCAGCATGAACCTTTTTTTTAGAAATGTGCATGTTTTCTTTGTGTCCATGAGAGTTTTCCATTTACTCACATTTCTTCCCACTTACTTACTGTAGATATATTCAAGTAACACTGATGTCACAGGCTAAAATAGTCCTTTTTGCATGAATACTAATCTTATTTAAAATGCTTAAAATATATTTTGACATGATGAGTACTTAATAGACTTCATATTTTTAATGCCAGCCTTAAATGTACAATAATGAAATTGGTAGTGCTCCTGCCTTACAGATCTAGAAGTTGGGATTTGAATATTGTCAGTTTCAGTTTGAACATTCTCCCTTTGTTCATTCTACATAATCCCGTTTCCTCACTTCATAAAAATATATGTGTTAAGTTCATTTGCAGCAGTACACTGGCCCAGTGTTAATGATTGTGGCTGTGTATGTGAGGCTGATCGCTGTCTTATTTAGATTTAAAAATGTATGAATGGTTTTATTCACTGAAAGGAATATTTTATAAAACTAAGATGAATAGGAAAATTCCATTCAATTAATTATGAAGAGTAAAGAAAATGATCATTTGTAAAATGTACTACAGGACTGTAACGTAATGGTCTACTGTATTTAACATTTTGATAAATTATGCCATATCAGGGGTGCTTACTTCAAATTCATATAAAAGAATCCACAGCATTGCATTGCTGATGCAAAATCTTAACTAGCTATGCCTGTCATTTAATTAATCTCCTTTTACGCAAAAGAGTCCTTTAATACACTCTAAGCCTTTTATCTGCTTCTGGCAGATAGAACAATACATTATAGAAAAAGAAACATACATTTAGAAGAAGAATGGATGTGAAGTGGAGACAGTGGCATCTTAATTTGTTTTTCTCATTACTCACCTTAAGTATCCAAGATGTCGGCAAATTGAGTTTCCAAGACTCGCATTCCATCTTTCATAGCATACTGGAAGCCAGGATTGCAATTTTTCCAGTTGTATTTCAAGTAAAGAGTTCTCTGAGCTTATTCTGTAAAAAACTGAAAACAATGTTTTGAAGTTCCAATATGGCAGGCAGGTGAAACAGGATAAATTATGGACATTTTACTTGGAAAGCTCAATATAAATGCAAACCATTTTAGAAAATGTACATTCTCATTCCAGTTAACGTTTGTCTTCAGTACATGATTATAATAGTACATTCTTGCAAAACAAAAGGTTTAAAATATTAAACGAGAGTTATACATATGTAGCACTGTCACAAATTCTATGCTGCATTTTATTTATTTGCATTAAATTTAATACTGTAATAATGTTTGGTATATATTTTGAAAATATGGGTTATTTTTAGGCGGCACGGTGGCGCAGTGGGTAGCGCTGCTGCCTCGCAGTTGGGAGATCTGGGGACCTGGGTTCGATTCCTGGGTCCTCCCTGCGTGGAGTTTGCATGTTCTCCCCGTGTCTGCGTGGGTTTCCTCCGGGCGCTCCGGTTTCCTCCCACATTCCAAAGACATGCAGGCTAGGTGGATTGGCGATTCTAAATTGGCCCTAGTGTGTGCTTGGTGTGTGAGTGTGTTTGTGTGTGTCCTGCGGTGGGTTGGCACCCTGCCCAGGATTGGTTCCCTGCCTTGTGCCCTGTGTTGGCTGGGATTGGCTCCGGCAGACCCCCGTGACCCTGTGTTCGGATTCAGCGGGTTGGTAAATGGATGGATGGATGGATGGGTTATTTTTATCCTAAGAATGGTCTGCTGTGTCTTCTATAGCTGGTCAGAAATAACAGACGTATGACCAGGGAGGTCATCAGAATTCTTGGAAGTGAAAGTACAAAAATCATCACTAAATTTCAGCACAATAAGTCAGTGGGGTACCTTAAAGTGGAGTTTAGTGGCAACAAGGAGTATTACTCGAATTCACAAAGGTACCATTACACTTTCGGACCAAAGTTGTTGTTATTTCTTCATAAATTTTCTAAATAGACAGCTTGAGTTGATACAATGATAAATAGCTGAGAACCATTTCAATTAGTGATCCACAAAATAACTTTCTATATTATTCACTTTCTTCTTGCATATTAATTTACAAAATGAGCCTGGGGCTGCAATTTATTAATTTATTTATTTTGCATAATTTATATTTCAGGGTTTTGTTATCCATGTCTAAATGGATATAAAGTCAGGCGATATAACATAATCTTCTGTGATGGATATCCTGTATTACCTGTATTACTTTCTTTAATGTAAACATTTATCCTTTGGGGACAAATAAATATCTATCTATCTATCTGTGTTTTTTTTTTTTAATTTTTATAAGGGGAATTGTAATTAACTGAATAGAGTTTCAAGTTCTACAGAAAACAGTTATGCAGTAGAATGGCTCAGTTTGTAACACACTGAATAAAAACAGTAATTTATTTTCACTTAGTTTTCTAGAGTCCCAAAACAATATTAAATCATATTAGCAGTTACTTAGGTTTTTACATTTTCTTGCAAACATTGCACTTTTTCCAAAATTCTGCAGACTATTGCAAGGGTAGTTATTTTCAATTCTTTTATTTTTGTTTTTTTTACTTTTCCAGAATAAAAAAGAATGTATGTAACAGGCAGAAAATTACTTTTGAATAGGTACATCACACACCTTTTTTGTGGTCAGTCACAGGAATGTCATCTGTAATGTTGCAGAATGAGGTTTCCTTGGTGTCTCCAAATTCTACTGAGCCCTGAGAGGCCATCGGTTTTATAAAGAATTTAACCACTATGGAAACAAGTCAATTATAGGAAACAAGTCAATTAAGGAAAAACACTTAACAATGATAAAAAAATAGATATACAACAGTAAAAGAATTAGTATGTGCAGTTAGTGTCACTTGCAATATTACCAAAATATATATGCAACATTTAGCCTGAAAGTAGCCGTAATGCATCTAAAGATTCTATATACAGTATACTGTATAATTGTATAAGTAAGAAAAGATCAGCCAAAAGCTCTCAAAAATCATTGAAAAATAAATAATTTTCACTTTTTAATACATTAGTAAACTAAAAGTATTTCACAAATATTTTATACTAAAAAATGAGCAGTATTTCAATCCACAAGTAGCAATAAGTAGCAAATATTGCAATAGTTTTTGATATTGATGTTATGTTTCTGATTTAAAGGAATACTCCACCCAGAAATTATATTTTTTCATATATTTCTTACCTCGTGTAGTTTGTAGTCGCTGAGAAATACTTTTTAGAACATTAGAAAAATCTAGATGAGAACAGGCCATTCAGCCCAATCAAGCTCACCAGTCATATCCACTTAATTCTTCCAAAATAATAGCACATCTAGTTTTGAAAGTTAGTAAAGTCTTACTGTCTACCACACTACTTGGTAACTTATTCCAAGTGTCTATAGTTCTCTGTGTGAAGAAACACTTCCTGTGTGAAATTTACCTTTAACAGGTTTCTGTGTCCCCGTGTTCTTGATCAACTCATTTTAAAATAACAGTCTCCATCCACTGTACTAATTCCCTTCATAATTTTAAACACTTCAATCATGTCACTTCTTTCCCTTCTTTTACTTAGACTGAAAAGGCTCAGCTCTTTTAATCTTTCCTCATAACTCATCCCCTGTAGCCCTGGAATCAACCTAGTTACTCTTCTCTGAACCTTTCCTAGAGCTGCTTTATCCTTTTTAGCCTGGATATCTCATGTTTGCATGCAGAATGGAGAAGAAAGAGTTTATGATATAATAGAAGCCAATGCTGCACAAAAGCAAATAATGTGAAAAGCATACAAGAGAAGAATAAAATCTTATATTACTCCTGTTGCATAATACATATGTCAGTTATCCAGTTATATGCCCAAAATGTGCAAATTTTTTTTTCTAAAATAAAGTTAAATACAGTATATATTTCCAGAATAATCATCAAAAACAGGAAACTAAAACATCATGGGAGTTACTTTTTGAATTGAAGACATGACACTTGACCAATGAATGATGGGGAGAGGCAGGTCTTCAATTCAAAAGGTCTTTCCCATGAAGTTGTAGTTTCCCGTTTGTGAAGTGCACATTTTGTATGTTTTGAGCATTTGACTGGATAATTGACATTCATTATTATCCTGTATCATGAGACTTTTTTTCTTTTTTCATTAATGTTTTTTCACACTGTTTGCCATAGTACATCTTAGGTCACTATTGCATTTTGCTATTTCATAAACCTTTTTCCCTCAATTATGCATGAAAACACAAGATTCAACATTTTATTGGAAACCGTTACAAAATCCAAGGGTAAGTAACATACAAAAAAAATTGTAATTTTTGGTCGGAGTATTCCTTAAATCCATGAGGTGGTGTTTATATGGCACACAGTTCTTTCAATAGCACTTGGACTAATATCTAGACAATTATCACAAAGTTTAAATTCATAAACATGAAGACACAAGTGCAGATCTAGCAACAGCAATGTTTGCTTGGGCTATCCTGTAAGCCAATGTTTGATAAAAGAAATACATTTTCTAAAAATGATAAACAAGCTTTGTAGTTGAATTAATAAGACATTCCATTGTAAAGATTTTATTCTAAAGCCCCTTTACCTTTTAAAAAAGGTCATTTTAACTTGTTTAAAGGAATACTCAACTCAAAATTTTTAATTTTTGCATCTTTAACTCCACTCCACATTGTTTGTAGTGATGACCAGAGATCAAATTTCAATTGCTTGTTTTCATATAGACTGGAGATAACAAAATTAATGATATAATGGGCTTCAACGGGGTCCCAAACTGAACAACAGCAAAAAATATTAAAACATTCACAGCAAAATTTCTAATTATTTATGTCAAATAATCTAAATGACAGATTATGTAACCACAACATCTCACACACATATATTTATTGCTAAACTCTTATTAAATAAACAATTTTTTCTTAAATCTTCACATGCACAAGTGTGCTCAAGATGATTGAGCATTTCAGTTGAAGGCCTTTCTCCTCCTTCATGCTCACATTCTCGCTGGTGACAATGGCAGGGAGTGATATTGAAATTGGTAATGGGGTTATAACAAATACAAACGGCTGACTAAAACACCAAAGATCAAAACACAAACCAAAAAAATAATTGCCAGAAACTAGCTATGTCATAAAATCCTTTACAATGGAGAATTATGCTAAGACCATGAAATTTGTCTTTAAATTATCCATAAACTTGTGACAGTTAAGAGCAGTGTATTATATCTTAACACTAGAATCCCTTAAGCCTACGAAAAAACTTGTAATCCTGAGCCACCTTAAATTCCTTCGCACCTCTCCATCAGCCTCTTTTGTTTTATAAATGTGTCGATCAGCACAAGCAGCAAGCAGCCTGCTATCCCATCCCCCCAACCGATGGAGCTGAGTCCATCGCAAAATTCCCAGAGTTCAAGTCTCTTTATCTGGCAGCGAGGTGCATGGAGTTTTATAGGGTAAATAATATATTACGTGTCTCACACGTGCGCATGGGAGGCAGCTAAAGGGCTTGAGTAAGGGCAGTTCCGAGTCATACCAGGATGTTGCAGAGTGCACTGACTCTTTTTCTCCCTTTCCTGTAGACCATTCACAGGAGATTCCACCTGGCTCTCTTCCGGGACCAAGCCTATGGAAGAAGACCTTGCCTGCTCCGGCCCCTGTGATGTCACATCCGGGCTCGAACCTATGGCTGTAGACCTTCATGAGCCTGACCCCTTTGATCTCACTTCCTGTCTTCCCCTTTAAAAGCCTCCACCTTTTCCCTATTCCCTCAGTTCTGTTTTGGACTCGGTTTTGTGCACAGCAGTGCTATCATTTAAACGACAATTTGCAGCCAGGAAACCAAATATACGGGTGGCTGCCCCAAACCTTGCTATGGCTCTTTGTGGCTTTTATGACAATCGTTATTTGGAATACATACTGTATATTTCATGTGTGTTCCGTGTCTACAATGATCTGTGTAAGGGTAGGATGACAGGAACTGCTGAAAACATAGCTATAACAGAAACTTTTTCCATGTTATACTAATAATGATGTGAAGTGTATTATGTGTGAAGAATTTAGTTCATATATCAAATAAGCATGTTTGCTTTTATTCAAGAAAATAACCAAAGAAAAAAAATAATTCTATTTTCATGTTGCTGTCAATGAATTAAAAACCCAAGCTCAAATGTCAATTGACAGGAAGTTGATATGCATTCTTGGATGGTGCAGAGGTAAGAACTGCTGCATTATAACACAAAGGTTCCAGGTTCAAGGCAGGGCACTCCACATTTTGAGTAGTGAGCTGCTATTATTATTACTATAATATAAAAGCATACATTTGATTTGAGTCTATAACACCCGGTGTAAATTTTGGCTACTTGTAAAAGTTAGCGCTTGTTTTTTTATTTTTCAGTTTTATTCTCTCATTGATGTTCACATGGTACAATGAACTTGCCTCTCCATCTCTAAGTTTATGGCATTTGTCTCCATTCTTTTCACAAGAGCAGCGATGACCACAGTTGGTGCTGTGATTGATGCCTGCTCAGAACTATTTGTTGTACCGGCAATCAAAGATATGATGTCCTGTGTCCGCTATCAGACTACCATACAGCATTTGCGTGTTGACAACAAAGACACCCGTGCAGAATGTGTGAGAAACGACAGATTTGCTGTAATCTCAGACATCTGGCAACGTCTTGTTGAGAACTGTGTTTTGAGTTACAACACTAGGGCAACGGCTTTCCGAGTCTGTGGTCATAAAGCTTATGGAGCTGTTTCTGGGCAAAGGCAGAACCGTAATAACAGGCAGCTTCTTCACAGCACTTTCACTTGCTAATAGACTGCTGCACCGCAACACAACTCTGCTTGGCACCATAAAGTAAAATGGGACTTTCATCTGCAGCTAAAGTCACTTCAGTACGTGAGCAATTTGCCATGCTAGTGTTTAGATCAGATATCAATATACAGTATAACACAGTGATGACTACTAACATGTTAAAAGAGTGTCTAATAACTTCTTTAAAAGCTATGAACTGTATAGTTGAATAAATAAAGTATTCATATAGATATTAGATATTAGTTAACATACAATAGAAAAGCAACCTTATTTTTTAACTATATGGTTCAGAGTTTCCATAAATTTGTTTTTTTAAAGAGAGAAAGGTGTTGGCAAAACGTACCAGGAAAGAAAGATGAAACACTGGCACACTGTGTAAAATACATGGAGTGTATTGTAATCTTCAGTCTGTGGGCATGAGTATGTATATATTGTAGTATAATACTTGACAGACATTTCCCACACAGCAGCTAGCTAATGTTATGTAATTTCATACCATACACTCTGTGGGCTGAATTTGTGAACAGTGTAGCTCTGTGTACAGCAGCAAAAAATTAAGGGACAGGATTTTAAAGAGATAATAAAAAAGGAACTGATTTTGTGAGGCTGGTTTCCCAAAAATTACACACCTTTTTCCCAATGTCACCCCTATTCATCTTCAAAAGTAGTTTGAGTGAGTACTGTGTTTGTATTAGTCTGTACTGTTATAATAGTTAAATTGATAGCAAACTTGAAATTAATGACAATTATCATGCTTTATTTTATGTAGTATTTCCCATAATCAAGCTTTATATCTTTATTTAAGAGATATGCTAAAGTTTATCTAGGGACTTGAAGGCAGGTATCAAACTGTCTTTTACATGTTTGTAAACACTTACTGTCTCTTTAAATGCGCAAACACGTAATATTATGTCCCATTAACATAACATTATATGTCATCAAATCAGTGATTATGAACCTCCTAAACGTACTTGCTAGTAGGCAGTGGGCCTGATGAATGTCCATTCAGTAGGGTGATACCAAACAAATCAACGGTACATTCAATGTTACTTTAAATGTTCAAATATTGTGATGACTGACATGTTTAATGCAGATCAAATTTTAATGATGACTAGAACACATTATTAAAATACTGCAGAAAGCCTGTAGCAATGTTTCTACAGCAAACGGTACAATTCATGTGATCTCTGCAGACAGTCTGCTGCCATGTCAGGCAAAAAAAGTAATGCAGTTAATTAACATGATAATGATTAGTCACTCACAGCTCTCAAGCCAGCAATATCATTTTGAAAACCATCAAAAATGAAATTCTGCCCAGCTAATAAGGCACAAAATGATTACCCTACTGAACATTTTGAACATTATGCACATACATTTGTGAATTTAAGTATTTCCCTATTTTATAGATGACAAGAACAGTATTGGTAAAGGGTCTCACACTTTTCAGTGTGCTTTTTACTGTAAGATTTTGATGTAATAAAATAATATAATTGTTGATTTTTAATATGGTGAACTTATTTAGACAGCAACAGAAATGATGATAAGCAAGGTGGTAAAAGCAAAGTGTTTTTGTAATATAGTACACTTCTCAGAAATAATGCATTACTTTGAAGAACAAAAGATTTTGGGATACTAGTATACACCTGTACATACAATATAGACAGTGTATAATGTATATTGTCACGTAAGTGTGCAATACCCCACAGACATGAGGGCAGGGGGATGGGGGCTACCACTAACATTATTTTCTTGTTCTTCTTCCCTCACAGTGCCAAGAAAACCGCCCAGTAAGGACACCTAGTTCCCACCCCTTCCAGTCCAGTCACCATAAAACACGGAAGTTCCAGGAGAAGGCGTCTTATGAATACCACAGCCTACCACAGGACAGAGGAGTGTCTTAGCGATGCTTAAAATAATTATTTTTCTGTTCCTTATTTATGAGAAATCACATTTTGGGGAGTGACACGTTTTCTTTTCATTTTTTCATAACTTTAAGTTTGTCTGGAGGCGAAAATAAAAGGGGCAACCCGGTTGATGTTGACGCCCAACCACTTATTACATTGTGAAATAAACCCTGTTATTAAGGATAGAGCTGCCAGGTAAAAGGAAAAGAGGAAGGCTTAAGAGAAGGTTTATGGATGTGGTGAGTGAGTACATTCATGTGATGGGTGTAACAGAACAAGATGCAGAGGACAGAAATATATGGAAAAAGATGATCCGCTGTGGCAACCCCTAACAGGAGCATCCGAAAGAAGAAGAAGATACTGAAATAAGGAAATTTTCAGAATAAGAATACTTTTTGTTGGCCTGGACAAACGTCCATACAACATCATGTTTAGTAGATTTTGTTTTAATGAAATGTAAATATCAGTATAACTTTTTTTTTCCAACAAAAAATGACCACTAAAGATAATAATGCAATTCAACATATTTACTGCCACACTTGTACTTTCGCGAAGTCTCAGCTACAGGCTGCCTTTTAGACCAAAAGACAGTGACGGTCTGTTGTGAAACTTCTGGTCTCGGGCAGTCTCGCCAAGGCTCAGTGAGAGAGTGGTGTGACATCATACACATTGGCAAATTCTGAGTTGGTTCTCCACCAAGCAGTGTATTTCTATAAAAACAGTTAAGTCTAATGTTTCATTTTCATTCTATATTCATACGTATATTTCTATGAAGAAAGGATACATCTAACATCTCATTTTCATTCTGTATTCAGACCTGTATTCCTATAAAAAAGTTATATTTAACATTTTACTTTCAAATAAAATAGTTTTTGCAGTTTAACAAGTGCCGTTTTATTTTTTAAACAGGTATCATCAAGCTTGGCTCACAGATTTGAAAAAGAGACAGGAAGGTGAGTCCAGGTACCCAAAGAAAATTCAGATAGTTTATTATTGTATACAGAAGACAGGTACAGTCTCAAGACTTCATAAAAAATAGGAGCTGTTATTTCAGCACTCAAGCACACAAAATATGAGCTTTGACACAATCATCCTGCTTTAGCTCCCATCTTCAGATTAGAAGAACACCAGCAGCTCATAATCACTGCTGTGTCAGACCAGGATAGTGCAAAGAAGAACAGTAAGCCTAATCCTGCAGAGGACAACCAATTACTTTGATATGGTTTACTGTTCACCAGATGCAGCAGAGCAGCTATGGAGCTGTACTTGTGCCCCTGCCGTAGAGATGGCAAATTTTGGTGACCTCAATCACAACAGTATATGTATTTTCCCCATATTCATTGTGACAAAATTTCTCTTGTAATGAAATATCGTTTTGGTCCCATGAATTTCATTAAAACGGGATTCCACCTGTATTATGAAATACAATGTTACCATTTTATTTGTTTCAATAATGTACTTATGTTACAGTGAATTATTGTAGATTTTATTTAAAAATGGCTTTATTTTTAAATACATTTTTTATTTAACAATAGTGACTTGTCCAAACTTTGCATTTTGGAATGACCTTTTTAATTCCTGCTTTATTTATTTCAGAATGCATCATTTATGATGGTTTCATCACTTGTCAAACAAAACAATATGCTAAACCTATTCCTCTTCCATCCATCCATCATCCAAGCCACTATATCCTAACTACAGGGTCACAGGGGTCTGCTGGAGCCAATCCCAGCCAACACATGGCGCAAGGCAGGAAACAAACCCCGGGCAGGGCACCAGCCCACCGCAGGGCATACACACACACCAAGCACACACTAGGGACAATTTAGGATCGCCAATGCACCTAATCTGCATGTCTTTGGACTGTGGGAGGAAACCCACGCAGACACAGGGAGGACATGCAAACTCCACACAGGGAGGACCCGGGAAGTGAACCCGGGTCTCCTAACTGTGAGGCAGCAGTGCTACCCACTGTGCCACCCCCCTATTCCTCTTGGTTAGTTATTTTCTGTCAATGATTTGTAAAAAATCAATAACACACCCAACCCAGTACAGCAAATTAATGCAGGTAATGGGGTGTAGGATCTCTGTTTCACGTTCTGGCCAGGATGCCAGAAATATGAAGAGATCTATACAATTTATGAACAAGGTTCATACATCGGTGAAAATCTACATTAACACTTTCACTTTCTCTGTTGTGATTTGAAATGTGGCCAAAGATTGGCTTTCACAAATAACCCAGACACACTTGTTGAAATAAGCAAAATAATACATTTTATTTATAACATAAGGAGGATAACAGAAGATGGATATATTCAAATAAATGTATATATATTGTGATAAAGGCGCTATATTGCACCCGACCCGACACAGACTCACACTGAGGCACGTGTAAAACACAAAGGACTTTTATTTTTCTTCACCTATGGGGTACGTCTTCCCCATGAACCCCACAGGCAATACACAGTCCTAAAAGCACTTAACTCCACACAACACAATCCTTCCTCTGGCACCATCACTCCTCCCAGGCAACCTCATCCTCTTCCTCCAAATTCTGACCCAGAATGGTGGTTGCCGGTTCTTTTTATAGCCCACCCGGAAGTGTTCCAGGTGCATGACCACCTGGGTCCAATTGCACTTGGGGTTGAAGAGTTGTCCAGCTGGGCTGTAGAATCCCTGCTTCACCCCCTGGCGGCCACCCCAGTTCCCAATTGGGCTGTTGAGGACTCCATCTCCCATGGAGCCCTGCGTGAGGTTGAAGCATCACCGCCAGCCAGAAAGGCTGCCACCAAGCTTCCCGGGGGAGGTATCGAGCTGCCCATAGTTGCTCCCCTGGAACATATGCAGCAGGGCCATCCTGGCCAGGCATGGAACCCGGCCGCCCACCAAAATATATAGCATTCACCCTGGCTCATAGACCACCTCCCTAACACAATGAGTTCTCTATCTCAGTTTGTGAGGTGCTGCTCTGCCCTTTTCTTTTGGATTTAGGGTGAGAAACTTAATAATATTAATAGCCAGAACTTATCCTTCATAAGATTATTATCTTTAGTTACAATTAATACCAATATCATATTACATTAGTTGGCTTTGTCCAATTCTATTAAATTGCAGTCAATAGTTCTTGGAATCAAAATATACTTATGGTTGGAGGTGAGCAATGCTTAATTTATCTTCTGGTCGGCTTTCTCCAGACACATAGAAGGATTTTTCAGTACATTTTCTTTTCCTTGTTCAGGAGGTCTCCTTCATTGTCTTTGGTTGCACTTTCTGGATGTAGGCGGTACTGCAATCTTCTCTTTGAGGGTTTTATGCATATTGTCCTCAGATGCTAGCAAAGTTACATCTGCTAAGTCAACCAGTGATCAGTCAGTGACAGTTGTTAGCAAGGTGAATATGTGGTTTACTTACAGTCTCTCTGTCTTGCTCCTGTCCTTGCTGTTCCTCAGCAAAGTTGGACTAATGGCAACCTTGTCCAAACTCCAATACAGACGAGTATTCCACCTTTTCAGTCCAGTATGGCTGCCATCTGGAGTAAAGGGTTTGCTTCGACCTCTGTTGCGGCCACATGTTATCAGCTATGAGTTCTGGCTATGGCCAGGCAAGTAATGGCCAGGTCAAGCTATAGCATAGTGAGAGCAGAGCAATTAATTATGGTGTTTGTAGGGTTTTTATAGAGAGGAACAGAGGTCATGTCATTGACTTCTTGGGGGCATATAAGCCTGCGCTCTTGGTTGACCACTGGTGCAATTTTATGTCCATCAGTGTTACTCATCCTGGATTTATGCTTCTTTGTTCAGAACTTGAGTCCATTTTGCACCTTAAAGAGAGCCATTTCTGGCTGTTACATGGTCTGGAATCAATCATCTGTTCAGATAAGGCTTCAGATGCTATATTCCAAAGGAAGGCCCAGTCAGGCAAACTGAGACTTTTAGTTAGTGATTGAAGTGACTGGCAATGGTTTGCTAAGCCAGGACACTGTTTCCAGCCTGGTAAAATGGATAATGCCAGTCTGTCCTAGAGACTTTTTCCTGATTGTAGGTGGTAGGCTACCAAACAGCTTTAACATCACCTTTCTTATTCAAACTGGCAAAACCAGTGAGGCAGAAACAGCAGAAATAGTTTGTTTCGCAGACGAAATATGTAGAGCTAATTTTATTTATACAGTAGCTGTACCAATAACAAGTTCATGAGACAATAATAAATTGCACTAGAAGATTAACAACCTAGTTACACTTTCCTGCAGGAA
This sequence comes from Erpetoichthys calabaricus, assembly GCF_900747795.2. Taxonomy (NCBI): domain Eukaryota; kingdom Metazoa; phylum Chordata; class Cladistia; order Polypteriformes; family Polypteridae; genus Erpetoichthys; species Erpetoichthys calabaricus. The sequence continues at coordinate 149,062,438 of NC_041402.2, read as the reverse complement.
ATGCCTCATGTAACAAAAAAAACATGAACAAAGACAAGACATTACTAGTCTCGTGTTGTTCCTGCTTCGTAATGTAATGCTACCAGAATCTCTGATCAGCCATTCTCACTTTCTCTCTCTCTCTGTCTTGATGATCTACCAAGAAAAACGCCTTACTTGCACACTGATGCTTTTAGCTTCTCTAAAAAAGTCTCCACCTGCCTTTTGGAAAATTCTTTCGGTTTGTGCAATGCAGGGACTCCCTGTCCTTGTCTAACGTGTCACCATCATTTAAACATTCAGCCCCTTCTGTCTGAAGAACAGTTTGTCTGTGATGATATATTGAGAACGCTCAGACAGATAAGTGCTCTTCAAAACATTGACAACGATAAAGAGGTTTTCAGTAGTTAAAGATCAATTGAGCACTGTATCCACACAAAAGGTCATGTGGAAAAATGTCACCTTGTATTTCCAGCCTTGGATATTCAACATAAAATGCTTGCCTATTTGATTTATTCACAGTCATCTTCTGTGTGGACATGGTGCTCAATCAGTCTTAAATTACTAACAGTTTTCTTATCAGAATCAACAGTTTTAAGATCACTTGTCTATCTCAGGATTTCCAGTATATTGTCAGTTTATCTCAAATTATCATCATGTGTTAAATGATCTCTATTTTGACTGCAAAGCTGGCGATTCCGATTGTTAACTGCCTCCATGTCTTTACTAGTAGGAATGCTAGTAGCACTAAAGATCTTTGGTAGCCTGCAAGCCTACAAAATTACAGGGAAAAGCAATTGATATCAAATAATTAACCAATAGGAATAGGATCACCAGGTTGCTCGTTGTCTTGATTGACATGTGATGAAACCATGATGAAAAGTGGCTTTTTGTTATACGTACTGGTGGTGTTAGAAGAGCCTTCTAGAAATTAACCCATTCATTAAAAAAATATTAATAAAAATGGTCTTTAAAACAAGGCCATTTTGAGATAAAACCTTGTCACGCGTGTGCGACTAGAAGGTATTCTAATGGCTTTGTTGATAATACCACCCCGGGTCAAGAGGCACCGCTGTTATTTACATCCCGTTCTTTTCAACCTACAGACAAGAAGCTCCAAAAAAAGCTCTTTACGTTGTGTTTTGTCTTATTTGTTATATCTAGAATTTTTAATATGTTAAACATGTTTGGGACTTTACATAATACTTAATTCAGAGGTGTGTTTCTGGTGTATACCATTTACCTAATGCTGACTGGTGAAACTTAAAATATATTCAAATGTGTTATATAACAGAACCTAAATGATAAAAGGAAGCTTTTCTGTTAGAGTCTTCAGTCTGCCGTGATGCTTTGAAGAAGCCACATGGGGGGCTCCACTTATAGGAGCAAATAAAGGATGACTATGATTGAATTTTATAAATAATGATGGCTCAAGACTCTTCTTTATTTAGTATTTTCTGCTAACAATGATGTACATTGCAGCCATTTGCTAAAATCATTTAATTTTTTCCCTCATTAATGTACACACAGCACCCCATATTGACAGACAAAAAAAAGAATTTTTTAAATTGTTGCAGATTTATTAAAAAAGAAAAACTGAAATATCACATGGTCCTAAGTATTCAGACCCTTTGCTCAGTATTTAGTAGAAGCACCCTTTTGAGCTAATACAACCATGAGTCTTCTTGGGAAAGATGCAACAAGTTTTTCACACCTGGATTTGGGGATCCTCTGCCATTCCTCCTTGCAGATCCTCTCCAGTTCTGTCAGGTTGGATGGTAAACGTTGGTGGACAGCCATTTTTAGGTCTCTCCAGAGATGCTCAATTGGGTTTAAGTCAGGGCTCTGGCTGGGCCATTCAAGAACAGTCACAGAGTTGTTGTGAAGCCACTCCTTTGTTATTTTAGCTGTGTGCTTAGGGTCATTGTCTTGTTGGAAGGTAAACCTTCGGCCCAGTCTGAGGTCCTTAGCACTCTGGAGAAGGTTTTTGTCCAGGATATCCCTGTACTTGGCCGCATTCATCTTTCCCTCGATTGCAACCAGTCATCCTGTCCCTGTAGCTGAAAAACACCCCCACAGCATGATGCTGCCGCCGCCATGCTTCACTGTGGGGACTATATTGGACAAGTGATGAGCAGTGCCTGGTTGTCTCCACACATACCACTTAGAATTAAGGCCAAAAAGTTCTATCTTGGTCTCATCAGACCAGAGAATCTTTTTTCTCACCATCTCAGAGTCCTTCAGGTGTCTTTTAGCAAACTCCATGCGGGCTGTCATGTGTCTTGCACTGAGGAGAGGCTTCCAACAGGCCACTCTGCCATAAAGCCCTGACTGGTGGAGGGCTGCAGTGATGGTTGACTTTCTACAACTTTCTCCCATTTCCTGACTGCATCTCTGGAGCTCAGCCAAAGTGATCTTTGGGTTCTTCTTTACCTCTCTCACCAAGGCTCTTCTCCCCCAGTAGCTTAGCTTGGCCGGACGGCCAGCTCTAGGAAGGGTTCTGGTCGTCCCAAACGTCTTCCATTTAAGGATTATGGAGGCCACTCTGCTTTTGTGGAAACCTTAAGTGCAGCAGAAATTTTTTTGTAACCTTGGCCAGGTCTGTGCCTTGCCACAATTCTGTCTCTGAGTTCTTCAGGCAGTTAATTTGACCTCATGATTCTCATTTGCTCTGACATACATTGTGAGCTGTAAGGTCTTATATAGACAGGTGTGTGGCTTTCCTAATCAAGTCCAATCAGTATAATCAAACACAGCTGGACTCAAATGAAGGTGATCTCAAGGATGATCAGAAGAAATGGAAAGCACCTGAGTTAAATATATGAGTGTCACAGCAAAGGGTCTGAATACTTAAGACCATGTGATATTTCAGTTTTTCTTTTTTAATAAATCTGCAACAATTTCAAAAATTCTTTTTTTTGTCTGTCAATATGGGGTGCTGTGTGTACATTAATGAGGGAAAAAATTAATTTAAATGATTTTAGCAAATGGCTGCAATATGACAAAGAGTGAAAAATTGAAGGGGGTCTGAATACTTTCCGCACCCACTGTATATGTTGGAAATAACAAAAAATATATTCTGCAACTTTGATTTGTTAAAGGAATAAATGCTAATCCTTGATGACTGGTTTAAAAGACAAAGCCTTTTATTTAAGGGTGGGGTGAGTAGCACAAAGTTCTTTCTTTTCATACTTCATAAACTTTGCTTTTGTTTTTTTTTATATTTACAAAACACATTCTTTTTTTAATATTTAGGCTTTAACAACTGAAATTAATTAATATCTGTAGAGGAATTGTTTCATCATTTCTGTAGCTGGGGGTACTGTTGTTGAGAAAAGAAACAATGGTTTTCACTGTTTCGTGATTTTGTTTTCTGAAAAGAACTGAATGCCCCATCACATTAATCTCATGGCTGGATACTACAGCACTTTGGTAGGGCATTACCTTCCACACCTTGGATGCCAGTTGCTCTGAAAAGATAGACTATGACTCCTGTGACTGAACGTTTTGTGAAAATGTAATAGATCCGATGTGAATAAACTGCCTTTATTGTTTTAGGCACATGTGTGAAATATAGTAGCCAGTTAGGATGCAGAGAGTAGAAAAACTTATGGGAAAAGCTATATCCAGATTATTGTGAAGCTGGATGTTAGAAGAAGTAGCTAAAATGTACATCACCAATGCTGAAAAGTCAACAATGGCAATGTTAACGTCATTAAAAATGACAAAATGAAAATCAGTCATACTTGTAGTATATGAGAAGGCTTAGGTTAGTTCTGGGCAGGAATGGAATTACACCTTTATAGAGTAGGTGGGCTATAAAATAGGCAGTCTTGTACATCCCTCTACTGCAAGATAAATTTTCAAATAAAATTTTAAATATTAAAAAAATGCATACATGTCCCTAATAAGATATTAGGGCAAATCTGATGATTTCATAACTGGACCAAATGAGTCCTTACACAAGGATCACCTTGGGATAAGAAAGAAACAATTTAAATATTTTTGGATAGTGTTGTCCACTTAAATATCATAAAGCCATGATGTTACACAAACCTGAGGTGCCCACTATGCAATTACTGCTATAAATAAAACACGTCATCTTGCCAATCACAAGATCTACAAAGTGAAAACAGTAAAAATGACACAGTTCATTAGAAACCTGAGATTAATCATTAGGGGAAATATCTTTGATCAGCTGAGAGCCGTGCTGTTTGACTCAAAGTTTAGGAATTATACACTAGCATATGTTAGGCATCCAAATATAAAAGCGGCATATGAGCAGAAGAACTCCTTTTCATATGAAAAGTAAATTTAATTGAACACTCATTTGAAAGATCAAAGCATCTTATGTATTAGACTTGTGGGACACAGGATTACTGCTACAGTAGATAACTGAGATGTGTAATGCTTTGTTTTTTGCAGAGCCAGCAAATCTAGTAAATCATTTCTGCCTACCAGATTTTCTGCAGTAAAAATAGAAAGAGAATCATTTAATTTCACATATCTCACTTCCACGTTTCAGAGAGCTCTGTTGACATATTAAGTACATTATTCTTTTCCCACATATAAGCCAGCCATCTGCTCATGTGTGAAATGGAATCCTGACTTGTATTACTGTACATCTTTTATGGCAATCTGCTTTTATTTATTAGCAATTATTTTTCCTTTATGATAATCTTTACCTTTTAAAACACTCTATATTGGTGTGTGATTGTTAATAGCTAAGAGTGGCTGATTGATTTATCTTTAGCTTCTTAAATTTTGATGTTGTCAACCAGGGCTGAACTCTGAGTCCACCTCATGAAAGAATTATTGTACATCTGCACTTTATTAAATGTTGCTGTCAGTGTTGAGAGATTTCTGATATCCTATTGGTAAATGATATTTAATTTTGCAATTAAGGTGAAGTAATCAGATTGGTGTCTTATGACCTCCTGCTTCCTAAAATTCCTTCACAATTCATCAGCAGCTGCAGCATACAGTAGATGCTACCATAGCAATTCCTGATACCGTAAGGTGAAGAATGTTCAGCTTATCAAACATGTTAGCAAGAAGATTTAAAGAGCAAAACCCTAATGTCTCTCCTAAGGTGACGATTAAAAGCTGTTAACTTGTCCCCTGCAGACTTCAGACACAATCTCAAGAAATGGCGTGTAAGAAAGAATTGGCCCAGCTCTCAGATCTTTTAGAGGTGGAAGGACAATGAACACACCCAACCAATCTCTAAACAATTTTAAACAATTTTATTAATTGAAAAGTATCATATTTTATCTTGCAATGGTTTTCTAAGCATTACTGGTTTGAATGCAGCAAAGCAAGATATTACATTTTCTGCAAAATGTGTAGAAACTTCTCCTAAATATACATTAGAGAAGAAATCACATTCATGATAGTAAGCTATGTGACTTTCCCAATTATGATGAAAAGATTATCTAAGCCTTCAATAGTGGACACTGACATCTCTGGTTTATTATATCAGACTCCATTTTCAGAGCCATGCATGACTGTTTTCATATCCACAATTGCACACGTCCCTGTGTTGCAGAAAATTTCTCAAAGCATATCTGGCTGTGTTTATGATGAAGTTCATCATACTGGGTTTCACTGCAGTCATTTGTTTGTTTGCATTTTTTATAATTAATCAATTATTTTAATAATTATCAGCGTAAGTGCAATTCTTTTCACTTCTGGAGTATTTGTTTTTCACTTTAGAAATGCTCTAGTAAGAAATTGGAAATTAGATTCAACCATAACCTCATTTATTTGGAGTTCAAATCATCCACATATGCAAACAGCGACCCTAAAAAGACCTAAAGCAGAAGGCGGCATGGCTCTACCTAACTTTCAATTTTATTACTGGGCAGCAAACATACAAGCTATAAAAACCTGGACATGGACACGAATAGATGAACATACACAGGCTTGGTCCGCAATAGAAATAAAATCCTGCAGTACTTCTTTGTATTCCTTGCTTTGTGCCCCAATAAATGCAAGTTATTGCAAATATACTAATAACCCAATTGTGCTTCACTCACTCAGAATATGGAACCAATGTAGGAAGAATTTTAAGATAAAGACGCTTTTATCTATGGCACCTCTGCACGAGAACCACCTTTTTCCACCCTCTCAAACATATGCAGTTTTTAACATCTGGAAAACATTTGGGATTAAATCAATTAGAAATCTGTACATAGACAACGTCTTTGCATCCTAAGAACAATTACACTCCAAATTTAACTTTCCAGCAACAAATTTCTTTCACTACCTTCAAATCAGAATCTTTGTTAAATAGAACCTGCCCAATTTTCCTCACCTCCCACCTCCCTCTATGCCGGAAACAATACTGATCAGTCTTGAGGGCTCAGACAACATTTCTGCAATATAAAAAAACATTTTACAGTCCCTCCCTTTCAAAGATCCAAGAGGACAATGGGAAAAAGATCTCTCACTCAATATATCAGAAAAGGAGTGCCAGGTAGCAATGCAGAGCATCCACTCGAGCTCCATATACACAAAGGATACAATTATTCAACTCAAAATTATATATTGAGCACATCTGTCTCGCTTAAAATTGTTCAAAATGTTTCCAGAGCAAGATCCAACCTGCGAACGTTACAATCAAGTTCCAGCCTCACTGGGCCATATGCTCTGGACCTGCACCAAATTAACATCATTTTGGACCAAAATCTTTAAATGCCTATCAGACAGCCTTGGTGTCCCAATCCCTCCTAATCCACTAACAGCTGTGTTTGGTGTTCTTCCAGATGGGCTTAAAGTGGAGAAGAACAAACAAACTGTGATTGCATTCACTACACTATTGGCACGTAAACTTATCTTACTCAACTGGAAGAATCCTAACTCTCCTCTTTTAAGTCAGTGGGTAACTGATGTTATATATTATTTGAAACTGGAAAAAATCAAATTCTCACTTAAAGGATCTGTGCAGAACTTTTTCAAAACCTGGCAGGATCTGATCAATAATATTTTAGAATAAGCTTTTACAGCACTGAGGAAGCACATTCTCTCCCCTTTTTTTTCTTCTCCATTTATCTTTATTCACTTATTAATTCATCTATTTACTTATTTTTACTAGCTTTAAGTTTTACTCTGCTGACTTAGCTCTCTTTCTCAGGGGTGCGGGTTGATTTGTTTTCGATCTTATTTTTGTAAAAATTGATTTATTTGTATGGAATGTTGTGTGATTTCAATAAAATCAATAAAATAAAAAAAAATAAAAAAGAAATGCTCTAGTTCAGGGTCCCAAACTCCAGTCCTGGAGGGCCCCAGTGGCTGCAAGTTTTCATTCTAACCTTTTTCTTAATTAATGACCTGTTTTTACTGTTAATTAACTTCTTTTGAATTCATTTTCAGACCCCTATTTGTTTCTTTTTCCTTAATTAGCAGCCAAACAATAATGAGATACAAAATGAGCCAAAACATGAGCAGCAAACTGTGTCTATTATAGAATATCTGAAAATAAAGAAAAGTAAAGGTCTCAAGAATGTTGATCTGCTCAGGTCCACAAAACATATTAACAGTGCTCTTAGAAAATCAACAAGTTCAGAAATACAGTGGAACCTCGGTTTGCGAGCATAATTCGTTCCGGAAACGTGCTCGTAGTCCAAAGCACTCGTATATCAAAGTGAATTTCCCCATAAGAAATAATGGAAACTCATATGATTTGTTCCACAACCCAAAACTACAGTGATCCCTCGCTATATCGCGCTTCGCCTTTCGCGGCTTCACTTTATCGCGGATTTTATATGTAAGCATATTTAAATATATATCGCGGATTTTTTGCTGGTTCGTGGATTTCTGAGGACAATGGGTCTTTTAATTTCTGGTACATGCTTCCTCAGTTGGTGTGCCCAGTTGATTTCATACAAGGGATGCTATTGGCAGATGGCTGAGAAGCTACCCAACTTACTTTTCTGTCTCTCTCTCTTGCGCTGACTATCTGTGATCCTGACGTAGGGGGTGTGAGCAGGGGGGCTGTTCGCACACCTAGACGATACGGACGCTCGTCTAAAAATGCTGAAAGATTATCTTCACGTTGCTACCTTCTGTGTGCAGCTTTTAAGTATGCTGCACGGTGCTTCGCATACTTAAAAGCTCAAAGGGCACGTATTGATTTTTGACTTTGTTTCTCTCTCTCTCTCTCTCTCTCTCCCTGCTCCTGACGCAGGGGGTGTGAGCTGCTGCCTTCAACAGCTTTGTACCGGCGGTGCTTCGCATACTTAAAAGCTAAACAGCCCTATTGATTTGTTTGCTTTCCTCTCTGTTTCCTTTGAAGAGGAAGATATGTTTGCATTCTTTTAATTGTGAGACAGAACTGTCATCTCTGTCTTGTCATGGAGCACAGTTTAAACTTTTGAAAAAGAGACAAATGTTTGTTTGCAGTGTTTGAATAACGTTCCTGTCTCTCTACAACCTCCTGTGTTTCTGCGCAAATCTGTGACCCAAGCATGACAATATAAAAATAACCATATAAACATATGGTTTCTACTTCGCGGATTTTCTTATTGGAGGAGGGATTACTGTATTCATATAAAAATGATTAATACAAAATATAAAGTAAAAATACATAAAACAAATTACCTTTGAAAAGAATCATGGCTAGTGTGAGTGAGTTTCTAAACTCTTGTGGGATTGCACCCAACGGGACGACACGCGGAAGAGTGTCCCAAAGCAATCGCAGTCTCCCAGCGCTGTAGCAGTTCGCTGTAAAAGTGAATCCGAAAAGATCGCGGACATGCTATAAGTGCCTGCTATCGATGGGTGATACAAAGAACAAGGAACATTATAAATGCACAGGGCCCTGCCTGACTGCTGTGTCTGTTTCAAGCTGAATAAAGCTGGTGTTGCTGAAGTACTGAGACTCAGCTTTGTGTTTTAGTGTGCAAGACGGGGACTCGCACGTTACAGCACACACGCACGCGAGCACACACACACACACACACACACGAGCGCGCGCGCGTGCACACACAAACATACACACACGCGCGCGCGCGTAAACACAGTGACAATGCTAATGCTGCAGTAAACAGTATACGCTCGTACGGACGTTTACTATGAGTGAAGCACGCCGACTCAGACGGAGAATAGGAGACAATTGCCCACAATCTCGCAGCGAGAGAGAGAAGAACCATCAGCTCAGTTGTGACGCTCATCAGACAAAGAGTATACATACTGCTCATACTGCAAGACCTTGCTCGTTTATCAAGTCAAAATTTATTAAAAATTTTTGCTCATCTTGCAAAACACTCGTAAACCAAGTTACTCGCAAACCGAGGTTCCACTGTATATGCTATTACAAAATGAGAGCAGCAACAAGCCATGGAATTAAAGAGCGGGTTTAATTAACGACAAGACTCAGAGCCTAATTAAGCAACTGGTTGCAGTGAAATTGGCTGGAGATTCAGGCCCTGACTTAGTTGGTCTTCTGTTGGCTCCCTCACTTCACATTTCATTTCTGTTTGGGTGCCATTTAAGGAAAGAAAAGAAGCAATTCAGAGGAAGGATGACGAAATTAAAGGGAACAAATCTTAAAAAAACAAGTCAATTAAAATGAATTCTAAAGAAGTTAATTAACAGTAAAAACAGGTCACTAATTAAGAAAAGGGTTAAAATGAAAACCTGTGGCCACCGTAGCCCTCCAGGACCAGAGTTGGGGGCCCCTGCTCTAGCTGGATTCTTTTGTTAGATCAAATGTACTTGTTTTCCCTTAAAAAAAAAGAAAAAAACTCAGTTTTTGATCTCCAATCAGTTTAGTGTTGCCAACCACCAAAAGGCATCAAACAATGAATGTCTACCACCTGCTCAGACAAATAAAGAAAATTATGTACTGCATTGTCACGTGCATGTAATGCATAGTTTAATTTATATTGTATTCACATCTCAGTTTCTTTGTAAAATTATACTTTCTATAAAATGCCCCTTTTAAGATTTTTTATTATCTAATAATTGTACTCATTTGCAAGGTAAGAATAACAAATAGCAATAGCAAGTGCTATTTTTCAGTCTTAAACCTTCTATTAGCTTTAATAATACGTTTATGGTGGGCCCTTAAGATAATATTTTAATGCCATAAAATATTGCTTTTAGCAGGGCATAAAATGTACCAATTATTTAAAATTTTCTAAGATAAGCCAACGATGTGTGACGGATTGTAAAAAAATACAACTGTAATCCAGCTCACAATTAAATAAGATAAGAAACTGGAAGCTGGCTTGACCATTTTATGATAAGTGAAAAGTATAACAGTATAAATTTAAGTGATTAAATAACAGAGTTGGGGGAAATAGCAGGGGATGTGCTGTCATTTATGACACCTGCTATTAGATTCACAGTAAACACAAAGGCATTTTTGGAGAGGTGCGTGGGTGTAGACACGGCTCAAACTGTAGTTAAACAAAAGCAACCTCTGTCATTTTGTGGTTTAATTGTAACATGCTAGTAAGACTACCTTTTCAAATAATAACAAGCTTTAAACTATAATTACCACAGACTACATTTTGAGCAAAGTTTGACATTATCACTGTCATTCTTACTGTTATATATCCTAGAAAAAGTATAGGTCAGACTGGGAAAAAAACCTTAAATGTCATATATTTGAAAAACGTATTTTTAAATTAGCAGGATTTTTGGAAACCCAGTTATTCTGCTAAAGCAGGGTGTGCAGTGCCTAAGGACTAAATTGCCTTATTTTTAAACAATTCCTGTGCTTGTTTGATGTTAAATTAGAATGTAACAAAGTTGAAGTTTACCAAATGAACACCAAAGATACAAACATTCTACAGTATTCCAGGTAAAATACTGACATTATAGGCACTGACTAAAATACATTGATAAATACAGTTAATGTTAAACATATAAAGGTTTTTCATTACCTTAATTTTTCAATTGGACTATATACTATTTTAATTTGACTGTGCTACATTCTTCCCTTTAACTTCTCACCCTAACATACCTTATTTTTGTGTTTGTATGTAAAATATTATTCACAGAATACATTGTTAAAATTTATTTACTAACACCATGTATAGTGTTGAAAAATCTTGTCAATATATTTTTCCTTATGTGAAATTACTGTCCAATGAGATAGTATCATCTATGTTATGTTCTTTCTGTGTGTGGTGTCCAGAACTGCCCACAATACTCTAGTGAGACCGCTTCTGGAGTATGGTGTGCAGTTCTAGGCTCTAAACTACAAGTAAGACATAACAGCATTTGAGGCTTTGCAGAGGAGAGCAACCAAGTGCATCCCAGGACTTGAGAACATGTCCTACTTCAGCAACCTAAGAGAATTAAACCTGTTTAGTCTCAAGAAGACTAGGGACTGTATGGGGAATGAGTCAGAATTCTCTAAGGCATTGATAAGTACTGTAGATTCAGCCAAATTCTCTCAACATATCAGTGAAAGACGCACTTGAGGACAACAGTGGAAAGTAAGTGCATTTAGGACCGAAGCTAGGAAGTACTTTTTTACTCAAAGATTTGCGGAAATCTGTGAAAATCACCCAAGACATGTAGTTGAAGCTTTAAGAAGTATCTGGATGAGATATTGGGACAGCTTAGTTATTAGCTAAACAAACAGGAATGATGGCCTGAATAGTCTCTTCTTGTTTGTCAATGTTATTTTAAAGTATAATTACATATGTGAACTTAACCGACAATAATAATAAACGGCAAAAAAATGTGGTTTAAGTTTTCAGTACACATGGTCCGTTACACTCCTACTGCTTCCTGGCCACAGATAATTTATATTTTTATTATTAGCCTTTTGTTTGTTTGATTGACCATTTATTGGTACATGGTAGAAAAATGAGTTAGATATTCCTAGTTTTACAGTTTTTTAATTTATCTTGTAGCTATCTATAAAGAATGCCAAACACCATAAAGAAATACTGAAGACAAGGTGAGGCTAAAAGGTTTAGAATAAAGGGCAGCATCTTCGGAAGGTCTAAGGCCTGTCAAGAGTTTCATATGCAAAGTGAGTTAACTATACATAAGTTCTATCGTCAAAAAATGCAATCAACTTTGATGTTTTATAAACGTATAAGTCATTGTCTGTCTAGATAAATGTTTTATTTATGTATTACTTTTGAAAGGATAGCTAGATTTTGTTTAAACATTGAAATTAAAAAGTCCACCCATCCATCTATTTGTTTTCTTCATCCCATCTTCCAATGCAGGAACAAGGGAAAGTGAAAGCCTGCCTTAGGCAATGTAATAAGGTTTATGTCAGGGGCCACCCATAGATCAGACAAGAATCCATCCATCCATCCATCATGCACATAAGCAACTACACTAGTGTGGGGCCAGGTAATGCAGCATGGGATATGAGAGGAAAAATTGGTACCCAGTGAGAATTTATGGGTACATGGGGAGAATACGCAAATTCCATCCAGTTACCACTGAGCCTGTTTCTCTGAAGCTGTAGTGCCAAACCCTCAATCACTATGTATGTAGTCCAAAGGACGACATCCTAAACCAATGTGTATCTGGATTGATGTTACTATAATACAAAGTTTTAGTCATGAAGATTATCTCTTTAACAACCAAGATGGATTATCTCTTACAATGTGTAAACAGATTAAATCACTGTACAAATCCTGATACTCTTTTAATTAACTACTAGTGTATATTCACTGAAGATATTTAATTAATTGATAAAAATATTAAACAAATATGTGGTGCAAACACCTCTCTGTGAGTAAATAGTGGTATCACATATGTTTAATTGAAAAACGTGTTTAGCTGAGGACTTCTCCCCACTTATTTATTTTGTCTAGGAATGTGCTTTTACTAATTGACATTTACTGACATTTTTTAAATTTGACATTTATACTAATAATCTTCCACTTTTCATCTTTTCAATACATTTGAAAGGGGTAAAAGTTATTGTAAGTTCAAATGACCAATACTCAAACAGAAGACAAAAATAGGTTTTCTTACCTAAAAGCCAGACTCCCACTGCTAGTCCACTCAGAATTCCCATGGTGCTCACAACAGCTAATATTTTTATTAGCTTGCACACATATATTTTAGATGAGGCTGTAAAAATATTTGACACATGCAAATTAGTGTTTTTTTTGTAAAAAAAATAAAAAGTGTAAATACAGTTCTCAGCTAAGTTAAAGAAATAATTTGTTAAGATATGGAAAGAGGCTGAGAAAACTCCTAATTGCTGGGTAAGTACCAAAAACACCTCATGCACTGGTAAGATAGGCTTTAGGCACAATAATAAAGTACAAATACTAGATTTTATGGTGTTTGTAAAAGTGCACAAACATTGAAAGATAAATAACCCTAACCTAATGAAAACTATGCCACAATTAAAAAAATAAGTAAGCAGAAACAAACTTTCTATTAAAATATTTAAACCTAAACACAAATCATCTTGGAAGCAAGAAAAAAAAAGGTTACGGTAAGAAGACTTGTAACACTGTGTAGTGAACTCAAAAGATCAATTAAAAAGGAAAGACATCTGAAACACTGTCTATTAAGTTAGTAAGTAATAACAACCTGTGGAAGAATCAAAACATTTAAGCTCCTAATGAATGAGTGCAGTGATGTGCAGAGATCCTTTGGTGGGCAGTGGCTCAGAAAGGGAAAGGACAAGCTTGTTATGTTTTAATCCTGTTTACAAATTAGGGTTCACTTTTGTTTCTGTATTTTTTAGTTTCATACAACTTCAGCAACATTATAATAGTTATTATTATGGCAAAAAATATGTATTATGTGATATATATGTGTGTGTGTGATACAGTACATACCAAATAATACAAAGTGGTTATAGTGATTTTTTTCTCTAGAGAGAGAATCAAAGGTTCAGAGAGCAGTTGTTGTCCACATAGGTTTCTGAGTTTGGATTTACCCGGACTGAGCTTGCAAAAACTTCATTCCGCATGTTGCTGTTTGTGCAGGTAATGTGGCACTGAGTGTCTGCAATATAAATAGTATTGTAAATATTAAATTAGCATCAAACTCTTTACATAGACTCAGAATTCTTTGGGGCTGTGTATGCAAAATGAAATACCTTCATTGACAGACCCGGCCCAGCTGAGCTTGAGAGGTATTGCCAAGTCTGAAGGCCCAACCAAATCAGCCCTTCACATTCTCACAGATGTCTGTGGCTTCACAATGCTTTGCTTGGTTGCAATGTGCCTGAGTTGACAGACATAAAATAGTATGGTCTGTGCTATTTTAGAAATATCATAGGTTTTAAAAATTGGCATTGGCTGATAACAATGACAAACCAAGTAGAAAAACTAGCATGATAAGCGAAGTGAATATGCGTGGCTTATATGCAGATATTTATAGCTCCCTTCTGTATCATAACGTCATACAAACTAGTATGATCAGCACACAGATATTAATTATATATGTTGTGGTGGATTGCCGGCTTCTTTCTCCGGCCCTCACCCCCAGGCCGCCAGGAGGAGCTCTCCCAGCAGCGTGGACATGCCCCGAGTTCCAGCAGGGCCTCATGGACTATGTAGTTTTTATACACAGCCCTGCTGGATACCTTGGGGGCCACCAGGCGTCGCTGTAGGGGGTCTCGTAGGCTCGCATGTGCCCTATAACCCGGGAGTACGTCACGGTCACATGACAGGAAGAAACGACGTGCTCCTGGGTTGAAGAAAAGGACTGTTTACCCTGACCCGGAAGGGAAAAGGAACTGTGGACTGTTGAATGGGAACACCTCCGGGTCAGGGTGTATAAAAGGACGATGGGAAATCCCAGACGTTGAGCTGAGCTGGGAGGTAGGGTGGCGAAGTGTCTGGGAGTGGAGGATTGGTTTATTGTAAGAGAATTGTAGTGTTTATGAGTGTGGAGTGGAGGGTGCTTGGTGCACAGTATATTTATAAAATAAATATTAGTTATACTTTTACCTGGTGTTCAGAGTGGTACCTGAGGGTTCAAGAGGTGGACAAAGGGCTTATTTGCTACAATGTTTTGTGAAATTAATATAAAAAATTACCACAGACCACAATTTATTTTCATATGAGACTAGGGGGCTTTGCCCCCCTGCTAGCTTCGCTCGCCAACCCCCCCGGCCTGTGCTACGTGCCAGCCACTCCACATCTCTGCCGCTCGCATATGTGGATTTAACTTTCACCAAACAACAAATCTTTTAATTCTCGCGGATACGCCTCTTCCTTGGGAAGAAACACTACTTTTAATAATAATAAGAAGAAAAAATCATTACATTTATATAGCGCTTTTCTCAGTACTCTTCCCTAATGGCAACACAAATTAGACGATCTACAAATCTCCGACTTAAAGTTTAAATCCATCCATCCATCCATTTTCTAACCCGCTGAATCCGAACACAGGGTCACGGGGGTCTGCTGGAGCCAATCCCAGCCAACACAGGGCACAAGGCAGGAACCAATCCCGGGCAGGGTGCCAACCCACCGCAGGACACACACAAACACACCCACACACCAAGCACACACTAGGGCCAATTTAAATCCGAACAATATATTTGTAGCTGTCGGAGTGTAAGGCGAGTTCGAGCACGGGTAAAATGCGTGCTGAAAGAAATCTCTCAGTCCAAAAGTTTGTTTTAAAAATATTTAGTGAAAATTCAAAGCAAATAATCCACACAAGAATAAAGAAAAAAGTTGTTACACACGTAGAATAAAATGCAAAAAAAAAGAAAAATGTATCTTCTCTAAACTTAGCATTTCTTGAGAAACTTTAGTTGTTTCTATACTTAAAAGATTCTTAACTTCTTCTTCTGTACGCTTTAAATGTACGGTGCAGCACTTTCAATTAAGTGCTTTGTCTTACATGTTTCTTAGCACACAAAACACGCACACAAGGTATGCAATGCTCAAAAGGCACGAGAGGCACGGTTTAAAACCATGTGCCCTCTACACCTTACACACGGCAAGGCTGATCACTAACTGAGAATAATGTTTAGTCAGAGCAGTTAGAAATAGCTAGAATGTATCAATTAATTTCTACTTATGGGGGTTATAGGAACCTCCCATAGATTTTAGTAAAACATTTATGAATTTTATGTAACTAGGAAATGGCTCTTATAATATTCAATCTCCTTTTTACTATCATTTTTTTGAGACTTTCAAATTTTAGTACTTTCATTAGCTTTAACCTGCTCCGCATGTGTATCACAACAACGTTTTTGAATTCTTTATGACGTTCTACTTTGTCATCTACTGTTTGTCTTTTATTTCCAGCCCCAGGTGTGGTTAAATCTCTTGGCACAAAGTCTCACCTCACGGAATGTGAAAGTTTTAGTCACGTCTTGTCCCAGAATAAAAAGTCTCGTCTTGCCCCAGGATTTTTTTATTATAATAGAGAGATAGTAAACAGTAGCATCTTTAGCTTTCACAGTGTGCATTGTTTATCACTGCTTTTTCTCTCACTCATGTAAAGAAAAGGAGGCACATGCTTCTGCTCAGTGTCGATTAATTAGGTATTAATGGGAGAAAAGGGCACTTGCACATCCCTGAATAAGTTATCACAATTCAAATATTAATACATTGTTAAATGCAACAAAATATATGGGATATTGCATCCAACAGGAGAGCATGATGAGTGATTTCAGTTTACCATATATTGAATGGGAAACACCAGCTGGAACGGCAAAGATTGTGAAGTGATTGTTATGGCAAATGTGGGTAAGAGTCACCTATTAATATATTATCTTAACATGAAAGCATTTCCACTTGATCTACAGTAGTAGGAAACGAGAATAAGTGGAGAAAAGAAGTATGAATACTGAGAGAAACTGCAAACGTCCTACAAATCAGTAATCTAACAATATAGGCATTTAGTCTATGGCTTCATGGTACACATGAAAATAACGACAACCTTTAGAGATATGCCAGGTGATATAACATTGTGCCATGTAAAATATCCTACACCAGACCTATTAAAATGGCGGCCCTCAGGCCATGTGTGACCCAGAAGCAACCTCCGACTTACCTAGCCCATTATCCTTCCAGGGCTCTAGACTGCAACTAAAATGGTCTTAAATGCAACGAAAAATAAGCTTTGGTGGTTATCATTTCTACTTAGGTCACCAGTTGGAAATGAAATCATTAAAACTTTAAACTAATTATATTGTAAAAGATGCAAAAGGCCATTTTTTTTTATTGTTAAGCGGATGTGCCGTTAACATATGTGTCGATATGGGCCCCCCCTTGCATATCCTTGAGCCACATAAAGGCTGATTTATATCCTGCACTGGGTGCAAGGGAGTCGCAGCAAAAATGACATCAGACTTGGAGACGTGTGCGGGAAAATATGGGACAGCCGTATATTCCAAATAGTGAATTTCAATGAGAGGCAGTTTACACTTGTGCCAGAATAATGAAAGAAAGGCTGAATATGACCCAACTGGTCATCAAAACAAAAAGTAGGCATGCAAAACATTTGAAATTCATCTACCCATCATATAGGTCCCCTGTTATGAATACAGTGGTGTGAAAAACTATTTGCCCCCTTCCTGATTTCTTATTCTTTTGCATGTTTGTCACACAAAATGTTTCTGATCATCAAACACATTTAACCATTAGTCAAATATAACACAAGTAAACACAAAATGCAGTTTGTAAATGGTGGTTTTTATTATTTAGGGAGAAAAAAAAATCCAAACCTACATGGCCCTGTGTGAAAAAGTAATTGCCCCCTGAACCTAATAACTGGTTGGGCCACCCTTAGCAGCAATAACTGCAATCAAGCGTTTGCGATAACTTGCAATGAGTCTTTTACAGCGCTCTGGAGGAATTTTTGGCCCACTCATCTTTGCAAAATTGTTGTAATTCAGCTTTATTTGAGGGTTTTCTAGCATGAACCGCCTTTTTAAGGTCATGCCATAGCATCTCAATTGGATTCAGGTCAGGACTTTGACTAGGCCACTCCAAAGTCTTCATTTTGTTTTTCTTCAGCCATTCAGAGGTGGATTTGCTGGTGTGTTTTGGGTCATTGTCCTGTTGCAGCACCCAAGATCACTTCAGCTTGAGTTGACGAACAGATGGCCGGACATTCTCCTTCAGGATTTTTTGGTAGACAGTAGAATTCATGGTTCCATCTATCACAGCAAGCCTTCCAGGTCCTGAACCAGCAAAACAACCCCAGACCATCACAGTACTACCACCATATTTTACTGTTGGTATGATGTTCTTTTTCTGAAATGCTGTGTTCCTTTTACGCCAGATGTAACGGGACATTTGCCTTCCAAAAAATTCAACTTTTGACTCATCAGTCCACAAGGTATTTTCCCAAAAGTCTTGGCAATCATTGAAATGTTTCTTAGCAAAATTGAGACGAGCCCTAATGTTCTTTTTGCTTAACAGTGGTTTGCGTCTTGGACATCTGCCATGCAGGCCGTTTTTGCCCAGTCTCTTTCTTATGGTGGAGTCGTGAACACTGACCTTAATTGAGGCAAGTGAGGCCTGCAGTTCTTTAGACGTTGTCCTGGGGTCTTTTGTGACCTCTCGGATGAGTCGTCTCTGCGCTCTTGGGGTAATTTTGGTCGGCCGGCCACTCCTGGGAAGGTTCACCACTGTTCCATGTTTTTGCCATTTGTGGATAATGGCTCTCACTGTGGTTCACTGGAGTCCCAAAGCTTTAGAAATGGCTTTATAACCTTTACCAGACTGATAGATCTCAATTACTTCTGTTCTCATTTGTTCCTGAATTTCTTTGGATCTTGGCATGATGTCTATCTTTTGAGGTGCTTTTGGTCTACTTCTCTGTGTCAGGCAGCTCCTATTTAAGTGATTTCTTGATTGAAACAGGTGTGGCAGTAATCAGGCCTGGGGGTGGCTACGGAAATTGAACTCAGGTGTGATACACCACAGTTAGGTTATTTTTTAACTAGGGGGCAATTACTTTTTCACACACGGCCATGTAGGTTTGTATTTTTTTTCTCCCTAAATAATAAACACCATCATTTAAAAACTGCATTTTGTGTTTACTTGTGTTATATTTGACTAATGGTTAAATGTGTTTGATGATCAGAAACATTTTGTGTGACAAACATGCAAAACAATAAGAAATCAGGAAGGGGGCAAATAGTTTTTCACACCACTGTATATCTGTGCCCTGTGGAATTCAGTTGTCCCTTCTGATTTGGCAAGGCACACTAAGGTGTGATTTGTCACCGATCTCCTTGTGTTAACACATCTTTACATACCATTTCTCTTTTGATTTAATGGATACTCCATGCAAAATGTTGGCCTGTCTGTCAGTAAACATGTTTGAGCAGTTGCCTGTCCACTGTTTCATCATGCACAGCAATGTGATGAAGTCTGCATTTTAAGGTTGAAGGTGTATTACAGTCGCTTTACGATTGATGGCGGACAGTAAAGTTTGTTAAAATTATATCGAAATGCCAAGCAAAATGACACCTTTTATTGGCTAACTAAAAAGATTACAATGTGCAAGCTTTCGAGGCAACTCAGGCCCCTTCTTCAGGCAAGATGTAATCAGTAATTAAAATTATATCATTATATCATTAATTACATAATTATGTAATTAAAATTATATCAAAAATGACGCTTTGTTAGTTGTGACTTCAGTCGCTTTGACGTGTGCACTATATGTTCTGTTACCAATAAATACTTCAACAGGATCTATTAATAAGGAAACATGGAAAATAAGATTTAGTACAAAAATAGTAATAACTATAATTAATGATTCATTACTTGACACCCAAGAACTCTGTACAAAGATATTTTAAAGAATCATTTGTCATTAAAATAAATGTACCAATCCACTTTCACGCCATATGTGGTGCCTTGCTCTTAAATATTTACTCAAGTAGGTTTTTTTTTTGGGGGGGACACAACAATTTCAAAAGGAAAGGCTTTGTTGTGGAACTCAAATTTAACCTCTGTCATGTGAGGGATTAAAACCGTGTGAATGAAACAGTTCTATGAAAAAAAAAAATCCCTGACCTATCATGACCACCCCTTTAAATTGGGGGTGGATCTCATATTTCAAAAAGGAAACAAATGTTATTTCTAATATTGTGCACTTTTTTGATTTTAGGCAATTTGAGATGTTTATTGTTTATTTTTTTATTTCAAAAATGGGAAAAAAGTTTGGCTACTATCTCAGATTCTGTCAGTTATAGCTTTTTTATTGTTTTTTTTAATACATTTTTGATTTGCCTGTGTCAGATGTGACCAAATGTAAAGGGAAACAATGAATAAACATTACTTGTTTTTAAATACTGTCGCAGTTTGAGGCCCTTGTCGTCCTCTTGAACCCTCTGACTCGACTCCAGACACCAGGTAAAAGTCCAGATATTACTTTTATTTGAACCATACAGTGCACAAAGCACCCTCCACTCCACAATACTCATAAACTAATCAATAAACAATACAATAATCAATCCTCCACACTCCCAGACACTTTGCCACCCTTCCTCCCAGCTCAGCTCAGAGTACTGGTTTCCCAGAGTCCTTTATATAGTCCCTGACCCGGAAGTGTTTCTCCCTTCTGTCCATGTGATCATGAACACTTCCGGGTCGGATAAAAAGCTCCTTTCTTCAACCTGGAAGCACGTAGTTTTCTCTTGTCACGTGATCATGACGCACCTCCGGGTTATAGGGCAAGTAAGAGTCCGGCAGCCTCCCCACAGCGACTCCTGGTGGTCCCCATGGTATCTAGCAGGGCTGTGCATATAAACTACATAGTCCATGAGGCCCTGCTGGAATTCGGGGAACGTCCACACTGTTGGGAGAGCTCCACCTAGCGGCCTGGGGGTGAGGGCCGGAATATTTAGCCGGCCACACACCACAATACATTCATTTGTGCTGATTTAAAAATTGTCATTATCTGCTGCTTACCAGTTGCTGAAAATGTCTGGTCCAGCTAAATTTATTGGTTTGAAAACCTGGCCCAGCTGAATTTGAAATTGAATAGCCCAGTCCTACACTATATTTGTCAGCAAGGGGAAATTTGGCTTTTTAAAGATGCTCTTTAAATAGATAGATAGATAGATAGATAGATAGATAGATAGATAGATAGATAGATAGATAGATAGATAGATAGATAGATAGATAGATAGATAGATAGATAGATAGATAGACAGACTATAGTCTGAACTCACACCAGAGTGACTAAAAAGGAAGAAAATTACAAACAAAAATTGATTTAACCAAGAAAAATTATTCTAATACACACTCTATAACTCACTAGGAAAGTGATGTTATACACTATAATATTTCAAACTAGAAAAAAACAATTTTTTTATGAGGATTTGTTCAGAATTATTCTCAGAATTTAACAAGAACACATTAATATAATTGTAAAGCAAGCACGACATGCTTGTGTAGAAACTTTCTATTTGATTTGCAATTTAACTCTTTCAGGGCTGACGTCGACTTTTGTCAAAAGGAGGAGTGGACCATGGTAGTCAACTGTACACTGTGAAAAAACCAACTGTTATGTTTTAGTTGGACTCTCATTGCTAGAAGGAAAGTTAGCTTCATTGGTTTGACCGAGATTTCCTGTGCTCGTGTGAGTAGCAAGGCGCAAACAACAGCAAAAATGGCACTGACATCTGGTGAGAGATCAAAGTGATTGCATAAAGCAAACTACAGCATGGACAACGTTTTGCCTATTATCTCTGAACTGGACTATTACTTGTCGGACTCCGATTTTGATACAAGTGATCGAAAATGAATGTGAGGTTCCTGCATCAGTTGACTGGTCCTCAGCTAATCATGGTGTTGAATGGGTTCATGTAGCTGATACTCCTACGGCAATGTTCACCAGGGAGGAGTGCCACTTAACAATGATAAGAGGTAGAAACTAGATTGCAATGCACTGCGATCGCTGCTGTTGCTGCCTCAGCCACGTGAAGACAGCTTGGCAGCAAGCTTGCTGCAAATTCTTGTCAAACTGGCAGCCACAGCATGCAGCAACAGACGTTTTATCTTGATTTCTGTGTGAAACCATTGCTTTTCAGAAACTGTTTTTTGAAAAAATATTCAGCCCTCAAAGAGTTAATTATTTAGAAAAATCCACTACAGATTGGAGTCTTACACACTGTAGTAAAGCTCTGAGTTGGATGGGGCTGAATGCCCATTTTTGTTGTGTGGATTATCTTGGGACATACTTCTGTACATGCTATGTTTTCTGATCAGATTGTGTTTTGTTCTTTGAATAGAATAATAATAAATATGATCAGGAAGCAGAAAATGAGTAAAATAAATTTTTTGATCCAGGTTTTTACAACAGAATATCCCTGGCATAAGCAAAAACCAGGACTGTGTTTTAAGAAATATTCCACCAAAATGTTCCTAACCCCATTTCAATTTGTGAAGAACATTCCAAATAGTACAGAAGCCTTGTGGTGACCAATGCTGAACAACAGTAAATAATATAGCAAACTATCTGTTGCCCGGGAGGAAAAAATAAAGTGTTTTTTTTTTATTGTTTGAGAAATATATAATTAGAAAAACCCACAGCTTTAAAAATTTAAATAAATTAACAAACAATGAAGACTCACTAATGTGCTTGTCTTGCAGTCTTGTATGTATGTCATCATCCAGTTGATGCTCAGAACCGGCCAACTCTATTTAATTTCAAAAGCAACAGGGGCGCGGTGGTGCTCATACATAAAGAATGCTTGCAGTCACCTCCAGTTCGTCCTCTGGTGGTCGCTCCGAGTGTCAACTGGATGATAACATGCATACAAGACCACAAGATCACCCCCCACCCAACCCAGTTATGGTTGATTTCACCCTACAGTATTTTTAGTCAACCAATGAGAAACATGTGTACCAAGTTTCATGAAAATCGAACAGGACAACCTTTACAAATCAATAGACGTTGGCACTGTATGTGATCGTGTGCAGCTCTGACGGGAAAGCGTTCCCTGCGTGGGGAGAAAAGCACATGCCTATGATATCTCTGGCAATCAGCAGCTACCCTCTAAAACACACGAAACTCTGATCTCTCTCTCAAAAACGTCAAACATTACTCCTTAACAATCTGTAGATGATAATGTCTGTTGAAGCGGAGGCAAGGTGCACTCCAACACGTGGCGAGACGTAGAGTTGAACAAACAGGCATCGCTAGCTAAGTGGAGGCAAGGTGCACTACAACACGTGGCAAGACATAGAGTAACTCGAAAAGAGGCTGGCGAGGGAATGAGGAAAGCCCCGCCCCCTGCTATCGGCCCACAGCCACTCTATTGGATTTGCACAAATACATACATACATGAGAGAAGACACAAAATCAACTGGAAAGTTCAAGCAAATTATAGAAAACAACCAGATCTAAATCCGTTAAGTAATTTTCTCATGAAAAGCGGACAGACATAAAGCAGACAAACATACAGACAGAACACACTTGGACCACGAAATTTTTAAAACCGCTTCTTAGCAAGTACCTATAGGCCAAGAATAACCTACATTCCAAATTTCAAGTCCCAAGTCATCATGGTTCGGGAAATTTCATGATGAGTGAGTCAGTGGTATTTGGCTTTTATATATACAGATTTAGCCCTGTGGTGGGTTGGGGTTTGTTTCCTGCCTTGCACCCTGTGTTGGCTGGGATTGGCTCCAGCAGATCCACGTGACTCTGTAGTTTGGATATAGCGGGTTGGATAATGGATGGATGGATGGATATATAGATTTATATACATATACATAAATATATATATATTAACTGTGTAAGCCCTTGCTGTTAAAAGCACGGGATCCTAGAAAGTATTGAAATCGTCAGAACTACTCTGGGAATCTCTCTCCTAGGAGGATTCGTGTTGCCGACATGCTCGCATCGTTTGTGCATTAGCAGCTTTTGCCGGTGTGCTGGCCTCACTTGCATATCCTCGGAGCTGGAGCCCTTACCCCGACTCTACCTCTCACTTTCGAGTCGGAGAGACACACACACTTCCATGCATAGACGTTTATATATAAGATATATACATGGCTGTTCGAGTCACAAAGACAGAATGAGTCCCAAAAATTAAACTCTATTTAATTTCAAAAGCAGCGGGGGCGCGGTGGTGCTCAAGCATAAAGAATGCTGGCAGTCACCTCCAGTTCGCCCTCTGGTGGTTGTTCTGAGTATCAAATGGATGATAACATGCATACAAGACTGCAAGATCACCCCAACCATACCCAGAATGGGGTGTGTTAGGGCTGATTTCACCCTACAGTATTTTTAGTCGACCAATGAGAAACATGTGTGCTAAGTTTTATGAAAATTGCTCCAGCCGTTTGAAAGTGATGGTGGAACATACATACATACACACATTGACTTTTATATATATAGATGTACATGAAAAAATTTCACATTATTTGTGTCACACACTGTATTTCACATGTCAAGTTATCCAGTTGTATGCTTACAACATGCAAAGGGTATGAATTTTTATTTATAATATTGTTAATAAATACTTCCAGAAATTGAAAGTAGTCCACAAGTGGGAAGCCCCTTCACACTGGGTCGTGCTTTTGAATTGAAGACCCACCTCTCCCCTACGTTCATTAGTCAAGAGTCCTGTCTTCAATTCAAAAGCAAGATTATAATTTTTTCTGACTTTTTGTAAATATATTTCGGCGATCACTTTAAAGGATGGAGATACTCAATGAATTGAAAGTGGTAACATAAAATTTAAAAAGGTAAGATAAAATTATTTCCAGCAATTAGAAACCATTAATGGACCACCCTACCACATTTTAAATTGTGGAATCTATTTTCAGAGAAATACTTGAGAGCTGGCGCCTGTAAAGTGTTCCTGTAAAATGATTAGAGTTTTGGGAGGCAGGAGATGAGCAGTGTCTGGTCTTTGCCAGTAATAGCTCTTGGAGTTCTCCCTAAACATTACATTATGTTTTGTTTCTTTGGACCAGAAAATTTTGTCTGTCATGCTCTCAGAGTCCTTTATACTTTCATATGCCTTTTACTCAAGACTGGCTCCTGCATAGCCACTCTGCTATAAATGTCTGATTAATGCAGAGCTGCTGCGGTGGGCATTTTTCCAAAAGGTTCTCCCTTAACAGCGAAGACCTCCAACACCCAGTTAGAACGACCATTGGGTTTTTGGTAAGCTCAACGACCAAGGCCCTTCTTGCCTGGTTACTCAATTTGGTTGGACAGCCATCTCTAGGAGGAGTCATGGTGATTCCAAAATTCTTCAATTTCACAATTATGGAAACCACTGTGCTCCAGAGAGAACATTAAATTTTAGAACTGGTTTTATACCTTTGCCATTGATGTCTCACCACAATTTGAGTTTGGAAGTCTAAAGAAAGTTCCTAGAACTTTATGGATTGGTTTTGGTTCTGAATTGAAATGTAAATTGTGGGACATTATATCTAACCTATGTCCATTCAATTCAGTTTGCCAAATGTGGACTCCTGTCAAGTTCCAGACACATGCTCAATTAAAGCAAACAGGATGAACCTGGACACAATTTTGTCTCCCATACTGATGCTTCTGAATACTTACATAAATGAGAGATTTCAGTTTTTGATTTTTAATACATTTGCAAACCTTTCTGAAAATATGTTTTCACTTTTTAATTATGGGTTATGGAATGTAGATTGATGAGCAAAAATGGCAGTTTACAGACGCTTTCCATCCAGTCTAACAGAACTTGAGAGGATCTGCCAGAAAGAATGGGTTAAACTACCCAAATCCTGGTGTGCAAAGCTTGTACAGACTGACCCCAAGAAGACTTGAAGCTGCATTTGCTGGCAAATCAGCCTCTACAAAGTAGTGGATTTAGGGTCTGAATACTTATATGAATAAGAGATTTCAGTTCTTGAATTTTAATAAATTCAAAAACCTTTCTGGAAAGATGTTATCAAGTGTAGATTGGTGGAACAAAATGGCAAATTTATCCATTTAAAAATAATTGTACAACACAATAAAGTGTGAAGAAAGTGAAGGGGCCTAAATACTTTCTGAATCCACTGTATATAAGTCCTTGTTTGCTTAAGTAACCCTTTGTTGAATTAAATAGCATATTTAAGTATAAAATATTTCCTTATATATAACATTTTGAATAAACACTCCAGGAAGTCTTCGCTGGGAATTCAATTTTGCTTTTTTACTTTCTCATATACGTAGTATAGAAAAAGTATACTAATCGTGAAAAAATTCAACCTTGAGATTTTGACGAATCACCAGATTTCATTCGCTTCTGAACACATTTTGACCATTTTTGCAGTTATATCTGTGCGTGCATGTGTCTGTGTGTATGAACGAGAACACTTTCAGCTAGATAAATGAAATTTGGCATATGGGTGTTATATCAAAATGTTAGTTTTCTATCATACATCAACTGGAGTGATACTTTACCTGAACACATTTCAAACTTTTTCAAATAAACTAGTACTTAGTTTAAATAAACAATTAATTGAAATGTTGTATGGTAGTTTTTCATGTGAAATTGCATTATAAATAGAAAATAGAAAAATAATTGAAATTTTATATCGTCCTTCGTTAGGCTGCTTGAGAATGCACATGTTAAATTCATAATGTACTTGTGGAATCTGCGATCTGTAAGTCATACATAGATAAGGATTTTAGTGTTCATTATATTAAATGTGTGAAGATTTCTCCTGTGAAGTGTGTGTCCCACAGCTGTTTACAATTATTTTGCTATTCACATTACATCATATACAGTACTTTTCTGTATTCTAATAGTTTCTGTGCAAGCAACTGCTTGTGTGATATTTCTCTTCCTGATATGTGACCTATTAATATTGACTTTGCTAGCAGGATGTTCAAAGCTAAACATTTTAGACACAAGATTTCCTTTTTACTTTCTCTTATACGAAGTACAGGGAAAGTATTGTAATCGTCCAAAAATTCAGTGTCGAGATTTTGATGAATCTCGACGCTTTCAACCTCCCCGAGTCTGAAAATACCATTTTTAGAATTATGTCTGTGTGTCTGCCTGTGTGTGCGTGTGTGTATGTAAACACAATAAATTGAGTACGGTTTCACATAGGTCAACCAAATTTTGCATTCAAGTATTTGGTACAAAATGTAGATTTCTGTCAGCTTTTGGGCTATTTATGCTAACCAGAAGTGGTACTTTATCTGAACACATAATCAATTTTTTTTTAATTCATACAGCTGCATAATCCGATTTATTCAACTTTACTTTTATAGTAATTGTTCAATATATTGTTGATTTGATTTGTTGTTGATGGTTCTTTAATGTACATGTATATAAAAATATAATCATTGTCTTGCAGTTTACTCCTCAAATGTCCATACCTATATCTGAGTATATGAGAAAGTCTAGGGGAGACAACTCCCGATTTTTTATTTTTGTAAGCCTATCTCCAACATTCAGAATTTGTTTCCCTAATAAACAATAAGTTATAATGTTCTGCTTATATAATGTGTTTTAGTGACAGGTCTAAACCAAGCAATTCATTGTTCTGGTCTATCAACTACATCTTGCCCAAAACGTTGTTACCCAGACCTACCCTCTTCAGAGCTTTTGGTTTCACCCCAAAACATCCATTTTTTTTAACCACATATCTAAGAAACTCCAACATATTACATGAAAACCAGAAAACAAAGTTTCTGACAGCATCACTGAATATTGTGTTATAATATTCAAAAATAGAATTTAATGTGTTCTTTTCTGGCAGGGGAGTAGTCATTTTCTTTTTTAGGACTACATTTTTCTCTTGCAATGATCATTTGCAGGACTTATACATGGCTAAAGCAAGCTGTCTGACCAGTGAGTGCTTTGACATGGGCCTGAGTTTTGCTGTCACAATATGAGACAATTAAAGAGTGGCAGGTGCTACATGCAGCAACATGCACGCTGCAGTGTCTGCATAAATTAAAACATTAAACAATTAGTCTTGTTTGCAATTCTGGAAATTAAAGATTTCTTAGAATAACCTCGAAACCCTAAATAAGGACTGATATACCATCCTTGGAGACAGGGGGTGTCCCTTCACCCTGTGCAAAGATGAGTTTCATTATTTTGATAGTTTATTTAAGGGGAACTTACACTATAATTCAAGTCTAATTATGTCTGCTAATATAGCATTGCACTCTAACAGTATTTTTACACTGAAATAAGCTCTGGCCAATGTTGTATCATGTCATTTATTAAACCGTACAATCAAGTCAAGTCAAGTCAAGTCAACTTTATTTATAAAGCACTTTACATACAAGACTAGGGTCTCGTTGGGTCCAGGAGCCTATTGCAGCTAGCACAGGGTGCAAAGCAGGAACACATTCTGGATGGGGCACCAGTCCATCACAGGGTGAATACACACACACACTAAAGCCAATTTACCATTGCCATTTCACCTAACCTTCATGTCTTTGGACAGTGGGATGAACCCCACTGAGACACAGGGAGTATATCCAAACTGCACATACACATGACCTGGGACCTGAACTCTAGCCTCTTTACTTTGAGGCAGCAGAGCAACCACTGCACCACCATGAGACCCCCCAGTATTTTTGAAAACTAAAACAATAATGCTTAGGCTTTCCTAAAATTTCTGATATGGTTGCATACTGAAGATTAGTCTCAAAGCTAGAAGCAATTAGCATCATTAAACACTTTGACAAAAATGGATAATGAGTTAGTTATTAGGCCATAGACCAAGAGAACAGTGTACAGCGGAGTGGTCCATGTGGAGTGAAGTCATCCATGAAGACCCTCAGGGATCAAACCCACATTGTGTGGAACACCAGTCCATCACAAGACACGCACCAACAACAGGGAAATTCAGAGACTTGGGCTTGAGTAATGGTTGTTGCACTGTTGCCTAATGTCCTTTCTCTTCCTCCCTTTGCAGAACGGATAATTGATGGCCCTTCCATCCCTGACATCACTTCTGGTTTCCGTCCTGCTCAGCCCGCCCCTTCCAGGTCACAATATTGATAACTGGCTACACTGCCAATTTGGAGGATTCTGAAGAAGGCTCCCATCATTGTCATTTATTATTTTCCTTTTGCAATTTTTTTTTTTTTTGGCCATCACAATTTATGGGGTTCACTTTGGTGCCTCAAATCTTTTTATGTGTCTCTTTGTTTTAATTAGAACTTTGCTCCCCCTGGGGTGCTTAAACCCCCGCCACTTCACGTCTCTGCTGCCCACATTGTGAAGGAGGGGCTGAACGCACGCTAAGGAGATGCGGTCGGATCAGCTGCTGGCTTGCTGCTGCTGTTGCTGCCGAGCTGCGTGTTCTGCTTGTCACACTGCGCATCGATCATTTAAAAGCCTGTACAGCAGCTGTCCTTTTGTCTCACTGCCTTGTCTCACAGGACAATAAAGCGTCTCCGAGAAAATCACGTATTGTCTCCTTCCAAGCCTTCCAAGATTTTTTTTTTATAATAGAGAGACATGTTCTCAAAGTATCATGGGAAAAGCCTCATAGAAATGGTGTATGTGTAAACTACACACATCTCAGAGCTAGTAGCACTAGACACTGCAATGCTATACCACCATCTAAAATCTCCTGAACTTAAATACAATACTGTTAATATGTTAGTACCTCCAGTGAGTCAGTGGTCACTGAACACTCCACTATTCTACCGAGAGGTTTTGAATATAAAGGGAGAAGTAAAGACATTGGTAGCAGGTTAGGTTTTAGGACATTTGAAAATCTTAAAAACATGCAAAGAAAAGACAAAGACTGTGTGGTGTTCTGTGAAACTCAACAAAAACAAAAATGAGTAAAAGATTGTGTTTAAGTCATGTTCTTTAAATACATTTCTTTGAATGCGTTGCACAGTATAAGAAATAAACTGTGAAATAACCCTGGATGACGTTACAATACCTTGCAATGAAGACACTGTTTCACTCGGCCATGGTGGTGTTACTCCTGCCTCTGGTGACCGTGAACTGCCTTCATTCTGAGTTGAATCATCACTTCTGATGTCATATATATTTCCAAGGTTCTGCAATATTTGAGGAAAAGATAGAGTTTTGAACTGGATTTTATTTTATTAATGCATAATTATTTCATTTCAAATAAGCTCTTATGGGTTTAAATGTACAGCAATTGCTAAGAATGAAAGATTAAATTTAAGTTAAACACACAAAATAAAAAAGCAACTGTATCCAGGTGTTTAGAAATAGGTTTGCAAAAAGCAGTTTTTCTAAGAAATGGCTTATAATGCAAACTATTCATAGCGAACTAATTTACAATGAGATATGGACAATACTCTTCATTGCACTGTGGATGCAACTTTAAATGGCCGACCATGCTGAGAACAAAAGAGAGGCAGCACATACGTCACCCGAGTCAGCTAAACTGGCCGAGGGATGACTTTTGTATTGTTCAGTCACTGCTGCCAGTTTATGTGCTTGAAAGCGGCCCTGACATAATCTGTGGTTTCTCTTTCAATCTTGGACTTTTTTGAACTTGGAGTTAAAAATCCAGGTAATATCCTAATTAGTCTCACTAAACTAATACACTCATCATAGTAGAAAAGTAAGACAGAAATGGAATGTAACATAGGCTCAAAAGATAATAGAAAGGAAGTCAGCCAGTGACAAAGCGATGTCCTGTACAAAAGGTTAATCTAAATATTTTGCTCACTGAAAACCAGATTGCAGAAAACAGGTTTTGCTAAAACTCTTTATAGAGAATTTTGCCTTATTATATTGTACAAGTGGGCAGCATGGTGGTGCAGTGGTAGCACTGCTGCTTTGCAGTAAGAAGACCAGGGTTTGCGTCCCGGGTCCTTCTTGCGTCGTGTCTTTGTGGGTTTTATCTGGATACTCCTGTTTCCTCCCACTGTCCTGGACTCCTTTGGTACTGTGTCTCTTCGGAGAATCCTTGGGTACTGCTGGTTTGACTTTGTGTTGAATGAGTAGTTGCTCATGGAGACCCAAATGAGGCAGTTTACCTGCCTTGTGAGGGAGCGTTAGTTATGGCACTCTGTATTGCGATTCCCCGAGGTTGATCCGGCTCACAGGATCCTCATTGTAGGGAACCCGAGTGGCTGGACCAAGCCAAGGGGACACCCATCTAACACCTGGCTGCAGCAGATAGTGGGTCATTTCTTTAGGGTGGGATTGGACTGTGTGTCTGCCTGGAGGGTTGCCAACAAGGATCTGAGCTGTTCACTTTAGGCAAGATTTAAATGGACATTCCCCAGACATGTCCAAGTTGCCTGATAGACTTTTGACTGGCTTTGTTAGAGTAACTATACATTTCTATCCCTTATTATGTGAAAAACATTCTAAAAATGAATAACTTCCAAAATAATTTGATTGATAAAGGGAACACTACTCAATGTTCTCTTGGTCTAACACACCTTCAAAGAAATTTAGGCTTACTATGTACAATACATATTTTATTAAATTTGAAAGCTCTTTGAGTCTAATTTCATTTATCCACATTTACTATGCTGATCAATATGGAAGCATGATGATTAGCAGAGTGACCTAATTAAAGTAGGATGGCTAAATGAACAGACCTGACTAATATGATGAAATTCTATGAGGAAGCAACAAAAGGATATAAGAGGTCTGAATTCTTTATGAATCCACTGTATACATTGATCTAGAGTAGATTAGATTAGATTACATTAGGTTAATGCTATTAATCACATGGGGAAATTCAAATGCATACAGCAGCAGAAACATAAAAAACAAGGATACAGACTCACAGGACAGATAATACAGCCAATCAATCAATCAATAAAATAAATAAATATATTTTTGTTGTGTGTGTGTGTGTGTCAACCCCCAGATACTTGTAGCTCTGCACCACTTCCACATCCTCCCCCCGGATGGTGACTGGTCTCAATGAAGCTCAATGCCAGAAGTCCACCACCAGCTCTTTTGTCTTACTGATGCTGAGTTGCAGGTTGTTGTCCCTGCACCACAAGACAAAGTCCTCTACAACCTTCCTGTACTCTGACTCCATTATTAATGCATTATTAATAGTATTAAAATGGCTTGCTTTGATTCTATTCATGTGCAGTCTTTTGGTTCTTAAACTAATAAATGGTGTTAAATTAGCAAAATGTGCCCTCTTAATACATTTTATGCTCTTACTAATACGTGCTGCTTTCCTTCCATCTTGCTGATATTTCCAAGGATTAATTACCTTTGTATATTCTTTTGTGAATTATGTTTTTTACATTTGTTTTCTTTTCTGATTGTACTTCATTATGTCTTATTGAATATTGTTTTGCTTTGCAACTATTTTGTATCATTGTACTAGCAGGAGCACCCATTGCCACCCAGAGTGGGATAAAGTGCAGGTTCTTAAATACCTGGACAATCTACAGCTACAAATTTCCATTGTAAGGGGGTTTTGATTAGTTTAATCCTACATACTGTGGAGGTATTTGTATTGAATCTGCATAGTTTCCTCAGCTGAATCTCCACGACACTCTTTCTTTATAAATGTACCAGCAGAAGTAGACTAAATTGAAGGTGTACAGTAGTCAGTAAATAAATTACCTGGGCAAAAAATATTGGCCTTAAAACTGGCATACCGGTGTCAAATCCCCAAAATGCATCCTAGGGGCTCTTCCCTAATAAAATGCAGATGCTATTACTAAATAAAGTTCCCCAACATGAAAAATCTTGGATGAAACATAACCTATCGTCTTCCCCTATAGAAATGGGAAATCCTTGTGAAATTTAGCAGAGATAGTTCAACATTGTGGATTTACATATTGGCTAAACGCACACACCTTCAGCTTTATATATTAGACTAGCTGTCCCCTGTGACTCTGACCACGTAGTAGTGAAACAGGACAAACTTTAAAAATCAGTAAACAAGCAGGTATCCCTAACTAAGATACAGTACGCAAGGCAAGATACACTCCAAAATGTAGCGACAGGTAGACTGATTCGAATGGAGGCTGGCGCATGAGTGAGGAGGGCTCTGCCCGACTCCCTATTCCTGGCATCCCGCTTCCCCCTCCCCTTGGCCCGCAGGCTCTGTTTTGGAGTAGAGCAAATAAATTGCTCCTGCAAGCAAACTATGATACTTAGCACGATGACAGAAGTCGCAGTATCAACCAGAATGTTGAAGCAAATTATAGAAAAAAAAACGATCTAAATCCGTTAAGTAGTTCTCTCGTGAAAAATGGACAGACATACAGACAGACAAACATTGGATTTTATATATAGAGAGATTATGTTGATTATGCATTTATTATTTCTTTGTTTTTTGTTCCATGTTTTTTATATATTAAACCCAAGAAGGCGGGGCCCCCTGATGCTGCAGCTGATGGACTGCCACCAGTTTTATTTAAGAACTAAAAATTCTCAGCACCGTTACTGAGGTATTTGTTTCACCAGTTGTGTTTTTCAGCTCCCATCCTTATATTCTGATTTTTGTAAGTTTTCTCATATTGTTCTCTTTTTTTTCTTTTTTGAATCTTTGGCTTTTGTTTCTGATTTTTGATATTTGGATTGTGGACTGCTTTAGTTACCTCTTGGTTTTGCCTCTTGTGGGCAAACATTTTTGGTTCTTATTTATTGTTGTTTTTGAGTTTTTATTAAGAAAAATGTTTGATTATAGAATTTCACTGTACTCTGTATACATGACAATAATGACATTATAAACAAAAGCTGATGTATCAGTGAGTGTCAAAGCAGTGGCAACAGGAGCCTTAAATAGGGCTCCAGGCTACAGCTAAAAATGAGCGATTCTGAGGAACGCGCTCAGGGCAAAATTACAAATAACACAAAAATAAAGACAAATAGGAGTAGGAATAAATTATAAAATTATAAAAGACAAAAATGATTTTAAAAAACAAGCATAATCTCAGCACACATCACACACACAGCTATAACTTACTTATGCCAGGCCAATGTTAAGTGTCCATTCATCCATCCATCCAATCCATTTTTCTGACCCACTTTGTACATTTCAGGGAGTTACAACCTATCCTTGGCAGCATCAGGTGCAAAGCAGGAATCAACCCTGGGTAGGACTCTAATCTATCACACTGAATGCTCACACAAACACCAGGAAAATCTAGAGCTATAAAGAGATCTTGTACTTGTAAAGAATTTGTATAGGGTCTTCAGCTGTTCCTTCAGGTAGCCCTTCTTTATAGAGCATGTATTAGTAAGGAGTGGAATAATGTGCAGGTGTGCTCCTACAAAGAGGTTCTATAGTGAGAAGATTTACAAATAAACACTTATTTAGATTATGTCTATTTTTCCATTTTATCATGTTCCAAGTTACATATATGTATATATATATATATATATAGTAATAGAAGGCAGGGACTTGCTTGCCAAATGAGATGATGAATGAATCTTTGTCTATAATGCAGAGTGAATGTAAGTGGATCAGTGACCCTGCGAGGTGAAGTAGAATGACAGGGAGACCACCTATCAGGACTGTATACTTCTACCAATTCACTAAGGGGCAGCGACCCTTTACTAGATCACCCATGGGGGCAGCTTGGGAGTTGTAGTACCACTGGGTAGCCCTGTGGGGTATCAAGGGTGCTGCCAAAAATACATGTCCCTATTTTAAAAGGGCTTCTCCTGACCCAAAAGATTTTCCTCCATGCAATGTCAGGACACCAAAAGTATTCCTGAGTCCAACATAAAAAGAGTCGTTTTGCCTCACATGAGGAGTCGAGACAGAAGGAGGGCAAACCTCGTCTGAGAGGAGTGGAGGATTGAAAATAAAACAAACAGAATTAGAATTGCACATTATATGTGTTATGGTAGAAAAGAACGCCTGCTGATCTTCTTTAAATAAAACACTGAAACCAGAAATAGTGTTTGAGTAGTTGTCCAAACAGATAGATGCCTACAGTATATATATATATATATATATATATATATATATATATATATATATATATATATATATATATATGCAGTGCATCCGGAATGTATTCACAGCGCATCACTTTTTCCACATTTTGTTATGTTACAGCCTTATTCCAAAATGGATTAAATTCATTTTTTCCTCAGAATTCTACACACAACACCCCATAATGACAACGTGAAAAAAGTTTACTTGAGGTTTTTGCAAATTTATTAAAAATAAAAAAACTGAGAAATCACATGTACATAAGTATTCACAGCCTTTGCTCAATACTTTGTCGATGCACCTTTGGCAGCAATTACAGCCTCAAGTCTTTTTGAATATGATGCCACAAGCTTGGCACACCTATCCTTGGCCAGTTTCGCCCATTCCTCTTTGCAGCACCTCTCAAGCTCCATCAGGTTGGATGGGAAGCGTCAGTGCACAGCCATTTTAAGATCTCTCCAGAGATGTTCAATCGGATTCAAGTCTGGGCTCTGGCTGGGCCACTCAAGGACATTCACAGAGTTGTCCTGAAGCCACTCCTTTGATATCTTGTCTGTGTGCTTAGGGTCGTTGTCCTGCTGAAAGATGAACCGTCACCCCAGTCTGAGGTCAAGAGCGCTCTGGAGCAGGTTTTCATCCAGGATGTCTCTGTACATTGCTGCAGTCATCTTTCCCTTTATCCTGACTAGTCTCCCAGTCCCTGCCACTGAAAAACATCACCACACCATGATACTGCCACCACCATGCTTCACTGTAGGGATGGTATTGGCCTGGTGATGAGCGGTGCCTGGTTACCTCCAAACGAGACGCCTGGCATTCACACCAAAGAGTTCAATCTTTGTCTCATCAGACCAGAGAATTTTCTTTCTCATGGTCTGAGAGTCCTTCAGGTGCCTTTTGGCAAACTCCAGGCGGGCTGCCATGTGCCTTTTACTAAGGAGTGGCTTCCGTCTGGCCACTCTACCATACAGGCCTGATTGGTGGATTGCTGCAGAGATGGTTGTCCTTCTGGAAGGTTCTCCTCTCTCCACAGAGGACCTCTGGAGCTCTGACAGAGTGACCGTCAGGTTCTTGGTCACCTCCCTGACTAAGGCCCTTCTCCCCCGATCGCTCAGTTTAGATGGCCAGCCAGCTCTAGGAAGAGTCTTGGTGGTTTCAAACTTCTTCCACTTACAGATGATGGAGGCCACTGTGCTCATTGGGATCTTCAAAGCAGCAGAAATTTTTCTGTAACCTTCCCCAGATTTGTGCCTCGAGACAATCCTGTCTTGGAGGTCTACAGACAATTCCTTTGACTTCATGCTTGGCTTGTGCTCTGACATGAACTGTCAACTGTGGGACCTTATATAGACAGGTGTGTGCCTTTCCAAATCATGTCCAGTCAACTGAATTTACCACAGGTGGACTCCAATTAAGCTGCAGAAACATCTCAAGGATGATCAGGGGAAACAGGGTGCACCTGAGTTTAATTTTGAGCTTCATGGCAAAGGCTGTGAATACTTATGTATATGTGCTTTCTCAATTTTT
This sequence comes from Erpetoichthys calabaricus, assembly GCF_900747795.2. NCBI lineage: Eukaryota > Metazoa > Chordata > Cladistia > Polypteriformes > Polypteridae > Erpetoichthys > Erpetoichthys calabaricus. Next base: position 149,026,181 of record NC_041402.2, on the reverse strand, counting down.
TTATTTTTAATAAATTTGCAAAAATCTCAAGTAAACTTTTTTCACGTCATTATGGGGTGTTGTGTGTAGAATTATGAGAAAAAAAATGATTTGAAACCATTTTGGAATAAGGCTGTAACATAACAAAATGTGGAAAAAGTGATGCGCTGTGAATACTTTCCGGATGCACTGCATATATATATATATATATATATATAATATGGTCATCTCAGACCACTTTTGGTGACGGTACTGGTGATATCTATGATGTATGTATACCAAAAAATTACCTACTACAATTTAAGCTATAAAGATTAAATCTAGCCCATAGTTTATAAATATTAAAGATAAAAAAGATTTTAAACAATGAAAAAGAAATGCATAAATAAATATGATATGTAATCAGAATAAAACAGTAAAGCAGAGAAAATGCATTGTTTTTGTTTAAAATGCTTTTTGCATTAGTAGATTCCTGATAGGCATGATAAAGATACACTCATCCATCCATTTTATGAACACACTTATTCCATTAGAGTCCACTGCAGGGTATGCTCACACACAAACACCCACTTACACAGAGCTGACATATTGTTGACAGATAACCTAATATGCTTATACTCGTATCTCTGGGATGTATGAGGACACCACAGTATTTGGATAAAGTCCACACAGTCTCCGCACAGACTTGACTGAGAAGGGCATAAAACGCTGGTTTCTCAAGTTTTAAAGGCAGTGAATATTGTGTCACTACTCAGACATTCGATTCTGAACTCACTCTAATCTGGCTTTCTGCATTCAGACAAACAATTCCAATAAAATGCATTTCTGCCTCTTTTCATTCATTATAAATTGTTTTGACAGGATATGGAATTATTGATGGCAATTGTAGTTTATGATCACATAGCGCCGTATCAAAGTGTGAAGTAAATAAATGTTATAGTTAAATAAGGCATGCAAACTTCACTATATATCGACTATTTCCAGGATAATATCATTGCAACAAAATTTACATGAAAATGGAAATGAAATTTAAGCATGTTAAGTTTTGATAGAGGTAAAGATATTTTAGAAATTGATAATTTCACATCAACACAAAGTGATGGTGCTGATATTATCTATACTGTTTATGCGAATAAGCATAGTGGCATGCTCATAAATGTATGATCTGATTGTTACAGTATAAATATGCTGTCATGATGCTGGATTAACTTTCAGTTACTGTTATTCTATTAAATGTATTTAAATATATTTGCAATGTATGGTTCTTCCAGATCAATTTTCTAGATGTCAAGAATATTATCTGATTTCTAGAAGATAATAAAAATGGCCACACAAGATAATTGGTTGACAAATCCAAATTCTGACTGACTTACTTTAACCAACACCTTAAAACAACAGTTCTTCTGAACTTCAACTACTTTTATGTTTTGTTAACTGAAACTAACAACAAAATACTGCAAGATCATAAGTTGTAAGCACCATACCATGATTGCCTGAAGCGTCTTTGCATTGGAAAAACCTGCGCACCACCATCACTTCCAACTTCCCAGATTTACATGTCACAAATCAGGATCCATTAGGAGAAAGAACGGCTTCAAGTGCTCGGCAGCTGGATCATTTTGCATTGAGCAGAATGCAACTCTGGCTTTTCGTTTCACAAAAAAGACAATGAGGTCAGCAGCAGCCACAAAGAATGGCCTTGTTGTTTAGCTGAAGAGGTCATGAGGCCTAATAGGCCGGTTCAACCAGTTCTTTACGTGATGCACAACTTCTGAGGTGCCCTTCATATTACAGATAGGAAACAGGTTGCCTAGCAACAACCCTACCTGTGCCAATATATAGGCTGTTCTGTGAAGAAACTTGAAAGAAATCATTTCCTTTTTTCGTCACTTCTGCCAGATTTTGAAGGAAAGGTCACAATTACAAATTGTTGAAATGCTTCCCATCATCTTAGCCGGGTAATTAACTTGAAATGGAATAATCCACCTGTTTTATAAAGTTAGAGGACAAAATTTGACTTGCTTAATGCTGCATGATGAAAGACAGGAGTAGAGAAACAGTAAGGTTCTTAGAAGAAAAAACAAAAAGAAAAGCAAATTAAAGTCTTTCTTTCAGCAAGAGTAGCAGTGTATATTTTACAAAGGCTCTTTTAAAAATATTCCATTATAGGCGATAAAACTGAAGAGAAAAGGGGATGGGTTAGAGCGTTGAGAAAAATAATTTTAACATTTCTATATGATATACAACTTAAACGATTAAGGCATACAATTGATAAGCTGATTTGTCCTTTCAACTGAAATGGAAATAACCTCACAGAGCCTGACCACATTATCACCTACTAACCTACAGTACATGCTGTACAATGTTAATCTTATTAATAATAATAATAATAATTCATTACATTTATTAGTCCCTTCCTGACCTGATTGGACCTCATTCGTTGATGCATCTACCCCTATTAAAAGAAGAAGGTGAAAATGACCCATTACTACCCCCCTCACCATTTACTTGCTGAACCAAGATATTGAACCCGAGTAGTCAAGGAAAGGCTGCTCTGTGACATTAAGAGACTATGTGGCTGATCCACAACATGGTGGTAGAAATGCTCCCTGGGAAACCTCTTCAGACCTCTTCTAGGAGCATCTCGACACCCCTTGTTGAAAGACCCACTGCCAGCATTGCAGCACCTTGGGCCATTGACATTGGAGGACCTCAGCTTGGAACCAAGCACTTAAGGAGGACCACATTGGAATCTGCACCCCACAGCTGAATAACAGTTTTTCTAAATATCTAACTAAGTAAGTATTAAAAGAAATGAAGTGAAGTATGTTAATACATTTTTACTTTTTATGGTGCCAAAGATTGCAGACATGTTGCATGTTATACTTACCACTACTAAGGGTCTTTCATGTTAAAAGAATACTCCACCCAAAAATTACATTTTATGTTTATGCTCCTGGCCTCATGTAGTTTGTAGTGCTGGCTAAGAAAAATGTTTAAAAGTTAAGATAAATTTGGTATTTTTCAAATCAAAGTTATACTATATCTTCACAATCATGATATACAATGGTACCTCTGGTCATGACCGTAATTCGTTCCAAAACTCTGGACGCGGCCTGATTTGGTCGTGACCCGAACGTAATTTTCCCATAAGATTGTATGTAAATACAATTAATCCGTTCCAGACCGTACAAACTGTATGTAAATATATATTTTTTAAGCACAAAAATAGTTAATTATGCCATAGAATGCACAGCGTAATAGTAAACTAAATGTAAAAACATTGAATAACACTGAGAAAACCTTGAAAAACAGAGAAAACTAACACTGCAAGAGTTTGCGCTAGACCCTTATGAACCGCTCATTGTAAACACTTTTTTAATGAGTTTTAAGCACAGGGAAAAAAAATTAAATGCCACTTCTCTTGCGAAACTTTTCAAACCATCCTCTACTGGCTTTAAATTCCTCACCTTCGCACTCAAAGAAGGGTTTTTTTTCAGCAAATCGCCATGAATTTTCCTGGCTTTCTCGCATATGATTGCCTCTCTTACGCTATACCCTGCAAATTGCTTCTCATTCAACCACAATAGCAACAGTTTTTCCACCTCTTCCAGCACTTGAAGCCTCTGCTTGGTTAACATTATAACTCCTTTTGCAACATCAGCTGCTTTGTTAGGCCCTGTATACACAAACAAAAGAAAATGGGAAACGGAGAATGGGAAATCATTGGCGCATATGGACGTGCGTAGGGAAACTGGCCACCAGTGTTTTTGTTCGCCACTAGAGCGTGTGGTCGTGAACAGATGCAAAATTTTGGCAAGACTTTTTGATCGTAGCCTGATTTGTATGTGTTCAGAAACGTTCATGACCAGAGGTTCTACTGTATATTAATTTTGCACTTTTCTTGATATAATTGAGGTGACTTGGCCAAAAAACATTATCAAAAACATCCATGAAAAAAATTTCATGATACTTGTCACGTATCCTTATGTAAATTAATCCAGACGTATGTTCAAGACATCCCTAAAAACATGTATTTTTAATAAAATACTGCTAAATAGACAACTTCTGGAAAATTATCTCATGAATGGAAATAGAATTTTTTTTTTAAACGATTCTGATGGAGAGTTTTGGACATCACTTTAACAAATCAACAAATATAATTTGCCATGTTATGTCTATGTGGTTATGTCTGTGTGTTGCCTGTATTCCTTATTTTAGATGGAAAGTGTTGCTCATGGGCAATGAAAGAATTTTTTTAAAGCAATAATCCACACATTTTTTTTTGTTACTTACCCTTTGTAATTTGTAGTGGGACCAATTTTTTTTATCTCATGTTTTCGTGCAGAACAAGAAAAAACAGTTAATGATAACATGTAGCATAATGGTGACCCATTCTGTCCAATAACAAATCCTTGTGCCAAGGTGTGCATTTTTGTTAAAGCATTAGTAGTATTTACATCCAGAAGAACACAGAATTGAAGATGAACAAGACAGATAGATTCCCTTAATACTTTGTGCTTGAATTGAGGACCCACCTTTCCCACTAATTCATTGGTCTAGGGTCCTGTCTTTAATTTAGACACCAAGTATTACAGGAAGGTGTCTTTCCTGTTTATCTTCTGTGGATTAAAAATTTTTCTAAGCCACGACTACAAACTGTATGGGATAAGTAACATATTAAAAAAATATAATTTTGAGGTAAAGTATTTCTTTAAGTTTTTAAAAAGAAAGCTTCAACACTCTAATGCAGGCATCAAAGGAATCGCTTACAAAACCTGAGGAATAGGGTCAGTCAAAATGAATACATTATACTGGTAGTCCAAAGCTAAGATAATGAGAGTAAGGTACCAGTTAAAACAAACAAATGAAAACTATTGAAAAAACAGAACAGAGCCTTTTTTAAAATGTTGAAAAATTAGGGTGCTTCATTAGTCATGATGCATGTGTCATACACCCAAAAACTTGCTGCAAGTGGGGTACAGTTTGGCAAAGGTGGCTCTCATTGGAAGCAGAACAAAATGAAACCATGAAAACATCCCCATTTACATCACCAAAGTTATTCAAATTAAAAGACTAAAGAAATGCACATTTTATTGTATTTTGTCTTGTCAGGAATTTTATTATTATTACAATATCCTGATGTATCACATAATTACGATAAAGCCTTTTGATAATAATTCTTCTAATTAGTTTTTAACATTTTTTTAAATAAAAGTCAATAGCTTATTTTCAAACATTTGCATCAGAAATGTAACTAAGGAACACACAGACACATTATTTTTATTAAAAAGCATAGAAACCGGAGATTGGATTGGGTAAAACGTCTAAAAAGCCTGAGCAATATCTGCTAATAGATAGCCTTAAGACATGTAAACAATAGGAAGAGGATTAGCAGAGCTGGCAAGATGTGTCATTGCTCATTCAACAACTGTGTAAAGGTCACTCTTCAAATTAGGATGTGTAGTAATTAGTTAAAGAATGAGACAGGAGTTCAGTAAAATAATAGGAAACAATGATATAATGTTAATCATGGAGCAGATTTGATTCAAATATGTGGCTTCTAACATCAAATCATGGAAGATTACTGAAATAAGTATAGCTGTAAATGAATGCTAGATCATATAACCAACATTTTTTCTTCAAAATACCAGGGTAGAGCTGGTGATATAAAATGAAGGACCGTTCCACAGTTAAAGAATTTTAGAAGGCAAAGGGTGGCCACAGTTGGTATCATTTGATGTTGTCTCTGAATGTAGTTATTTGACTAAGACTGTTTCATAAAAAAATGTATTTGCAAAGTTTTATTTTTTTTGTGTTGATATTAGATAAGAAAAAAACATAAACGATTGCTGATTAAAAAACAATCCCCATTGAGAAATCCTCCCCTTGGCATCTTCTTTCACCCAACTAGTCAAGAAAAATTGTGCTCCAGTCAAAAATGCCTGAGCTAACCAGAGAGAGGGTCTCTGTGCCCATCAGACCTTCTGAGCATTCAAAGAAAGAGTCAAAAAGGTAAAACAGGACAGGGATGCTACACTGGAAAACTGCACTCCAAACACTAACCATCTCTGAATATTGATCCTGGATGACCCATTAATCCATGCTGCAAAGAATTTATATGAAAACACATTGGAAAAGGAAGACTTACAATAAGTAAAAGAAAGAGATTTAACTGAGTTCCCGCGAGAGGCTAACAGTGATTTTGCAACAATAGCACCAAGTGATGACAGCCTCTGACAAAAAGAATTTAAGCATGGAGGAAGAGAGGGAGGGAAAAGAATGAATATTTTGAGTCAGAAGAGGTATATCAGATGAGAGAGTATAGAGGAGAGAAAGATAGTGATAGCAGAAAAAAAGCTTTTACCGGAGGTGAGTCCCAGAATATTCATGGTGCATTCAGCAGGTACAGATAACAATAAGGATGGGAAACCAGAGCCATAGCATGACACTTTTGAGAAGTAATGCATAAATGATGGCAGTGTACTTTGAAATGCCTTAAATATAGTCACATACAAGATAAGCACTGGTTCCATAATACAGCAGAAGTTATAAGAAAGAATGAGAGAGGAGAGAATAAAGGAAAACCACTTGTCGAATCTACATTGTTAGTAAAAGTAATAGGAAGCAGAGGGAAGATTGAAACAGTCCTTTAATTATTGGAAAGTTCAAAATCCAGATAGAGTTACCACCAATACGCAGGACCAAACTGTGAAAAATAGGTAGGTGTGTGTTTACACATACTGTCCTTCAGCTTCACCACTGTAAGAAAGAAAACCCAAGAGGTAAAAACACAAGAAATGATTGACACTCATATTCATCAGTTTCTCAAATAGCATGACCATTTTACTTTAGCTATACTCTATTTGTAAGTGTGTATAACAGGCTTGGCTTAGGTACTTTATAAGAAATGAGTAACAACAATAATAGTGGGAAGGAATATAGCATATTTGATTTTTTTCAATTAATGTATTAAACTTTTAATGGCAATGTGTATATAATCAAGGATACTGATGTTATACACTTATGTCAACTAATTACATTGTTTTTATTATTTATGGTACCTGCAAAATAAAAGGATGACTTGGGAAGATCGTACCAGAACCTTCTGTACTCCTTTTTTATGGTCCTGTATGTGAGATCTGAAACCACATACGCTGAAATAATTTCTTACATAACAAAGCAGATTCATTTCAGTATCCTATAGAAATGTTTATATGCAAAATTCTCCAATAAATGAGTGTCACACAAATAAAAAACAAGGTACATTTTATGACAAAATAACTGAATAACTGGTTATAGAAAGAGACACATGGATAGAGTTTGAAAAATGCAGAATAAAACACAACAGAATAAAGTCAGTCAGTCATTGTCCAACCTGCTATATCCTAACACAGGGAAACGGGGGTCTGCTGGAGCCAATCCCAGCCAGCACAGGGCGCAAGGCAGGAACAAATCCTGGGCAGGGTGCCAGCCCACCACAGACAGAATAAAGTTCCCTATATAAAACATTTAAGATTACAGAACTGTATAAAAAGTTAATAAATAGCATCATAGTGTTCTCTACCACACAGCATAAATATGATGAATTTGTTAAAATGAAAAAATGCCTACAACTGATCGTTATTCCACTAAATATAAAATATAATGTAACATAACATTTCTCATATCCACTTCATCCAATTCCGGGTAAATAGAACTTGGAGCCTATTCCAGAAGCACTGGGCGCAAGGCAGGAAATAACCCTGGACAATCCATTGCAGAGCCTACTCACATATACCCAGGCTCACATGTGTGAGTGTCAATGCGGAAATAAAAGTAGAGTAACAAGAGGAAAGCCCCCATAAACATGGAGAGCATCCAAACTCTACTCTGACATCGGGTTCAAACCCACCCCACTAGAGTCATGAGGCAGCAACACTAACTACTGTACCACTCCAAAGAAAATGTGTTAAGCTGAACTATTTTTGAATGTTGATTACTTACTGGCAAAAGAATAAAGAGATTTTTTGATCAGTTTTTAAATCTGATTTGATTTATTAGATTAGAAGTTTATGATTTGACACAGGAGTTAATTATATGACATATGTTTTCTGTGATATTTTCAAGAGGAATATTTACACTGATTAATTCCTTTGGTAAATGGCAAATTTAATTATCATATCTATTTGGATACATACATCTGTTGCACATATGCGCGTAGGGGACAGTCAAAAGGCTCGATTGCACGTGAAAGAACAAAAGATGGGGGACTGGAACAAGGCACTAATGCTTTTCTCTCCTTCATTCTACAGAAAAACAACCAAGTAAAGCATTCCTACCGGTCATCACATTCCATCCATGCAAAAGACTCCTCTTCCGGCTCCATGTAGTTACCCTGATGACTTCAGTTCCATACCTCCACTTCTGACGTAATCTCTGGCCACTAGTATCAACATCAGCTCCACTATTCTCCTCACTTCCTCCCTGCTAATTGGACTTCCTTTACTGGCTCTGTAAAAGAGCCAAGAACGTGCTTTGTTTTGTCGAATGTATTTGATTTGTTTGACCCTAATTTTGAACTGGACCTTACAGTCAGTATACAGGGAGGCTCCCCAACCCTTAACCTGTGTCTCTGTGCTCTTATTTTATAACAACATCTTTGTTCTTTTTTTTCATGGTAAATAATCATTTTCTGTTTGCTCATATATTTTTATTAGTGCTTTTGAACAGCAAGGAACTCTGTTGTTTACTTAAGTCCTTTATTAATATTATTCACTTCATTGGCTTTGTGTTATGTTTTGAATTTTCCCACAGTGTCATTTTGTTTTTATCAGATGTCACTATGTTATGGCACTGTTGCTCAAGCACAATGAGTCACTGCCTTTGGGTATGGAAGTAGTTCCAAGCAATGTCTTTGGTGCAACCATGTATAAAAGATCATGTGATCTTTTCAACGTCTAAGATGTGGAATCTTTGTAAAAAATACATTGCGATGTTAGGTGTTGGTTTAATATTTTAAGGCAATAGAATTGGTAATCTCTTTTTGCTTCTAATAAGCATTACATATTACAACTTGTCATAAGGCCCTTAGTTTTCTCAGTAACAAACTCAGCTGTGTTTTTGACCATAATTCTGTTTTTTCATCCCTTGCTCCTTTTATAAGACGAAACTTTTGTTTTTCTTGCATTTTATCCAACTTGACAAAACAGTCAGCAAAACCAAGGAGATGTTCATAGACTTCAGAAAGCAGTCAACACTTCCATCTGTATCGGAGATGATGCTGTTGAAAAAGTGAGCAGTTTTAAAATTCTTAAAAAAAGACTATCAATGATGAACAAAAGTAAGCACATTTCAGCTTTAATCCCAAAGGCTCAGCAGTGCCTCTACATCCTAATTATTTTTTATCATGACCTTCTACAGGTGTACAGAGGCCGTCTATCCTCACTGGCTGCATTACATCCTGAAAGAACACCTGCTTGGCTCAAGATCCAAAAGCATTGCAGAGGATGGTGAAGTCGGCACAGAATATGACCAGCACTGATCTGCTTTTTGCTCACAACATACACAAACTTGCATAGTCACTTTTCATACTCCTCCATTCTGGCATATGGTAGAGGACCATCGGCATAGGTACCAGTGCACTCCAGATAATTTCTACCCCCAAGGTAAGGTTGCTAAACAGTCACAAGAAAAAACATTGGAACATAACAAAAAGTTTGCATAAATACATTATACCAGAAACGGCGCACTGCATGATAACGTGCAAAGCCTGGACAGACAAACGAACAGCCACGGTAGCGTATTCTATATAAAGACTCGCAAATACAGATTGTGGCAGACCTGATGAAAACTATACCGCTGAAACGTTGTGTTTTTTACCTTCATTCCTTCTCAGCATGGGAAATAACCTTTAACCCTTTTTTTCATTGTAGATACATGCTGATGTAGCTCTTCACTAATTACATATTTTTATTACTTATATGTCATATTCTGTGTACACCTTATATTTATTTATTTGTATTGTGTTTTTTCAATTGTTCTGAGCAGACATGCCAGTAAGAATTTCATTCAACTATGCGCACATGACAATAATTCGGACTTGTCTTTACTGTTTAATACTTTTTTGTCTTTCTACTTCAACTCCACACAATGTCTGTTTTCATTTTACAATTTTTGTGATCCTGAAGTCTGATTGCCTTTTATAATGTTTTATGTGTGGTCAGGCGATAGATATACTGGATGATAAGCAATATAAATTTAATCAATCAGTACTGAAGGCGTATCATTTTAGTTTTTAGTTAATGGAAGTTCTTTGCGACATATTGGGCGTATCACTTTCAATACATTATGAAATGACTGCTGTAGCTGTGCAAATGATACCTGTTGTAAAACCATTGATAACAAAAACCAAATGCACCTAGCTATTTTATGTACGTAGAATAAAAATGTATACGTCATTTACATTGTGGTTTTTTCTTTGGGTTAATTAAATAAAGTACATTTTCCTCACCTAAATAACAATAGTGTAAAACTGATGAAGGCCTAGCAGTCCTTCATGTCAGAAGTTGATAGGAAATATGCTGACATTTTAAGTAGACAGTCTTTTGAAGAGAAGTAATTCAGGTTGATTTTTTCTTCTTTAGCAAGTATAATTAGCTAACTGCATTTTGCTAATGGCAAAATGTTATCTTGAACCAATAATGCTAACATCATCTGCAGGTTTTGCTAGCACTACATTCAATTCACATTCTTTTCAGTAATCTTTACCATGTTCCAAAATATGCAGTACTTATTTACAATGAACAAAAAAATGTCAATGAAATAAATCTTTAGGTGCACAATCTGACATTTTCATGTTATCTTTAATAAAGGTAGACATCTTCTTGGTTGGATTTGATTTATAGTATAGCTCTGAATGCTTCTTCTACATTTCCATTATCCTTGAGCCAATACTTTAATCATACTGCAATCTAAGACCCGTTGACTTGTTAGCTGTGCAATTGTTCACAAGGAATGATCTTTCTTCACTGTTACTATATGAGGTGTAAAGATGTGACAACCAATTAGTGGCTCTAATGACATTTTAAAGCACTACACTTTAAGTTCCTTTAAATTCAGATCTCCCAAATGAATTTAAGTATGTGTGTATGTACAAGCATGCATGCATAGTTTTGTGCTACATTTTTCTGTTTCATTAGATACTGTATATTACAATCATTACAAAAATGGAGAAAATAAGAAACTCTACATCTAAGGTACTTTGATTCTGGAAATTAAACTGTCTGGAATCTCTGGGGAAAGAGAACTAGTTTTATTTATTGTATTCAATACCGAGACTGCTACTCTGAAGCAGAGGTTGCAAAGCTCAGCATCTGAAATGTCTTACCATTTTGAACAAAAATAATTTAAAAAGAAGACAATTCCCTAAAGGGCGGCACAGTGGCGCCGTGGGTAGCACTGCTGCCTTGCAGTTAGGAGACCCGGGTTCGCTTCCTGGGACCTCCCTGCGTGGAGTTTGCATGTTCTTCCTGTGTCTGCGTGGGTTTCCTCTGGGTGCTCCGGTTTCAACCCACAGTCCAAAGACATGCAGGTTAGGTGCATTGGTGATTCTAAATTGTCCTTAGTGTGTGTGTGCCCTGCAGTGGGCTGGTGCCCTGCCTGGGGTTTGTTTCCTGCCTTGCTGGGCTGTTGGCTGGGATTGGCTCCAGCAGACCCCCGTGACCGTGTAGTTAGGATATAACGGGTTAGATAATGGATGGACAGACAATTCCCTAAAATATTAAGGAAAGTTGAATGCAAAAGTTTGATGACATGAACTATTAAATTTTAAAAGATGGTACATTAAAGGTATCAGTAATGAAGTCAAAAGGGAAGAGAAGCATCATACCTTATCCTATTATTATCAAAACTCTCAATGCTCTGTCTGCAGAAGATCAATCTGGGCTAAGATGTGATTATAATGGAATGGGAATACTGGGTCACAAAGCAACCTCACTTCCAGCTACTGAGCTAATCTCTAATTTAGAAGTATGATAAATCATAGTGGTTGAGAAAATTAACAAAATTAAATGAATCTTGGCTAACATATATCATGAATTGTTCATCATTTCTAAATTGAATGATAAACAATTCATAATTAAAGTTCTCTCTTTGATCCCGAATATCAGCCCTTACTAACTCATAATGTTGGGAGATATCAACTGTGCATTAAATCCTACATTAGATAGATCATCATCAACTGTAACCACCATGTTTTAAGACATCCTGCTAATTCCACATTTCACCAAAGACTACACTTTATTTGACCCATGGACGTTTCTCTGTTCATATTCAAGGCAACATTCTTTCACGTATAGACTGCTTTCTTATCGATATCATCCTGCCTCCCTCTGATTCACTTATTATTTCCAACTATACTCCTTTTATTTTGGAATGTAGATGTTTAAACCATAATAATCCACTCAATGTCCCCCACCTCCCTCGGGACGTGGTCGAAGTTCTACCGGAGATGGGAGTTGAAGCTACTTCTGACAGGGGGCTCTGCCAGACGTTCCCAGCAGACCCTCACAACAAGTTTGGGCTTACCAGGCCTGACCGGCATCCTCCCCCACCATCGAAGCCAACTCACCACCAGGTGGTGATCAGTTGACAGCTCCGCCCCTCTCTTCACCCGAGTGTCGAAGACATGTGGCCGCAAGTCCGACGACACGACCACAAAGTCGATCATCGAACTGAGGCCTAGGGTGTCCTGGTGCCAAGTGCACATATGAACACCCCTATGCTTGAACATGGTGTTCGTTATGGACAATCCATGACGAGCACAGAAGTCCAATAACAAAACACCACTCGGGTTCAGATCGGGGGGGCCATTCCTCCCAATCACACCCTTCCAGGTCTCACTGTCATTGCCCACGTGAGCATTGAAGTCTCCCAGCAGCACGAGGGAGTCCCCAGAAGGTATGCCCTCTAGCACCCCCTCCAGGGACTCCAAAAAGGGTGGGTACTCCGAACTGCCGTGCGGTGCATACACACAAACAACAGTTAGGACCTGTCTCCCCACCCGAAGGCGGAGGGAGGCTACCCTCTCATCCACCGGGGTGAACCCCAATATACAGGCTCTAAGTCGGGAGGCAATAAGTATGCCCACACCCGCTCGGAGCCTCTCACCGGGGGCAACTCCAGAGTGGTAGAGAGTCCTGCCCATCTCAAGGAGATTGGTTCCAGAGTCCAAGCTGTGCGACGAGGTGAGCCCGACTATATCTAGCCGGAACCTCTCAACCTCGCGCACTAGCTCAGGCTCCTTCCCCTTCAGAGAGGTGACATTCCACGTCCCAAGAGCCAGCTTCTGTAGCCAAGGATCGGACTGCCAAGGTCTCCGCCTTCGGCCACCACCTAACTCACACTGCACCTGACCTCCTTGGCCCCTCCCATAGGTGGTGAGCCCATGGGAAGGGGGACCCACGTTGCCTCTTCGGGCTGTGCCCGGCTGAGCCCCATGGGTGCAAGCCCGGCCACCAGGCGCTCGCCATCGAGCCCCACCTCCAGGCCTGGCTCCAGAGGGGGGCCCTGGTGACTCGTGTCCGGGCGAGGGAAAACGCTGTCCAAATTTTTTATTCATCATAGAAGGTCTACCCCGGTGGACGAGAGGGTAGCCTCCCTCCGCCTTCGGGTGGGGAGACAGGTCCTAACTGTTGTTTGTGTGTATGCACCGAACGGCAGTTCGGAGAACCCACCCTTTTTGGAGTCCCTGGAGGGGGTGCTAGAGGGCATAGCTTCTGGGGATTCCTTCGTGCTGCTGGGAGACTTCAATGCTCACGTGGGCAATGACAGTGAGACCTGGAAGGGCGTGATTGGGAGGAATGGCCCCCCCCGATCTGAACCCGAATGGTGTTTTGTTATTGGACTTCTGTGCTTGTCACGGATTGTCCATAACGAACACCATGTTCAAGCATATGGGTGTTCATATGTGCACTTGGCACCAGGACACCCTAGGCCTCAGTTCGATGATCGACTTTGTGGTCGTGTCGTCGGACTTGCGGCCACATGTCTTGGACACTCGGGAGAAGAGAGGGGCGGAGCTGTCAACTGATCACCACCTGGTGGTGAGTTAGCTTCGATGGTGGGGGAGGATGCCGGTCAGGCCTCTGTATCGAGAGGAGTCAGATGAGGTGGCTCGGGCATCTGATCAGGATGCCTCCTGGACGCCTCCCTGGTGAGGTGTTCCGGGCACGTCCAACCGGGAGGAGGCCCCGTGGAAGACCCAGGACACACTGGAGGGACTATGTCTGCCGGCTGGCCTGGGAACGCCTTGGGATTTTCCCGGAAGAGCTAGAAGAAGTGGCTGGAGAGAGGGAAGTCTGGGCATCTCTGCTCAACGTTGTGGGTCAGTGGGGGGAGTACTTCGAAGACCACCTCAATCCCACTAACATGCCTTCCAATGAGGAAGCAGAGCCTGGGGACTCGGAGGTGGGCTCCCCCATCTCTGGGACTGAGGTCACCGAGGTGGTCAAAAAACTCCTTGGTGGCATTGCCCCGGGGGTGGATGAGATACGCCTGGAGTTCCCCAAAGCTCTGGATGTTGTAGGGCTGTCTTGGTTGACACGTCTCTGCAACATCGCATGGACATCAGGGACAGTACCTCTGGATTGGCAGACCAGGGTGGTGGTACCCCTCTTTAAGAAGGGGGACCGGAGGGTGTGTTCCAACTACAGAGGGATCACACTCCTCTGCCTCCCTGGAAAAGTCTATTCGGGGGTTCTGGAGAGGAGGGTCCATCGGATAGTCGAACCTCGGATTCAGGAGGAACAATGTGGTTTTCGTCCTGGTCGCGGAACAGTGGACCAGCTCTACACCCTTAGCAGAGTCCTGGAGGGTGCATGGGAGTTTTCCCAACCAGTCTACATATGTTTTGTGGACTTGGAAAAGGCGTTTGACTGTGTCCCTCTTGGAATCCTGTGGGGAGTGCTCTGGGAGTATAGGGTACCGGACCCCCTGATAAGGGCTGTTCGGTCCCTGTACAACCGGTGTCAGAGCTTGGTCCGCATTGCCGGCAGTAAGTCGAACCCGTTTCCAGTGAGAGTTGGACTCCGCCAGGGCTGCCCTTTGTCACCGATTCTGTTCATAACTTTTGTGGAAAGAATTTCTAGGCGCAGCCAGGGTGTTGAGGGGGTCCAGCTTGGTGGACTCAGGATTGGGTCACTGCTTTTTGCAGATGATGTTGTCCTGTTTGCTTCATCAGGCCGTGATCTTCAGCTCTCTCTGGATCGGTTCGCAGCTGAGTGTGAAGCGGCTGGGATGGGAATCAGCACCTCCAAATCCAAGACCATGGTCCTCAGCCGGAAAAGGGTGGAGTGCCCTCTCAGGGTTGGGAGCGAGATCCTGCCTCAAGTGGAGGAGTTCAGGTATCTCGGGGTCTTGTTCACGAGTGAGAGAAGAATGGAGCGGGAGATCGACAGGCGGATCGGTGTGGTGTCTGCAGTGATGCAGGCTCTGCATCGGTCTGTCGTGGTGAAAAAGGAGCTGAGCCGTAAGGCAAAGCTCTCAATTTACCAGTCGATCTATGTTCCAACCCTCACCTATGGTCATGAGCTATGGGTAGTGTCTGGGCTCTCCCTTAAAGATAGGGTGAGAAGCTCAGTCATCCGGGAGGGGCTCAGAGTAGAGCCGCTGCTCCTCCGTATCGAGAGGAGTCAGATGAGGTGGTTCGGGCATCTGATCAGGATGCCTCCTGGACGCCTCCCTGGTGAGGTGTTCTGGGCACGTCCAACCGGGAGGAGGCCACGTGGAAGACCCAGGACATGCTGGAGGGACTGTCTCCCGGCTGGCCTGGGAACGCCTTGGGATTCTCCCGGAAGAGCTAGAAGAAGTGGCTGGAGAGAGGGAAGTCTGGGCATCTCTGCTCAAGCTGCTGCCCCCGCAACCTGACCTCGGATAAGCGGAAGAGGATGGATGGATGGATAATAATCCACATTAAAAATAGTAACTCAGTCTATTATTAATAGTAGATGAAAAATGCATTACATTTCTTTCAGCACAAATACATTTTGTTTGTCAAAATAAAAGCATCTGCGTCAACACTTAAAGATTTAACGCTCAAAGTGTGCTCCAGACAACAAATAATCACATATGCATCATGCAAAAGTAAATTAAAAGACAAAAGAGCATTAGAATTAATCACTGATATTTCTACAATTGATGATGAACAAGAAAAACACCCACTTCTGAGCTTTAGCACTACAATCAGAATTCAATTAAATAACCCAAACAAAAACAAGGTAGCTAATACTTAAGTCAGAACATTCCATGAACATGTCTATTATTACAATTATAATGAACATTGAAAGTGATACCATTACAAAAACAGCTGGAGGCTTTCTGAGATTCGAAATGCTACCACATGTGAGCCATAAAAAGCATTTGCAGGTTGCCTGCATGGCTACATGAGCAAAATAGGCAGGAATATGGAACACTGAGAGTGTTGCAGGACCTCCCTACTACAGGACCACAGCACCTGATACCTGATGTAATCTGTAAAGTTGTAAAGATGATTCAAAATCATTCAGAGTCGATCTAAAATTGCTATTAGTCATAACTCTGTACTGGCAATTTGGGATCAAAGTCAAAAAACACAAATCTCTCATTAATATTTTGGGCTTGAATAAATGTCTACCAACAAGCAACTGTAACTGTTACTCTCTCTGGATACAGTAAAAAAAAGAATATTTATTTGCCATATTACACAGATTTGCCTTTGGTTGAAATATTTATGTGTGGAATAAACTATTATACTTTAGTCTAGAAGTTGTTCTGAATAAAATAAATTTTACTTTGCTTCAGAACACAAAACCGGGAGGACAAGTCTTTTCTCCCCAAGGATGTTTGCCGTTGTGTTTGAACCCCTTGCTATTTAAAGACCCACAACTATAATAAAAAAATATATATTTAAATATAGTTTTAGCAGCCTGATAGAAAGTTTCTTGCATTAATAGATAGAATTAACATTGTCAAAATGAAATCTTAAATCCTCTTAAATTTCTTTGAAAGTATTTTAATATATCAAAAAAACCCTGTCAATTTTTATTGGGGGCCTTCCAGCAAGCTAAGTAATGTTGACTTCTTTTGTAAGTTTCTTTGGATAAAAGCATCTGCTAAGCAATTACTTTAAGTATACAATTATTATTCATGTTGTGATTAATCTGTGTTGTTCTTTTTATGTTGTCATTGTTGTTGCTTTGAGGTGGATCTGTAAGTGGAACAATTTTTCCACATTGCATTTCTCAACACTGAACCTGCCTCATGTCTGGAGCTAACGCTCTCTGCTGGACAGACTGTTATGTTACAGTAGACATCTTGTATAAGCACAAGTCCAACATTAATAAATATTTTAACTGTCTGGTGAAAGGCTAAGTAATAGTGAAAGTATTTTTGTTTTCTTTAAAGGATTGGATTTGTAGCACATAGTGACTCTAACTTTTACTCAGGAAATACTTCACAATATGCATAACAAAAATAGTTGAATGTATGGAAAACATATAGATAACATATTTGGACTATAAATCAAATAAAATATTATATTGAGTGGTCAGTTACTGAAATGAGATAAAATATAAATTCCTACTTTTATGACCAACAGAGAGGTGCTCAATTAAAATTTTCTATTTGAATATACCTTATACTCTGGTAGTGATTAAAATTGTTAATGATAATTGCAGACCCTTAAGGTTTACGGAATGTTAAATGTTTGATGGTTTTTAAACTTTTTACAGTGCAACCCCAGTTAAAAAATGTTGAGCCTATAAAAAAAAGTCATCCCAATCCACCTTTTCCCCAATGCACTCTTCCAAATGGATATTTGTTGGATTCCATGATGCTGCAAATGAACCATATCAATGTTCACAATGTAATGACATGCTCTTATCTGTGCAAAGAATAATATAATATTGTAACACATAAAGGGTTAAAGGTCTTTAAAATTAAATTTATAAGGGAAAGACCCCTTATAAATTGTAAAAACTGAAGCACTTCTTTTTCTGCAGGATATGTAATTAATGTTTGAAAAGGAAAAAAAAAGAAAAATTGGGGTTATGTGGTTATAACAAGATATACCAAAAAACAGCACCTTAAGGATGAGTAATATCAAATGAATACCAATCCCGATACCACACACTCATACACAAACAATATAAATCAAACTGAAAAAACAAGACAGGTTTCTAAAGTTGAAGCTACCTGTCCATATTAATACAGAAATAGATATACCACCAGAGAGTTGTATTTCTCAATTGCTTCCCTGTCTACACGAATGACCTGAAAATGAGCAGTAAATCCAATCTAGTAAATTTTTCAGTTGATGCAAAATCCACTGGGATTGCTGATAGTCATGGAGCAGCACTAATGATCTGAAAAGATTTAAAAATAATCACCCATACGCTAACAAATTTTACATGCACTTCACTATTAATTATATAATATCTGATGGTGGTAACAATAGATGACATGGATCCTGCATTTCAACTGAAAGGTGACAGAATCTGAAACAGTAGCATTCTGCTAAATATTGCTTATCATAGTAGACTTGTCTTAATGTGATCCTGGCCTATTAAAACTCTTTATTTGATCTCACAGATTATCTGAATAAAAACAGTAAGCCAATAAAATATTAATTTTACACAAGAGAGTAAAGAAACATTTAACAATTGGTAAAGACAATTAGTACATAGTTTCATAGGACACAAATACACCAAACTAATTAAGAAAAAAGCAAAGTAGGCTTAATGTTGACCTAATTAAATACATTGAAATAATAAAATGTTACATTAAATGATAATATGTCCATCAAGCATTCCTACAAGAGACTAATAATCATGTACAAAAGACAAATGGATCAAATGATGGTGAAGGACTTAGCAAAACCTTTGTACTGAACGGCCTTATTAAATTCTAGTGTGACTCTCAAGGGGCTGATATATGCCATGAATTAAACAGGTGCTCTCACTCCACAAGATTATACATTTTTTGTTTTTTTTATCTTTTTATGTAGCTTCAGGAAGTGCTCAATGACTGTATATTGAAAGTAAAGAACTGAAGCATCTAAACAGATCAAGTATTTAAGAAAACAAAATGCAAGAGAGTACCATTTGAAAGTAGCCTGGGTTTTTATTCACTGTACTCTATTGCCAGTTGTATAGAACAAAACAAGCAACACCCTGACTAGTCTTAAGAACCAAATTGGGTCAGAAATCGACTGGAGGTACTGAGATATTCAAAAATTAAGACTGGCATGTGAACACATGGATAATGATAATGATATTAGTTAAAACTACAAAAAACAGTTTTCTTTTAAGTGCTGCACAAAAAATTTTTTACTTTTGAAGTACTAGGGTGTTGTACCGTGTTAGCCATTATGAATGTAGAGAAAAGCCAAGCAAAATGACACCTTTTATTGGCTAACTAGAAAGATTACAATATGCAAGCTTTCGAGGCAACTCAGGCCCCTTGATTACATCTTGCCTGAAGAAGGGGCCTGAGTTGCCTCGAAAGCTTGCATATTGTAATCTTTCTAGTTAGCCAATAAAAGGTGTCATTTTGCTTGGCTTTTCTTTACTTTTGAAGAAAGATTCTTTATTGCTTAAGTATTATGTGCTGAAATAATGAATTGAAGATTATGATAGACATTTTAAAACTGAACACAAATAATAATTCATATTGACTTTTATTGAATTATGGGTGTTTAACTGCTTACAAATTGCACAGTTCAATTGAGCTAAAAATGTTTTGCTGCTGATTTTCATTTGAATTCATTTTTCTCGTTTCAATGTCCAACAGCATTGATGGATTCCACTTGGCCTGATACTGTTTTTCCATCGTTTCAATGTCCCAGTAAAACCTTCAGCCATGATCATCATTGACTGCACCAAGATTAGCAGGACAGAAGTCTAAGTGTCACTGCAGAAAATTAACCTTTAGTGACGTGTTGCGCTTCACGGTTTTGTATACCTGAGGCATGGTGTCTGCCAGCTTGATGTAGTTGCCAAGAAAATTCTCAACGACATCCTTGAATGCCTTCCATGATTTCCTCAGGCCCTACTAGCACATATTCCAACTGCATGTGATTGATGATGTATCTGATTTGTAGACCATCTAAAATGCCTTCCTTAATGTTGGGATTAGTTGTTTGTGGAAACATCTATCTCAAATCTCGAAATCCTTCACTTTCCTTGTTCTTCAAGTTCACAAAGTTTTTTATCAGTCCTAGTTTTATATGAAGAGGGACAAAAAAATCTTTATTAGGTAGATAAGTGGTTTATGTTCAGTACTTTTCTCCCTGTGAATGAAATGCTTACAGATCATCCAGTTCTTTCTAAAATAATGAGACTCTTTAGCACGGTTATCCCATTTTGTAAATATAGTAGTGCTAGGTATTTTTGAGCTGCCTTCCTATTAGTAGCACCTATACTTTTAGATTACCATAGATGTTCCACTTGTAGTTGTTGTACTGTATATTTTCCAACAACAGTTCTATGTTAATGTAGGTTTCTTTCATGTGTACTGCATAGCCAATGGGTATGTGAGGATGGATATTGCCATTAAAGGGTGGTATCAATATTTCTAAACTTTTATCATTCACTGGTTTAATGCCTGAATTTAGATTGCGGTATTGAACTGATTTCTGATTTTTAGGAGCGAAGCTGGAGACATGGATCATCTGAAGTAACAGTCCATCGTGTGATCCTTCTTGTCGCATCATGTGGAATGTGAATGGCACTGACTCTTTAATACCTCTGAGCCAACCTCTCAGATCGACAGGACATATTAATTAATAATAATTCTTTGCATTTATATAGCACTTTTCTCACTACTCAAAGCGCTCAGCAATTGCAGGTTAAGGGCCTTGCTCAAGGGTCCAACAGAGCAGAGTCCCAATTGGCATTTAGGGGATTCGAACTGGCAACCTTCCGATCCCTAGCCTCAGAGCCACCACTCAGCCTAACAAATGTGACAAGACCACGGTTTGTCTTGATCACTGATTGTACAACCAAAGTAGAGCTCATGCTTTCTTAACAAGTGCAGCCATGCTGCGTCAATGAGTAATCTATACTAATAAAAGGCAAAGCCCTCACTCACTCACTCACTCACTCACTCACTCACTCACTCACTCACTCACTCACTCACTCACTCACTCACTCACTCATCACTAATTGTCCAACTTACCGTGTAGGTGGAAAGCTGAAATTTGGCAGGCTCATTCCTTACAGCTTACTTACAAAAGTTAGGCAGGTTTCATTTCGAAATTCTATGCGTAACAGTCATAACTGGAACCTCTTTTTTGTCCACATACTGTAATAGACTGCAGCTCGATGGCCGTGGGAGGCGGAGTTGCGTATCGCGTCATCACGCCTCCCACGTAATCACGTGAACTGACTGTGAACGCAGTACGTAGAAAACAAGGAAGAGCCCCAAAGAGCGCTGAAGAAAACATTCATTACACAATTGAGAAGGCAGCGAAACAATAAGAAGCGAGCGAGTGATGCATACAAGCATATTCATAAGTGCAGCTACTGCGGAAACAAAGCACGGTGTAAACCGTAAGTTTAAATTAAGTTTATAGAAACGCTCCCGCTGCCGTTTGCAATACAATATTCGTGACATACAAGTTTAATGAGAAGACACGAGGTATAAACGAGACTTTGGATCACTTTGTAACAGAGTTAAAATTGCTGTAGCGAGAAACTTTTAAGTGCCGGGTCTTAGCTAACATTAAATAAAGCCGTGGACATCGCAACATCACACAAGAAAGCAGCTCACGTGAACTGACTGAACGCAGCATGAGTGATCACTCATTACACAATTGAGAAGGCAGCGAAACAATAAGAAGCGAGCGAGTGACGCATACAAGCATATTCATAAGTGCAGCTACTGCGGAAACAAAGCACGGTGTAAACCGTAAGTTTAAATTAAGTTTATAGAAACGCTCCTGCTGCCGTTTGCAATACAATATTCGTGACATACAAGTTTAATGAGAAGACACGAGGTATAAACGAGACTTTGGATCACTTTGTAACAGAGTTAAAATTGCTGTAGCGAGAAACTTTTAAGTGCCGGGTCTTAGCTAACATTAAATAAAGCCGTGGACATCGCAACATCACACAAGAGAGCGGCTCACATGAACTGACTGAACGCAGCTCGAGTGATCACTTCGATGAATCAAACCTGTTCAAAAAACACATTACACAATTGATAATGTAGAAAAAGAATATGAAGCGACGGATGCATACAGACATATTCATGAGTGCAGGTACTTCGGAAACAAAGCACCGTGTAAACCTAAAGTTTAAATTAAGTTCATAGACCTACAAAAGGTTGCCATTGATTTGAGGCAAGATTGCTTTTCTCCTGTACAACTATACGTTGCATTCTCAACAGTAAGCTTGCACAGCTTGGTCATATTACAACCGGAGTGCTGAACTGACAACGTGGTATACAAAGAGAACTATAACAATCGTAATAAACGAACAATAAAACAGCAAAGAACCCGTGGATTAAATAAGAAGGCTGCTTCCTTGGCGAAGCAAGGAAAAAGGATGGTCTTATATGGCGTTCGTTTATTAAACAGCAGAGAAGCTGTGTAAAGGCTGCTTCACAAAAAAACAGCAGAGCGCCTTATATGAGCAGGCAGTCAGCTAAAGAAGGGAATCAATAAATAACTATAATCGTAATAAACGAGCAAAAAATAGCGGAGAATCCGCGGATTACATAAAGGAAATGGGTACCTGAACAGAAAAGTGAGTCTCAAATAGCTATACAATAACTATAACAATCGTAATAAACGAATAATAAAACAATACAGAAACGCTAAGCAAGGAGATGTAGATGTAGATATGTATATATATATGTAGATATGTAAATATGTATATGTATATATATGTGTCTGTATGTGTATATATATATATATATGTGTATGTATGTATGTATGTATGTGTGTATATATATATATGTATGTGTATGTATGTATGTGTATATGTATATATGTATATGTGTGTGTGTGTATGTATGTGTGTATATGTATGTGTATATATATGTTGATATGTGTATATATATATATGTATATACTGTATATGTGGATGTGTATATGTATATATATATATGTATATATGTATATATATGTATATGTAGATATGTGTATATGTAGATATGTATATGTATATATATGTTTACATAACCTCTTTAACACACTACTTCTCCATTGCGAAGCGCGGGTATTTTGCTAGTCAGCATATAATTGCCACAAATGTATCAGAATGTACCACAGCTGTTGTGACACTGGTGAGACATTTCTGCTGTAACAAATTGTACTCTAGATGATAAATTCTAAGTATTCCCACTATGTTATACAAGTAGAATATGTGCATCCGCCCAAGTACAGCGTAATGCAAATTATCTGTGTTTGTGAGGTAAGCCTAAGCTTTAGCTTTTCCATGTTGTGCACTGAGTTCATTGCCTGAGATCCCTAGACTAAATAAAAAAGCTTACTTCATGGAAATTATAATAGTAGACTTCAATTATATCAGAAAAATAACTGATCGCAATAAAATGGTAGATGATATGAAAGTTTAAATGTGTTTTTTGTGATCTTCCAGGAACCTCTTGCACCTGGAACCATTGATAGTCATGAACTGAGATGAGCTGGGCAAATGAGGAGACACACATTCAGCAACGGACTGGTGGAAGAGTGCCAAGTGCTTTTATTAAAATTCACAACATTATAGTGCAGTGCAAAATGATCTTTCATAAATAAATAAATAATCCATAAAAACAGTGAATAGTCCATAACTTAAAATCCAGCCATAAGACCAGTATAAAACAACAGTTATTGAGTCCTTAATCTTTTATTTTTCTTCACACATGAGCCCAGTGCAACTCCCTCTCTGTCTTTCCAGCTCACCCATAGCTCACTCAACTGGCGTTGGTGTCTGCCAGACTGCTCAGGGTTTGGTTGTCCTCCCATCTTTCTTGTTGCACTCATGTTTATAATACTTATCACTCTACTTTCTCTATAACTCACTGTATGAAAGGCATTGATATGTTGGTATAATTAGTTTACACTTGAAACTGGTAAATGACACTGAAATTGGAGACACAGCATAAATTGAAGATGCAGCACAAACTTAAAAATTACTCTTATCTTCAAAATTGTGAAAGTACTTAAAAATGGTGAATTTAGAAAAATATAAAATGCCAAAAACTGACAAAGGACATTAGTTAAAAAAGCAAGATGGGCAATGCTGTCTTACAGAAACAGTCTCTGAAATGGCTTTAGCTGTTTATGCTGACATAACCTTTGTATCATGGGGAATGTACAGAAGAAATTAAAAAGGCATAAAAATTTAAATTGTAAAAATTGTATCTAAATCAAGCAATATTATGCTCGACTGTATAATGCACTAGTGAGACTGCATCTTGTTTACTGTATGCAGTACCAATCAGTATTTTACAAAACTGCATAGATGACATGTAGAGAAGAACAACCACTTGCATCCTCTACTAAAGTGAACGCCCTGCTCTGGCAGGCTTAGAGAATTATGCCCATTTAGTCTTGTACAGAGAAGGCTACATGGATAACCAGTCGACATATTCATAATTCTTAAAAGGCATTGATAAAGTTCATCAAGCAGATTTATTTCAGTGAAACAGTGAATCACATATTCAAGGACAGTGGTAGAAATTATGGCAAATGCATTTATGACTGAAGCAAGCATACAATTCTTTACACAAAAACTTGTAGGATCCTGCAACACATATACAGTGTCTTAAATACAATTAAATACAATTCAGTATTTCTTGAAATAAGTTGCTGTGCATTTTGAAATACTTCAAATGTATTTTGAGATATTACAATATATGTTTGCAGTAATTTCGAGATATCTGAAATGCAATACTGAATGCAGTTGTTTTATTAACCACAAAAGGTAAATTGATTTTGTTATACTACTGAAAAACATTTACCCTTGGCAGCAGATGCAAGGAGAGCTATTGTGTCTATTTCCACTCACAATAATATTACATTTTATAAATCCCTCCGTCCTGTTATGTAGT
The DNA here is from genome assembly GCF_900747795.2 of Erpetoichthys calabaricus. NCBI lineage: Eukaryota > Metazoa > Chordata > Cladistia > Polypteriformes > Polypteridae > Erpetoichthys > Erpetoichthys calabaricus. The sequence goes on along the minus strand of NC_041402.2, from coordinate 149,001,128 downwards.
CATAAAATCTATTCAAGCCCCTTCTCACATTATGAAAAATTTATAAAGTAAAACATTATTAGTTTAAAGATGGATGCAGCTAAAGCATTTTTAAATGCTATAGACAGTTATCAGACTCTGGGAAAGGTGAACACATACCCTTGCATTGTAACAGTTTCTAAATCCGTGCTGAATTAACCAAATTGAGAAAAATTGCTGATGGCAACTGAGAGCTCCTGCTTCTCTACGCCCTGATTGAAGCAACCTCTGCTTAATGTGTTTGTAATTGGAGTATCCTTGGTTTTCAGTTTAGTCAAGAGAGATCTCACTAAGCAGTGGATGTGTCTTTTTGCAAGTACATAATCCAGGGACATTTAATGGAACTGTAATGTTCTTGCCCAGCTAATGTTTATCTTTATTTCAAGACCTATTTCACCCATTATTTAACAATTATATTATATTCATTTATTCTAATTTGACTAAATTCCTCACTGCATGTACTACAGGAAAAAAATTGTTTTCCACATTCATTACAAATACTTTGTTTTTATTAATGGACAGCATGATGGTGCAATGCATGTCAGTGGGCTGAGCTGCTGCCTCATTGATGAATCCTGGGGTTTGTATCTTACACCCAGGTATTGTTGGTGTCTCCAACATCCACATGATTGTGCAGGTTAGCGTAATTGGTGTGTGTGTGTGTGTGTGTGTGTGAGATGGGATGAGAGGAGAGATAGTGGCAGAATAATTAGTACTGCTGCCTCATTTCTCTAAAGACCTGGATTTGAATTTGGAACACTGCCTGTGTGAAATCTGTAAATTTTCTCTCTGTGTTTTTGTAGGTTTTGTTCCATTCCAAGTAACTGTAAATGATCAAAGTGTGCATAAGTGTGCATTGTAATGGAGTGGTATTCCTATCCAGCGTTGGTCGAATCCTTAATCCCGATTTTTGGCCACCTCTTCCCATGGACCTGAAGTGGAGTAAAAGTGTTTGTCACAGGCCACTGGTGGGAGCCATTAACAAGCTAGTAGTTGATAATCAGGCAGGCAGCAAGTGTAGCCCAGAAAAAGTCTTGGCACAGAAACCAAATGCTAAAATTAAAATTGTATTAAGGACACAGTTCAAAATTCACAAATATTAAGATGTCAAGGACAGTTCAGGTGCACAAAAATATTAAACAGGAAAGGATATCTACAAGAATCCAAAATTAATAGGAATAATCCAGGCATACAATCAAAACGGAAAAAATAAATAAAATGATTAAAAACCTAATACAAAAATAATAAAGACACCATAAATATCTACTATATAATAAAACACTAAGATCTGTGTGTCCAGTTCCTTTGCACAATCTGATTGGTTAGTTTGGCTTTGGTGATACAGCAAAGGAGGAAGTGCGAGTGTGAGACGCATGAGGAGGACTAAAGGCGTAAGAGTCATGATGCAAGAGTAGCCTTCAAAGACGGCAGTTATAAAACCAGACAGGAGGCGAGAAAGATGCATAGAAAATGATGACAGAGTTTGAGCACACATTATGGGAGCACGCGCGAGAGACAGAGTTCTGGCTATGAGATGTTAACACACGCAAATAGAGAGGAAAATCACTGAAGGTACTGAAGTTTTTATGAAACGTTTTTTGTCACACTTTAAATCAGGCTTATTTTAAAACCTACATATCTATGTTTGGTATCATTCTTTTCAGAATTAATCGAACGTTAATGTGATTTTGATAGATTTTCAGATTATTATTCCGTTTTTAAATTATAAACTAAAATATCAAGAAAGTCATGGTTTTTAATATCAAGAAAGTCGTGGATTGTCTAATTCATGTTGCCATCAGGGAAAAGTAGTGTTTCTTCCCAATGAAGAGGCGTATCCGCGAGAATTAAAACATTTGTTGTTTGGTGAAAGTGAAATCCACCTACATGAGCGGCAGAGCCGCAAAGTGGCTGGCCAGTAGTGCAGGCCGAGGGGTTGGCGAGTGAACTGGTCTACATATAAAATTCAGCAAATTAGTCTCTGCAACATACAAATATCCATGTACCTGTCAGGGTAGCAAGAAAAAAAAAACTCCACCCAGTTAGCAGTTATAATTCTGGCTTTACATGGATACATTTCCTTATAATCAGCCAATCAGCTACTGTATTAAATCACAATTTACCAAATCATTCTTAAACATTAACCTCACACAGTGCCAACCCAAAATTAATCAGAACTGAGGCTTATAAGATTTCTAGAAATCAATACCTAAAAAAGAGAATATTCATCTTTGTTCATAAAATCCAATACTTAATCTAACATTCATGTCTTAATGAAATCAAAATGCACACTCAAAGCACAGTGAATTAGTGGGTAGAAACTGAATATGGGCTCTTGAAGCTGTGCTGTCCTTTAGTATTAATTAATATTTTTATTATTTGATTATGCAGCTAACAATCAAATTAGCAATTAGCCCTTAGATATGAATCATTTAATCTGTTTGAAGATTAATAAGTTAAAGATAGTGAGGATTTTTTAGGCTTCACCTTGACTAGGGCAGATATTATCTGCATATTTCAGCATCTGTAAAACAGTTAATGTCCATTGTTTTTTATCCATTTTATTTTAGCTGCTTCAAAGGTAAGAGGATGATTCACTGATTCATTGGCTTTGTTTAATAAAACGATGAGTGTCTGTAATTCTAATTTTAGGTTTACTATACTTTGGGGTATAGTGAACTCAGTATTTTGAAAATGTGGTGAAATTTCCTGATCTATCTTTTGCTTTGAAAACCTTTAGCAATAAGCATTTTTTGAATGTTCTCACAATCTTTGAGGACATGTTAGTACAGAATTGATCTCTTGTACCTTATAAAGTATTTCAACACACTGTTAACTAATATAACTTTTATAAAAAGATAGTTCAAGCTTTTTTTCTATCAGGATTTCACATATATTTCTAAATATGCTACATAGTTCAGACCTTACCAGGAAAGGAGCCTGAAGTAAAATTTAGATGACCACACTGTTCCTTTCTATTTTATTAAGGATTTTCACATGGGTGAAATATTTTGAGTATACCACATATACAAACCTAACACCTTTGTTAGCTTTTATCATCTGGGTATACCGTGTTAGGTGTGTTCTCACATAAGTAGAAAGGAAACCGGATTCAAATCAAGTACATCATTTACAATATTAGACATCAGTTGGACAGAACCACAGAACACATTTTATATATCTTCACGTGCTACATAAGAAAATATAATTTTTGATTGTGTATTTTAGAAGGTGGTTCCAATAACAGGAATAGAAAAATTACATTCACTTTAGCTTAGTCAGTTTAGTCTCTCTTTATATTATTTTAGTACACAGAACTTCAATGCCCAAACAGAAAGCCTTTTTGAGTCATCTTATTAAGATTGTTAATCTTTACAGACTCCATTTGCCTTGTGTGTCTATTATAGTATTTGTTTAAAGTCTCTTTTCTGCCTTTTTAATTTGGATTCTGTCAAAGGCTTTCCTCACTGTGAAACATAATTGTAATGAAATATGTCATAATTTATCTGACTTTTTCAGAACAATTGGCTAGTGTTGAAGATGTTGAAAGGTTTCTTTGGAAAGAACATCTGTTTCACTTGCTTGGCACTCCAGTACTATGTATGAATTAACTTAATTCTTAAGGTTCCAACAAAGAGGTTATATATACTTTATATATATATATATATATATATATATATATATATATATATATATATACACACACACACATATATATATATATATATATATATATATATATATATATATATATATAAATATATACACTGTGGTGTCCGGCGGGCGTCCATGCCCGGCCGGGACGCCCAGGAGGAGTGGAGGAGGGCTTGTGCCTCCTCCAGGACACGAGGGGGCGTCCTCCCTGGTTGTATTGGGGGCCACGGGTACAGAGCTTGGAAGCTCTACCCTGTAGGGGCCCGTGGCCACCGCCAGAGGGTACCCTGATGCCTTGGGGACCCTGGACCCCAGCGCTTCGGCCACACCAGGAAGTGCTGGGGGGAAGAGAAGAGGGGACACCCGGAGTGCTTCCGGGTACACAGCCGACACTTCCGCCACACTGGGGAGTGTCTGTGGAAGATTGCCGGGGAGCACCTGGAGCACATCCGGGTGTGTATAAAAGGGGCCACCTCCCTCCAGTCAAGGACAAGAGTCGGGAGGAAGTAGGATGACGTCAGGAGGAGGACAAGGAGGCGGCCTGAAGAAGGCATTGTGTTGTGGCCAGGTCTTTGGGGTCTTTGGGGCTTGTGAGCACAGTATGGACAATGTAAATAATACTGTAAATAAACGTGTGTTGGGTGACATGAACGTGTCTGCCTGTCTGTGTCCGAGCCAGTCTCCACAACACATACTGTATATATATATATAGTGGCAAAGGTGCGATCCCTCTCTCACTTGGACAGAGGCAGTGGTGCTGTAAGAATTATGTTTCTAGACTTCTCTAGTGCCTTCAACACAATCCAACCTCTGCTCCTTAGGGACAAGCTGACAGAGATGGGATTAGATTCATACCTAGTGGCATGGATCGTGGACTATCTTAAAGACAGACCTCAGTATGTGCGTCTTGGGAACTGCACGTCTGACATTGCGGTCAGCAACACAGGAGCGCCACAGGGGACTGTACTTTCTCCGGTCCTGTTCAGCCTATATACATCGGACTTCCAATACAACTCGGAGTCCTGCCATGTGCAAAAGTTCACTGATGACACTGCTATTGTGGGCTGCATCAGGAATGGGCTGGAGGAGGAGTATAGGGACCTAATCAATGACTTTGTTAAATGGTGCGACTCAAACCACCTACACCTGAACACCAGCAAAACCAAAGAGCTGGTGGTGGATTTTAGGAGGCCCAGACCCCTCATAGACCCAGTGATCATCAAAGGTGACTGTGTGCAGATGGTGCAGACCTATAAATATCTGGGAGTGCAGCTGGATGATAAATTAGACTGGACTGCCAATACTGATGCGCTGTGCAAGAAAGGACAGAGCCGGTTATACTACCTTAGAAGACTGGCGTCCTTCAACATCTGCAATAAGATGCTGCAGATGTTCTATCAAACAGTTGTGGCAAGAGCCCTCTTCTACGCAGTGGTGTGCTGGGGAGGCAGCATTAAGAGGAAAGACGCCTCACGTCTGGACAAACTGGTGAGGAAGGCAAGCTCTATTGTTGGCATGGAGCTGGACAGTTTAACATCTGTGGCACAGCGAAGGGCGCTCAGCAGGCTCCTATCAATTATGGAGAATCCACTGCATCCACTTAATAGTATCATCTCCAGACAGAAGAGCAGCTTCAGCGACAGACTGCTGTCACTGTCCTGCTCCACTGACAGATTGAGGAGATCGTTCCTCCCCCAAACTATGCGACTGTTTAATTCCATCCGGGGGGGTAAACGTTAACATTTAACATTATACATAGTTATTGTCTGTTTTTCACCTGCATTATTATCATTCTTTAATATTATTTATTGTATCAGTATGCTGCTGCTGAAGAATGTGAATTTCCCATTGGGATTAATAAAGTATCTATCTATCTATCTATCTATCTATCTATCTATCTATCTATCTATCTATCTATCTATCTATCTATCTATCTATCGATAGATGCCTGACCCGACACAGACCCACACTGGAGGCACATTACAATAAACAAAAAGAACTTTTATTTTTCTTCACCTATTGGGCACATCTTCCCCATGACCCCCACAGGCACAACACAGTCTCCAGTACACAAATAAAGCACTTAAAACACACTCTTCTCTGGCACCATCATTCCTCCAAGCTTTGTCCTCCTCCTCCCGACTCTGGCCATTGAGTGGTGGTTTCTGGGCCCTTTTATAGTCCACCCGGAAGTGCTCCAGGTGGTTGATCACGAAGTTCCAGGTGTGGCGAATATGCTGCCCATACAGGCTCAGGAGTCCCAGCTGCAGCTCCCCCTGGTCGTGCCAGTGGGACCCAACAGGGCTGCACCCAACTCCAATTCCCATGGAGCCCTGCGGGAAACCAAGGTACCCCTCCAACCCAGGGGGGCAGCCATCTAGCATCCAGGGGGAGGTATTGCACTGTTCAGGGCTGCTCCCCCTGAATATAAAGTGAAGGGGCGTCCCGGCCAGGAATGGACCCCAACCATCTGCCACAATATATATATATATATATATATATATATATATATATATATATATACACATGGTGGCGAGCGGCTAGGGGTGGTACCCAGCCAGGACGCCCGGAAGGACTGGAAGAGGGACTACACCTCCTCCAGACCCCGAGAGGGCAGCTGCCCTTGATGGTTTGGGGATCATGGGAACAGAGCTTGGAAACTCAACCCTATAGGGGCCTGTGGTCACCACCAGGAAGTGCTGGGGTAAGGTTATCGGGAGGCACCTGGAGCACGTCCAGGCGAGCTTAAAAGAGGCCACCTCCCTCCATTCAATGGCTAGAGTCAGGAGGCAAAAAGACAGAGCTTGGGAGGAGAGGAGTGGAGGTAGACCCAAAGAGAAAGCAAGGCATTGTGAGAGGCCTAGACTTTGGGGTGATTGGTGCTGCGGCACAAGGGTGTGTGTGTTTTCACTGTAAATATTGTAAATAAACGTATGTGGGCTTAAACCAACAATGTCTACCTGTCTGTGTCCAGGCTGTTCCCCACAATATATATATATATATATATATATATATAATATATATATATATATATATATTATATATATATATATATACAGTATATATATATATATATATATATATATATAGTATATTAAGTTATATATACAGTATACTATATATATATATATATATATATATATATATATACATGAGTTACATTGAAAACGTTTCCGTATTTTTATATTTTTGTGGGAAATGGTGAAGGCGGGAGGAGAATTGGCCATTAAAAAGCTGGTATGATGCTGCAAAAAACGAAGGTGAAAAGTGATGTAATTTGTTTTTGAACACACACACACACACATACATACTTACTTTTTGTTTGTTTTTGTTTTTGGAAACCCAAAACCATAAAAAACATACAGTACATACCCATCATCAGACTTGCAAGTTGCTCAATCCAATTTAGGGTACAAAGGATTCAAGAAAAAAACAACTCAAAATGTCACAACTCCCATAAATTTATATATTAAAAAATAATCTTAAAAACTGGAGGTTATTGTTTGACAATTGCTTTAAGTGAAAACAAGAAGGATTTGTCGTGAATGTGAGTACTCATGTTTTAGAAGCAACATTACCACTTATTATAGAGCTAAAGGAAACTCAGTTTAGCATATAAAAATAATAAAATAAAATAAAATAAAAAGTATTATGTAGTTATGAAAAAAAATCCCATAGATGCAATGCAAGGAAGGATTTAATGAAATACTTATCAACAGTTATTGCTAGTGCTGCTGTTCCTATCTTCATGAGATGAGGTCTGTTTAATATCTCATCATCAGCATCATGAGTCAAGAATGCTCTATTCCCCATCACAATGGATGTGAGCAGAAAAATATCTGAATACTTAAAAATGAAGAACATTTACTGATAAAGGAAAAGCAGAGAAAATACAAAAATTGATGAGAACAATGGGAACAAATAGGACACCAATACAGGTTGTCACACACATGCAAGTAGGAGGAAGCTGTGTGGACCAAGTGAGGGTAATTCCACACCAGGTCAGGGGGTGGAGGGGTGTGCTAAACCTTCTATTGTGTCTGCAGACCAGACATGGGAAAACCTGCATGATTTCATTATATCACTTCCGGTCCTGGCCTTTAAAGCCACCATGTTCCCAACAGTAATTCAGTGCAGTTTAGAACTGGATCATTGCACATGTATGCTATTTTTCAAATACCTTCTTGCAGCCAGGGACAATATATGGGTGGTTGCCCCAAACCTTTTTCTTGTGTTGAGGCTGATTATTTTCACAAGGTACAGTGCCTCAAGCAGTGTAAAATTACAAGGTCCTATATATCGTTTATGGGACCATCTATAAAATTTCTATACCACATAATATGATTAGATATAGACAAATCACATTTGTTTATTTGCTGTTTTTACTTTTGCCTAAAATATACCTTTAAACATTGGCCATACTTTGACATTTTAATGGAGTCGAACATGCTTCTTCATGACATTAAGCTTCCAGAATTCTAATTAGTAATGATTCTATAGAGGAGTTACTTTTCAGGCTTGGATGTTTTGCTAGACTTCAAAGACCAGCATTTCCTGGAGGCTTCCCAGCAACGAAACAGAACATTGGCTACTTCATTTATAGTTTCCAGGATTAGGCTTCCTAATCTGCCTCAGAACTCCAGCAAATTAGCAAACAAATGTCGAATTGCCCATTAAATTCTTGGGCAGTAGCCAATATCTGGCGCTGCAGGATGTTATTTTGCCTCTGACGAGATACTGTTTAGAATCCCTCTACTCAAATTATACTCTGGTTGTGTTTCAGTATTTACTCATCTATCAACAGTTTTGCGTTATTCCCCAAGGACCAACAGTATCTTACAATGAAAGCCTAAAATTTCCTTCATGGCTGGTCACAGCTCAAACAAGTTACCAGGATTTAATATTCAAGCTTATATTTTCCAGCTTCTTCAATTAATATTGACACAATGCAATCAAAACTATTCTGCCTAAGAAATATGAGCCAGATCGATAGTTCAGGCAGGTCATTATTTTTAAGCAGTGTGTTATAAATATGAGAAAAATATAATTGTTACTAATAGTGAAAACTCATTATTTCTAATTAAATCTAATTATCTATATTACTCTCTCCAAGCCAACATTACTTCAATGGCCTTACTAATACAAGTGTAATTACATTTGTACCCTTTGTCGCGATTTTGTTGTGAATTCAGAGAGCAGCACTAATATAAGACAGGCTGCCTGTTTTTTTTTTTTCTTTTTATTGGTGCAAATGTGTTCGGAGATTTTTCAGGTGTTGATGACACAAGATTCAAGGTAACGTTATTGTACTCCACAATCACGTTGTATGTCGATTAGCATACACAAGTAAGAATTTCACTGTACTTTGCATTTGTGACAAATATGACCCTATACACTTAAGATAAATTAAGCACTGTGCATTTTTTAAACATTTTATTGAATTTATTAAAATCAAAAAACACTCCATACAAGCAAGTCCAATTTTAAAAAAATTAGGTTTTAATTAAATCAACCCCTACCCATGAGAAAGAGAGCTAGGCCAACAGAGTAAAACTTTAACAGTAGGAAAAATAAGTAAGCAAATAAATAAATAAAATAAATAAATAGAATAAAAAAGGGAAGAGAATTCATTTCCTCAATTTAAATGCTTATTCTAAAATGTTATTGATTAGATCCTGCCAGGTTTTTAAAAAGTTTAAGTGAGAATTAGATTTTTTCCAATTTCAAATATAACATCAGTTACTCCCTGACTTAAAAGATGTGGGTTAGGGTTCTTCCAGTTGAGTAAGATAAGTCTGCGTACCAATAGTGATATAAAGGCAATTACAGTTTGTTTGTCCTTCTCCACTTTATGCCCATCTGGAAGAACACCAAACACAGCAGTTAATGGGTTAGGAGGGATTGTGACACCAAGGCTGTCTGAGAGGCATTTAAAAATTTTTGTCCAAAATGATGTTAATTTGGTACAGGCCCAAAACATGTGGTTTAGTGAGGCTGGTGCTCAATTGCAACATTTGCAGGTTGGCAAGATAGATGTGCTCGATAAAAGATTTTAAGTTGAATAATTGTATGCTTTGTGCATATGGAGCTTGAGTGAATTCTGTGCATTGCTGTCTTCCACTCCTTTTCTGAAATGTTGAGTGAGAGATCCTTTTCCCACTGTACTCTGGGATCTTTGAAAGGAAGAGACTTTAAAATGGTTTTAAATATTGCATAAATGCTGTCTGAGTCTTCAATACTGAGGAAAATTGGGCAGATTTTGTTTAGCAAAGTTTCAAATTTGGAGATAGTGAAAGAAATGTGTTGCTGGAAAGTTAAATTTGGAATATAATTGTTCATTAAGATGCAAAGACATTATCTATGTACAGATCTCTACATGATTTAATCCCAAATGTTTTCCAGACATTAAAAACTGCACATTTGAGAGGGTGGAAAAAGGAGGTTCTCGTGCAGAGGTGCCACAGATAAAAGCTTCTCTATGTTGAAGTACTTCCTACATCGTTTCCATATTCTGAGTGAATGAAGCACAATTGGGTTGTTAGTATATTGGCGATAGCTTGTATTTATTGGGGTACAAAGCAAGGAATATAAAGAAGTACTGCAGGATTTTATTTCTATTGCGTGCCAAGCCTGTGTCTGTTCATCTGTTTGTGTCAATTTCCAGGTTTTTCCAACTTGTATATTTGCTGCCCAGTAATAACATTGAAAGTTAAGTAGAGTCATGCCACCTTCTGCCTTAGGTCTTAGCAGGGTTGCCCTTTGGATACATGGATGTTTTGAATTCCAAATAAATGAAGTTATGACTGAATCTAACTTCTTAAAAAATGATTTAGTACTGTGAATTTTTTTTATTATCTGACATCGTGTCACATGCCATGGCCTACTGCCAAATTCCCGTGCAGCAAATATGTAATTAAACACAACAGAAAGCTTTCTTTTTAGGATAACAGCTATCTTGAATCCAGAGTAGAGAGTACCTGAGGCTTTGCTTAAACTCTTGAAGGGCCAAATTTTGTCTGAAAAATACTAAATTCAACTATACCCCAGGTAGTTTCAACATTTGATATGGTCTTTGTTTGGCCCTGGAATCACACCAGCCATTCTAAATAAATGTAACTACTGTTTTAATCCATATAATATATTCCTGGTTCTCCCCTGTAATCTAAACCATGCTAAATTGATTTGCTCACGATCAATACATATAAGATTAAGCAAGGAGGATGCAAACATCATGGTTACTTCAGTTGCTGCTGAACAAGTCTTTTGTTTAAATCCTTGCCTGGGGCCTCATGTATAAACGGTGTGTATGCGCAGAAATGTTGCGTAAGAACGTTTCCACGTTCAAATCGCTATGTATAAAACTTACACTTGGCGTAAAGCCATGCACTTTTCCACGGTACCTCATACCCTGTCGTACGCAAGTTCTCCACTCGGTTTTGCGGACTGGCGGCACCCAGCGTCAAAGCAGTGCTACTGTTCCTGTGTGGTTACCCTTTCTTAGATCCACATCCACAACGGCGGCTTTATCAAATACACTGAAATTAACCGCATATCGTTCATAAATTTAAGGCATCTGATTGTAATTAACCTGTAACAATATAATGGTCCACAGAATGGTCAAACTATTCTAAATACCATAACTGCTTTAGCGTTGTTCCTCTCACTGCACCTTCTTCTTCTTCTGTCAGCTGCTCCCATTAGGTGTTGCCACAGCAGATCATCTTTTTCCATATTACTCGCACTGCACCACTCGGAGTATTTATATCACTGTATCTGAGTGTGAATCACAGATCTACAGCGATTGGAAAGAGAATTATCAGTATACAGAATCAAGCACTCGCTGCCTCAGTCATTCACTATTTGAATTGCTCTCATCTGATCAACGCCTCACAGCCTTTCCTGTACTGACCTCGCGGTTCACAAACAGTTTCATCCCAAGAACTCTACACGCACTTAATCAGTCTATCAAGTGCTCCTTGTAGAACTGTTTGTACTTGCAAGTTACCATGAGGTAACTGAACTTATGATAGTTATAATATTGAACAACCTGAGCCACTCTATAAAGCGCGTATTTACATATGATGACGATATCATTTTTAAGATAAAATGCAGCAAAATATGTTGATTATATTATACAGATAAAACTTTAACTACACGGTGCCGCAGCGCTAGCGAGCTTGAGCTTCATTCACGGTTTGTTCCTGCCTCATGCTGTTTTCATGCTGTGGCTGGCGCGACACTGGAAGGATAGATGGATAGAATAATTAAACATTACGAACATATTTCAATGTTCCTTAAAAGTTTTGAAGAATCGACATTCTAATCTTACAGATGGCTTAACGTCTATTACAGAGCTGATTGTGTGGCGATTGGGTAATCGGAGAAAGAAAAGTAAGGACAGGAATTGGGGGTTAGTACGTTTGAAAAAGACAGTACTTCTGTAATAAACCATTTCATTGAAGGTCGCACATGGCGCAGCAAGCATCTTGCTGTAAGACATGAACAATCACTGCGCCACCGTGTTCCCATGTTTAATAACATGCTTTAACTCCTATCATCATGAAAATGATATCACATATATTTCTCAGTATTTTAATTATTCAGAGAGCTGTAATATTATGAACATAATGGATTCTGTGTCCTGTCGTAGTAGTGATTCAGGCACATAGAGCACATATAAGATCAAATACACAACAAAGCATTTAACGTGCTACTTTAGTTACGATGGGATTTGAGAAACTAGTAAATTAAACGATTTTAAGATGAAGTTTATCATGTTCTACTTTAATGACAAAATAAACTACGTGATTAAAGTGGAAATTTCGAGATTAAAGTTGACATTTCGTGCTTTTTTTCCACTTTGTGCCTTTTTTTTCACTGTACCTTAATAACCTTTCAGATGACACTAAGACGTTGGGTTACGAGTCGCCTTTTCACGCCGACTTTGATATGTGACAACTTTTTTATTTCGGGCACTGTGCGACTTTGTGAACTTGAGCTTTTGAGTTTCTCCGACATGCTATGTCACTCGATCAACTTCCTTTTGTTGCTTATATAACTGTTTAAACCAACAAATAGTACGTTTTTCTTTGCCTCCACTTGGTATTAACTGAAATTCTTATATTTTTCCCCCGTGCTTTTCCCATTGCCTTTTCACAGAACGCTGGGCTTAAGGGCTATTTATATTGATTTGCATATTCAAAGAGGCGTAATTCTGGGAGGAGTTGGGGTGGGACAGCAGGCGCGTGCACGTGCGTTTATTTCCACGCTGAGCGGGATTTATGTAGCGGAAGAACACGGCAGTTGGCGAACGCACAGATTCCTGCATCTGGATTTTTCTGTGCATAAGCACATTTTGGCTTTTGTGCTTACGTCATGTTATAGTGCGAATTCTACTCATGGCGTTATGCATGAGGCCCCTGGTCATTTTCAGCAAGGACCCTGCATGTTCCAACCAAATATGTTTGGTTTGACTTTTCTAGATACTCTGATTTTACTCTTATTACTCAAAAATAGATTTGTCAATTTAATTGGCAACTCCATAACTTAGCCCATGTGAGTCTGTAATTCTGTGCACCCTGTAGGAGAGTGGTCTCCACCTAAAGTGGCTTTCTGATTCTACTGGGACAGGCTTTGACCCCTGCAACCCTAAACTGGACAAGGCAGTGTGATATGAGTAAATGTTACACGAAAAAGGTATAATTATCTGTTGTTTTTTTACATTTACATCAGTTTAAATTTTAATAACATCTTGTTAGGTTATTAGCAATAATTTTTCAAAATGAAGTTTATGGCACAAATTAAAATATTTCACTTTTCCATGCTTATGAACAAACAGCAGATATTTTAACACGTTAAAATGAATACAACTTAATCAGGTTAAAAACGTTTTGCTTGTTTGAAGTCTCTGAACATATTCAATTAAACGTGTTTCTTTCAAATTTGCTGACTGAAGTAGCCATTAAGTCAACTAGAATTCCTGAAGCTTATAAAAAAATTCATAATACCGACCTGCTTTTGTGAAAAGAATGGAGATAAATGCCAGCAACTCAGAGAGGGAGATGCAAGTTTGTTGTACCACATGAAAGTCACTGAGAGAATAAAACTGAATAATTAAAAAAACAAGAGCTAACTTTTACAAGTAGCCAAAATTTACACCGGGTGTTACAGACTCAAATTAAATGTATGTTTTTATTATATTGTAGAAATAATAATAATAGTAGCAGCTCACTACCCAAAATGCGGAATACTCTGTCTCGAACCTGGGACCTTCGGGTTATAAGGCAGCAGTTCATACCTCTGCACCATTCATGAATACGCATAAACTCCCTGTTGATTGTCATTTGAGCTTGAGTTTTTAACTCATTGACAGACACATGTAAATCGAATACTTTTTTTTCCTTTGGTTATGTTCTTGAATAAAAGTGCACATGTTTATTTGATATTTGGACTAAAGTCTTCACATATTATACACTTCATGTCATTATTAGTGTAACATGGAAAAAGTTTCTGCTTTAGATATGTGTTCAGCATTTCTTGCATTTCCTTTCATCCTACACTTACCCAGATCTTTGTAGACACGGAACACACATGAAATGCATGTATTACAAATAATGACATACTGTATTATTTACCCTGTACAACTCCATGCACCTCACACGCAGATAAGGAGCCTTGGCTTGAGCTGGGAGAACTTTTTGCCCAAGTTGAGCTCCGTCAAGGCAGGGGATGGGACAACAGGCTGCTTGCTGCTTGTGCTGATCGACACATTTACAAAACAAAAGACAGTAATGGAGAGGTACGAGTGGATTTAAGGTGGGCTGGGATTATGAGTTTTTTTGTAGGCTTCAGGAATTCTAGTGTTAAAATTAGAAATACTTTTCGAAATAAAACAGTTACATACAGACCCACACACATGCACACCTGGGCACACATTTAATGTCAACAATCCATCTAATATCATCTCTTTTGACAATTGGAGGAAACCAGACTTTGAATACTGGGTATGCAAAATCTACCATAAAGGCACCTGATCAAAAAGAAACAATGTTCTAGAACAGCAAGGTGACAGCCATACTGCCATCTAAAAAGTCTGAAAATCATTATTTTAAAACAACCATCCATTCATCTGCTAACTCACTTATTCATGGCAGGTTTCAAGGAAAGCTAGAGACTAGGCCAGCAATCACAGAGCACAAGGCAAGGAAGGAACAATACCTGGACAGGGTGCCACTCCATTGCAGGATGATCACACACACACAAACAGTACACCCACACAGGCTGTGCCAGTCCTCCTTATCTGTTTGTCTTTCAAATATAGGAGGACCTAGAGGATTCCTATACAGACACATCGATAACATGCATGTTTCACACAGGGAGCACACAGAATATGAACCCCAGTCTCCTGGTTGAGGGGCAGCAGCTATAAAAGCTACTGAAATGTAATAATCCAATAACAGGTGTTACATAATTTGCCGAGTTACAACTATAGCATTATATTATTATTACTATTTTTGAAATCAAAATCAGATTCTTTTAGTGTTGTTTTTATTTTTATTTTACATTAATTGCATGTCTGTAATATGAAGGTTGTTTCAGATATAATTAAATAAGATATGGTGTTCTCTTCTAAGCTCTCCATCCTGCTGGATTTCTGTGTAATAATGGACAACGAAGAAGTTGGTATTATTTTTTCTCTCTAATATTTTTACTTCAGCAAAATACTTTCATATAGCTCTGTCAATTTAGTGAAAACATTCTCACACAATCAGGCTGACGAAGGGATTATAGTTTTGGATCAAATCCATCATATCTATGCCTCTATTTCCAATTATTTTGATAATGCTTATGAGATATCCCCAAGGTTACATCGCCGTGCTGTGTTGTCTACAGATCTGCTTTCAGAGTAATATCAGAGTCAGCAGGGTCTCTGTCCATTTAAACAAGAGGTGCCTTTCAAATTAGGCCCAGCGTGATATTTAAAATGGCTTTGGGCATTGGCAACAGCATGGTTTCAACCATCCCATTAAGTCTACAGTTTCAGTCTTTAAAAAACAATTGCATAATGGATTTTGCCTAATCTATGATTTGAAAGGTGTTTTTGCAATGTGGATGGAATTTTACTGTGCTGCCACTTATTGTAACGAGTAAGCAATAGTCTCGATATTGAACACACAGGAAGAACGATACACACAAAGCAAACTTAAGTTGTGCAAAACTGTTGTAGGCTAACATTAACAGTTACATATTGCAAAGAAATGTTTAGCTCAGGTCAGCAGTCTAAAAAGCACTTTTCTTCACAAAACACAAAAAGGGGATTAAGTCAGAAAGTTAGTGCAATATTAAAGGTTTGGAAACATTTTAAAATAAAAGAAATTCATGAATGATCGCAAAGCCCAGCCTATATGAGCTTCACTTTAACTTTGTTTTCTCTTTCATTCCAGTAGTTCTGAAACAAAAACTTAGAAGAATCATAATAGAGTAAGTCAATCTGGAATATAGGAAGAAATCCAAAGTGCAACTATGAAGAGGTTAACATTAAAATACCGCACATGTGTTCAGTTGCAGTAAAGGTGACATTTTAGAGATGGTCTAAACAACAGGAACAGTAGCAGTATAGTTAATTATTGCAACTGACATATACTGTACCATTTTTTTACTATAAATCAGATGGTATAACAAAAGGCATTAGATGATTTTAACATTAAATTTATCTCTCTATTATATAAAAAAATGTTGGGATGAGTCTTTTTTCCAGCGACGAATCGTGATCTTTTGAAGAGAGACAGAGAGACACTTTCACATCCCGATAGACAGGCACATCACGTCATACTTACAACCTTTGTAAGCAAGTCCTGTGATACACATGCAGAGCAGGTTAGAGGTAATGGAAGTAGGAAAATTCAAAAGTCTCAAAAAAATGAGTGAAAAGAACACATTAGCACAAACAAACAGAAAATATTACTCGGTGAAATAACGGAAAATCAAAAAGAGATTGCATAGTGTTTGAGGACAAAAGGACAGGTGCTGTACAGGCTTTTAAACTTTTGAAGCGCCACCCAAAATGCTGATCACGCGGAACGAAAGTAGCAGCAAGCTAGCAGCAAGCCAATAGCTGATCGAGCAAAGAGGAGGTAAAAAAACAACTGTTACTTGTCTCCCAATGTATCAACGTTTAAGAAGGGTTTCAGAGGAGCGAATGTGTCACCTTGGTGTGCATTCCGCCACACTCATCACAACGGCGCATGGGGGGGAATTGGTATGCGAAGTTCAGATCACATGGCATGGCATGGGAGAGGGAAGGGGTAGACAAGCAAAGTGCAGATCATGCGGCAAAACAGCAGCAGCAAGTCAACAGCTGATCGAGCAAAGAGGAGTTAAAAAAAATGTATCTGTATCCCATTGTATCACTGTTTAAGCGTGGTTTCGGAGGAGCGGACGTGTCTCCTTGGGGTACATTCAGACCCCTTTTTACAAGAGCGCAAAGCACAGGTGGGGGGGGGGAATGGGTTGGCGAGCAAAGTGAGCAGGGGGTGAAGCCCCTTAGTAATAAAAAAATCACAAATGATAACAAAATTGTAAACCTCTTGTTCTTTCTTTGAAGTATCCAAAGCATGTTGTTTCCAAGGAATATAAAGAAAAACTAGGATTGTGTATGTAGGTTGTTTGAATACCAATGTTCTAAACCATCAGAAACCAAGGAAAGAATTCAAATATTTACTGCGTGGGATTGCTGTATGAATATAGGTTTGAACAAATGCTGCTGTAAGAGAAAAATGGACTTGGAACTGCCTGCCTATTCTAGCATTGACATCCTGATTTTGTACCAGCATATTCAAATTAGAAAGTAAAATCAAATACAGTATAACATTATCTTCACGACACTTAATGATTATTTTGGGACTTTATTAATTCAGAGGTGTGTTTCTAGACCACAGCATTTATCTGTATGCTAACTGGTATGTTTGAAATGCTTTGTTCTCACTATATGCAAATGAACCTAACTGATTAAAGGAAGTGTTCTGTTAGACTTCTTCAGTCTGCCATGTTGCACTAACAAGAGCATATGGGACTTCACCTGTAGCTGTAAATAAAGGACATCCATTTTTGTAGTTCATATATAACAATGGCTCAGACTCTTGCTTATTTTGTTGCCTTGTGCAACTATCACTAGTCTGTGGAATGCACTATGTCATTGATGAAGATGC
Organism: Erpetoichthys calabaricus; assembly: GCF_900747795.2. NCBI lineage: Eukaryota > Metazoa > Chordata > Cladistia > Polypteriformes > Polypteridae > Erpetoichthys > Erpetoichthys calabaricus. Next base: position 148,983,249 of record NC_041402.2, on the reverse strand, counting down.
TGGGTGGTCTCATGAACAAGTTGATGAAAAAGGTTTAAGAAAAACTTCAGTAATATCAATCATGTTTCTCATAAAGAGCAGTATTAACTTTGTTTTTTTAAAAGTTGGTATTATTCTTTTTTGGAGAAAATGTTGAAATGTTGAAAAATACAACTTGCTTAATTTTACTGGTGTTTTTGTTACTTACCTGTCTATTATGTACCCTGCATAATTAAACCTAGGGACCTCTAATGACAGGCTGCTTCACTGACTGGGGCTATCTATTTTCACTCCTTTATTTCAACCCTGTTTGCCACCAATATAGGGCATTAAAAGAGCGTCCTTTGGGGACACCAGATAGACAAGGAATGGACAATCATAGCACTTGGTTTGCCAATAACAATAATCAGACAGAGACATTGACCTTTAGATTTTATTTCACAATTATAAACTTAAACTTAAGCACAGTGGCTTAAGGTCAAACCAATAACAGCAAATTTAAGCAGCACAAAGAATTGTACAACCTGGGTGGGTTCATGCATTCTTCATTTAGTCCCAGACGACAGAACCCAGATAACTTGTCTCCTTAGTTACTAATTATATGTCCTGTACTGCTTTCTTGCCAGAGACAGATCTCTTATCCACATGTTCATTGTTCAGTTGTTAGCATATAGAAAAAGGCACTTATAAGTATTTGTGAAAGAAACTAAACAGTCCATGTTTGCAACAGATCATCAACTGAACTCAGCAACTAAACTGAGAGAATTCTGTTTGAATTCTCTGTGTCTCCCACTTTTCACCAAAGACTGAGCATTTGGCTTTGTTTTTTTCTAGCAAAGTAGCTAACATTTTTACAATTTCTTAAAAACACAGTAATGTTATTAAATCATTATTACCCAAGCCAAAGTTGACTTTCATAGGAATCAAAAGCTGCAGTTTCTTACTTAGCAAAATATTCTGAATCCTGCTTAGTCGTTCAGCTTTTCCAGAATACACTGTACTTATGTTCAGCATGACAAGAGTTTTAGGCTTTGTTTGAGGAAAAGCTGAATGGAGCAATGCACAAAGTCCACCAGCTTTGTGGAAATTAGGCATTGTGACAAGAATGAGTCTTAGACATCAGGAAGGTTTGGGGCAGCCACACGTATATTGTTGAAGACCTGCAAAAATTAGGTTTAAATTGAACAGAGATGTTCACAGATGCGAGTCCAAAATAGAAATGAAGTTATTGAGACAAGATGGTGACTTTAAAGGCCAGTGAAGGAAATGACATCATCAGGGCGGAACTGGAAGTGACATCGTTGGGACCGGAAGTGACGTCATCATCTGGCTCAGGTCCGGAAGTGATGCCATTGACGCACTGGGGCCGGAAGTGATGTCACTAGTGGTGCCGGTACCCTGTGGGATTTTCCATGGACGGTCTGCAAGAGACTGACAGAGACAGTCAGCGCACGCTGCCACCCCCCAGTCTGGTGTGGAATTGCTATCATTTAGGCCCTTCAGCTGTCCCCCAATTGCACGTGTATGACAGTACATTTATTCTTCAGGGAAATGTTTTGGAAAAGTTAAGTTTTTGTTGAGAGATTCTGAATGCAGTACACTGCATACATTTTTTAAAATTAAAAAGTTCCATTTTATATGCTCTGAGGGATTTTCAGGGCTGTCTATCTTAAAAACCAAGAGATATCCTACATGACCTCAAACACGTATTAATGGTTCTTTTTCCATCTTACCTTGAAAAAGGTTAATTTACTTTGTATATTTTCCCTTTTTACACCTCCAATAGCTGCTTCTGACAGCAAAATATATCCTTATAAGGTCTTCAGTACAGGTTAATGAATACCAGTGAAGATGCACACAGGGAAGAAATTCTCAAACAAGAACTTTAAAAATGTTAGATTTTAAAAATATGAGGTTCAACTAGTTGTAGACAACCCTCAACAAAAAACAACTAACAATAATACATCAATCAATACAATTTTTATATCCCTTTAGCTGGAGCTGGAATCTGATATCTATAGAAGCTATATTTTGTCTTTCTGAAGTACATAAACATAAAAATCCCCCAACTTTCAAAATAGTTAACTAAGTCTCTGTACTCACCCAAATGTTATGTTTGTACATTTGTTTTAGTAAATCAGAAAACTGTATTGCCTTTCTTGAAAAAAAAATCACTGAAAAATGAAGAATTACTTGCAAATGCCTCTGAAATTGCAATAGCTAAAGTAAATTTTTTACCTTCAAAAATCTGTATAGCACACCTGTTATTGTTCTGACAGGTTTATTGCCCTGGCTTAAGTTTATTTTTTTGTGTATGCAATGTCATTTTGTTACTGTTTATTAAGTTTCAATGTTTTATTATTTGTTTTTTGTTTTCTTTCATATAAAAATGTTTTCCTCTGATTATATTTTTTTGATTATGAAAATTAATAAATTTTGTGTTTCTAAATGTTGTGCGATGTTCTCCCATGTCATGCACTTTGTGGGTGATACCCCAAGGGGCAGGGCCACCCTTCTGAAACTGTGGGTTCATTGTGAGTATTGATTTTCTTGTTGGATTTACTGGTCTCACTTTTTCTCTGTGTCTTGGAATTCTGATTTGGATTAAGTTTTAGGAATGGCTCACTTAGGATTAACTTTTAGGTAATCATTCCTCTTTGAGATTTTTGTTAAATTTTTATTTCTCAATAAAGATTTGTATCCATAAAGGTTATTACTACAAGTTTTCCCTTCCTTTGATAGGCAGTTTGAGTCTTTGGAAAATGTGAAGTACTTTTGAAGCTTAAAACTCCTTTAGATCTGTGTAGGTCAATGCAGGCCAGTAGAGTTAATAAGAGTATAAGCTATTTAGGGTAAGGCTTATTCTAGAGAAGCAGAGGAGAGTTAGCCTGGTTTGTGGAGCCTTTGGGAGACCCCATACCCTGTTTCACTATGGTTCTGACTCCAAATCAAGACAACACTGAGAATGTAATATCTGTTGTATTATTAAACTTGGAATAAAGTGATACAATTTCCTTACATTCTGTTACTGGTGACATTAATTGATCTCTTTGGAAAGGCCTAAGAAGTCTCTGTAGTTTGGGCATTTGGGCTAGTTTTTGATGTATCCTGTTGCAGACTGCAAGCATTTGTAAGCAAAACACGATCCAGGTTTTAGCTAAGATAAGTAACCATGTTTTGCCAATTTGCTTCTTCTGGGAACTGCATAAGAAAACATTTATACTGCAATTAAATTCAGTTGCACAAACACAGTTTAATTTTTAAAAATTTCTTGTTGTGAGCCAAGAGCTTCTCTGCCTCATGACGAATCTTATTGTACACTATACGTTGTGTTGCATGGAGCACTGACAATCTTCCAAGTTTAATTGATCTGCTAGGGACCTTCACGTAGCACCATTTAATGAGCACAGGGCATTGAAAGAGAGTTTGAACTTAATGCCAATGAGATGGTCAGTGATGTACAACTGTTGGTTAGTCTCATATGACCTGTTAAATGGAGAAACATAATTTACACATCACTGCATTTTGACTATGCATATGTTAGTGTGGTGAACAAAACAACAAAGCTGTCATTAAATCTGCATTGATAATTGCACTATTTAATTTACTATCATTGTATTTTTATTTTGTGCATTGCCTGCATATAGGATATCTTCCAATATTTTATTTGCCAAAAATGCATGTTCTCTGATATTCTTATTTTTTCAGTTAAGAAGTTTTTATCAAGGAACTAACAACAGTACTCTACTATATATTTTTATTCCTTACCACCTAGATTTTTGCTTGCTCTTGATTCCAGTATAGGCTTCAGCCCTCTCTACAATTGTATTAAACCACATTCAAAAATAGCTAGACAGATGTATTGCCATTTGATTTTAACTTGTATATGCTGTTTGCCTAAATTCAGCATATTATCGTAACTTAAATTCTATGCACAATGATACATTAGATATTTTTAATACATAATATTTTGGAAGTTTTAGAGCTGAGTTCCTTCATGTTTTTCAGATTATTCCATGGCAAAAAGTCTACAGTACAAGTTAAATTTGTTGTTTAAAGTTGTTAATGTATTCAAATCAGAACATTGTGTTCGGTACAGGAACGAGTCAATTTATAGGCTGGTGTAATCCTCAGAAACTGCACACTCTAGTACCAAACCAAACTGCTTAAAATTTTTGTCTTTCCTAGGCATAACAGCAGACTAAACTAAACCAGTTTTTCATATGTCAGTTATGTTACAAATAATGTTTTATATGCATAATATTCTTGCACTGCTTCTAAAATAGAAAGATTACCCTTAAACATTTTGTAACTCTTACTATGTTTGAGTCTACCTAAAAAGAAAACATCTGACACCTATTCTGTGGTTAATTCAAAATATTCCACTTGCTACTGCAATGCAGCACAACAATCTGTTACTAGTGTGTGTGCAGTTTACTCTTTAACACGGTGTTTATAGTGAAGTTTATTTAAATAACAGGCTGTTATTGAGTTTCTTGAGGCAGAAAAAGAATGAGAAATGAACATTCACAGGTGGTAAAAATTTAATACAATGATAGCGCTGATGGTGAAAGTTCTGTTAAATGTTAATCACCAGAAATTACAGGATCTGCGAAAGACAAAGGCATCCTCATTGATGTGCCTCAATCTGGGCAGCCAACATCTGCAGTCACTTTGGGGTGGCCTCAGTGTACTCATGAACTCGTCTAGGAAGAATGATGAATTGCAACCAGAATATTTGCAAGTGAGTTTTCTCAGTTGTGAGACCATGAGTCTCATAGAAGCACGGGTAACAAGTCTCCCGATGCCGTTGGTGTGGTGGTATGAGAAACCAGTATATGCTATGGGGGACATGCATTTACCTGTTTCACTTGACGGTGGTTATAAGAAAGAGAAAAAAAAAAATTTATTAACTGTACCATCAATGAGGGCTTCATGCTCATTATGGTTGTTTTATTGTTTCTTTCGTTATGTTTGCTGAGAGGTTGCTCTGCGTGGGGGACACGCACATATAGAGTTGTCGTCAGTTTTAAATGTGGCACACTGTCCGTACTGTAATGCAAGATCATGTGGGTAGGCAGAAGACCGAGTATTAGGGGGGGGTGCAGTGAGTGTCAGGTTTATTTCACTGGGAAAGTTTGGGTTTATTGTTGGTGTCTTGTGACTTGATGGTTGGTAATATAATAAAAGTATACGTTAAGTGTGTTAACGTCAGTTTTGGTTTCGTTTTTGTCATTGTCACGATTTAGAAAATATGATTACACCCTTTCCCCAAGGATAAGAATGGGGATGCCTTATTGAAGCGAACCACTAGATGTGCTAGTCTTAGGTTATTTAAGGTTGAGTAGACAAGAGGGAGGGGGAGGAACTGCACTTCAGAGAAGTGGTAGGTGAGAGTGTTGAAAAAACTCAGAGTGCAGTAGAAAGCGATTGTGTAGCTCAGTGGCTGGAGGGTTCTGGGTATATGTTAAAAAAAAACAGTAAGCCAGTGTTGACCTCTGATTCATTTTTTTTTTTTTTGGAGGGAGTCTTATTTGTTTTGCTTAGAGGGAAGGCTGCAGCAGAGTCTATTTTTGTTTGTTTTTTTTTGTTTTTGACTTTTTCTTCAATGTATACTGTATATGGTTGCACCCTAAGAGCAACAAAAGAGGATCGAATGTAATAAACTGTAACTTCATTGGTTTTAACATCTTGGCATCTCTGAATTGTTTTTTCTTTATCAACTACAGTCACGGTCGGTCCCGACTACAAGCAGCACACCTACAGTCATAAGTGGGTTACGACATTGGTATCCAAAAGAAGCGCGAACAACATTATTAAAAAGAATTTGAAAGTTTATGCATATTGGGTTCCAGTAAGGCTAACCATCAATTATAAAGCAGTGTGTTAAGAATTGTTTTTACATTTGCTCAAACATTGTGAAGTTGAAGGTAAAATTTGTTTTTGTCATGGATCATAAATAGGGATGAACCAGGCATTCATGACTTTAAACTGGAGACTAAAAGACAGTCTATAGAAAGGCATCATCCACTTGCTCCTAGGAAGAATAAGTTTGAGATTACTCCTTCAACAGGCATAGTCACAGCCGCTGGCCTTTCTTTTTTATAATGCAGAAGGAGTAGTTTTGGCAGACATTATGCCATATTGTACACAGTTTCCTCAGATCAGTACGCTCAAACTCTTAAAAAGTGACTTTAGCTTAGGTACTGTTCAAAATTAATCTATTACTTATTTACTATTATGTAACAAGACCTGCGGTGGGTTGGCACCCTGCCCGGGATTGGTTCCTGCCTTGTGCCCTGTGTTGGCTGGGATTGGCTCCAGCAGACCCCCGTGACCCTGTGTTCGGATTCAGCGGGTTGGAAAATGGATGGATGGATGGATGGATGGATGGATGGTAGACCTTAACATACTTTTTTGGGTCTTCATAACACAAAGCATCAGAAAAGTCTCATCTCTGCAATGTGTGTGAATTCTTCATATTAGCAAATAATTGTACCATCATATCAATGTGCCACACAGCACAGAGATGAATACCGTATATACTTGAATGTAAGCAAAGTTTTTCAGCACCCAAAATGTGCTGAAAAACGTTACCCTCGGCTTATATTCGAGTCAGGTCCCGCTGCCCCTGGTATACGAACAAACCAATTTCCCTTTCGGTTTGTGCGCGCCGATGATTTCTGCACGTGTTCAGTCTCTCCCTGTGCATTCCCTGTGCAGCAAGCGAGAGAGAGAGAGTGCGCACGCGCGAGAGAGAGACACACACACACATGCGCGTGAGAGAGAGACACACACACGTGCGCGCGAGAGAGAGACACACACACGTGCGCGAGAGAGAGATATCATATTGTTTTTGTTGACCCTCTTCTCCACTTACAGAGCTAGTTTACTGTTTTTCTTTGAAATAAATACTCAGAAACATTTAACCTACTGATGCCTCAATTAATGTACGGTAATTTTATTGGTATTTATTTTGATTATTGAAACTTACCAGTAGCTGCTGCATTTTCCACCCTAGGCTTATACTCGAGTCAATAAGTTTTTCCAGTTTTTGTAGGTAAAATTAGGTACCTCGGCTTATATTCAGGTCGAGTATATACGGTAACTCATTTACTGATGTTTTGTAAGTGTCATGAAGACCAAAATAAGCCTTTGTTAAGGTCTTGTTATATAAGAGTAAATGAGTAATAGATGCATTTTTGTGGTACCTAAACTGACGTGTTACCTAAAATCCTTTCCTGCATACACAAACTTGAAAACACAGGAAACAATCACTAAAATCAAGTAGAGCACACTCATCTCCATTCATCCACTACTACTGCTACTATTATGATCCAGATTTTGTTTTGTCAGATTTCTGCTTCTTTAAAGCTCTCAAAGAGGCCATCTGTGGGAAGACATGTGAGAATGATGATGAGATTACTGCACAAGTAAAAAAGAGGATATGAATTCAGGATTCAGCCTGAAACAAGAAGGGTACACATAGTCTTGTTCCTTGCTGTTGTAAGGCTGTTGAAGTTAATTGATATCATATAGAAATATGGGGAATACAGCTAATACATCTAGTATTTCGTTTACTGAAACAACTTTACAATAAAATTACTCTGAATGTTAAAATATTTCTGGGCAGTATTCATTTAAATATTCTACTACATACTCCAAATAATGAGGCATACCATCAAAAAGAAACAAACCACCATGACATCAAAAACACATTGGTAATTGATAGTGTCCAACAGGACCGTGTTTTCTTTGGAAGAGCATTGCACATTTTATATACACAATTTTATTTGTTTTATTGAATTTCAGTATTTACAAGTTCAAAAGTACAAAGTCCTATCAAAATGAAGTGGTTGTGGTTTGGGTATTTATGAATGAATGAAATAAATGCTGAAAAAATTACAAGATGTGTGTAGCTGCGTTTTTCCCAAAGTTTCCAAAGTTCAGCAGCTAACTCAAAAAATGGGATTCAACAAAGGCCTGATGCGCAGAAATGATTCCACAGACAAAATATCTTCGTTTTTAAAAGTTTAGTTAAGTTTCAAAGTAAAACAGTTCACACAAAAAAGAAAATTAAAATAGCAAAAAAAGGAAAAATTTATAATAAGAAAAGTTCAGTTCTTAGCATAATCTTGTTACATCTTAAATCGTTACTAATCACTTATAATTTCTGAACCATTTCAAAGCAGTCAGAAAACTGTATGCTTATCCCATTTCTAACTTAAAACGGGTTTATCAAATCCCTCTTTACTGGGACCTGTTCTAAACAACAACAAAACCTAATATCACACTGTTTCTCAGTTATAGCAAGAAGATTCTATCTCTTACTAACTTATAGGGGGGAAAAGACTATACCATTGTCTATGACTATAGAAGAAATTATTTTCTATTCAAATAAAGCAAACATTAATATGAGTTTAACTCAAAACTTTAACTTTCTAAAATTGGCTCTTACAATGTGTAATAAATTCATCCATTTCATTTTTACAAGAGTCCAGAACCTTCTCAAGCTACACCAGGTGCAAGGAGAGAACCAACTATGGATAATATACTGGTTCATTGCATAGCATACTCACACTCACAAATTTCCACATAAAACTGTGTATTAAAGAATTGACTTAAATGCAAACACACTGTACTCTGAAAGTAATTTTTTTCTGTGTTTGGTTTCTTATAAAATATAAAATAATATATTTGCTTTTACGGCAAAGGGTTGCTTCCTTTCAATGAGTGCTGACAAATGGTAATGGGTCATCTCTAAGTTTTATTTCTCCCATGCATAAAAAAGTTCTAAATCATGTTTTATTAACACTACGAAATTATAATACAAAAAATGAGAGTAAAGTAGAACCATACATATCAAGCACCTTATTCAAATTCTGCTTATAAAACTTGTAAGAAGTGTTTTGGATTTAAAAGTTTCAAATTTCTCAAAAGTCAATTCGCACCACTTTGCCACACTGCGGACATCTGAGCATCAAGACAGTGCATTTGTCTTTCAAAGCAGTACCTAATACTGGCATACATTTTCACAGATTGTATTGTTTACACAATGATTGCCATTTGGAAAAATTTTGTTTATTTCTGGAATGTTGCAAAGAAGTCAGTGACAGCTACAATGTATGTTAAATGTCTCTTAAATTTGCAAGTATTTATTTAGTAAAAAAAGGGGAGGAATCTTTTAGCTCGCTGGATAGAGTTTTGAACCTGCCAAGGTAGTCAGAGAACCATTCAGGATAAGCGAAACAACCAAGATTGTAATCATAAAACCCAATATATATAAATACATGGAAGCGAATGTCTGTGGTACAGTTTTCATATTTATAGCTGGAAATCCCCAAAGGGGAAAATGATCACATATCTTAAAATATTTTTTTATTCCTAAGCTTTTCACTCCTATCAGGGATCATCATCAGAGGAAAATGATTAGGCTTACAGGAATCCACAGCAATATACAGCAAATAAGGAGGTGAAGGTAGGTGAAGGTTGGGGGGTGGGGGTTGAGGAGGTGGGGTTCGGAGGGTGTTGCTCATAAAGTCTTATTTATTATGTGCCTGTATGTGTCTGTTTATTTACTACTAGCTGTGTAAGCCCGTGCTGTAAAAAGCCCGGGGTCCTAGAAACTATTGAAATCATCAGAAAAAAACTGAAATGTAGAGATGTCAGGTAATTGAAAGGAACTACTCTGGGCGTCTCTCTCCTAGAAGGATTCATTCTGCCAACTCGCTCTCATCACTTGTGCATTAGTGACAGGAGGAAAAGTAAAAGGGATACCGTTTTGCCGATGTTAGCGGCTAAGCGACTTTTTCTTTCTTCTGATGTTTTATTTTGCTGACGTGCTGGCCTTGCTTGTGTTATTAGCAGCTAAGCGAGTTTTCTGTTTCCTCGGAGGTGGACAGACACACACACTTCCATGCATAGATGTTTATATGTAAGATGTGCCGGTATGTGTCTGTTCTTCTTTTCAGGTGACCAACAACCTCCGAACCCCATTTTAAACACATTTATTCCAAAAATAACATTATTTATTATTTTGTATGTTGTTTCAAGGAAGTATTGTATTGCAAGAGAATTGTATTATGAGGCCTGTTTTGGATATATGATGGGTCAGGGTAGTGCCTTGCCTGACACACATTATTGAACATGCCAGCCCTGCTGCCATGTGAATGTTACTCTAACTGTCCATAATGGGCTCCTGCTGCTGTCATTCTTCTACTCCTACAATTGTTGGCTATAACACAGTTCTGCAGAATTAAACTCATAAAAATTTTTTAATTGTGAATAGTTAAGTTTTATTTGCATTCATAAACAAAATGAAAATATAATTAGAATTTTTCCATCATTGCACATTTAAGTACAAAATTGAAAAGAAACTTAATTGAAATAAAACAAATCACAAAATGTATTCATGTGTTCTAAATCAATTTAAAACGAAAAAAATTAGTCAGACTAATATTTTAAATATACATGTAAAGGAAACACCAATGCATATTTATTGACTTATAAATAACTTCTGTAGTTTTTGTTACTTCTTAATTTTTTGATCCAAACTTTCATTTGGTGGCCTATTGTTTGAACACTTTTCCTGGTACATCCCTATAAATTATATAGCAGTAGTCATCCATCATTCTGACAACTCAATGTCACTGGTACCTTCTTTCCATTACCTTGCTATCCTGATCCAATTTTCAAAGAAAAATTCAAAATTTGAATCAATTAAGTGAACTTTGAGACTTTGAGATGCAATCCAATTCCTTAATCATTTTTTCAAAATTTCTTTATAATTTTGATCTTAAGTGTTATCTAAAAATTTAGAAATTACTTCTTCATGTAATACACAAGCCTCTCATTCCAGGTCATTCAGTGCCCCATCAAATTATTCTTCAGGAATCCATTTTCTAATATCAGGTCCAGCAAAAATGACCTCTTTCAATTTACTTCAGACAAACCCGGAAACCTTTGGCACAAATACATAAAATTGACTTAATCTTTTTATAAAGCTTTGACAAACTACTTCATTAAACCAAGCTTATATGAAGCAGTGGCAGCAGCATTTCATCTGGATCCACCAAGTTAGGTCTGATGATGCTTTTGGCACCAAACTTTATTTCTAACTGGCCATTCTTTCAGAACTCATTGGAAGTTCTTGGCTCAGCTGTCCCACACATAGAAAAAAAACATCTCTTCAAATGCAGATTTTAATATTTGAAAAAAAAAATTCTAAAAAATTATCATTAAAATAAAAAATCTATATTTAATAGTTTGAGAACAAACAATCTTTAAAACCTAAAAAAATAAATTTTGTGAAGATGTGTTAAGTGCAGGAGAAAAACATTTTTCAGTTTTAAATTCAGTGCTCAAAAATATATGAAAAACCCATGAAGTAATAAAAAAAACAGGCCCTCTGAAGTTGTCAATATATTTCTAATTCTGAAGCAAACTTTTATTACTAAGACTCAAATTTCACGTAATGTGAAGAAAAAGTGGTAGCCATCTGGGCTGTAAACTTTAATTCTGTATTCCATTCTAGAGGAATAAATCTGATAAGGAATAAATGTATTGTCTCCTGCAAATTACATTTTTGCTATGTACGTTAAGCCATTTTTAAAAAGAGTTAATACTGTCTGTAAGACTTCTGTACGTAACTTCTGCAGCTGGTTGGCATAGGGTGATAGGAGAGGAGAAAGGGCACAAATAATCAATGGTTAGAGGGTTCATGTGCATTTTTTATTTATGCAAACACACCTTTATTTGTGAACACTTTTCTCTCATCAGAAGTTCTTACTGACTAGGAACGTTGCTTCATTCAGTACTTAGGAGCAGTTCTGTAAGTGATAGTGAATAGTTTCTGACAAAGATTAATGTGCAGTATGTTCTGTTGTAAAAGTTCTTGGATTTTGTTTAATTAATTTCTTGTTCTTGAATCAGCCACTTTACCTTTTTATTGATCTGCTAACACAAATCAGCTAGAATTACTTATCTTGGACACATTGATAACATACTGAGCAGAGCCTCCTGGAAATCTTAAACCCGTGGCAAATTTATTATTGGATGTATTAGGGGAAAAAAACTTTATGGAAAGTTTATTAATGGTTTTGTTTACTTTTTAAAAGATTAAATGATAAATTGAGCTGAACTTTTAGCTAACCAGGTTCCACGGAAATGCCCAAAAAGCAATTCGGACTTTGGGATAAATTTATTAAAACAAATATCTCTTATTTTAATTTAATTGCATGTTTTTTTTGTTTATTGAAGTCAAGTGAGTGCAGACTAATCCCTGTTTTGGTCTTATTATGTGTCTCCAGTTCACTTTTAAAAAAACATTAAATTACTTTTAAAAATGGCTGTGACACTAGCATGCCCTGCATTGGTAGCTCCTACTATCATTTTAAGCAAGATCAATAGTTTATTCATGATGGCATAGATTTTGACTCTCCATATGTTCATGTAGGTCACAAAAAAGTCAACGAAATTTTAACACAGGGCACACTTTTTAATAAGTAGAGTGCCTTGGGTCAAAAGTTTTTAAAAAGAAAAGCCAAATAACAAATTGATTTGTAAACATGAAAGAAGTCTTGCAGGTGACATTTTACCTGGTCTCTTTTCTGTAACACTTTGCTTTGCCAGTTTTTGCTATTTTGATATGAGCTGGGTTGTTGAACTCTTCTTTGTTTCTTTCCTAATTTGTAAATCAGAACATGAGGTGGAGAAGGTTCAATTCTTTCTAATAGAAAAGCAAATGAATACACAGAAGCACAGACTGGATTATTGAATGAAAGGTATTATATTGAATGAACTTGATCCTATGATGTACTGTGGATGTGAAGGATGGAGAAAATAGGTCTTTTAATAGATTGCCTCCTCCAATTGTTTTGTTTTCTTACAAAAGATTCTTGCTTTCTGTGAGATAAGAAAATACAGTAAATATAAAAATAAAAGTTTTTTGGAAAACTCAGTCTCTGTTTTCAGATCAGCTTTCCCATTTTTTATTTTTTTGATTCTAGCAAAAGTATATTTCTGGATAATTAAAGTGATACGCATTTTATTAATAACCCTTAACAATCATGCTTTCTGGTAATTTCTGTTGTAAGGAATTCTCAAAGTTATTTCATTACACTTCTATTTTGATATCTGCATAAGAATATACATATACTGATAGTGTAATGATTATTATGCAGTATATTTATAGAATTTGAATAATAATTCTTGGTACAAAGAAAAAGCTATTCATCTATCCTGGAAAAAACTACCCATCTATCCATAATGAACATGATTAGTCCAGTTCATGGTTATTAGATGCCAAAGTCCACCCCAGAAGCACTGAATGCAAAAAAAAAAAAAAAATCTTGATTTATGGATTTGGGTACTTAAAAAAATAGGACTTCACAATAAAATTGTATTGTGGAAATATCAAAATCTGAACTGTTTAAATGTATGATCATTAGGGTGGCTTACCACCACAATACTCCAACTCCACTGATATTTAAAATCAGTTCTGTTTCACTTTAAATTTTAGTTTGCCACAAGAACACTGCATGTTGTTCTCTTCTTAATAACACAAAAAAGTAATACATGGAAGTAGAAGCCATAAAAAATGTAATACAATCATGTAGCATACACAGTTGTCATTACAACAATTGAAGAGTAAAACATGGAAAGTTTTCTGATTAATTAGACTTTTTATTTCTCAGTTAGTTAGAGAATTCTGAATATGTTTTGGTCTTTGTTTTTAAAATATTAAAAAATTTGCAACTGAGAACTGAATTCTGCCACTTTAAACTTGTCTTTTATGATGTATCCCTCTCTTATTGATTTTGGGTGTTCATTTTCATTAAAGTGGTATGGTATGGTCTAATGATCTCCTTTGTCCCACCTTAGGCTGTCCAAAACAAATTATCTACAGTGCATAGATAATCACTAATTGCTGAAATGTCTACTGCACTGTCAAAAATAATAGTTCTAAAGTGGCACTTTACTAGGTTGTGTGTTTCTTGTGGAACAAAGAAAACAACAAAAAAATATTTTGGGAAAGGTCCTTTATGTATATTGGTTCTTTAGGTTTTGAAAAGGATTTTGAAAAGGTTCCTATTATGTGGACAAAACAGAAATATTTAATGTATAGTAGGCTACCTGGCAGGATACTAACAGATCAAGAAAACCTGAACTTGGCCTGTGTTACAGAATGCAGCAAGTGTCCTTTGAAAATCAGGAATCTATTGGTATTTCACAAATCTGCTGTCATCTATTCATAGCTTCTATGGAACCTGTTACAGATCTAATGTAAGGATTTTCTCAGGAACCTTCAAGGGGACAAACCTATACAAACCTATATATAAACTTATAATTCACCACTTGTAGGAAATTCTCAATTCACAGATTGAGGGCAGAAACAGGAAATCAATGATGGCCATAAGAAAAAGGTGTCAGAACAGTGTGAAGCTACAAAATCACAGACAAGTCAGGGTGCCCATGCTAACCCCTGTTCAACCGCCAAAAGGGCCTACAATGGGCACGTAAGCATCAGAACTGGACCATGAAGCAATAGAAGGTGACCTGGTCTGATGAATCACGTTGTCTTTTAGTTCACCTGGGGAAGAGATGGCTTCAGGAATCAGTACGGGGAGAAGGAAAACCAGTGAAGGCAGTATGATGCTAAAGGCAATGTTGTGCTGGGAAACCTTTGGCCCTGGCATTCATGGGGATGTTACTCTGACACGTACAACCTACACCCCTTCATGGCAACAGTATTCCCTGATGGCAGAATTAAGTGACAAAGAGTTCAAGGTGTTGACTTGGCCTTCAAATTCCCCAGATCTCAATCCAATTGAGCATCAGTGGTATATGCTGGAAAAACAAGTCTGATACTTGGAGTCCCACTTAGAAACTTACAGGACTTGAAGGATCTGCTGCTAACATCTTGGTACCAGATACTACAGGGCACCTTCACAGATCTTGTGGAGTTCTTACCTCAATGGGTCAAAGGTGTTTTTGTAGCAGAAGGGGGGCCTACACAATATTAGGCAGGTGATTTTAATATTGTGTCTAATCAGATATATAATAGAATGTCAAGGAGAGGGCTGTTCACCAGAAACATAGTTTTTATTTTCTCGTGACTGGAGTTTTTAATTCTCTCTCCTAAATTGTCAAATGGCCACATTTCAATTATATTGTTAATTGACTTATATTGTAAACATGCATTTACTGTGTATTAATCAAATTTAACTTACTCTGTGAATTCATGTATATAAATATATACAGTTTAACTGCTTCTGTAATTACATTATAGCTCTAAACTTGAGCCTGCACTCCATAATGAGTTATATGCAAAAATATATTGAAAGAATTGAGCTTTTAGCACAAGGGTTATTGTCAGCTCTTGATGAAAGCTTCATCTTTATTCTGTTTAGCAGACTGCAATATGGAAGTCTTTATTGAACAGCTGTTGAGAGAAAGGCAGAGATGTCATGCCTTTATAAAGGTGGTGCTCATCTCCATTTTTATACGTGCTTCATGAATAAAACTACTCTCCTGTGTATTACCCAAAAGGGAGGGCCAAATCCTATTAAAAACACTCCAAGTAAACCAAAAAACTGAAAAACTGAATTAGATAACTGAATGTTAACAGGGAGAAAAGGACAATGTAAAGTAGTAATATAAGAAATAATATTAATAAAAGCTCAAACAAATTAATAGTAATTTAATGAATTTCGTATCAAAACAAAACAACACGTAAAAAAAGAAGACAAAAGTGTAGTAAAAAAAGAAAAAACTCAAAAAACATTAGCAAAATCAGGGTTAAAAAGTCTGAAGTTATAAATACAGGACTTTAGAAAGAACATATTTCACTTAATAAGTAGATTCATATTGGGAAGGAATGATGGTAAGGGGTGAGGGAGCACAGCAGCAGAGCTAACTAATGCAACAGCAAAAAGCTGTAGCTGACAGAAGTCTTTCATAATCCTCCCAGGTAACTGTAGCTCTATTGACCACAGCACCTGAGAATGCAAATTTAACTTGCAGCCCTGTAATCTCAGAAAATGATTGAGGATATAAAACAAACTGAGGGACTGAGGTGAACAGGAGGCACCAACCATAATGATGATAGTGTCCAGGTTTCTCTGGAAAAGTTTTCTTTTTAGGAATCTAATTAATTAAAGTGCCAGAGAAACAAGTTTGATTACAGCAGGCAGATAAACAAGAAAAAAACTAAGAAATGAGCAGAGAAGGAACAATTCAGTAACCAATCCAATAGTAAGCAAATTACAAATGATGACTATAATAAAAAAAAAATGATAAGAATCAAAACACAGCATATCCAAAAGAAAAAAAACAGAACATTGTATTAACTGAATTGAGCAAATAAAAGTGTGCTAATATATCCAAGAAGAATGTGGGAATATTGTATAGAATGGGATTGTGTAAAATTTCTGATTACTCCTGGTAAACATTTTTCCACTGTTCATAGGAAACATGTTCAGAATTTTGTGCATAGAAACACAACCAAACAGTAAAGGGTGAAACTGCAAAATAGGAAAGTAAAATTTCAACTAATTGGAAGCAGCCAGGATGAATTTACAAACACAGATTGATCATTGTATTTACAGACTGTTTCAATTTCCTTTTAGAGCATCAAAAAAAAGTAAGTAGAATTCTGCATTTACTAAATTACTAGCAGAAGTTCCCATACCGTTGCCCAGGTATACTTGGATAATGGGTTAAGAGAAGAAAGCAAATATTTATGTGTTTTTAACTTTGGATGATTTTTGTCATTGCTGGCTGAAATACAAGTGTTCTACCCATCATCTGCACTACCTCACTTATACTGTCACTCTGTCTGCTCTCGTGTGTCAAGAATTTGTTCCTTTTGTGTATGATTGGATTCCATTATTGCTGGAACCCCTTGCTGGGTTGGAGCCATGAATGCTACATCTTTGTATTTCCTGAATTACTAATCTGGATGGCTTGTTGAATAATTGAATCCATGGACCATAGAAAGCATGTACAGTTGCAGGGATTGATAGACTCTGCAATATTAAGGGAAGACAGTGCCACTGGCAGTATTCAATAATGTTATAAAGATGATCAAAAGTTGTTTAATTTCAAATTTATTTAAATTCACAACACTGTATTGGCATCAAAGTCTAAAATTATAACTGTCTCATTATAAAATGGACTTGAATAAAAGTTTACCTTCAGGAAACAGTAAAAGCTACTAACTCTGTCCTGAGTAATTCACTTTCTATCATATTCTGAACAGCGATTTAGCATGCTCTAAAAATTTCATTTAATTCTGTTTCATTATGACTTATCTCTGTTGCACTTAGTAACGATATGAAGGTGTACAACAGCACTGGCGTTACTATGACAAAAAGTAGAGTCATCAGTTCACTTCAGAGTTAATGTTACATGTACACAGTGCAATGACATTCGTAATTGCCGCAATTGACCAATAAGGAGCAGGCCACCATAGTCCTTGTCCGGCGGCCCGAATTTTACTAAATTGGTTATGTGTAAAATAACAAAATAATAGGTAGTGGTGAGTGAAAACACTAACTTCATTTAACATATACTGTAATTTCACAAAAATTGACACAAAAATTGGCTTTACATATGACTTTACAATTCCATAACTCACTAAAAAGGGTGTTTTGACAGGTCAGTAGAAAAAAACATTAATTGTCTGGCCCCACTGCGCACCCCTTTTGGACTCATATATATTTCTTAGAAAAGGGTTTAGATGTAAATAAATAGGGAAGAACTGTTTTTTGGAAATTCAACATTGCTAAACACAATTCACAATGAGACAAAAAAATGTACTCTTTGATAAAAGCTGTAATTCAGCAGGACAATGAAAATGTCTTCCAAATTATTGTAGTTCAGAAGGAAATGTTGAACTTGTCTTAAACAAGATATTGTTTTAGCCAGTACAAAGCCTTATGTGCTCTTATAATGGTGTCCTCCCATCAGCCTCTGCACACTCCTTATGCCTGATAGGAATTGTAGTCCCCTGTTTTGGGTTGATCCCACCACTACAACCCATCTCCCAAATTAGTGGCTTCAGTAACTTGATGGTTTGACAGATGCTTATTTACTACAGTATGCTATTATTGTCTTGAGAGGATTTGCTGAATAAATTACAACATATCTAGGCTTCTGTCATCAAGTAACAATAAAATTGTAAGTATCTCTGACCTTTTCATTTTCAAAATGTACCTTCCACTGTCTTTAATTAAAGATTTTACTTTAGCCTTACCTAAAAAATAGAGGGCCAGAGCATACTTCAAGGATCTTCATTAACTGTAAATTATTTTTTCATTAATAACTAAATGCTGCAAAAGTGAAAACTATACTCAGAGAGAACAAGAAAGCTGTTACAAGGACTTATATGCACAGTACATTGTCTTCACCTGCCATGTCTGCTTTGACCTAGCAGTGGCAGCTGGTTACCTAGGAAGGGCACACTCTTTATCATGAACAAAAAAATTGTCTTACAGATGTGCAGCTTAACTCTTCACAAAAAAAAAATTTATAAAGCAAAATAATGCTTTCTCTCCTGTTTATAGAAAGTGAAGTGTTTGATTGACTGGATAATATTTTCTTTTTTTTCTACTGTTGTTGTAGGCACAATATGCCCAGAAGCAGAGTTTCTCTAACATCGTACAAAAGAGCTGACTTAAAATAAGGCTTATTACACTGGCAGTGCAAGTGTATGACTCTTGTAAATTGTCTATAAAAGAGGCATAAGGTAATTTAATTTTACCTGTGGTAACATCCATTTTTACATCATGAAACTGCTACATCCTCAGGCAGTTCTGAACATCATTCATGATGAAATTCTACAAAGTAAGTATCAGTTTCTTGTAGTTCATCACTCTAGAGCTGTTAACAGCAGTGTAGGTTAATGATTTCCAATGGTGTGACAGAGATTGCTGAGCTTAATATTAAACTTGGATGAGATTGTCTAGATGTTGCTCACTTAAAGCTTGTTTTTTGTTACCTGACTGAATACTCTGAAGAGAAATATTGGGTATTATTCTTGTTTTATTTCAAAAGAAAACCCATGAGTACTGCTTAGATGCAGGATGTTTATTTTTCAGCTGAATGAAAAATTCTTATATTCTCTAAGTATAAAAAAATAAAGGATAAGCTCATGAGCCCATTATGAGTGGTAAGCTTTTGTTATATTGCCACTTTTTAAATGTAAAATACAAGGGTTGCATTTACAATCATAAAAACAAGCATCTATACACCTTAAATATCATGTAGTTTACACAAACAAGATTACAGTTATAGTTGCTAGTTCTGTAAGATATAAGAGGCTCATGCAAATCAGAAAGATCCACTTTATGCTTTGTCAATAGAATGTTCCTCAAGGATACTTGTTGGTCACCTTTGCTCTTTTCAGTAATCAAGATGACTATCACTGATATTCCATTAATTTTACTTTATAGTGATTCTGAAGGAAAAAAAATACTTTACTAGCTAATATGATAAAATGTCTGTATGTCTTTGAATCCCATTTTGGTAGAATGTATGTTTGTGGGAACATTTACTATTTTTGAAGACCTCAGTAACAATTTTCATAATAATCAGGCAGAGTTTTTCAGCAATATGTTTGTCAGAGCACAAAATTATTTTTAATTTTTATACTTTGGTTCAACTCAGTAAATAATTCTGTATACAACAATGTAATTCAAGCCATAAATATATGTAATAGCAGAACAAACTGCTTATGAAACTTCACCGTGGTGTCTATTAGCAAAAAATGTTATAATCTCTTTAGTATAAAGTACTTGCCCTTTATTTTGACACTTTTCAGTTTAACACATGCAGTAGACTGTTTATTTGTATTTTTTGTTATACATTTTAAGGTTTGACTTTTGGTATTTTGGAAACTACACACTTTTTGACCACGTGCACTCTGCAGTTTTGGTAAGTACTAGCCATGCGCTGCAGCTCTGCCTGTATATTAGTGAAAAAGGACAGTGCCTGGCTCCCCACTCCTGATGTCACGCTTCCCCCTCCCCTTAGCCTGCAGCCTCTGTCTCAGATTAATGAGAATATATCACACCTGCACGCGAACTATTAGAAGTCGCAAAATCAATTGGAATGTTCAAGCAAATTATAGAAAAAAACCCAATCTAAATCCGTTAAGTAGTTCTCGCATGAAAAGCGGACAGACATCCAGGCAAACAGACGTTGGATTTTATATATATAGAGAGAGATTGGTTTACATTGCTGCACTGTGAGACTGTAAAAAACTATAGCAATTAATTCATTCTCAGGATTTAAAGTTCCTAAATGCTGTAATCTTTAAAACTATAGTTTTAGTGAAGTGATCATTCCAATTCATTTTAGAAAATAATGTTGTCAGTCAACAACTTAACTTTATGGTGCAGCCTAGAATTTATCCCTTGCTCAAGTTTTGTATATTCATTCATTGTGTTTAATGCATTGTTGAAAATGTTTTTGTTTTTTTATGTATATTTTTGTTATGCTTTAATTAAAATGATCTAGTTGTGTCATGTTTATTATGTACTGTATGTAATGTTCTTTTCTTGTGCCTTGTTAACTGTGTGTTGAGCCAAGGGAGGTGGGGCTACCTGACATTGCAGCTGGGGTTCTAACCCCAGTGATATTTAAAAGCCAGTAGCACACGAAAGTGTTGCTTCTACATTGTATAAATCTCTTGTCTTTTGTTTCCTGATTTTGCAGTCATTATTTGTTTACCTGGATTTTCAGTTTTTTTAGTAAAATTAAAGGTGTTTGGATTCTGTTTTGATTTGTGGTTGCTTCAGGCTTTTTTTTTGTTTAATTTTTCTTGTCTGTGTCTCCCTTTATATTCTTCTGGATTTCTGAATAAATATTTAGATATGCTAGGAACTTTGTTTTCTTTTCTATGAATTTTTATGTTTTTTCCTCTCTTTCTTTAAAGATATTTTTAGATTATTTTTATGCCTTTTGGCCCACTATTGGGTCTGTGCAGGCCATAAGCCCACCCCTTGTGTTTAAAGTGGTGACGTCTATTCTTTTGGTGAAGACCTATGATGGAGAGTAGGCCTGTCTTTTTTTTTTTAATTTGAAGCCTATCACTCCTGTTTGAGATTTCTGAAGAGACAAATCATAACAACAGCAA
Source organism: Erpetoichthys calabaricus (assembly GCF_900747795.2). NCBI lineage: Eukaryota > Metazoa > Chordata > Cladistia > Polypteriformes > Polypteridae > Erpetoichthys > Erpetoichthys calabaricus. Next base: position 148,962,131 of record NC_041402.2, on the reverse strand, counting down.
ATATGGTTGATAACATATAAATGTAACTTGGAACTGCGGCAATTCAATTGCTCCTTGACATCAGCTGCCACAGGTCATAGATCATTTGACTAGCATTGGGACATGTCTCCACAAACAACATGAAGGTGTCCATTCATGTTGTGATGGACGGTCAGCGTTTCAGTCTGGCCGGGACGTTCTTCAACTAAGAGAGAGAGCCTTTTTAGGACACTACATTGCCCGGGACGCTAGATGGCAGCTCCCCAGGATGGAAATGGTTCCCCGGATTCCCGCAGGGCAGCATGGGACATGGAGTCTGGTTCTTCAGCCCTGTTGGGTGCCATAGGTGCCACCAGGGGGAGCTCACCAAGAACCTGGGGACTATTATGGTGACGTTAACCCGGAAGTACTTGGGAGTCACGAGGACAGAAACCCGCAGTACTTCTGGGACACCTGAAGAAGGCATTTGACCTGGAGAGGTAATACTTCTGGGTCAGAGACTTTAAAAGGACTATGGGAAACCCTAGCAGATTGAGCCGGAGTTGGGTGGGAGTGAGACAGAGCTGCTGGGAGTTGGAGGAGTGTATTTGTTATTGATTATTGTATTGATTTCTTATTGGAGAATTGTGGAGGGTGTGGTGCTTTGTGCACTTTATTGAAGAAAATATTAAAGGAAAGTATTCTTGGTGCTTTTAAACGTGTGTCCTGAACGTCTGTCTGGTGGGTTCAAGGGGTGCTATAGAGTGCTTAATTCCACAATGTGTACCAACTAAAGGTACAAATTTAAGATACATCAACAGTAATTTGCATGCAAAATTTTCTGAACATCGACTCAGCAATTTTGTAGTAATACCACTCTCCCCTCATTAAAACCATCCATCCCAATGAAACTTTTGAAATGTCATGAAGTTGGTCAGCTTTAAGTTTTTTTAAGTATTAAGATCGTCAGCTTTATTTAAGATTGTTGCTGCCTTTTTGGAATAAGGCAAAGTTCCAATGAAGTTTTTGAAATGCCACATTGCTTATATTTAAAATTGAACCTGTGGCAACCTACATACAGAAAAATACATTCTTTGCGTACAAATCATATAAATAACATCAAATGAAGCCAAAACTTAAACAATACAGAGTGTATTAACAATTATATTTCTGCAGATTATATATTGAAAATCCAAGACACCATCGTACACGCTACCATTCTCATGATTGGTTGCTATGACAATCTGTTGTTAGGAGGCAAGGTCCTGCTGCAATGATATTTATTTATTTATCAGTCTTTTAAAATTTTTGTTTGCTTTTGAAAAGCAGAGCATTACAACACCAACACTACTTCATCAAACAAATAATAATAATATAAAAGATGAAACATCCATCCATTTTCCAACCCGCTGAATCCGAACACAGGGTCACGGGGGTCTGCTGGAGCCAATCCCAGCCAACACAGGGCACAAGGCAGGAACCAATCCTGGGCAGGGTGCCAACCCACCGCAGGACACACACAAACACACCCACACACCAAGCACACACTAGGGCCAATTTAGAATCGCCAATCCACCTAACCTGCATGTCTTTGGACTGTGGGAGGAAACCAGAGCGCCCGGAGGAAACCCACGCAGACACGGGGAGAACATGCAAACTCCACGCAGGGAGGACCCGGGAAGCGAACCCAGGTCCCCAGATCTCTCAACTGCGAGGCAGCAGCGCTACCCACTGCGCCACCGTGCCGCCCCTAAGATGAAACAGTATACTTAAAAATCAATCCTGAGAAAACAAAAGAAAAATAGAAATACAGGATTCAACCCCTGCACAAAAACAAATAAAAAGAAGAAAGACATGAGCAGAAAAAAGACATCTAATTTTTTTCACTATAATAGAACAATAAATACCATCTTGTTCTTCTTCTTTCAGCTGCTCCCATTAGGGGTCTCCACCACAGATCACCTTGTACCATATCTTTCTGTCCGCTGCTACTTGCTCAGTTACACCCATCACCTGCATGTCCTCTAATACCACATCCATAAACCTTCTCTTAGGCCTTCGTCTTTTTCTCTTGCCTGTCAGCTGTATCCTTAACATCCTTCTCCCAACATAGCCAGCATCTCTCCTCTGCTCATAAACAAACCAACAAATCTCACCTCTCTGACTTTGGCTCCAAACCATCCAACCTGAGCCAACCGTCTAATGTGCTCATTTTTAATACTGTTCACCCTCATCACACCCAAATCTTAGTATCTTTAACTCTGTCACCTCCAGCACTGTCTCCTGCTTTCTGGTCAGAGCCACCATCTGTAACCCATATAATATAACTGGTCTCACTACCGTCCTGTAGATCTTCCCTTTCACTGTTGCTATTACCCATCTGTCACAAATTACTCCTGACACTCTTCTCCACCCACTCCACCCTGCCTGCATTCTCTTCTTCACCTCTCTTTCACAATCCCCATTACTCTGTACTGTTGATTCCAAGTATTAAACACATTCACCTTTGCCAACTCTACTCCCTACATTTGCAACATTCCTCTGACCTCCCTCTAATTCACACACGTGTTTTCTGTCTTGTTCATACTGACCTTCATTCCTCTCCTCTCTAGAGCATATCTCCACCTCTCCAGGGTCTCCTCAACCTGCTCCCTACTATCACTACAGATCAAAATGTCATCAGCAAACATCATAGTCCACAGGGACTCGTGTCTAATCACCATTGCAAATAAGAAAGGGCTCAGAGCCAATCCCTGAAGTAATCCCACCTTTACCTTGAATGCATTCGGTACTCCTACCACAGACCTCACCACTGTCACACTTGAACAATTAATTTAATTTTAATTTAATAAATGAATTCAACAATAATTAATAAATTCAGCAATTAATACCATAAGAGAGTCAATCACTGGCCTGTCTAATTTTAAAAATATAATAGAACAATTGATACCATAAGAGTCTATCACTCACCCTGCATGCTTATTCTAAAATTATATCAATGAATTCTTGCTATGTTTTAAAAAAATTTGGACATGTCCTTTTAGAGAGAAATTGATTTTATCGAATTTGAGATAGTGTAGAACATATCTTACGCACTGAGTTATAGAAGGTGGGTTTGGATTCTTGTAGTTAAGTAAAATAAAGTCTATGTATTAATAGTGTCATATAGGATATTACAATTATTTTACCCCTGTCCACTTTAATCCCAACTTGGAATATATTAAATATCACCATTAATGGATTAGGAGTGATTGTGGCACCAAGGCTAAGTATGTAAAAGTTTTTGTTCAAAATATTTTAATTTAATGCATTCCCAGAAGATTTGGCTTAATAAAGCTGGAGCTAGATATCAATGCTCACAAGATGGATCTTGCCAAGGGTGCTATTTAGACAGTTTTAACCAACTGAGCTATGTAACTTCCTTCTGCAAATTTGTGGATACTCTCTAAAAAACTTTTTGTAATAGGTTTTGTTTAGATTACCTTGTTATGAACATTTTGCCTAGTAATTTATTACTTTTGAAAGCCGTTTTTTTGTTTTGATGCACAGTTGTTTGTCTTTTTGGTATCAAATCCTTGAATATGTTTTATCTTCTGGTCCATTCTGTCTTTATGGATTGCCAGATTTATCACCCTGTGACAGAATACCTGAAGTCTATCTGTAATTAAACTTTTATTAAAAATATGGATCCATTTGGACCCTGCATTATTGTAATCAAGAAATTTCAACAAACATTGAATTTCAAAAAGCGGTTCTTAGTTTTTTTCATTACAATATATAGGCATCATGCCCTAGGGTCATAAAGTATAAATCACAAAGCTATTGGTTCAGGTTCTCTCAATGTGTTTTCAGGTTAATATAATTCCATCTGTAGAAACATGGACAATTGTACTGAATACATGTGTTTTGTACCTTGGTTGAACACATGAAGTACTAATGGTAAAGTTTACAGTGTCCTATACGTTGAGCGCCTGAAATAAAACCACGAAAGAACGTCTTTTGAAAGGGTTTAGAATATTTAACTCTGAGGTAGAGAAAACACTGAAAGCATTTTGGGAGCTGAAATACACAGACCAATTAAGTGAATACACACCTCTCTGATCTTGGCAGTACACCCAACCTCACACAAACAAGAATTAAAGAGATGCTGCCATCTGGTAGAATGGATAATTATGCCAGAAAAATAATGAACAACTGCTAGGGCAACTGCACTGATAAAAACATGCTGTACAACTTTGAACCTTCTTCTTTTAAGCACAGACCTCCAAGGCTTATTTGGTTAATTATTTTCACTAAGCTAGATCCAGAAGGCTCACTGTGGAAATGCTGGATGAATCCAGAGTACGTAACTGGCGTACTGTATTATTCTTCAATTGACAGTTTGCTTAATTTGTGCACATCTCTTCCTTAATTTCAGAAACTGGGCATTTTGTTAACAAGATTATTTTTTTCTTAAAATGACTGTTAGCATAACAATTCAGGGAATATAACATCAGATTTTAATTTTAGACTTCATTGAGGACCATACTAAGTATATACTGTATATTAACTTTTGTTTGAAAACTGCATGCTGTATATTAAAGTAAGAATCTAGCCTCACATGTATTGGTTTGTGGGTCATTTTTGTGTATAAATATCAGAGCTCTCTTTGTGTTTGCAACGGATCTTACTGTTAAGAAGGCAAGCTTCATTACCTTCTGTGATTATTATGAATATACAGTATCAATTTAAAACTCTCAATGTAGCCATACAAAAAACAGGTAGAATAAGTGTAGCATAGTTTTGTCAGGTATTAGCACTGTCTCACAATTGTATTGAACCCTTGTCCATCCATCCATCCATTTTCCAACCTGCTGAATCTGAACACAGGGTCACGGGGGTCTGCTGGAGCCAATCCCAGCCAACACAGGGCACAAGGCAGGAACCAATCCCGGGCAGGGTGCCAACCCACCGTAGGACACACACAAACACACCCACACACCAAGCACACACTAGGGCCAATTTAAAATTGGCAATCCACCTAACCTGCATGTCTCAGGCTTTACACATTGTATAGTTTATGCCTGCATTTTGTAACATTTATTACTAAAATATGAAAAAGTTTCTGTTTTAACAATGTATTTACACAGATTACTGTAGAAACGGAACACACATGAAATGCGTGTTTTCCAAATAACGATCTATTATTTCCACTCTAAAACTCCACTTCACACCCACATAATCAATCAAGGCATGAGCTGGGAGAAGTTTGTGCACGTTCTAAGTCGGTGGGGGGATGGAATAGCCGGCTGCTGGCAGCTTGTCTTTATCAGCACATTTAGAGGACAAAAGACGCTGGCAGAGAGGTGTGAACGGATTTAAGAAGCGATTTAAGGTGGGCCGGATCTACGAGTTTTTTCGTAGGCTCTGGTAATTCTAGTGTTAAGGAGGAACTCTGAGAGGAAGTGTGGGACATTTTCACTAAACTCCTTTGAGACTCTCTCTGTGGCACTCTACCCCAGGGGGAAACTATACTGTCACTCTACAAAATGACTCTCTGAAGCCTCTCTCTGAAAGCAGAACGTTAATAAGATATTCCCTCTTTGGAGAGCAGAAAGCTCTGACAATCACTTCTCTTTGTGGACCAAAAAACTGACATATGACCTGCCAAGCCAAGCGCTGTGCCAGTGGGCTCAGGGGACTGAGAAGCAGGTATCACTTCAAAAAAGGAACTTCAGCATTTAAACTCTTGTGCAAAAAAGAATAGCAGTGCTTTTCCGTATAAAGTTGCAGACAATGCAGTAAAGGGCCTAGGATCAAAAAGGGAGCTGAGAAAGCAGCATCACGGACCAGCACAAGCAAAAGTTCATGAAACAAAGGGAAAGAGTGCACTCCAACACAAGAAGACCCCTCCACTTGAATACGGAGCAGCAACAAAGCAACAACTCCACCCAACATCAGAAATCATCACTAAAGACTTGGTATCATAGAACTATTTATTTGTGCCAAGATAAATCAGAACTCTTAACAGCAAGTAAGCAGGAAGCCTCTTCTGTGTTATATGTTTGTCTATCTATTCTGTCTGTGTCCTGTCTTATAAATCAATACATATATATGCAATTATTTCTATAATCCTTGTGTTCTGTAATCATAAGCATTTATCTTTTATGTTTCTTTACAGAGCTAGAACTGTAAGATTATTGGCTTAATGCAATTTTCTCCCAAAAATGGGTTTGATGGACTATTGGCTCACAGATGTAAAAAAAATAGTGATGTTTAGTCATGTGAAAAAGTAAATGCACCTGCTGTCAGCTGCATGGTTTAAATAACAAGAGCATACTATAACTAATAATCATCTAATAATTTCTAAATTCTTCAATTTGATAAATCTAACCTCAGATTATGATATGATATTCCATTACAGAAATTTTGGAAATTCTTATTAACTGAAAAATAAAATTAACTTTCACAAAGTTTTTGTTCTGCATGGGAAGTGTTTAATTACTCCAAAGGCACAGCAAATTTAGGAGCTCATCTCAGTATTAACTGTGAATAATAATTGATCCTTAAATCATTGCTTGAAACAAAATGTTGGCAAGCTACAGTAGTTAAAAACCTGATCCAAAAAACAAAGAGCTAAGGTCATTTGTCTACATTATGCTTCTATTCAGGCTTGAATGTTATTTTTTCCCAAGAAAGGTGATAACTGCAGAGTAAAGGACCATAAATATTATTCATGAATTAGAATAGTGTGTGGGGCTTTTTTGAACATGATTAAATAAAATGTATGAAACTGCACATTTATGTATAACAACAGCAACATTTATTTCTATAGCACATTTTCATACAAACGATGTTCTGTAGGTCAAAGTGCTTTACAAGATATCAAATAGGTAATTACATGCAAAAAAAAATTGAAATTAGATAAGAAAAATAATGCATAAATAGTTACAAATAATAAATAATGCACACTTAACATCAGATATATATAATTATTACATTATTATATATATAATTACAGAATATTACATTTTTTTGTTTGTTTTTTTGTAATATTTAAATGACCGGCTGATGATAATATCAATTGGCCAGCATGTACAGAAAAAATAAAAAATACTCCAGTTAAGCTAGAGTTAAAACAAAATCTCTAGGGGTCCCATGCTAAAAGTCCACTCAGCTCCCACTGGACATTCTACCTAACATAAATGTTCTTAGTTCTTAAATTTGTTTTTTTAAGGCTTCATCTTAAAGAATTTAATGCAGTGGGTCTTGAGATAGGTTGGGGAATCCGCTTTCTTTCAAACATTTAAACCCTTGACACACATTAAAACTAAAAGGATAATGCATTTGGGTAAAGGGTACATACCTTTGTTTCTATAGGTTTTGGATGTGTTTTCAATGTAAAAAACTGTAATTCATCCACATACAGTATACTTGATACAACACGGATGTAGTCAAGTCAAGTCAAGTTGGGGAGCATGCACCGGTACAGTGCGTTGCCGCACCCACTATACATCGAAACAGCTTGGGATCCCGGTTGGCAACCCCCCAGGCAGACACACGGTCCAGTCCTACCCTCTGGAAATGACCCTCTATCTGCCGCAGCCAGGTGTTATGTGGGCGACCCCTTGGCCTGGTCCAGCCACTTGGGTCCCCAACAATGAGGATCTTATAAGCCGAATCACCCTTGGGGAAACACACCACATGGCCATAGTGCTGTAACTGACGCTCCCTCACAATGCAGGTAATGCAGGTATGCCTCATTTGGGACTCCATGAGCAACCACTCATTCGACACAAAGTCAAACCAACGGTACCCAAGGATTTTATCAGAGAGACACAGTACCAAAGGAGTCCAGTCTTTGTCTCAGGTCACTGGATAGCGTCCATGTCTCACAACCATATAGTAAGACAGGAAGCACCAGGGGTCTCATGCTTAACGCCGTGTGTAGAATTCGCACTATAACATGGTGTAAGCACAAAAGCGGAAATGTATTTACGCACAAAAAAATCTAGATGCATAAATATGTGTGTTCGCCAACTTCCACGTTCTTCCGCTACATAAATCCCGGTCAGCGTGGAAATTAATGCACGTGCACGCGCCTGCTGCCCCACTCCAACTCCTCCCAGAATTACGCCTCTTTGAATATGCAAATCAATATAAATAGCCCTTAAGCTCAGTGTTCTGTGAAAAGGCAATGGCAAAAGTATGAGGAAAAAGAATTTCAGCAAATACCAAGTGGAGGCAAAGAAAAATGTACTATTTGTTGGTTTAAACAGTGGTATAAACAACAAAAGGAAGTTGATCGAGTGACATAGCGTGTCGGAGAAACTTGAATGTCAGAAATCAAAGTCACCGTAAAAAGGCGAGTCGTAGCCCACCATCTGAGTGTCATATGAAAGCTTATTAGGGTACAGAGAACAAAAAAGGCACACAGTGTGAAAAAAGCACGAAATGTAAACTTTAATCTCGAAATTTCCACTTTAATCACGTACTTTATTTTGTCATTAAAGTAGAACATCATAAACTTCATCTTAAAATCGTTTAATTTACTAATTTTTCAAATCCCATCGTAACTAAAGTAGCATGTTAAATGCTTTGTTTTGTATTTGATCTTCTATGTGCTCTATGTGCGTGAACCACTATGTGCTTTGGGGCTTTGTCTTCCTCCGACAGGACACAGAATCCATTACATCCGTAATATTACAGCTCTCTGAATAATTAAAATACTGAGAAGTATACATGATATCATTTTCATGATGATAGGAGTTAAAGCATGTTATTAAACATGGGAACACAGTGGCGCAGTGATTGTTCATGTCTTACGCAAGATGCTTGCTGCGCCATGCGCGACCTTCGATAAAATGCTTTATTACAGATGTATTGTCTCTTTCAAATGTACTAACCCCCAATTCCTGTCCTTACTTTTCTTCCTCCAAATACCCAATCGCCATATAATCAGCTTTGTAATAGACGTTAAGCCATCTATCCTTCCAGTGTCGCACCAGCTACAGCAAGAATACAGCGCGAGGCAGGAACAAACCATGAATGAAGCTCAAGCTCACTAGCGCTGCGGCACCATGTAGTTAAAGTTTTATCTGTATAATATAATAAATATATTTTGCTGCATTTCATCTTAAAAATGATATCGTCATCATATGTAAATACGTGCTTTATAAAGTGGTTCAGGTTGTGCAATTTTATAACTGTATCATAAGTACAATTACCTCACGGTAATCTTGCAAGTACAAACAGTTCTACAAGGAGCACTTGATGGACTGATTGAGTGCAATAAGAGTTCTATTGATGAAACTGTTTGTGAACCGCGAGATCCGAACAGGAAAGGCTCTGAAGTTTGGTTGGATGAGAGCAGTTCAAATAGCAAATGGCTGAGGGAGCGTGTGCTTGATGCTGTATATCGATAATTCTCTTTACGATCAGCTGCTGTACACCTATGATTCACACTCAGATACAGTGATATAAATACTCCGAGTGGTGCAGTGAGAGGAATATGGAAAAAGATGATCTGATGTGGCAACCCCTAACGGGAGCTGAAAGAAGAAGAAGAATGTGCAATGAGAGTATCAATGCTAAAGCAGCTATTGTATTTAGAATAGTTTGACCATTCTGTGGACCATTATATTGTTACAGGTTAATTACAATCAGATGCCTTAAGCTAATAAACAATATGCTGTTAATTTCAGTGTATTTATAAAGTCGCGTCAGGGATGTGGATCTGAAAAAGAAAGGGAAACCACACAGGAACAGTAGCACTGCTTTGACGCTGGGTGCCGCCAGTCTGCAAAACCAAGCGCAGAACTTGCGTACAACAGGGTATGAGCTACCATGGAAATGTGCATGGCTTTTCACCAAGTTTAGGTTTTATACATCGCGATTTGAAAGTGGAAACGTTCTTACGCAACATTTCTGTGCGTACGCACCGTTTATACATGAGGCCCCAGGACTCTAAAGACTTGGACCTTCGTCCTTTTGCATAGATATCAGGAGCGCTACACACCCCTTTCCAGTGACCTCATGACCCCCCCATGCTCTCCCAATCCGTCTACTGACTTCACAGGAAGAGTCACCAGAGACATGAATGTCACTGCCAAGGTAAGTAAACCTCTCAACAAGGTCAACACTCTCTCCGCAAACAGACTGCTGATGGCTGTGCCCAAGAGGTCATTAAAGGCCTGGATCTTGGTTTTTATCCAGGGCATTCACAAGCTCAGACACTCAGACTCCTCACTCAGTCTCTCGAGCTTCCTGATCAGAGCCTCCATTGACTCCGCGAAGATAACAGCATCGTCAGCAAAGTCAAGATCCGTGAATCTTTCTTCACCAACAGATGCCCCACAGCCGCTGGACCCCACGACCTTGCCCAACACCCAGTCCATACAAGCATTGAACAGAGTAGGAGCAAGAACACACCCCTGACGAACCCCAGAATCAACTGGGAAAAACACAGAGGTCCTGCCTCCACTCTGCACAGCACTCACAGTACCAGTGTACAGGCCAGCCATGATATCCAGCAACCTCGAGGGGATCCCGCGAACCCTCAGGATGTCCCACAGGGCAGCTCGATCAGCTGAGTCAAACGCTTTGTGAAAATCGACAAAGGCTGCAAAGAAACTCTGCTGATATTCATGTCTGCACTGTATGTGAACCCTCAGTGCCAGGATGCGGTCGATGGCAGACTTCTTAGGTGTAAAACCAGACTGTTCTGGTCGCTGGTAGGTGAGCAAGTGATCACGGATCCTATTGAGGACGACCCTAGCAAGGACCTTACCCAGCACCGAGAGCAGTGTTATCCCCCTGTAGTTGCTGCAATCCAGGCGATCACCCTTCCCTTTCCAGATGTTGTTTTACGGATGTAGGCATGAGGAAAATGTACAAACTTCACATTGACAGTGGTGTGATCTGGGTATAAAATTAAACTCAAGGATGCTGCTGGGCTGCATTTCTAATAGTATCGCTGTGCTACCTTTAATGTTTACTGTATACTCAAATGCATTGGCAGGAGGGGACCTGAGAAAAGCTACCATTCTAAAAGATCTAAACATACGTAAAGGTAAAGGCTATATTCTGTACTCTAAAATTATGATCATCATTTCATCAAAAATCTAAACTGCATGAGCATACACCAAACGTAGTAATTTTATTCACACTTTTTAAATATGTTTTTATATACTGATTAGTTTAAATTTTTACCAACATTACAACAAATACAAACACAGTCAATATTGGATAATATTGTGTATATATGTTTTATCTAAACGCAATCTTGAAGCAGTGATACATGCTTTTACAACCTCTCGACTAGATTACTGCAATGCGCTTCTTTTTGGAATTAGACAGGCCTCCATTGCTTGCCTACAGTTAGTACAAAATGCTGCTGCTTGATTTTTAACTGACACAAGCAAGCATGAGCACGTTACCCCGATTTTAGCTTCCCTTCACTGGCTTCCAGTTTGTTTTCAAATCCATTTTAAGATCCTTGTATTTGTTTTTAAATCCTTTAATGGTTGTGCCCCATTTTATTTGTCGGAAATGCTGCACTCTTATGTACCGTCTCGCTCTTTCACTTCAGCAGACAAGATGCTTTTACGTGTTCCTAAGACACGATGCAAACTCCAAGGTGAGCGGGCTTTTTCAGTTGCAGATCCAAAACTCTGGAACGATTTGCCATTGCACGTTAGGCAGGCTCCTTCACTTGCTGTCTTTGAATCCTATTTACAAATGCACTTTCACTCTCTGGCCTTTAAACCCAGTATGATATGTTGACTATCTGTGTACTTTTTATTATGAATTTCTTCAGCTCTTATGTGTTTATGTGATTCTGTTTCTTTTACCCTTTGGTTATTGTGTGTCTGATATGTTGGGTTTTATTGTACAGCCCTTTGGTCAGCCTTGATGTTGTTTTTACAGTGCTTTATAATAAATAAATATATTTTTGTTAGGTTTTATTATATATACAATAAAACACATAACATTATAATGAAACACATTTCAGTCAGGCCAGGCAAATGAAAGTAAGATACAGTTCAGAAGATTCGACCCTTCCACACTCTGTCATGCAACTCCTTGTTCAGGCACTAGTTCTCACTATTACAACCTTCTCCTGGAGGCCTTCCTTTAATCTGCTCATTCCTTTAATGTTCATTCTTTAGTCTCTACATATGTCCCTTCAAAAGGTCTCTGTTCTGCCTCTGCTCATCTGCTGACTGTCCCTTCCCTTGCCAGGCATGCCAAGGCTGGCCAATGCTTCTCTATTCTTGCTCCAAAGGTGTGGAATTATCTCCATGTGTCTGTTCAAACAGTTTAGTCATGTTAAGGTGTCTTTTGAAAACTTGCCTTTTCATTAAATATTTTGGAACTGCTTAGTTTCCCATCAAAAGGAATGTTGCTGCTGTACTTACAAAGAGCTTAGAATGCTGATTTTCTTTGTTTTAGTTGAGTTGCAGGTATAACTATATTGCAGTAGTACAAAGTACTCCTTCTTGGTTGGTTTCTATCTTGATTTTTGCGCTTTTGATGTTTGCACTTTCTATGATCCTTGTATCTATTGTAGTTTGCTTTCAAAGTCACTTTGGATAAAGGCATCTGCTGTTTAAATAATAATAGCAATGATACCACTTTTATTAGGTCCACCTATCTCATACTTACATTTCTCACTATCTTGTCTCAGTACACTACAGGAATGCTAGGCTATGTCAACTCCAATTAATCCAGTTTCTGTTTCCAATTATTTCTTTCCGTTATATCCTACTGACACCAACTGGATTCATATTTAGAGGCTACTTCATTTAGTTGAATTAACTGTTCCTGGAACAATTCCTGTTGCAAGCTTTAACCTACTAAAATAATGCCCTTTTGCAAATGGATACACTGTTGTGATGGAATTCTCTTACTTGTTTTTGTCTGTTTGCTCATCTGTGGTGCTGGTGAGCCAACCCTGTACTCTTTTTGTAATTTTCTGTGTATTGTCTAGTAGACCTCAGCTGAAAATCAGTTGCATCCTCATGTGTGTCTGTTCATCCATCCATCCATTTTCCAACCCGCTGAATCCGAACACAGGGTCACGGGGGTCTGCTGGAGCCAATCCCAGCCAACACAGGGCACAAGGCAGGGAACCAATCCAGGGCAGGGTGCCAACCCACCGCAGATGTGTGTCTGTTTCACCAGCCAACTTGAGCTGATTGATGGCTGCCCCTTTTCTTGTAACTCTGATTATCTGGCCCATATCAGATAGCTTCAATTTTCTGCCTACTTTTCCTATCGCTGTCGTGATTTGGCTGGTAACTTTAATTTTTTTAACATAATTACCATGGTTTTGAAGATCAAGGAATGGTTATATTGAATTTTTAACGATGTTGAAAAAGAATAATATTAATCCGCATTTTTGTTTTGTTTTTTTAAGGGTATGATTGGCATTTTTGTTGACAACTACTATGTGGTTACCAAGCAAGACGATTGGAAGCATGTGATGTGTGACATCGTCAAAGCAACTTTATAAAGGTCAGCATGCACATTTCCCTGATTGTCTGAGATTTCATATTCCTGTTAGAAACCCTTAGTGATTATTCTTATTAGCACTGTATATTCCATATTTTCCAGTTCAAATGTTTTCTTTCGTTGTTTTACTTTGGCTCAGGCTGGCTCTGATTATGTGTCCCCTTTTGATAACAAAATCCTGCACTTTATTCTGAATTCAATCTTTGATTCAAATTTGGGCTTTGTTTATTTATTTCATATCTTGACTGTTTCGACCTTTGGTTTGCTATTTTGACTTTGTAACTTATCCTGATTCCCTCTGTGGACGAAGGTTCGAGACAACAGCAGGCAGAAACCGATTCAAACAAACAGAATTCTTTTTTATTTATTTCTTTCTTGGTGAGCAGAGAGTCTGTGCAGAGCCTGTCAGCTTGTCACTAACAGTATCACGTCACAGCCCCGTTCCTCTTTTTCAGCAGGTTTTTATATTCTTTCGGTCACATACACAATTATCGCAAAGCTTATCTTATATTTGCAGCTTCACAAGCAGCCCTTTCTTACTGGTAACTTCTTCTTTTCTAACTAAGACAGGGTGTAATTTCATAAGAGCTGACCCACCCTTCGTTTATTTCTTTTATTTATCTTACGGTTATTTTCTACACCTAGGCTCTAATGCTTAATAATCTTTTAACTTTCCCACATCACATACCTTAACAATCTTAATGCATTCATATGGTTAACATAAAGAACTATTATACTTGCAAATATATATACATTTTCTTAGCATCAGCTGGTTTGCATAACATATTTTCCATCCACCCAAACGCACACAGATAGTACTCATCAAGGCGATTTAGACTTGTTTATCTAAGTACAAAAATATTTGTTGCACTAAGGCATAGTCACAAAATCTTCTTCCCCTCCCTTTGAGTAGGTGAAAAGGCCCTCAGCCCAAGATGTTTTGTTCAATTACTATTTAAGATATTGATTCAAATTTTTTTATCATTCCACACCTCTTTTATTTAAAACTTCTATGAAATGCAGGTAGTGCACTTGCACTTGTAGAGATTTGGTTTATGCAGATTCTGGTTTCCAACTTCATTTACCCCATTTTTACCCCTGGGACTGAGATCTGCTTCTCCCTTTCAAATGATAGCTAAGTATGTAAAATTTCTCAGTTCCCTACTTTTATAACCCATAATTTGGTTTTGACTATGATTCAGTGTTTCATGTAGGTGCTTTGTGTCTGTCACTTGACAAACAGAACATTTATCCATCCATCCATCCATTCATCCATTATCCACCGCTTATCCGAGGTCAGGTTGCGGGGGCAGCAGCCTAAGCAGGGAAGCCTTCACCTCCCTCTCCCCGGCTACCTCCTCTGGGAGGACCCAGAGGTGTTCCCAGGCCAGCCGGGAGATATAATGCCTCCAGCATGTCCTGGGTCTGCCCCGTGGCCTTCTCCCAGTGGGGCATGCCCGGAACACCCCCCCAGGGAGGCGTCCAGCGGGCATCCTAACCAGATGCCCGAACCACCTCAACTGACTCCTCTCAATGCGGAGGAGCAGCGACTCTACTCCGAGTCTCTCCCAGATAACTGAACTCCTCACCCTATCTCTAAGGGAAAGTCCAGCCACCCTGCAGAGAAAACTCATTTCGGCTGCTTGTATCCACGATCTTGCTCTTTTGGTCACTACCCAAAGCTCGTGGCCATAGGTGAGGGTAGGAACATGGATCAACTGGTAAATCGACAGTGTTGCCTTTTGGCTCAGCTCTCTCTTCACCACGACGGACCGTTGCAGAGCCCGCATTACTGCAGATGCCGCACCGATCCGTCTGTCAACCTCCCGCTCCATTCTTCCCTCACTCGTGAACAAGACCCTGAGATACTTGAACTCCTCCACTTGAGGCAGTAATGTGTTCCCAACCTGGAGAGAGCATTCCACCCTTTTCCAGCTGAGAACCATGGCCTCAGATTTAGAGGTGCTGACTCTCATCCCCGCCACTTCACACTCGGCTGCAAACCACTCCAGTGAGAGCTGGAGGCCACTGCCTGATGAAGCCAACAGAACCACATCATCCGCAAATAGCAGAGACAAGATTCTGAGGTCACCGAACAAGACCCCATCCACTCCTTGGCTGCGCCTAGAAATTCTGTCCATAAACTTATGAACAGAATCGGTGACAAAGGGCAGCCCTGGTGGAGTCCAACCTCAACAGGAAACGAGTCCGACTTATTACCGGCAATGCAGACGAAGCTCCTGCTCCTCCTGTACAGAGACTGAATGGCTCGTAACAATGAGCCTTGTACCCCGTACTCTTGGAGCACACCCCACAGGATGCTTCGAGGGACACAGCCGAATGCCTTCTCCAAATCCACAAAACACATGTGGAATGGTTCGGCAAACTCCCATGCCCCCTCCAGGATCCTGGCCAGGGTGTAGAGCTGGTCCAGTGTTCCATGGCCGGAACAGAATCCGCATTGTTCCTCCTGAATCCGAGATTCGACCATCGACCGAACTCTCTTCTCCAGCACCCTGAATAGACCTTACCGGGAAGGCTGAGGAGTGTGATCCCCCTATACTTGGAGCACATCCTCCAACATCCAGAGCCTTGAGGAACCCAGGGTGAACCTTGTCCACCCCAGGGGCCCTGCCACCTTTGAGCTTTTTAACTACCTCGGCGACCTCAACCCCTGTTATGGACGGGCCCCCCCCCCAGAGTCCTCCAGCTCTGCTTCCTCTAAGGAAGACATGCTGGTGGGATTGAGAAGATCCTCGAAGTATTCCTTCCACCGGTCAATAACGTCTGCAGTTGAAGTCAGCAGGGCCCCATCTCCACTGTACACAGTGTTGGTGGAGCACCGCTTTCCCCTCCTGGGGCGCCTGACGGTTTGCCAGAACCTTCTTGGTGCCGACCGAAAGTCGTTTCCATGGCTTCCCCAAACTCCTCCCATGCCCGAGTTTTTGCCTCTGCAACAGCCGATGCCGCAACACGCATGGCCCGCCGGTACCCCTCAGCTGCCTCTGGAGTCCCACTGGTCAACCAGACCCAATAGGACTCTTTCTTTAGCTTGAAGGCCTCTTGAACCTTAGGTGTCCACCACCAGGTTTGTGGATTGCCACCACGAGAGGCACAGACAACCTTGGCCACAGCTCCGTTCTGCTACTTTGACAATGGAGGCTCAGAACATGGCCATTGGCCATGGCCAGAACATTTATAATCCAAAAAAAACTTGCTTGTAAAACTACTAGAGTAGATCATAACAATAATTAAAATCCAGATATATTACTGCCCAATACCATAAATTGATAACCATTTCCCTTTTGAAGTACCATATATCTGTCCAGAAATGTTATTGCTATTTATACAGTATATAATTACTGTCCACTGAAACTGCTCAACTTTAAACACCACAGTGCTGATCTATTCACTTGGCTAATGTACATTTTCCACTGTACAATAAATGGCATTACCTGTTGGCTTTCTCTATATGAAAATATTACTTCATTGTGCTTTTTGCTACAGAAAAAATGCTGATTCTAAACACTTAATCCATTCTTTGAATATTCACCCCAGGATTGACACAAACAACTGAAAACTATCCTAACAGTAATGGGCTTATGGCAAGCACTTCATTGTGCCAACCCTATAAATTTGAGTTTTTTGTGTTTTTTTACATTTTTTTATTTTATCACTGTGCTGCCATTACAGTTTTTCTTTTCTTTGCGCTAAAAAAAGGATGCTTTCCAGTCACTTGGTACTTTGCAATAGCAGAAATCATTCCCAAGGATTAATGTGAGAATACTGTAGATATTATTATTTTGTAGTAAAGAAAAAAACACCTCCCTATTATTATTAACTTATTTAACTGATGCCTTTTTCCAAGGCAGCTTACAAATAGTTACATTTGTCTTGTTTTTCCAGTTGCAGTAAAGGCAGGTGAAGTGACTTGCTCATGGTCACAGTGTGTCAGCAGTAAGGAATTTTTAGTTAATGTATAATAATATTTGACAACCTATTACAACTATATATATATATATAAATTAAGCTATAACAGACTGAATTATTTAACATAAGGATAAAGCCTGAAACTAACTCAAGGGTTAACTAAATCAGTCCCTCCAGGAAGTTGCAACGACACGATCACAACTATTCAATTCAAATCAATTCTTTATTGTCATGTGTACAAGTACCATGTACAATGATATGCTTGCTTGCATGTGCCACTGCAAACAGTGAACTTAGACAAAAAAACACACACACACAATAAATAAATGAATATAAATAAGTACACTCCCATCATACAGTGCATCTGGAAAGTATTCACCACGCATCACTTTTTCCACATTTTGTTATGTTATGTTAAATTTTAATAAATTTGCAAAAACCTCAAGTAAACTTTTTTCACGTTGTCATTAGGGGGTGTTGTGTGTAGAATTCTGAGGGAAAAAATGAATTTAATCCATTTTGGAATAAGGCTGTAACATAACAAAGTGTGGAAAAAGTAACGCTTTGTGAATACTTTCCGGATTCACTGTAAGTGCACTCTGATGATGTCTCTTCCAAGCAATGGTAGAATGTGGGCATTAGTGTCCAATTCTGTGATATGGACTGCCACAGACTTTAAGCGAGGGTGGTGAAGTGCTGCCTCTGGTGTTGGTATTGCTGAGTGATTGTTCAAAATCAAGTTGCATTCAATAAGTGGAGGCATGGCTGTACTTACTACCCCATTCACAGCCTCTATTTGGAAACCAACTGCTTTCCATCCAATTGTCTCAACAACTCCAGCATAGGTTCGTAGAGAATATGTGAATGGGCTTCTCTTTAGAGGAGGGATCTTGATGTGATGATCAGACAGTCCTGCTTGGTGGGGCAGTCTTGGGTAAATGGCATGTGCTGACTGTGATGACACTCTTTGGACATCTTCACTCTCTCCTGCCTGCACCTTTGTAGAAATTGGGTGCTCTCCTGAAATGCGTGAAGGACTCCTCATCATGACATCCTGTTGTGCTGCAGGTGATTTTTCCATTTCTGTGTGAGTAGGTGAGTTAGGCTGAGAGGTGACAGCGTCAAATGTGAGCCATACCGTCTGCTCCCGTATATACTCTGCCATCCTTCCCTCATGTGCTGACTGTGATGATACTCTTTGGACATCTTCACTTTCTCCTGCCTGTACCTTTGTAAAAAATGGGTGGTCACCTGAGATGCGTGAAGGACTCCTCATCATGATGTCCTGTTGTGCTGCAGGTGATTTTTCCATTTCGTTGCATGTAGTTGAGTTGAGGCTGAGAAGTGATAGTGTCAAGTGTTACATACTCTGCCATCCTTCCCTTAGCTTGAGATGAGCTTTGGCGGCTGTGGATCTCATGATTTAGTAGATCTGTTGCAGCTGCTAATATTTCAGCTTCAGCTACTGCGGCAGCAGCTTCTTTTTCGAAATGAAGAGCCTCTAGTGCTGCCTCCAGTGCAAGTCTCTCTGCCTCCATTCTTGCTCGTTCTCTTTTAATGGCAAGCTCTTTCATTGCAAAGGATGCGCATACATGCGCAGCTTCAGCCAATGCACAAGCTTTCATTATGGAACTTCTTGCTGATGTGCTGCTATAGCGGGTGTATCTTGAATTGGCCATATAAGCAGCATCGGTTTTGTATACCTTCTCCATGTCTGCACCAGTGGAGTTTGGGCTGTATAAGTTGAACTGAGTGCTTGTGTAGCAAGCTACACCAAAAGAAGACTGCCAGTTTCAGACGATTCAGGAGAGGCAAAGTGAATAAAGCTGAAATGCTCAAGACAATCAGATCCCAATTCGGCTTCTGTGTGAACTGATTTTCTCGTTGTTTACAGCCATGAGAAATGCCAATCTATATTGGAAAGCAGAGCATCTAAGGACCTTACTATGCTTCAATGCGTCAATAGGTGGAGTAGATTTAAAAGATGCCGTGGAGATGCTCCGCTCCGAATCGCGGTGTGAATACTGTCATTCAGCCATGTTCCTCTTTACTTAGCAGGTGTGGTGCAATGTTCTGTGGTTCCGTCCTGCACCATGGAATTGCCCTTTTACTAAGTTGCCGTAGGAACCTTCTTTGATCCGCGTGTCCAGAACGTTCCTTAAGTTAGCTGTCTTAACGATTCTCTTGCAGTCTGTCCCGCGATGTGGATTCTCCTTTTTACTTTTCTGCCTCACTCCGCACTGTCTGTGCAATGCGGCCGCAGAGAGCTTAAACAACTCGGCAGATCCAGATAAAAATGACAAGGGGTGAGCTTTCCTGAAGGCTTTTACTGGATGCACCTCGTTGTAAACTGAAATATATACAAAAGAAACATACAGGTGTATACAGGTGTATAACAAAAGACAATAAATAGTGATTTACAAAGCAATACATAGCAGACAGTATACATAAAACAATAAAGCTTTAAAAGACACTTACAAGGCGAGTGACTTCCAAGGTTGGATCAAGACAAAGAAGCACGTAGACAGAGGTTCAAATTGCTGCGTTTCACAACTAACCAGACCCAGGGGTATATATACCTTAAAGATACTGCTTCGGATGTGACCGAAACAAGAGATAAAGGGGTGCCTACGTGAGACATATGGGGTGTATTGTATTCAAATGTTTATTATAGGACCTACATGCTTTACGTGACTTTCATAGACATTTATGACACCACTGTGAGTGTGGGATGTGACTGACAGGTGTGTTAATAAATGACAAGATGAAGAGGGAGCACATCTCAACAAATAGGCAGAAAAAAAGGTGTTTTTCAACATTTCATTTCATAATTTATTTGTATTGTCTATTATTTTAAGAAAGTACTTCAACAGATTTGTTGTCACTGACAGCTGATATCAATGTTCTGCATATTTTAAACCTTAATATTGTTGAAATCCTGTGCCTTTTTTGGAAAGGCTACATAGAATACTAAAACGGTCACAACGTTTTTATAAATTAATTTGTTCTGGCAATGTTATAGAAAAAATAAAGCCTCAAAACTGCAACTTTCACTGCAACTTTTTGAAAAGACTGCTGCAAAATCAGGCATTTTAGGCCACAACAATCACAAAAAAAGTCCCTGAAATCCTGGAGGGACTGCTAAATGTAACTTAAAGCTTAAGCGTCTGAGGCCTCTGCCTCATCTTAAAGAAGTCACCAGCATAATTTTCTAAGGTTAGAAAGAGGTAAATGAGTAACAAACACCCCTCCTGAAAGCGAGGATAACCTCATGGGAAAGCCAATAAACCCCTCCTATGAAGCAGTGTTCAGAATTTTGGGAGAATCGACACAAGTCAGAAATTACTGGTGGATTTAGTTGATTGGAGGAGGTAATAAAGTTCTGCATATTAAGAGTCAGGTGACATGATGTATTAGATGAGGTGATGTAATCAGGAAAAAGTATAAAAGCAGATGAATTGTTTAATTGATTGCTCACTCCATGGACTGAGACATTTTGTTTATTTGCAAAGAGTTATGCACAATAGTTTGCATTTTCATCAGGACACCATAACTGCCTTCTTTGAAGACAGAGAGAAGTTTTTTCCACGACAGTGCGAGATTACAACCTTACAGCCGTAGGGTTTGTAGTCCATCATCCAAAGCCTTAACCACTAGCCACACTGCCTGGTACTACAGTAAATGTGAAATCATTTAGTGAATATTTCATGTGATATTGTACATCATATTTTAAGAAATACATGAATTATCTTGTGACTAAACAGGTTTCTTTATTATCCTTCTGCTTCATTTGAATCATGTGATGAACTTTGTGTTTATCAGTATCACTTTATATTGGATATGATAAACTACTAATACTTTCTAAGGGTACATGAACACATTGCTTACAAAACTGCTTGAAACTTCTAAACTTTTTTTCATTTATCTTTTTGTAGTTTCAAACCCATCAAAATGAAAACCAGCTGGTATTGATAAAGACCCGACAGGTTTACATTGGGTGTTTAATTTTATTTTTCCAATTATCAAAATTTCATTAGGGAGTAGGCTGACATTAGACATGACAAATCTCCCTTCATTAATTAAACTGCTAGATTTGAGGTAATTATCTGGAAAAAATTAGCTAATTGAATTTAGCATCTGTCAAAGGCACACATTAGGTTTTTTGTTACAGCTCATTCTCTCATTATTACAGATTACTTTTAAAATGTTATAAAACACACTAAAAGCCATGCAGATGGACTTAATGCATTTTTCTTTGTGAAGAAACTGTAGGGATACCAGTTTATATTTTCACTATACAATAGTAGTAGTAGTAGTAGTAGTAAATAAACCACTTCCAGAAAGTCCTTTTGTAAAGTACTGGAGAGTGAGTTTAAATGGGCTTGCTCTTTTGAATTAAAGATCCCTCATTCACTTGTCATTAATCCACAATGTCATATTTTTGTGGTTTTCTGGTGAATTAACCTTCTGCTTGTTGAAGCACCACAGATATGCAGGGCATAGTTTCCACATGATTATATTTTTGCTAGAATATCAAAGCCCTCTTCATCCTTACTGTAAATAAATAAATAAACTTACCTTGGATATATAAAGATTTGAAATTCTGCACATACATGAGATTAGTAAAAAAAGTGCTTTACCAGTTTTGTGTGTTTAACTCATATATTTTTTGTCAATTTTTTACTTGTCTGTTTTGTTAAATAGATATGAGGCAACTGCTTTAAACAGAATTCTACCAAATATCATATACTATAATTCAATACGTTCAATGCTTCAGATTGTTGCTTATATGTTGGTGTCTTCTCATAAGAAAAATAGCAAAAAAAAAAAACTGAAAAACTGATTAGGATTTCAACTTTTAATTCCACCTAAGCCTTTCTCTGTTCCTTCTCTAAAATAAAAACATCCTAAGGTTATTTCTAAAGTTTTGAGGCCATGTCACATCCCTCTGTCAGGTTTGCCTTCAAAATACTGAGGAAAATTACTGATATGGAAGAGAGTGTGTCAGAGAAATGAACTGTATTGACCCAAGTCTCTTCTGTGATTCATTTCATGGAGTTTGTGTTCTGCCTTCCCTCTATTAGTTTTGTGAAACTTTTGCATTTACTCATCCTTGATTATCAGACTTGACATTTGATTCCTGTTTTAAGATTTTAATACTTGTGTAAATTTAAAAGCAGAGTATACTGTATGTACTGTATTTCACACTACCAATAAAATGCTAGTAATGTATATATATCTACAGTAGACAAGTAAAAAGTAAGTCCAAAGTATAATTAAATGTTTCCGTAAAATGAAGAAGAGCCAAAGAACATACACCACAGACAAGAATTCATCTTGAAATGTTTTATGGCTTGAAATAGGAAGGGCGCCCTCTATCAATAAACTGCCTGGCAGTTGTGGGCATCCCACACATTCTTGACCTCGTGTGTCTCTTTCCAATGCCCGACTACAGTCAAGTTCAACATGTTCTTCATTCCCCACTGACTCTGCCAAGCCCATTGGCTGTGGTTTTGTGGGTAGAAGGAAGGGATCAATGTACATTGTATTATTCCATTCTTTAGAATTAGATTAATCTAGTTAGCTGACAAGAAATTTGGCTACAAGTATGCAAGTCTCACCAGGTGATGACTCTGTAGTATATTTTAGATTCAGATGCTCATCGGATACTGACTGTCATGCCCCTGGAGTATCAAGGATTAGTGCATGAAAGCACCCAGGCCAATCCTTATGACAGATGTTGTGTTGCAGCACATTGACTGAGGAAATCATAACAGTTCCACTGTCCTATGTGGTACATCATTTCCACAGCTCAAGAAGATAGATAGATAGATAGATAGATAGATAGATAGATAGATAGATAGATAGATAGATAGATAGATAGATAGATAGATAGATAGATAGATACTTTATTAATCCCGATGGGAAATTCACAAGGAATAAATTCAAGAAGGAATAAGAGAACAGAAAATAGCATCACAAAGGATTACCTCTTCTCTCCATATGACTTATTTCTATTATTATTATTAACTTTTATCCTAGTTTCATTTCATTCTTTGGCATGTGCTTTATGGCAGTGGAGCCCCAGGCCAGACTCCATTGTAAAACATGTATGACACTTGATGCAAATGAAAATTGCACCACTATCAACTAAAACATTTTGAGTACCAGCTGTTATGATTCAAAAGACACAAGAATGACAAAATGTATTCTTTGTCATGTAAAAGTGTTCACGAAAGATACTTTAACCTCTAGTGTTCTTTTTATATTGGTGGACAAGTTAATACTGGAATTGATTTAATTATTAGCATTTATTTACAGTACATGTACATCCCACTTACTTATGTGGCATTCAAGTACAACATTGACCAAAAGCCTGTCTCCGCCCTTTCTGGGTTATAGATCAAATACAAAGCAATTTTATAATACCTTACTAAGAGTTAAGGGCACACTCTTGCTGCAATATCTCTATATATATAAAATCCAACATCTGTCTGTCTGTATGTCTGTCCACTTTTCACGAGAGAACTACTTAACAGATCGGGTTTATTTTCCATAATTTGCTTGAACATTCCGGTTGATTTTGCGACTTCTCTCATCACGCTAAGTATCATAGTTCGGTGGTGGCACCGATTTATTTTCACAAATCTGAGAGACAGGCGGGCTGAGGGGAGGAGTAGGCGGAACCTCAGGAGTAGGGAGCCAGGTGGGGCCATCCTCACTCACGCACCAGCCTCTATTTGAGTCTCTCTACCTCTCGCCATGTGTTTGATCGTACCTTGCCTCCGCTTAGCTAGCGATACCTGTTTGTTCAGCAGACATTATCATCTACAGATTGTTAAAGAGTAACATTTGACGTTTTTGAGACAGAGATCACAGCTATGTGTGTTTTAGAGGGTACCTGCTCATTGGCAGAGATATCATGGCCACGTGCTCATGCAGGGGATGCTCTCCCATCATATCTGAACACAGTGGCAACATTTGACATTGTACCGTACTTGCCTTCCACTTGGCCAGAGATACTTTGCCAATTGGCAAAGAGATTACAGCTACATTCTCGCTCCTGATAGCAAAACCAAACATATTGTATATCAAGAGGCCCTCGGATAAGAAAGCTATCAATATAAATTCTTCTCAATACAAATTATTAAATTTTTTAAAATTTTTTATTGATTTTTTAAGTTTGTCCTGTTTCACTACGGAGCCACAGGGATAGCTAGTACCAGATAAAGTAACTTGGAAAGGACTGCAGAATTCAAACAGAGCAATATGACCAAGACTGGCAACTTCAATTTCAAGACGTTAGCAGAGGCCAGAAGGTGGCTACTTCATTGTTACCCCTGAAATGATATAAAACTCTAAAATAACTAGCAACTCCTTGAACAATGTCCATGAAAGTGAGCTTTGCTTCAGTATAACCAGGAGAGACATGTTTGTGTAAATTAAAGACTCCATTCTCTAATCTAACAGAGACATTCTTTAAGGGCATGCAACTTCATGGTGTGGCCTTGGTCTTCATTTTTGTTGGAATGTACTTTAGATGGTGCCATACTTTCATGATGGTTCATTGAGGCTTTCGGACTTGCCTGCATTCTTCCTCTCTTATATCAACTCTGCATTGTCATCCTCCATTTAATCTGCTTCACGTTTCCCTTTCTCAAAAGCTGTTGCATTCGCATCTCTCAACAACTGGATAGTGACTTTTATATCATGCCTTGATGACTATTTTCGGAAAGTATATCAGTCAAAACTAGATGACTGTGGCTTTACTCTTAGATTTTGCTACCTGTCAGCCTGAAGTTACTTTAAGCTAATTATAAGAAACAAATTAAACACTAAAGTCCCCAAAAGCCCCAGTTTCACATCTTTTTATAAGCATATACAAACTGGTTATTTTACTTGAAGTTAAACATACTTCTTAACTTTTGGATTATACTTTTATACTTCCAATAAGTATCATCTCATTTGCATCCCAGAATTCAACATTGAGTTAAAATTAATTGATTATTACCTTTAATTTGTTTAGCTGATGGTTCAAAAGAAGAACAGATCTTACAGGTCCTTTTTCTAAAGCGGTCTCCAACTTGGCCTACAATGACTTCTAAAACTTTTACTTTTTCAGTAGACTTTCAAAAACTTGTCCTCATTCAGCTTCCACCTCATCCTCCAACAGCATTATGTCATTGCCTGTCTGACAGCTTTTTTCCAACTCTTTTTATAAGTGTCTGCTTAAATACACACAATTTAAAGTAATGCTAATTTTCATTTACGAGCTGTATGGTATAGTTATAATCTTGGTCATATATTTAATCATGTAAAAAGCTACATCTTATCTAAATAAAACACTGAAATCAAATACAGTATTTACCCGAAAATAAGACCTACTCCAAAAATAAGCCCTAGCATGATTTTCAGGTTGCTCTGTAATATAAGCCCTACCCCAAAAATAAGCCCTAGTCAAGATCGTCAGCTGAAAAGTAAGGAGCTTAAGGCCGGGTTTATACTTCACGCGATGCGACGTGTGTGCCCAAAACATCCATTAAATTCCAAGGACACCTTGCCACAATATCTCTAAAAAGGATGTTTAATGATTACATCCATCAATCCGGAGATGATCCCATTCCAGCAAGCATCGGGCACAAGACAGAAACAAAATCCCTGGATGGGGCATCAGCTCATCACAAGGTGAACACAAGCACACACATACACTAAAATCATTTTAGCATCACCAGATCCCCAAACCTTCATGTCTTTGAAAGGAAAACAGAGCACACTGTGGAAACCCAACAGGAAAACATGCAAACTCCAGGCAGGAAATACAAGGGACGTGACTCCCTGTGAGACAGCAGCACTACCGCTCTGCCACCATGCCACCCCCATATGTGTAACTATTAACAGTATTCATTATTTAAGCAAAGTTAATGATTTATCTGTAAAATGTAACATACATATTTTAATGCAGTTCATCATGAAAGTGATGTCAAGTATAAATCTAAGAATTCTAAATGTGCAGAGAGTTGGAATATCATAAATTTAATGTATTCTGTGTGGTGATCTGTTGCTGCTTGCTGCTGTTATCAGGTCAGGAGGAAGCCCCAGAAGCGTGTAGCGATTAACAACTTGGTCGGTTTTAAGATGACATTTTCGATGGTCTACTTTCATAATAAACTACGAGGTTAAAGCCGAAATTTCCACTTTTATCACAAAATAGACATTTTCGCCATGTGCTTAATTTTTTTCTCTGTGGCTCAAATATGCCGCCGTACATTCTGATGTTGTTGTGAAGGTGCAAAAAAAAAGAAAAGACATCACAGAAGATGGTATGTGAGACTTTTAAAATGTATCGTGTCATTACGTTGGGGAATATGCGACTCTTGAATATAAAAGCGCCACGAATACATTTGTTAGTCGGCATTTTGCTTCACCACATCAAACCACTCATCAAACCTCGAAGCGCGCACATCAATCCCAGAGGATCCTAAAAGCAGCTGGAGTAGCACGAAATTCAGGCTGGAATTCAGGGTTTGAATGTAGAGAGTTAAGATGATATTCCAGAAGAAGAAGACATGACTGTATTTGGATAAATGTATATTGTTGTACATAAATAAATATAAGTCCTAATACATCTTTTGGAGTAAAAATTTATATAAGACCTGGTCTTATTTTCAGGGAAATACGGTATTACAATTCTTCTTTCGGCTGCTCCTGTTAGGGTTCAGCACAGCGGATCACCTTTTTCCGTATCTTCCTGGCCTCTGCATCTTGCTGTATTACACCCACCACCGTCATGTCCTCTCTCACAACATCCATAAACCTTCTCTTAGGCCTTCCTCTTTTACTCTTACCTGGCAGCTCCATCCTTAACATCCTTCTCCCAATATACCCAGCATCTCTACTGTCAACATTCAAAGTTCCTACCCTTACTTCCACTCTCTTTACCTTCCTCTTGTCCCTCTGCCTCTGGACACGCCTTCCCCCTCTTCTTCTCCTTCTGCCAACAGTAGCCCAATCTCAGCCAGCACCCTGTTGGCTAACACACTGGTGACGGCCGTTTTTAACCTGGGCCACAACCGATCCAATATGGAAATCTGTATTGCTGTCTGAATATTGATCTGCCCTTCTTGACGTAACCCTCGCCATTTATCTGGGCATGGGACCAGCATGAAAAAACACACTGGTTTGTGCATCCCCTGTGGCTGATTATTTAATACCAGTAACGGCGCACTGCACAATAACATGCAGTGAATACACTTGACTTATAGTTTTCATACTCTTTCTCTGTACGTTTAGCATTTGTTTGCTTCGTGAGCAGCTCTTCCTTTCTCCACCCTAGCGGCCTGCTTCTTCTCTACTTCTGTCAGCATCTTTTCGTGTTAAAACTGATTAAGTCAGTGTTTGTGTTGCAATTACTTAGTACATTTTCTTTAATTTTTCACTTAAGCTGGCACTTAAGTCTTCAATCTGCCTCAAGAATGATTTAAGATATGAAGAGGTAGGGTAAGTGATGGCGAAGGTGGTAGGGATGAGAACGGCGCCTGTACGTGTACGCCGCATGGCCACCCTGCTGGCCGCTGCCGAGAGTTGATTCTGCAATAAAATTAAATAAAAATAAAAAGAGGAATAACCTTGGAGGTCAATCATCACCCGAAAGCGGATAGTAGACATCACGTAGTATATGGGTACCAAATTTCAGGTCAATAGTTCAAATGGTTTGCAAGCTACAGGTGATTTAAAATCCTGGACAGACAAACAAACAGCCACGATAGCATATTATATAAGAAGAAACTAAAAAAAACAAAAAAAAAACCTAATTTTTAATGCCCATTACAAGATTTGAGACATCCAAAGCCCAGTCAAAAAACAGGCCTGAATCTTCACTAGCCTACCTAGATTAGATTTGTTGTTAAAAAGCCTGTGTACTTACTCCACTGGCTGGCTACACTGCCTACACTAAGCCAACTGGGGCTTTGGCTTTAAACATTGAAAATAATGGCAAGGTCCCAAAACGTATTTTCACAAAATCTTTAAAAAAGTAGAATGTATTGACCAGAATAGAAAATATTACAAAATACTCAAAAACATTACAAGGCAAAATGATTGCCTGAAACACAATCCATGGTAACCAAGTCTCAATGCAAAAAACCAGTAATCAAAGACAGCTGAAAAATTAAAACCAATTTGATTGGAATAAGGGTAAATGCCCACAAGAGAGCTCTCAACCCCTGCAAAGCAATATCAACCTGGAACTCGATTTCACCGCTGGCTTTAAAGTCTAGGGGAGCAGTTCCTTAGTGGGGAGTTAATGGTGGCCCTGCCACTTGGGGGTCCACCCACAAAACACAAGAAAAATGACAGAACATAATTACACACACACAAAAACAAAATACTAAATACAAATAATTAAATTAACAGAAAATAAATAATTGGATAAATAATAAATGGACAGAAAGCTCAACATGATATTAAGCCTATTTAAGAGTGAAGAATAAGGTCTAAGTATGTTTAATTTTATAACAGCAGGACATATTATCATTTCCTTCTGTCACAGCAGCTGTGCCTTTCTGTTAGATTTGAAAGTTTGCTGAAGATTACGGCCTTTTTTGTTCTTCTCTTGCACAGAATTTACTTTTCATCCCCAGGCTACAGTGTCACTTATTGTGCTGAATCTGTGTAGCGGGTAGTTTTAAACAGAAAAATTTGGTTTTGGTCACTGTCAAGAGACCACAGAAAGTTTTTTTACAGATTTATTTCCCTTAGAATTCTTTTTTTGCTTTTTTATCTGCACAAATGCTAGTTTGCTGATGTGTGTGTGAATGGGTTAGTGGTCACCAGATTTTCAGAGCAGCATGAAATTGGCAAGTGGGAGTATTGGAGAGAGAGAGTGCAAATTTAATTCAAAGTTGAAAGGGACACTAAATAGATTAAAGTGAATGCCCAAGGGAGTGAAAAAGGAATAATGTTAGTTTATTTGCAGGAGATAAACAAAGAGCCATGGTCATGAGGCATGTGAGAATCTCGGCATTAAAAAGAGCCTCATAGAGGGGTACTAGAACCTTCAGCATTGTATAGTGGAGAAATCCATCCTAGGTAAAGAGGTGTTAGAGGCTTACAGGAGTCTAAAGAAGTTGAAAATAAAAAACTGAGAAGTCTATGAAGGCTTAACCCACTATGGATAAAGGTGCACAGAGTAAGATTTCTATTGCATATTTTTCATAAAATCTGTACCTTTTGTGTAAAGCCTTAATGAATGAAGAAAGAAATAAAAAAGCAGCAGTTATCCAACAATCTACCAATGAATGGAGTAATGCAAGAGAAAGGTCGCTTGGAGAAGTCCAAAGTGGCTGTGTTTGGATCCTGTGTGTGCTGCAGGCTACATGGTGTGACACCTCATGCTCACCACGTACCTTAAAATGCCTCTACCATGGAGCATCAGGACGTCATACCAAAGATAATCCAGGGTGAGTGAGAAAGACACTAACAAGATGTTACCAAGATGACAATTCTTTTTTAAAATCAGGTGATATTAAAATATCAGTTCTTTCTAAAAGTTGAAATGAAATGAGTTCTATAAATAGTCACACTTGTAAGTCTGTCAAACTGCACAATTCATGTGTATAAATAATTAGTGATTAAATTAAAAAAAAAAAAAAATATATATATATATCCATCCATCCATCCATTTTCCAACCCGCTGAATCCGAACACAGGGTCACGGGGGTCTGCTGAAGCCAATCCCAGCCAACACAGGGCACAAGGCAGGAAACAATCCTGGGCAGGGTGCCAACCCACCGCAGGACACACACAAACACACCCACACACCAAGCACACACACTAGGGCCAATTTAGAATCGCCAATCCACCTAACCTGCATGTCTTTGGACTGTGGGAGGAAACCGGAGCGCCCGGAGGAAACCCACGCAGACACGGGGAGAACATGCAAACTCCACACAGGGAGGACCCGGGAATCGAACCCAGGTCCCCAGATCTCCTAACTGCAAGGCAGCAGCGCTACCCACTGCGCCACCGTGCCGCCCATATATATATATATATATATATATATATATATATATATATATATATATATATATATATATATATATATATATATATATATATATATATATATATATATATATATAGGCGGCACGGTGGCGCAGTGGGTAGCGCTACTGCCTCGCAGATGGGGACCTGGGTTCGCTTCCTGGGTCCTCCCTGCGTGGAGTTTGCATGTTCTCCCCGTGTCTGCATGGGTTTCCTTCGGGCGCTCCGGTTTCCTCCCACAGTCCACAGTGGTGTATGGGTGTTTCTGTGTGTGTCCTGCGGTGGGTTGGAACCCTGCCTGGGATTGGCTCCAGCAGACCCCCGTGACCCTGTGTTCGGATTCAGCGGGTTGGAAAATGGATGGATGGATATATATATATATATATATAAAACTCTAGTCCTGGAACCTCCTCCCTTGTCCACACTGATAGAAGGCACCACCAGGAACCTTCCAAGTCCATACAACAGTAGTGACTCTAGTCCTTTTCCCTTCTCCCTTGTTCAAGCTGCTTGAAGGGACCACCAAGGCCTTTTGTAATCCCAAACAAAGGCTTAACAATAATCCTAGTCTCTTTACTCGTTACAGTCTTTGCCACATGCTTCAGATATAAAGGACTGCTTCTAATAAAAAAAAAAAACTCAAATCAAACTATTGTCCAGTTCACCACTTGTATCCCGACTTCTGTATTGTTCTAGGGGATAAACAAGAGACATGTACCACCCCCCATGTACTTTCCCGGGTTGTTCAGGAGTTCCACGTTGCAGCCTCCACTACCGACAGACTTGACTGACTACCAACAAAAAAGACCTCTGCTGTTCATCTTCCCTTTCTTGTACACCCCCAGGATTCCTTCCACCAATCCCGAAGAATGCCTCACCTAGCTTCCTTCAATTACTTTTGTAGCCTGCTCTACCAAAGGCAGCCTACCAGTCTGTTCTCCACACTTTCACACTTCCTCACATCTTGACCATTGCAGAGCAAGACCCCCCCCCATTGCTGCCCCAGACATACACCTCCACACAGCTGCCTCACTGTTTCTCCCTCTACCAGAGGTACTAGGGTGTTGTACCATGTTAGCCATTATGAATGTAGAGAAAAGCCAAGCAAAATGACACCTTTTATTGGCTAACTAAAAAGATTACAATATGCAAGCTTTCGAGGCAACTCAGGCCCCTTCTTCAGGCAAGATTGCCTGAAGAAGGGGCCTGAGTTGCCTCAAAAGCTTGCATATTGTAATCTTTTTAGTTAGCCAATAAAAGGTGTCATTTTGCTTGGCTTTTCTCCCTCTACCAGAGTACTCGTGGCATCCGCTTCCAACACTCAAGGTAAGCACCACACCGTGTAACTATTTAAACTAAAATCTATGAATAATTACACTCACATGCATTACACACCCACACACACAGCCAAACACTGTCACCATAGCACAGCCTACCACACTTGCTTTACACTCAGACCCGAATTAAACAGGGCTCAGTTCTGATTTTTAGGTCATATCTTATTGTTTTGTTTGACTGTTCAAATTAATTTTACCAGTGTTTCAAATCCAATATAACTCTGTATCAATGTTGATCTTGAATTTGAAAAATTGATAAAAGTTAATACATCAGACAGAAGCAATCTGATATTCTAGCTACATGCTAACTGTTGGCATACTGATTTCAAATTTTTTATATTACACCTGACTGAAAGATTCTGTCAGAAAAATATATAATACGTTTGAGGTGTGACATTTCAGAAAACACGTAGCGTTTGCGCTGTTTTTGTAGGCTCTTTATTTTTCTTCTTTTTTGTATTTCACACTTCTCCAAAAAGATCAAATCTGTAAAACATTATAGAAAATAATACCATAATAAATAACGCTAAAATACGCTCTGTATGCATTTATTTTTAAGAGTAGCTCTCTATGTAATCCATCAGCTGAAGTTTTACTTTTTGGAAATGGTGACCACAAAATCACATGCAAATCATACAACCTCATAATTCGTAAGAATATAAATTAGACTAATGTCTTTGAAATAAATTGACTATCCTAATCTAATCACAAAATTCAATGGAACCAAATTATGATGATTATCTTTAAACTCATACCCATGATTCTTGTTTATTGATGTTCTTCAATGTTTGCAAATACTGCAAAATCAACATCCAATCGTTGCATGTTGGAGAGTTGTTTATTTTTCAGCAAGAGATGGGTATTGGAGAGCTGTTTTTAGTGAGCCAGAAGCAAAGAGCGTAATCAGTCAAGTCATTAGATAGCAATGAACAACTGAGGATAATGAATCAGGCTTAAACAATGCAGTCAAAGAGAGAGCTGTAGTCATGTTGCTGTATGGATCGTGTATGTTTATTTTGATATGTTTGTGTCTCCTATGCTAGACCAGTTTAATAATTATTATTGTTGCTGTTGTTATTGATGGATTATCATCTATGTTTTACCCTATAATGTTTTGCTGCCCCATAATTTAAGACGAGTGGACCTCCATGTCCGTGCTTACAATTTTTGACTGCTATAAATATTTGGCTTTATCACATACATGAAGAATGAGCAACCAAAAAACATTGCTTGTCTCCAGCAGATTGAGATAAATAGCAGAACATGCAATAAAAAATCAAGGATGACAGATTTTATATGCGTTGAATTGTCTTGTGGAATCTTATGGATACCCGAAAAGCACCAAAGTATATAAACTATAGAAGTAATGTAACAAAATGTTCTGAAATAATGCAAACATCTTACCTTTTAACAGAAAATCTCATAATTAAAATATCTTTACATTTCAAAAACACTCTTTTGAGTAGCACAAGACAGGGTAACCCCGCAGTGTTGGACAGAGAGACTGTAAATGAGGCCACCAGGAGATGGTATGCTTTGTCATTATAGGTGATTGTGTGGAAGTTAATTTGCCAAGGGCCTTGGAAGTAAAAAGGTTAGCAAAGAATGCTATGCAACCATTGCAGAATCAATTGATACTAAAATATACAAGGGGTCTTCAGTTGCAGATAAGCCAACAAGTGCTAAGATACCAGGGGTACATGAGACCAATACAACTGAAATGTTGGGACATTGGTGACCAAGAACATGAGCAGGCAGGCAGATAACTTACTGTAATATTTGGTCCTTTAAGGATTGTTTATGGCTGGTGGCCAGGCAGCTACTCAGAGCCATTGCCTGAGTTCTAAAGTGATTCTGAAGCTTTTCTTGGATGTAGCTCTAGGAAGGGGTTTAAAAGCTGAACTGCATTTTAAGAATACAGAAGCTAACATTGCTTAAGTCAGCTAGAGTAGAGACTCAGAGTTAGGGAGGAATCGAGAACAGTGATGGACAGGGAGATATTGAGAGAGATGTGGAGATTTGTGTGAATGTTTTTGTGAGTGTACAGAGTGGTGGAAAAGTGAATAAACCATTACATCAAGAATCAAAAAGTCTAAAAGGTACTGGCTTGCAATTACCTGCATTTTAGTGTGTCTATTGAAAAGCCATTTGTCTACCAATCAATACTTACATGTCTTATTACAATGTTTTCTGTGAAAGACCTAAAATGGAATCATAAGGCTCATCATGGAGTTGGTTTCTTTCACTCAAATGTAATTAATTCCTTTATTCTCATACTCACGTTTCATAGCAGCTTTGTAAGGCATATTCTTATACAATTAATTCTAAGTGTTAGAATATTTCGTTTTTTGACCTTAACATCTGTTGTATTGTAATGATTCATGCCAAATTCCCAGTAGTGAAAGAACAGTTCATTAAAATAACACATTGCTTTGTATCCCATTTTTCTCAAATTTGAAGCTGGGATTAATACACTTTCCTTCCATCAAGCCGAGAGTGAAAGGCAGCTGAAAATTTAATTTGCTTCCTGAGGTCTACAGGGGAAACACACAATGCTGCATATATTTAGGTAAAGATTGCTGCTGTTTCACGTTATTGTGTAATTGCTTGAGTTAGAGGATTCAGCGCAAATCTAAGAGGTTGATTTTAGTACAATTGGAATTTTCTAAGCATTTCAGCACAACAGCTACCCAGAATACTAATGAGGTATTTTTGAGAATCACTTGGAAGTCATTATTTTTAAGGTCAAAGAAGTGAAAAATAAAGTAAGCAAAGTACTTTATTTTAATGCCTGTCTATACCCCTTATTTACAACCTCTAGTGTGCTTTTCATTTAGAATTTACTAGTTTTGGTGTTTACACTTTCAGAGAATGGTACAAATAGTTCCTGGCAGTTTTGATTTAGAAACACTTCAAAGGAGTAGGCACATTATACAAGTAGAACTACTTGGACACACACTTATCAGTTTTCCTTGTTTTCCTTTACATGAAAGCCTGGCTGTATAAGATTCAAGACAGAAACCAACTCTAACTGAGATGGCAGTAAAGAACATTCACACACATTCTTACACATTCACATTGAGCAAGTTAAGAATTACCAGCTAACTTAGCATGTACATTTTGGTCATGTTGAACAAAACACAAGTACCCAGAAAAAATCCACAAAGATAGGACAAGTATACAGTAAGCAAACCACAGTTACAGGGTCAGAAATTAAATAAAGCGAGGACTCCAGAACTGAGAACATCTTCTCGCAGTCCTCATTGTCACAGGTTGGTGCTGTATAGCAGTGTAAGCAGGACAAGACTGTAATCTCACTGATCAAGTTTGGGAAGGGCACTAGAGTTTTAAGCATCTTTATTACAATAAAATATGTATATCCAGTGTTTGACATTTTAACTGATTTTAATTGAACAAATTGAAAATAATCATTTAATAATGCAATGTTGAGTGATAAAACCAGCATACGCAGAGGAAACACATTCATATAGGAATGAGCTTTAGAAATGACAGGGAATTTGGTCTCGTCCGTTACAGGAGATGGACGTCTGAAGCAGAGCTCCGTTGCAGCGGCTTTATTTTTTCTCTTATTTTTTATTATCCTGAGGTATCCAGTATTTATCTAACCAAAAGAGTCTCTACTACAGTATATAAACATGAGTAACAAGAAAGGGGGTTAGAAAGAAACGGAAAAGAAATCTAAAACTACACCCAAGTCACGACAGGTGTCATGCCCAAGTGCAAGTACAAGGTATGGCCTTTCAGAGACTGACCTGGAACAGGCAGGCAAAAGCGCAGACCTCCCAGGACCCCGTTCCACTACTTTATCTCCAGTCGAGAGCGAAAATAGGAGCGAAGGTGCAAGTGATGCACAATTAGTGGTCACAATAGCTTGCCAATTCCAGAAGATCACTTGAAACTAGAGATGGCCTTGCAGTCCGCGCATTCATCTAGTCCTCGCGAGCTGGAAGCATCAGCTGTAACGGGGGTTGCCACTTCACCCGTGGAGCACAAAAGCTGAAACAATTTGTCCGAACTGAAGGAAATGATTGCAACATTGGCCACGGCCATAAGCGAGCTCAAGAAAGACATCCAGACAAATATGAAGAAAAAAATAAATCACTTGCTCAAGACAAACGAGAAGACAACTCAGGACTTGCTCAAGACAAACGAGAAGCTGTGGCTGGAGCTGCAAGAGATGCGGCAATAATATAAAGACTTGGAAAAATGTATATATAATCGTTTTGATGCAGTCTTTAAGGGTATGCTGAGAAAAATTGACGAACACATTCAGAAAAAATTTATCTAAACTTAGAGAACTTGCCAATCAGCTGGAAGACGTTAAGAAGACATTCACGGCTCAAATTAAAACAGTGGAACAATTGGCATCTAACATCGATGGAAAAGCTACAGCTGCGAATTCTGAATGCAAAAAACTCAGAGACAGATTTGCGGCTCTGGAAGATGGATGCAGAAGGAATAATATTAGAATCGAAGGTCTACCTGAGAATCGTGAAAGTCCAAACC
This sequence comes from Erpetoichthys calabaricus, assembly GCF_900747795.2. NCBI lineage: Eukaryota > Metazoa > Chordata > Cladistia > Polypteriformes > Polypteridae > Erpetoichthys > Erpetoichthys calabaricus. Next base: position 148,925,844 of record NC_041402.2, on the reverse strand, counting down.
CAGTGAAATTCGTAGCTGAACTATTCTCAAAAATAATTGGAGAGGACTTTACATCAGATACCAAGATAGCGGCAGCTTATCGCATATATGGATCAAATACCTCTAAACCTAGGACTTTAATTGTCCGCTTCGAGAGATTACAATGTAAGCTTAATGTAATGGCACTTCTCAGACACAAACAAGAGATTATATTTGAAAATAACCACATTCATATTTTTCCTGATTTCTCACCCTCAACAGCTGCTAAACACGCAGCTTTTTATAACATTAAACAGCGGTTATGGAAAGCCGATATCAGGTACAGCCTCTTGTATCCAGCCAAATTGAAAGTGGATATTCAAGACAAATTTCACATCTTTTCCTCCAATGAGGAAGCAGAAAAGGAGTTAAGAAAGCTGATCCCGACGCTTTTTTGAAATACGAAATGGAGTTGCATCCTGTCATGGTATGGCAAGAACATATTACCTGCTGGCTGCTTACAATGATACGGGTACCATAATTATACATCCTTTTTTCTTCTCGGCCACTTTTTGTTTATGTTTTAATTACAATTACTCGCGTATGTGTGGAAGAAATTAAAGTAGTTCTTTTTTTTTTTTTTGGTTTTTAACTATTCTAAAGGAGACTGTTAACATCATACCCTTGGTTTATTGTTATTGTTATTATTGTATTAGGGTTTACTATGCTTATCCAGGGCCACTTTTTAACACCATTCCCTGGGTTTACTGTCTTAATATTTCAAGACTGTTGATGATTATATTTTATGCTTATAGTATTTAGACTTTATTGGCAATAGATATTTCTACTTTTTAAACCTCAAATGCCGCTGCTGGGGGGCTTGTTTTGTTTTTTGATGTGCTCTGTCTCAAGGTATGTCAGAAGACTGGGAATTTGTGAAGTGGGGTCCAGCCTCACGTGGGGAGGCAAAATGGGGGAGTGGGGGAATAAAGGGGGAGAGAGAATGAGAGCAAGCTATATTTAATCTGTCCTTTTAATTCTTATAATTATAACTTCCAACGTAACAATAGGCTGCATGGCAATAACTTGTGGGAAAACTGGAAATTAAGGTTAAAGCTGTCTCACTTCCAGTTAAGACTACAAAATGACATCAAAAATTCAGAATCAATGTCTCCACGATGGGACAGTTAACTCTGTGAGCTGGAATGTTAAAGGCCTGAATCACAAATTAAAGAGAAAGAAAGTATTCTCTCACCTAACAGGTCTAAACGCAAAAATAATATTTTTACAGGAGACCCACTTATTAAACAAAGATCAGTTCCAGCTGCAAAAAGACTGGACTGGCCAAATGTTCCATTACAGATTTACAAAGAAAACTAGAGGTATGGGAACTCTTATACATAGAACAGTCTCATTTGTAGCATCAGATGTAGTATCTGATCCTGAAGGGAGATATGTGATTGTCATGGGCAACTTATTTAACTGTAAAGTGATTTTGATAAATGTTTATGCACCCAATGTCGATGATAGGGAATTCATGCAAAATGTATATGCATTTATTCCCAATGTGAACACTCATAAAATTATAATGGCTGGGGACTTTAATTGTGTTTTAAATCCACTCTTAGATAGGTCTTCTGTCACAGGGGGGATGACATCTAACACTGCAAAGACAATTACACAGTTTTTAACTGACCACAACTTATGAGACCCCAGCAGGTTTCTAAACCCAAACTCAAGAACATATTCCCTCTACTCATCAGAGCATCATTGCTATTCAAGAGTTGATTATTTCTTTATAGATAATAATTTCTTGCCTGCGATTAAATCTTGCAAGTACGACGCTATTATTTCTAACCATGTCCCTCTGATCTTGGAGCTGAAATCATTATGCCCCACATACCCACTTCTATTAGCAGATGAGAACTGTATAGAATTTATATCAAAACAGTTTCTTCCTAGAGACAAATACATCCTCAGTGATCTCTGCAGGAATACTCTGTGAAACTCTAAAGGCCTTATTAAGAGGACAGATTATTTCATATCTTTCACACAGAAATAAATTAGAAACCAAGAAGATATCAGAGCTAACCAGCGAAATTACTAGAATAGATCAAGAACATGCCAGGTGTCCAAGTGAGGCCCTTCATAGGAAAAGACAAACTCTGCATTCAGAGCTCAACCTCTTAACAACCAAAGAAACTGAACAACTCATTTTTAAATCAAGACATCATTACTATGAACACGGAGAAAGCTAATAAGCTCTTAGCTTAAGAAATCCACAAGCAAGAAGTTCGCAATACAATCCCAGCAATCACCAACACGAACGGAGATAAAATCATTGACCATAAAAATATAATGCACACATTTAGAAACTACTATAAATCCTTATATTCTACTGAGTTCAAAGAAGACAACATACAATCTAATGCATGTCTGGATACATTACAGATACCACAAATAGATACTTTTATTGCAGAGGAATTGGATAAACCTCTGGCGCTATCAGAATTACTAGATTCTATAAAGTCACTTCAGAGTGGGAAAGCAGCAGGCCCCGATGGCTATCCTGTCGAATTTTATAAGAAATTCTCCACTCAGCTAGCTCCCCTCTTATTGGCAACATTTACAGAAGCTAGAGACAATCAAATTCTACCTCAAACTTTTTGCCAAGCATTAATCACTGTCTTTCCAAAACAAAACAAGGACTTATCACAATGTGCATCATACAGACCAATTTCACTTCTGAATAATGATGTTAAGATACTCTCCAAAGTCCTAGCTACAAGGATGGAGAAAGTACTGCCTTCTGTGATATCACAAGATCAAACTGGATTTATTAAAGGCAGACACTTAGCTTCCAATCTCCGACGCTTGTTCAATGTAATATATTCACCTGCAGAGACAAACACCCCGTAGATATTATTATCATTGGATGCAGAAAAAGCATTTGATATGATTGAATGGAACTACCTTTTCACTACATTAGAGAAATTTGGGCTTGGCCCGAATATTTGTGCATGGATCAAACTACTATATACCAATCCAGAAACTTCAGTTTGTATTAACAACATTTGCTCAGACTACTTTAAACTAGAATGTGGTACCAGACAAGGATGCCCCTTGTCACCACTGCTATTTCCAATCGCCATTGAACCACTGGCAGTTCACTGTCAAAATGCTTATCAGATAAAGGGGATTATCAGAGAAGGACATGAACAGAAAATTTCTCTATATGCAGATGATATGGTTTTGTATATATCAGACCCACAAAACACTGTGCCTGCAGTCTTAACAGCACTTGCAGAATTTCAAAAGATCTCTAGTCTCAGAATTAATTTGAATAAAAGTGCGCTCTTTCCAGTGAATTCTCAAGCATACTATATTAGATTGGACAACTTCCCTTTTATTATTGCAGATCAGTTTAAATATCTAGGGGTAAATATCACAAGTAAACATACTGTACATCTCTTTATCAACAAAATTTCGCCGTCTATATGGAACAAATTAAGCAAGACTTGCATAGATGGCCAACACTCCACCTCACTTTAGCTGGAAGAATTAACGTTGTTAAGATGAATATCCTTCCTAAGCTTCTCTTTTTATTTCAAAACATTCCAATATACATCAATATATCATTCTTTAAGCAATTAGATTCAACCATAACCTCATTTATTTGGAAGCTAAAACATCCACGTATCCAAAGAGCGACCCTACAAAGACCTAAGACAGAAGGTGGCATGGCTCTGCCTAACTTTCAGTTTTACTACTGGGTAGCAAACATACAAGCTATAAAAACCTGGACACAAATAGATGAACATACACAGGCTTGGTCAACAATAGAAATAAAATCCTGCAGTACTTCTCTATATTCCCTGCTTTGTGCCCCAATAAATGCAAGTTATCGCCAATATACTAATAACCCAATTGTGCTTCACTCAGTCAGAATATGGAACCAATGTAGAAAGCATTTTAAGATGGAGAATCTTTTATCTGTAGCACCTCTGCATGAGAACCAAACATATGCAATTTTTAATATCTGGAAAACATTTGGGATTAAATTGCTTAGAGATCTTTATATAGACAACATCTTTGTATCCTACAAAGATCCAAGAGAACAATGGGAAAAGGATCTCTCACTCAACATATCAGAAAAGGAGTGGAAGGTAGCAATGCAGAGAATTCATTTGAGCTCCATATGCGCAAAGCATACAATTATTCAGCTCAAAATTATATATCAAACACATCTGTCTCGCTTGAAATTGTCCAAAATGTTTCCTGGGCAAGATCCAACCTGTGAACGCTGCATTCAAGTTCCAGCCTCACTGGGTCACATGTTCTGGGCCTGCACCAAATTAACATCATTCTGGACAAAACAATTTAAGTGCCTTTCAGGCAGCCTTGGTGTCCCAATCCATCCTAATCCACTAACAGCTGTGTTTGGTGTCCTTTTAGATGGACTTAAAGTGGAGAAGGACAAACAAACTGTGATTGCCTTCACTACACTATTGGCACGTAGAGTTATTTTGTTAAACTGGAAGAATCCTAACTTTCCTCTTTTAAGTCAGCGGGCAACTGATGTTTTATATTATTTGAAATTGGAAAAAATTAAATTCTCACTTAGAGGATCTGTGCAGAACTTCTTCAAAACCTGGCAGGATCTAATAAATAATATTTTTGAATAAGCTCTTAAAGGACTGAGGAAGTAGATTCTCTCCCTATTTCTTTTTCTTCTCCATTTATCTGTATCCACCTATTAAACTCTTCAATTTATTTATTTTTACTATTTTTAAGTTTTAGTCCATTGGCCATGCTCTTTTTCTCAGGGGTGGGGGTGGATTTATTTTCAATCCTATTTTTTTTGTAAAAATGTATCTATTTGTATGGAATGATTACAATAAAATCAATTAAAAAAAAAAAAAATGAAGACAGGACTCTTGACCAATAACTCTTGAATCTATCTGAACTTCTGTAATTTTACTGAAGTATTTATTTAATAATATTTTAACAAAAAGTAGTTTATATTTTAACATGCAAGTAGTTTGCATGTTGTGAGAATATGACTGGATGCCTTGACATGTGGATTATGTGACATGAACAACATGAGATTTTATCATGAATGTTTTTGGTATTGTTTGCTGTGGTCCAACGTTGGTTTCCACAGACACACATTATATGAGAAAGTTTTTTTTTCTCTGTTCTCCATGAAAACATTAGATTATTTTCGTCACTACAAACCATATGAGGTAAGTAACATAAAGAATACTATTTCTGGATGAAGTATTCCTTTACGAATTGTATTGTAAGGTGACTTCTATGGAAGGTACATACAGTATACAATGGCCATCAGGTGCTGTATTCTCAAACTGACACTTCTGATGAGCCAAAGAGAAGTTGTTATAGTTTTAGTAGGTGTCCTGACTGACTGGCACTTTAAATTTCTATTTTCATAGCATGTGATCTTAGAAGATTAATATCCCTAACAGAATTCAGGGACTCCAAGATAACATTTCAGAGCAAATTGGAATAAGTCAATTGTATCTGTATTGATGAAACTCTTGGAGATCATGAACAAGCGTCACTTTTGCACATGCCTATTGCTGCACACAGGGCACATCTTCAATGTCCAAATAGGTCCTGAGAGATTCAGGGTCAGTTAATGATGCTGATCACATTTACTTTTTGCTGCATCTGAAAAATGATGCCTTAAACACCACTCTCAAGGGTTATTATGAATGCAATTTCCATACTGATAAGAATTTGCTATGGCAATAAGTAACATTTAAAATGTCTGATTTACCCAACTGTATTTGAATGAAAAGCAAAAAAAATGTGCTTGCGTGATGCAGCCTGACAGTCACAGTTTGCTTATGTATCTCATACTGTATATTTCCTGATTGCAATGGGTTAAATCTTGAGCACCAGTCCATATAAGATTAAATCAAATCAACCATTAAAAAACATGCATTTTTCACTGAATATATAGGAAAAGAAGTTTCTTCTGCCAAGTGTGAATTCATGTCAGTAAACCAACTTGTTCTGGTTGACTGCCATGACATTAAAGAGCATCTCACACAGCTAGCTATACAGTTACGTGACTACTTTCCTGAGATGAGTAATGCAACAAAATAAATGAATGTGCAGTTCTTCCTTGTGCAACATATCTCAGGAAGAGGGGATTTTGTGCCCTCACAGAACTAGAATTAAAATTATTATAAACATTGTTATCTGCTCAACATCAATAGTAACACTTTACCACAAATTGGCCTACCTCTTTCTTGTAAGCTGAGCCCTTGCCACCAGCTATCATCAACTCCAAGCTCAGAAGTACACATAGAAGGAAGGCATTTTACATCATGGCCTATTACTACTTGTGAGTACCCTGTAGTAAACATTGTAAATAAAGACACAAAACAGTCATAAAAGGTTGGGGTTTCCGACCCGTATACTGTCAAACTGCAAAGAAAATGCGGTCAGTTTCTCTGACATTCGTCCAACAAAAGACAATCATCCCTTCACAGAGGGGAACATAAATAAGGTGGGACCGGAAACTGGTGACTGGAATGCTGGGTGGAACCAAGGTGCTTTATGGGTTAATGATGTCATCAGGGTGAGACCAGAGGAAGGGACGGAATGCGGAAGTGGCTACTGGTGGAGTAAAAGCATCCTGAGAGCACTTAAGGCGGTGTTGCGTCTGGTATTCTGCGGGAACAAGAGGAAGAAAGGTTAGTGCCACGTCTCCATCCCCTGGTTGTACGCTGCTCATCGGGTCTTTCCATGGCCCCCTAAGCGCGCGTGCGTGACATGACCCCCCCTTCAGCCCAGACCCGTCGGGTCCTGAACCGAGAGGTCGTGAACCCAGGAGAGAGCGTCAGCATTGGCTTGCAGGTTACCCCGACGATAAGTGACAGTAAACTTGTGAGGCTGAAGGTCCAAAAACCACCTGGTGACCCGGGGGTTCGATTCCCTGTGGACAGCCATCCACTGGAGAGTGGCATGGTCCATCACTAGAGTGAGCTCCCGACCCAATAGATAGTACCTCAGGTGAGTCACTGCCCACTTGATGGCCAAGTCTTCCCTCTCCACTGCAGCATATCTAGTCTCCCAGTCCAGCAGTTTCCGGCTCAGGTAATTTACAGGGTGCTCGACACCGTCGATGCTTTGGCTCAGCACGGTGCCAAGACCTGTGTCCGAAGCATCGGTCTGGAGGATAAAAGGGAGAGAAAAATCAGGGGTTCTCAATATTGGTGCCGTGGTCAGGGCCATCTTTAGGTCACTAAATGCTTGTTACATAATCCCATACCACATACAAAGGGGCCCTCTTCTTTGTCAAATTCGTCAAGGGTGTGGCCCTCTCGGAGAACGGAGGTACAAACTGGCAGTAGTAGCTCACTAACCCCAAGAAAGCTTGCACCTGTTTCTTGGTAATTGGACGGGGCCATTCCAGGATGTCTTTAATTTTAGAGCATTGTGGTTTTACCAATCCTCCGCCCACCAGGTAGCCCAAATATTTGGCCTCAGTTAATCCAAAGAAACATTTGCGTGGATTAATGCGGAGGCCGGCTTTCGCTAGTGTTAAGAGAACGGCATAAACCTGCAGAATATGTTCCTCCCAAGTGCCGGAATAGATGACTACGTCATCCAGGTAGGCGGCACAGTAGGACTGGTGGGCCTTTAGCACTCTGTCTACCAGACATTGGAAAGTCGCTGGCGCTCCGTGCAGCCCGAATGGGAGAAGCTTATACTGCCAATGCCCGCTAGGGGTGCTGAAGGCTGTCTTCTCCTTAGTGGATGCCGTTAAGGGAATTTGCCAGTATCCTTTCGTCATGTCAAGGGTAATCAAATAATGAGCTGTACCCAGGTGCTCGATGAGCTCGTCTACTCGGGGCATAGGGTAGGCATCAAACTTGGGGATCTGGTTCAGACGCCTAAAGTCGTTACAGAACCTCCATGAGCCGTCGGGCTTAGAAACGAGGACAATGGGACTGGACCAGGGGCTGTGACTTTCCTCAATCACATCTAATGCAAGCATTTTTTGGATTTCCAGCTCCACCTCAGCCCGTTTTGCTTCCTGGAGTCTATAGGGGCGTTCCCGCACTACCATCCCTGGGTCTGTCGCTATATCGTGCTCAATCAGCGAGGTGCGTCTCACTGACTACTTCCGGGACGGACAGGATGACTGATTCCAGCTCCTGTCTCTGGGGGGCCGTCAAATTGGGTCCAAGGTTAAGGTCTACTTTCTGCGAGAAAAGGGAGAGGTAGTATCCTAGGAGAGGACAGTCTTCCCGATCTCTCCATGCGTTCAGCAAGTTGACATGGTATATCCTCTCGCTCGGTTGACAATTTGGTTGTTTCACACCAGATAGTCCACGAGCCCTTTTCTCTCTTTTACCACGTAAGGGCCCAGCAAATGGGCCAATAATTTAGAGTGGGAAGTTGGCACCAGTACCATCACACGATCTCCTGGCTGAAACTCCCGGAGGGTGGTGTTTCAGTTATAATGACGCGCCTGCGCAGCTTGAGCTTTTGACATGTGTTCTTTTCAGAGAGGCCGAACTTTCTCTAACCGTTCGTGCAGCTGCGCGACATATTCCAAAATGTTGGTGGTGGAAGGTGCCTCTCCTTCCCATCCTTCAATAAGTATATCTAATATTCCCCGGGGTTGGCGGTCATACAACAACTCAAAAGGGGAAAACCCCGTAGAGGCTTGCGGTACCTCCCGATAAGCAAAAAGGACCAGAGGTAAAAGTTGATCCCAGTTCCTACCGTCTGCGTCGACTACCTTGCAGAGCATCTGTTTGAGGGTCTGGTTAAACTGTTCCACTAACCCGTCCGTCTGAGGATGATACACAGACGTCTTTAGATGTGTAATACGGAGTAACTTGGCAACTTCCCTGAACGTATCCGAAGTAAACGGTGTACCTTGATCCGTAAGGACTTCTTTTGGTATACCCACTCGGGAGAAAAGGGCTACCAATTCCCGTGCGACATTTTTCGTATTAGCAGAGCACAATGGAACTGCCTCTGGGTACCGAGTCGCGTAATCCTCCATGACTAAAATATACTTATAGCCATGGGTTGAAGGCAGCAGGGGGCCTACAAGATCGATTCCGATCCTCTCAAAAGGGATATCAATAAGGGGAATCAGAACGAGAGGAGCACGGTCCCTTTGGGGTATCTGCCATAGCTGACAATCCGGACAGGATTGACAGAAACGACGGACCTCCTCATTAATTCCTGGCCAATAAAACCGGAGTTTAATCCTCTCCAGTGTTTTGTCGGCCCCGAGGTGGGAGCCAAGGAGGTGGGCGTGTGCCAGTTCACAGACCTCCTGCCGGTAGGTTCATGGCACTAGCAACAACTTCCACACCTCGCCTTCATGATCCGTGACTCGATACAGCAGATTATTTTCCAGAACAAAGTATGGTCCCGGTGGTATGGGAACAAGTGGCGGGTTGCCGTCAACCGAAACAATAGCATTCCGGGCAAACTTTAGAGAGTCATCATTCCACTGCTCTCGTTTAAATGATGCTGGTGTGGCTTTAAACTGATTGTCCACACAGCACAGGGGATCCAGGGGGCTGACGCTGACCTGCCGTGTCTGAACTTCCGGGCCAGGGTCCGTCACCAAAATATTTCCCCTCCTGGAATCCACGTCATCAACAGTCACTGCAGTGCCCGGCGTGGGAGCTGCGGGGAGGGTGGCCTGTCCATCCATAATAAGACCCAATCCGGCAGTGGGAGTGGCGATGTTCTTACCGCAGTTGTTTTCAGACCAGTCTTGTCCTAATATAACTGAAAAGGTTGGATCAGGAAGCACAGCAACTCGGAGCCGTCTCGGTTCACCCTTCCATGTGATAAAACAGTTAGCGGACCTGTATGACTTGGTCTTTCCGTGCACGCAAGTAACTTTCACATACCAGGATACCCAATGTTGCGGTAAGACAAAACGGCGAGCAACAATGGTAATGTTGCTCCCGGAGTCGAATAGTGCCACCAACGAGTGCCCATTAATTAACACCACTCCCGTATTTGGAACAGCCAAGGGATTAGACCGAGCACAATACCTCTCTCCTTTGACTCAGGTGCAATCCATGGGCTCCACATTTTGAGGACAGGCGGGCAGGGTGTGGCCGACTTCACCACACTTAAAACAGCAGGGCAAGGCTGGGGCTCTCTCCTTTTGCTTACCTGGAGTCTCCGCATTACGACGGAAGGGCTCAGGGGTAGCGACACGTCGCTGTCGGGCACCACGAGCAGACCTCTCCGCCGCCCCGACTCGGTTCACCGCCAGCTGACGCTCCAATACATCCAGGAGGCTTTTCCTATCTGTAAATGGGTGTCGCTGGACCTGCTGGGCGAGATAGTCTGGCATGCCGTTAATAAAGCCTTCACAGGCTACTTGCTCAACAATATGTCAATCCTGATTGACGTCTGGACTCAGCCAGCATCCCATTTTGCCCCAAAACTCGAAGCCCTGGGCTCGGCCTGGGCAATCGGGGTCATACCTCCACTGCCTCCATTCACTCACCTGCTGGTTTGACGTTATGCCGTAGCGGCTTAGTATTTCAGCCTTAAGGAGGTCATACTGAGCGGCTTCCTCGACGGGTAGGTCGTGATAGGCCTTCTGCGCGATCCCTTTCAGGTACGGCGCCAGTATGGACACCCAGTGGTTGCCACTGGTTACAAGAGGCAGTCCTCTCGAATGTAGAGAGATACGCCTCTATGTCATCTGCATCAGTAAGAGGCACAATAGGAGGAGGGGGAGGCCGTGCTCCGGTCTAGCTGCTTCGGCTGACGCGAGCTGGGTTTTGGTCTCCGCCAACTCTTGCTTGGTGGCGGCTTGTTCCTGCTGCAGGACATGCAGCTGGCCTGCCAGGTTAGTTAACACGCTGTTGAGGTCCTGTCCTTCACTCATCTTCGGACTTTTGGATCCTGCCGGCTACGCTACTGTAAATAAAGACACAAAACAGTCATAAAGGGTTGGGGTTTCCGGCCCCATATACTGTCAAACTGCAAAGAAAATGCGGTCAGTTTCTCTGACATTCGTCCAACAAGAGACAATCATCCCTTCACAGAGGGGAACATAAATAAGGTGGGAACGGAAACTGGTGACTGGAATGCTGGGAGGAACCAAGGTGCTTTATGGGTTAATGATGTCATCAGGGTGAGACCAGAAGAAGGGACGGAATGCGGAAGTGGCTACTGGTGGAGTAACAGCGTCCTGAGGGCACTTAAGGCGGCATTGCGTCTGGTTTTCTGCGGGAACAAGAGGAAGAAAGGATAGTGCCCCGTCTCCATCCCCTGGCAGACTGCTGTACGCTGGGTCTTTCCGCAGCCCCCTAAGCATGCATGTGTGACAACATGTCTGAGCTTTGTTAGAAAAAATGCTGAGTAAATAAAGAATAATCATGACTCATTATTACAACTACCGTATATACTCACGTATAAGTCAGGACTTGAAACCCGAAAAATCAATCATAAAATCAGACCCCAACTTATATGCCCATTCATAAATATGACACTTATTTTTTTTTTTTTTAACATCTTCTTGCTACCTCCAATCTTGCACCAGTTTCTCAGACACATCGAATTTTGTTGCAGCAGCACAATTACCAATTTCTTTCACCACTTCAATGACTTTTAATTTAAAACCAGCTTCATATGTTCTTCTAATCAAACACTCCATCATAGATACTGTAAGGGATGCTCTTACAATAAAGGTGTATGAGAGTGTGAGATAGAAAAATCATAAAACAGTGCAAATGTTGCTTCGGAATAGTTTGGGCATAGAAAAAAAAAGCAGTGTGCTCCGTGGTTACTCTCTCAGGTGGACATTAGCATATCATAATCTCTTGGACCAATAATGTGAGTTTTCTCCATTCGACTTACACAACTGACATTATAAAATACTGGAAATTATCCAGTAAAATCAAGCCGGACTTATCCGAGAACTTAAACGCGAGTATATACAGTATATCTTAAATGGGCATCCTTTATTAGATTTGCTTTTAGAGCCGCCATGTGTCCTTGTTTAGTGCAGCATGGCAGACTAACTTATATGAACAGAGCAGTGTCTTTTACAAGTTTTGGTATGGGTCAAGGGTCATTTATGTAACATACCGAGAAAGCAATTGCACTAGTCATCCATCCATCCATCCATTGTCTCCCGCTTATCCGAGGTCGGGTCGCGGGGGCAGCAGCTTGAGCAGAGATGCCCAGACTTCCCTCTCCCCGGCCACTTCTTCTAGCTCTTCCGGGAGAATCCCAAGGCGTTCCCAGGCCAGTCGTGAGACATAGTCCCTCCAGCATGTCCTGGGTCTTCCCCGGGGCCTCCTCCCGGTTGGACGTGCCCGGAACACCTCACCAGGGAGGCGTCCAGGAGGCATCCTGATCAGATGCCCGAGCCACCTCATCTGACTCCTCTCGATGCGGAGGAGCAGCGGCTCTACTCTGAGCCCCTCCCGGATGACTGAGCTTCTCACCCTATCTTTAAGGGAAAGCCCAGACACCCTGCGGAGGAAACTCATTTCAGCCGCTTGTATTCGCGATCTCGTTCTTTCGGTCACTACCCATAGCTCATGACCATAGGTGAGGGTAGGAACATAGATCGACTGGTAAATTGAGAGCTTCGCCTTGCGGCTCAGCTCCTTTTTCACCACGACAGACCGATGCAACGCCTGCATTACTGCGGATGCCGCACCGATCCGCCTGTCGATCTCACGCTCCATTCTTCCCTCACTCGTGAACAAGACCCCGAGATACTTGAACTCCTCCAAATAGATAAATTATATAATCTTTAAACAATACCAGTCTCTTAAGTATTATCTAAAACTCCCAAAATAGATAAACATTAAAAGTCTTTTAGAAATGTCTGGTTCATAGAATAGGACTTGTTACGTGTAAACTGTAATCAGAGAACAAAATAAAAAGTTAATTACAGTATGTCTATAATGATGTGCTGGTAAAAATTATTCACAATGACATAGCTAAACAGGCAGACACAGTTTCAAACACTTTATGAATTATACAGTAAGCTTTTCCCTTATGGTTTGGAAATGAGATCACCTTCCTCTCATCATATTGGTGTACTGGTGAGTCTTCTGGCTGTCTTTCCCATGATCTTCACATAACAGGCTTGAGGAGCTCCAGACCTAACATTAGAATTAATCTTACGTATGTCCCCATTTTTGTAACAGTAGCACCCCCTGTTGGCTGTAAAATTGTATCTCTACCTGGGTTAGCATAACATTGATTTAGCATAACATGATGACACACAGAGAATGGACAGAAGTATTAAGGAAAATAAATAGGAAGTAAATTTCATTCACTCAGCTGTTTTCAGAACTGACTTTCTCTAGTGCAGGATTGACATCCATGGCAGAGCGACGGGCACTAAGCAGGCTCCTGTCAATAATGGAGAATCCGCTGCATCCACTAAACAGTATCATCTCCAGACAGAGGAGCAGCTTCAGCAACAGACTGCTGTCACTGTCCTGCTCCACTGACAGATTGAGGAGATCATTCCTCCCCCACACTATGCGACTCTTCAATTCCACCCAGGGGGGGGTAAACGTTAACATCATACAAAGTTATAGTCTGTCTGTATACCTGCATTGTTATCGGCACTGTTATCACTCTTTAATTTAATATTGTTCTTTATCAGTATGCTGCTGCTGCAGTATGTGAATTTCCCCTTGAGATTAATAAAGTATCTATCTATCTACAGTATCTATCTATCTATCTATCTATCTATCTATCTATCTATCTATCTATCTATCTATCTATCTATCTATCTATCTATCTATCTGTAGGGAGCACTGTGCAGCACTTCTAACAAGAAAATGAATTTTACATTTCTGATTCAGCAAAAGAGACAAATGAGTACTTCGTAATACTTAGGATCTCATGATAAAAAATCCCAAAATGTTATTATAGGAATAAAACCAAAATCATTTATTTTAAAAATGGTATAACTAAGATGTTCTAGCCATACTTTCTTGTTTCCTCATCTCACTCAAAGTGCTGCTACAGATAAATGGACTGCTTAATAAGTTAGCTATCAATCAGCCTTTTGTTTCCCCATTTATTTTTCAAAAATAATAATTTTTGCAAATAGCTGTGATTCATGTGACTTGAATAAATGGTCATATGACAGCAAATTTCAGCAAAATGATAAGTCATCTGTTTCTCTATCCTTAGTCTTTGTGTTAGCAGTGTTCCTTTTTTGGCATCCTATAGATTAACAATGAGTGTTTAAATATATCACTTCAATTGTTCAGGTAATTTAATACATGTACCTCTAGAAACTGAAGCAATATTTAAGGAATAAAAATAAAAACCAGCATACAGCAAATTGATTTTGACAGTACAAAACAGTGCAGAGCATCTAGGTGTCACTTAAATTATGTTAGCTTTATTAATATACAATAGAATAATATGAAATAGTGTAGTGTTTTACTTCATCCACCTATCTTTGTCCTTAGGTTTTTCCATAGCAAGTTCCTGAAATGCAAAAAGGTGGCAAATGAAAAGAGCTATCATTCCATAAATGCTGTATTTGTCCAGTTCCCAAAACTGCATAAGCTTTCTCTCTTACCTCTTCTCCAATATATACAGTACAAGGCAAATATTATTACTGTAAAAGCTAGTGATCTGGCAGTGAGTGATTATATGCTTGTGGAAACACCTTTCAGCATTAGATTAAATACAGGTAAGCATGGATGCAATGAAAGTGACTCAAATGCCTTGTGTTTTAAAACTAGTCTGTTTTTTTTGTGTGGTTAGTCTTTCTAAGACTGCAGAACTGCAGCAAATGACTTTGGTACAGTGCTGGACACGTTTTTCAAACAGCCTTGCGGGTCCAAATGATCCCATACACGTTCGGTTTATGGAGGCAGGTGCTCTAAGGTGGCCACTCTAGTAACTGTTAGTATTCCATCTACGGACTTCCACTTAAAAGTAGAGCTTCCATGTGTTTGCAGTGTGTTTATGGTCAATATTTTTTCCAAAAAGTACTTTTCTCAAAACTATAGCATGATAAAATTAAATCTGTTTTTATTATTTCATTATTTTCACCAGCTCTTCTACACTGTTGGCTAAGTGCACCACCAGACTATGACAGAGCTACAACTTTTCTTCTGACATACTGGCATCTTTAAAACTTGGACTCATCTCTGCAAGATGCTTTCTGCCACTGGTAATTGCTCTCTGCTGTTTGATCTTTTGCTTGTTGCCATTCCACAAAAAATGTTTTTTTAACTGCAACATGCTGTAAAAGACCATTTCTTTAAAGAATTCTTTGCATGGGTGGAGTGCGTAATTTGGTTCCAGATAATTATAAGCAAGTCCTTCATTTGATTTTCTTTTTTCACTTTGAAGAAATAACCTTGAAGCACTGCTCATCAGGAGCAGACAGCCTGTTAGGTCTTTCAGTTTCCTGTTGTTACGCTTGTGCTCCTTCAGGACTAGACTAAAGTAAGCAATTCCAACCCAGTCCAGGAGAAGGAACTGTCACTAACTATATTCTCTCTTCCATCCTCAGTATTGAGAAGAACCTTAGCACCTGACCCTGACTCTGGGGCCCAGAGAATGTTCCACCCTTCCCAGTTTGGACCAAATAAAAAGGGGCATGCCCGAAGCAACGTGTTATATTCTGTCCCTGCAACTGAATGGAGCACCTGACCTATCTGAAGCTGACAAATTTTAATTTTGCTTAAAGCTATACCTATAGTTGCGGGCAATTTTTGTTAGACTGGCTAAGCCAACATTTCTTTCAGTGGCAGACCACAATACTTTTGTGTTCTTGTCATTAAACAGAGTTGCCTGGTTGGTACCCCAGTGTTTACTATGGGCTCCTTCAGTCTTTCTGCCTGTGACACTTTCTTAAACATACCCATTTTTTTCAAATTTCTTTATGACTCATTTAATGCTGTGATGCCTGGTTTGTCCACAGTCTTGCCATCTTCTTTAACTTGGGTTACTGATGATCATGAACAGGATGGACTAGTGTAATGACAACATACAACAATACGATTGGTGCAAAGGTTAGCTGATCACAGCTTTTCAGTGGTTCACACCCACACCTACCAACCCTAAAATGCACCATTTATATTTAAAACCTCTGCACTGTTACAGACCCCTAACTCACCTTATCACAAACATTATATCTTGAAAATCTGGTTTAGTTTGCTATTACTGTAAAAGTGCGTTTGCTTAAAAATTTCTAAACCATTCCTCAAGACACCCCAGTATGTTTGCTCATCCAGTGCACATACTATTTGTTAAGTTGCACTGCTAGCACACCTAGGTTGGCTAGTCATTACCTCATTAATATAAATCATGTTTCCATAGGTGGAATTTAAGAACTGGAATGGCCTGGGGTGCCATGAATAGAGGTTTCTTAACCAAATTCTTCTTAAGCATTACTACTCCATGTCATGAGATGGCACAGTCACTAACTCTTTCTCCACTTTGCAGTCTTGAAAAACAGCAGGAAGCTGACTGATATCACTTCACCCAAATCCATGGATGGTCCACTCCTTCTGGAAGTACACTGTAGATAAACCAGCTTGCAACAGGAAGTAGCAGTCATTTGCATTTGCTGAAGGGGGCAGACCTCTTATTCAGAAGCGACAGATTGGTAGAACATACAGTATCTGCATCTGCATATGCTGTGACCTTGTTGTCTTTAGTTCTTTTTTATTTTATTACTTTAATAAGCGGTTTCATTATTAAAATGGGCTTCACCTGGACAATGTCTCAGTTTTTAATTTTGCATCTTCTTTACAATATATATATATATATATATATATATATATATATATATATATATATATATATATATATATACTGTATATACTGCTCAAAAAAATTAAAGGAACACTTTTTAATCCGAGTATAGCATTACGTCAATGAAACTTCTGGGATATTGATCTGGTCAGTTAAGTAGCAGAGGGGGTTGTTGATCAGTTTCAGATGCTTTGGTGTTAATGAAATTAACAACATGTGCACTAGAGGGGCAACACTGAGACGACCCCCAAAACGGGAATGGTTTAACAGGTGGAGGCCATTGACATTTTCCCTCCTCATCTTTTCTGACTGTTTCTGTAATTTTGCATTTGGCAACAGTTAGTGTCACTACTGGTAGCATGAGGTGATACCTGGACCTCTACAGAGGTTGCACAGGTAGTCCAACTTCTCCAGGATGGCACATCAATACGTGCCATTGCAAGAAGGTTTGCTGTGTCTCCTAGCACAGTATCAAGGGCATGAAGGAAATTCCAGGAGACAGGCAGTTACTCCAGGAGAGCTGGACAGGGCCGTAGAAGGTCCTTAACTCATTAGCAGGACCGGTATCTGCTCCTTTGGGCAAGGAGGAACAGGACCCCTAACCCTAACCCTACAAAATGACCTCCAGCAGGCAACTGGTGTGAATGTCTCTGACCAAACAATCAGAAACAGACTTCATGAGTGGGCCCTGTGCTCACTGCCCAGCACCGTGGAGCTCGACTGGCATTTGCCATAGAATACCAGAATTGGCAGGTTCACCACTGGTGCCCTGTGCTTTTCACAGATGAGAGCAGGTTTATCCTGAGCACATGTGACAGACGTGTGACAGACGTGAAAGGGTCTGGAGAGGCCGTGGAGAACGTCATGCTGCCTGTAACATTGTTCAGCATGACTGGTTTGGTGATGGATCAGTGATGGTCTGGGGAGGCATATCCATGGAGGGACGCACAGACCTCTACAGACTAGACAATGGCACCTTGACTGCCATTAGATATTGGGATGAAATCTTTGGACCCATTGTCAGACCCTATGCTGGTGCAGTGGTTCCCGGGTTCCTCCTGGTGTACGACAATGCCCAGCCTCATGTGGCAAGAGTATGCAGGCAGTTCCTGGAGGATGAAGGAACTGATACCATTGACTGGCCCACATGCTCGCCTGACCTAAATCCAATAGAACACCTCTGGGACATTATGTTTCGGTCCATCAGACACTGCCAGGTTGCAACTCAGACTATCCAGGAGCTCAGTGATGCCCTGGTCCAGATCTGGGAGGAGATCCCCCAGGACACCTTCTGTCGTCTCATTAGGAGCATGCCCCGACGTTGTCAGGCATGCATACAAGCACGTGGGGGCCATACAAACTACTGAGTACAATTTTGAAATTTCAACAAAATGGACTAGCCTGCCGCATCACATTTTCACTTTGATTTTCAGCGTGTCTTTGAATTCAGCCCTCTATAGGTTGATAATTTTCATTTCCATCAAATGATGTGGCATCCTTTCGTTCCTAACACATTACCCAGTCCATATCAATATAGATTTCCAGCAAGATTTTTTTCCCATTGAGATCTGATGTGTTTTCAAAGCGCTCCTTTAATTTTTTTGAGCAGTTTATATAGACAATATATATATATATATATATATATATATATATATATATATATATATATATATATATATATATATATATATATATATATATATACAGTGGAACCTCTAGATACGAGTTTAATTCGTTCCAGCACTGAGCTTGTATAGCGAATTTCTCGTATCTAGAACAAACTTCCCCATTAAAAATAATTGAAATCCAGTTAATCCGTTCCGCACCCCAAATATATTAACATAAAAATCAATTTTCCTAACAAATAACACTGATAAATTATATATACTGTAGTCTACCTTTAATAAATAACACTGGTAAATAATATAACTGATTATTAAAAGAATCAAAACAGGTGTCCAAAGTGCAGTAGAGTATTCAATAAATCTTTAAATAAATAATCCTTAAAACAGTTGTGAAGTGGAGGTTTAAAATACACAAGAATAACAATCCTTTAACACGAGATTAAAACGTCAAAAGGATGCCGTCTTTATAAAACAGATGACAGTCCCCGGTGCTTCTTCTCTGTTAGCGTCTCACCTGCGGGCTCTGCAACAGGCGAGACACTCTTAATGCAGCTGACCTTCTCTACACCGTCCTGCTTCAGCTGTTTGGCTCGCCTGCCCCCCCCTCCCTCCCTCCCTCTCTCTCTCTCTCTCTCTCTCTCTCTTTACTTCTTCTCCCCCTTAACCGGCTCGCGCTTCTCTATATATGCGGGGAGGACATGGCAGCTGCAGCCCATCAGCCATAGGAACAATCATGGGTGTGGGCAGTTTCCCACCTGTGCACTTAAGTGAGAAACGCAGACACCGCAGATCGCGGCTCACAACTGCTACCACGCCCCCTCGCTAAGCCGCGAGCTATACCCACAGCCTGGCTCGTGGCTCGTTATGCGAGCCAATGCTCGCATTTAGATCTGAATTTTTCGCTCATACTTTCCTCGTATTTTGAATTTCTCGTATACAGAGGTGATCGTATCTCGAGGTTCCACTGTATATATATATATATATATATATATATATATATATATAGGGGCATCGCCTCTGGCGCTGACGTCCGAGGTTCGATTCCCGAGAGGGAGTGCAGTGGAGTTTGTACGCCTGATGAGCCCAGAATGAGGGTGAAACACGTGTCGCGTACTCTTTGCATTTATTTGACAGTAAACTATTTCAACCATATATATATATATATATATATATATATATAAATATCAAACTGTTTGACAAGTAATCCTACCTTAATATTTCCAGGAATTAACGAACCTAAACCATAAGCTCTAATATGTATTATATAAGTAGTTATCTTAGCTAACTCTGGTATTGCCTTATAATAGAACATACAGTACGTGAAATATGTAAGGAAAACCTATGGTGTCTGACAACCCCATGTTAAAGGATAGTACTCAGATTTTATATATCAAGTAATAAAAATAACTATTAATATCTGACAGATTTTTATTTTGATACTATAGTATATTTTGGATCCAGAGTTAATTTCTGTAGAACCTCATGTTTTGCTTAATACCAGCAGCCACTGAAAAATACTAGTATTATGGCTGTACCTGATTGATATTTGTCAGAAAAAACTAATGGTCTTTCTTCTATTTTTATGAAGCAGCATGTATTACAATATCTTCATTTGCACTAAACTTCTTGACACCTTTGATATTAAAGGCAATAAAAACGAAAGTGCATTTGCACAGTTAGTAATGACAGATTTTGAAGTGAATTAGCTCTTTGCCTATTTCCATTTCCAACCTGAGTGGGTTTTAAAGAATTGTTAAATTGACTTTTTAATAGGAGTTGAGAAATGTCAGTTCTGTGTTTTAACAGGCAAATAAGGGTGGCTGCCCGCAGGACATGTTTTTCAATTACTAATAGACGTTAAACTGTGAAATCCACTCAGAAATAATGACAAAGTAGAACAGAGGAGAAAAAAAGAATAAACTAGGGAACAAACCAAAGTTAGCAAAAATATTATGTCATACATGTTTATAGAGGCCCTTCCACATTTATCACAAAGATCTACTCATAACCAAAGGCACCATATGTAGGCTGAAAGGCCATTCCTTACTTTGAATTTCTTATAATTATAAAAATATGTGTTATACATATTTTGGTACATTTCATGTGTTACTTTGATATAACCATGATTAGAACAACTTTTTCATAATTCCAGGGATTTAGTTTGAATTACTGTCTATATGGAATGCGTACTTCTTCCACATGTTGTCATGAGATTCCTCCTACAGACTTATATGTACAGCTGGACATTTTGAATTGGTGTTTGCCATTAATTTAATTTATATTCTATTTATATGGAGAAGATGTCAAAACTATTTATACAACATAAAAAAATGCTGAGAAGAACAGCCTTTCAGCATATTGTACCTTTTCATTAGTTTAACGTATCTAAACAGTTATCATTTTTGACAACACAAGTAGCTAACAGTATACACTTCTCTGTGTATGCTCTGTATGGCAAAAATATTTTTAATAACAGTAAAATTTACACTTACCCTACTTGCAATCTTGAATCCACACACAAACAGGCGGATCTCTTCTAGGGTCTGAAATGGTTTGTACAGGGACTTCACAGCTACACCACAACCTAACTGTTCTCTGTTTCTAGGAATTAACTAGGAAGACCTCAGACAATTGGAGGATTCGAAATGTCATCCAAACCCCATCTTCACTCCTTCCTCTTGCAGTCCAACTTCTACATACAGTAAATGGCTTGAGCACATCCAAGTTCAAGCAGTTATGATAGAGCATGTCATGTCCCTTGATCATAGCCACACACAGGACATAGAAAGCTGTGTTTATTGTTACCCTTACACAGGGGTATCATATTTATTTAATTAATTTGCCATTCTTTTTGTTCCCCTTCCATATTTTTATAAAAAGTATAGCATGGGACTTTGTTAGCTTGTGGCATGCAAGCAGAATAATGAGCTAAAAGATAAGAGAAAGGCATAACAAGACCTTAATACTTAAAACGTATGCACTGGAATTAGCAATACAAGTCACCACCAAGCCAGTGTGAGAACCTGGACACTGCTACATGGTGTTAAGTCTTATGTGTGTGCTATGAGCCCTGGAAAATACAAGAGGCAGGGCCACTAGTCTTAAACAGAAAGAGGGAGAGAGTGAAGCCAAGGAGGGATCACCAGACGTGGCAACACCGCTTGGGACACAAAGTCCTTCAGACAGGGCAAGTAGATGTGAAGCTGCCAGGAAAACCTGGCTCTTTGAAACCAATGAAAAGTTCAGGAATGTAGAAATGCCAGAAGCATTCATGCAGAACTTCAGCTGGATTGCCTCTTGCAATTTTAAGGCTGTCCCTGGCTGCAGAAGTTATGCTGAAACTTGACCAGAAGTGATCCTTGAATGTGATTTAAAAGTTTCTCCCTATCAGAGGCACATTTGAGTGTGTAGTCAGGTGGAGTGGGAAGATAAGCCTTTGGGCAGCAGGAGGAAGAGTGGCCAAGAATAGAGATAGAGATAGGAGGTTAAAGGGAATGACTAGTTAGGGATGCAGGCGGCATGGTGGCGCAGTGGTAGCGCTGCTGCCTCGCAGTCAGGAGACCCGGGTTCGCTTCCTGGGTCCTCCCTGCGTGGAGTTTACATATTCTCCTCGTGTCTGCGTGGGTTTTCTCCCACAGTCCAAAGACATGCAGGTTAGGTGGATTGGTGATTCTAAATCGGCCCTAGTGTGTGCTTGGTGTGTTTGTGTGTGTCCTGCGGTGGGTTGGCACCCTGCCCAGGATTGTTTCCTGCCTTGTGCCCTGCGTTGGCTGGGATTGGCTCCTGCAGACCCCTGTGACCCTGTGTTCAGATTCAGCGGGTTAGAGGATGAATGGATAGTTAGGGATGCAAAAACATATTATGTTAGGCCCAGAAAGGGAGCATGATTTCTTTATACCTTTCTGTTTATTTGGTACTACTGGCTGCTCCCTGTCTGTTTATGTTTCCTCCACATGTTTGCTTTGTTAAATAAATGCACCTCTCTGATATTCTTTCTTTGCATCATTTTGGATTTAGAGCTGCTATGAGACAGCAGTTCTCATTTAAAAGAGCTTGTCACACATATAGTATTGTAATGGCTCATCAGAAAAGAGGCTGCAGCATGTGAAATGGGGATATTTACCACTGCCACTATCCCTTTCTATTCCTGTGCTGTTGGGCCCTAGGGACGGCAAAAATAAAACACAAAATAATTTGATCCTTTGCTCCTACCTTTGTCGTATTCTTACATCTAGTCCCTGTAGTCTGCTGTGTGATATTGCCATGTTTTCATGTGTATTGCCTCTGTAGCAGTCTTTTATTATTAGATTTATGTTTCTGAGTCTTGACTTTTAGTTTTGATTAATTTTTTAAAAATTGTTTTTATTTCTTCCAATTTTGTTTTTCCTTGTGTACACAATGCTTTTTGGATGTGAGACATAATTATGATTGTCACATTACTGACGTCAAGGATACGACGATATTAATATGTTATTGTCTTTAGTATGTGTTGTCTCTCAGTGGGTAAAAACTCCTTCTGTAATGTAATCAGTTTGAAATACAGGAAGACCCTAGTGCTAGGTTTGTTTTTGATTTTGTCTTCTTGTCTTATCCTTGGTTACCAGTTTCTGTTGTTTGACCAGTTCTAACCTTTTGTTATTACTCCTTTTGCATCCCCTGAATTCTTTGACTGCTCAATAATCCTCGATACGCTGTGCCTTAACATCCTGTCTCTTTCTCTCACAGTTAGTCCCACTGTTAACTCTAGCAATGCTCAGACTTCAACATCCAAAGTTCTGTAACCCTTTTTTCTCCTGTCTAAAAACAGAAACTGTGCGTGCACTCAAACTGTCCATTTTAAGCTTTCAGTGATATCACCTAAAGAGTTTGAAGGGAAAGCCCAGTCTGCAAAAATAAAGGGTGAAAACGAAGGTCGAGAAATCATATGTTGGCACAATTTCCACTCTCTCCTCTTTACTCTCTCCTCTTCTTGCCCACATCATGTGAGATCTTCCCAGCATCACAGGATATTGATAATAACATTGACATTTTTATCCTTGTGTTACACAGCTATGTCAAACTGACGCTTGTATCACAAGTCATACAAACAAGCCAGAGACATCAAAAAAAGTTTGAGGCAGCCACCCGTATATTGTGCCCTGGCTGCAAATGGGTCAATTGTTGAGTTCTTCACCGTACAGAGTCCAAAACAGAACTGATTTTAGGATGGAAAGATGGTGGCTTTAAAGGTCGAGGCAGGAAGTGATGTCATCAATGGCACCGGAACCGGAAGTGATTTCGCCGGTGCCAGACGTTACATCATCAATTGTGCCAGTTCCGGGAGTGATGTCGTCCATGGCGTCGGTACCGGAAGTGACGTCTTCATAGGCTGCGGTAGCAAGCAGGATTTCCCGTGGATGGTGTGCAGAGGATTGAGAAAGAAAGTCAGTGCAGCTCGCCACCCCCTGGTCTGGCATGGTACTATTATTATTCAGGCCCTTTAGCTGCCTCCCAATCGCATGTGTGTGCTAAACACTGTTGTCTGCTCCTGATACTACATTTTAACAAAACTAAACAAAAATGTGATACCACTGTGAGTAAATGTTCTGCTAAAAGTAATACATTTATCTTTCTATTGTCAAGATTTAGTTTAGTTTTTGAATGTGTATGTGGACTTTCTGTATTTGGCTGAAGGACATGCTGTTTTAAACTCTGACTTTACTCAGAAAAGTGAAAAGAATGAAAATAAGCAATGTAAAAGTTCAGCTACCCTAGAATAATATTATGTGTGATTGAAAGGATGAATATATTAAACATAACAGAAGCACCATTGTTAACACTATTCTAAAAGAACACCTTATTCTTTTAGTATTGTATCTGAAAGTGCAGTTGTGAAAGCTAATCCACAGAAGCATGTACTGTACAAGTCTGAGGTAATTATGTGTTTCGTATCAAATTATCCTTGTAAAATTGCATTTTGGAGGACTGTCAAGATAACCAAGTCTTAAAAACCCACTGGCACTGTATGTTACTTATCTTTTAGATTGAAAAATGGAAAGAATGTATTGATATTTGGTAAAGTATTTTTGCACTTTTATTTATCTTATATTTACCCATCATAATAAGTCACTGCAAAATTAATGCAAATCTGAAACAGATCTGAACATGTAATATTAAGAACAAACATGAGTGAGAGCTTGTAGGACTGAATAGCCAGTTCTTATCCAAAATGTTCTAATATTCTAAAAATTTTGTTTACATTTGTACACATGGCCTGAACTGTACTAATTGCATTACATTACATTTCTAATTAAAACAAAGCCTTAGATTTTTCAAAGAGCTAACAATGTTTTTCATCTGCATGTTGTTATTGAGTTTGTAAAACCAATCAGCATAGAGTGTTACATGCTTTCTGCCAGGTGTCATGTGCATGATAATGCTATGCCATAATGAAACATAATTAAACACCAAAAAACAATTATTGTTTTACTCTACAGGAAATGGAAGAGAAAGAGAGAGATAGAGAGAGGGAACAAGTGAGGTTGGTGTTTTTGAGTGAGTTAATATTAACTTTTACTGATTCTTACCTGTGGACATTTTTTAAAGTCCATAATATGAGCAGGCAGTTTTGATTTTAGGCATTGATGACAATACAGAGTTGTGATTATTAGAAGTTTTAATCTATGGATCAAATCTATTATGCTTTAATCTGCCTTTCAGTAATCTTTAAAATATTACTGACTATTGTTGCAGGTTCTGTCTCTCAAGTCCTGCGGCAATCTCTGTGTATCATCTTTCCCTAACAGGCACACAAATTTTATTGCATCTTTTCAAGGAATTTACTGGTAAATTGGTAGAGGTAATTTGTGAATAAAGCTAAGTAACCTAAGAAATGTGTCAACCTGACTGGTCAGTACCTAGTGCAAGGTATAAATGTTCATATAAAATATGACAACACCCAAATGTAAGACACACTGTCATTAATATTAATTATTAAGTCATAAATGATTCAAATTATTACATATCTAACTTTGAATAAGATGATTTTAGAAATGATTGCATATGTTAATTTGTTTTTCCTGTAAATAAACAAGAGGGACTCCTGGCTTCTTTGACACTTTATTTCTTTAAATAGGCTTAGAAATTGAGTGACTGAATGAATAAATGAATGATTGAAAACTGGAAAGACAACAACATTACAGGTCCTGCCAGGTTCAGAAAAATGGCCAAACCTTGCTTACCATAAGTCAGGACCACCACTTCTTATTTCACAGCGAGTTTGAAGTTCATAACCCTGAAGAATCTCCTATCCTATCAGTTAGGGGAACAATGAATCTGGGAGACATGCAGTCTGTAGTCTAATGGATGTTATGCTTATTCATTTGGTATTTCTGAAGTGAGTCTTTGTAATATGTTCAAATATGTCTATTTGTTTGTGTAGCCGCCGAAGTATAAGGCGAGATCGAGCACGGGTAAAACACGTGCCGAAAGAAATCTCAGTCCAAAAGTTCATTTTAAAATTATTTAGTGAAAGTTAAAAGCAAATAATCCACACAAGAATAAAGAAAAAAGTAGTTACACACATAGAATAAACGGCAAAAAAGGGAAAAATATCTTCTCTAAACTTAGCTTTCTTGAGAAACTTTAGTTATTTCTGTACTTAAAAGTTCTTTACTTCTTCTTTCTATACTGAGATTCTTAGTTTCTTCTTCTGTACGCTTTAAATGTACAGCTTTGCACTTAAATAACTGATGCTTTACGTGTTACTTCACACACTCAGAAGGCCCGTAAGCCCGTAGGCATGAGAGGCACAGTTTAAAACCATATGCCCTCTACGCCTTACACATGGCAAGGTTGGTCACTAACTGAAGAATAATATTTAGTCAGAGCTATTAGAAATGGCAAGAATATACCAATGGAATTCTATTTATGGGGGTTTTAGAAACCTCCCATAGATAATGCATTATCATCTTAATATTTATGAATCTTATATAACTATGAAATGCAGTTTGGAACACAGAATTAAATAAATATATCAAGAAACTAACCATTAATGCTCACCTGCTTATCTTCATTTAGGCTGACGTAAAAAAAATAATTAAAAAAATTGTGAAATGTGTTGAGGATGTTGTACATGGACCTCATGATCCTTAAAACCTTTCCTGGGACTGTTATATATCACCATTGTTACACTGGAAATGACATACCATAAAAGAGAAAATCCCACTAAATTAATATAATGGTACAACTTGGTTATTTTTGTGAAAAAAAAAATAATGACAAATGCATACTCCACATGCAGTTTGGAGTTAACTCATTTATGTTGGTAACTGGTAAATTAAAAATAAAAATTCAGCTTTATAATACCACTCATCTTTGAAAGGATTCAGTCTTGTTCTTAAAGGTTTTAGTTTTGTTTATTCTTCTTAATAGAACATACTGTATTTTAGTGTTTGAATGTTTCAATGACACTAACTTTCCATCTTTTTCTGAGGTTGTAGTGCTGCAAGTTAGGCAAATCCTGTCCACACTTTGAAGCATGGTGTTTCATCTATTACAGTTCCTTTCCGTTCATCCTGTGACAGTAACACTACCACACTATAAGATGGAAAATTACATTTGTGAAAGCTGACAAGGGGATCTGACAACTCAATAAAAATAAGTCTAAGATGGATAAACTATGGTTGGCAAAGAATAGAAAGTGTTAGCACAAACGCAGAGGAGCAAATGTCAATGACAGTGAAAACAATAAAAATGATACAAAAAAAAAGAAAAACAACAATAACGGTAAAAGTAGTTCATAGTCTCAAAGACAGAAAACTGAGTCAAAAACTAAGTAAAAGTGAGAAAAAAATACAAGAACTTGAGTGTCAGGATGTATCAGGGACCTTTGTTTAGTTGCCACTGGACTATCTATCCGTGTCTGTCTCTACGCAGCATTATTTAATTATGCTCCAGTCACAAAGAGGGACGATCAGGGTAAATAAAAATGGTTAGCTCAGCATAATGACTGCAGAGGTTGCTGTCATTTTGAACAGGATTAGAATTATAAAATGGAATTATATGATTATAATTAAAGGTCAAGGTTGAAACTAAGTGAACAAGAAAACAAAGCCTCGGATGTGAAACAAAAATCATACAGCCTAGTGAAAGAGTCAATAACCAAAATAATTCCAGATCCAAAGCCTAAGATGTAGGTCGTAATCAAAGGGCAGAAAGGAATTCATAACCAGAGATCTAATAATAACACACAGTAATGACCCTGGGTTGTTGGTTGTAACCACAAACTTGGACAACCAGCAAGTTCACATCACTAACCTTCATAATATTTACACCATGATGGCAAGCACCTCGCACTTTCAGTTGACCTTACCCAGCAGCATAACAAACATCAACAAAAAGATCTCAAAATGGATAATGGATTTCATTTTTAACATTGTAATAAAAATGTTAAAACAAGAAATACACTTAATCATTGGATTCCATTCCCTCCAAAAATCCCTCAAAACAATGTTTCAAATATTGTTAAGAGACTAAGAAATCATTTAGAAAAATTAAAAATAAAAGGAAGATCTTTACACTCAGCATTTTACACTCCAGCATTTTGTAGTTTTAACCTTTCCAACCTGGGTGGTGCAGTGGTAGTGCTGCTGCCTTGCAGTAAAGACACCAGGGTTCATGTCCCAGGTCCTCCCTACATGGAGTTTGCATGTTCTTTCTGTGCCTGAGTGGGTTTGTCCAGGTGCTCTGGTTTTGTCAAACTGTTCAAAGGCAGGTTAGGTGCATTGGCGACAGAGTGTGTGTTTGGTGTGCGTGTGTGTGTGTTTGCCCTGTGATGGACTGGAGTCCAGTCCAAGCTTTGTTACTGCTTTGTGTCCTATTCTAGCTGAGATAGTCTCCAGCCACTACACGGCCCTGGTCTGGATTAAGCAGATCTGAAAATGCCATCATGTGACCTTTGCAACATCCACTGTTGTGAGTTTCTCTTGTGTCCTGCTTTTGGATTCTGCTTTCTTTTGAAGCATTTTTAAACCTTGCCATGATTATTTTGCCTGATCATATGTGTATGTAGGAGACATTACAATGTCAGAAATATTTATAAGCACTGGTGTCAAGAGGTTGTGAGGTTGGAAAGAGAATCTACTGCCTAATATGACACCTTCACAGTTAAAGTTAGAAATCAGATAAAGAAGAACTCACTTATAGATAAACTGGGGAAAATAGTGGTTTTCTGCCTCCAAGATCTCAAGTTCACAGCCAGACTGTTTGTGCCAGGACACAAAACAGAGAGAGATGGTAATAACCTGGGATGGAAAGAAGTCCTGACCAAAGGAAAACTCGTAGAAAGGACCAGGAGATTAAAATATTTGAAGAGAAATTCCTAATAATTAAAACAGGAACAGGTCAAAGCCTAAAAGTCAAAATGCCACTGAAAAAATCAAAACATAAGAAAAATCATTACACAAAGACAGGTCCTAACAGTTACTAGAATTATTTTTTTAATCAAGGCTACTTAAAAGACTGTCAAAGAGAACTTTGTTCTTTATCTAATACCCAGATCCTGAGTACTGCATGCTGCCATTTTATATGTGATATCAAACACTCATGCCACATCCGCATAACTGCAATGGACATTAATACAACAACCGATATGGCTGCTGTCATCAGTATAACCAAAGAATGCAAAGAATGGCAGTGATCATGTAAGCAAAATGGTACAGTATGAAAGAAACTGTTACCATTTACAAGCTTTTACAAGGAAGGGGCCTTAGAGATTTCTCAGTGGTGACAGTGCCAGGAAGGCTATGCCAAATCCATTATAGTGGATCCAAGGATATTTGCTGGAACTATATATGTTGGTGTTGGAGTTTTTTCGTTTTTCCCAAAAATACATCTTGTCATGCATGTGTGTCGGAGGATCTCCTCACTGGCACATTCGTGGTAAGTGAGAACCCGCCGGGGCAAGAGCGAAGAGCTGTCACTAACCATTTTTTGTTCTTTTCTCCCTGCAGCTCTGGGGAACAGCCTAATGAAAGCACTTAGCCCCACATGTAGTTCTATATGATATAAAAAGCCCTGCCACCCAAAAGGAGGCGTCTTTTACAAGCTGAGCAGACCGCCAGATGGAGCTCCTCTGAAGGACCCAATTTTTTGTTTTATGTCTAATATTATTCACAGACATTGTGTTGCAGCGGTTAACTCTTTGGACCTTGGGGCTCAAACCCTGTGGTTGTGGTTTCAAATGCTGGTACTGATAGTGGGTGACCATAAGCAAATCACTTAATTGTATGTCAAATATTGTAAGTCACTTTGGATAAAGGTGTCAGACAAATAGCTAGTAATATTAATATCATTATGTCAGTAGAGGTGTTTACTGTTGAACATGCTATACACAATTGCACATGAGTAAAACATTCCTGCATAAGACAAATTTCTTCTTTTCCTAGTGTCTTGGCTTTTGTTGATGGTCAAGGCAAAACACATTTTCAAAGGAAAGTGTATTCTCATGAACTGAAATGAGTACTCAGTAGGAATGTGTGGTATTTGGTATTTGGTACACTATATTTATCCCTGAGGGGGATTTGTCTTCACATGACCTTTGTAGGTCAGAATACAAGGTGAATAATATACAGACACCCTGAAATTCATTGGGGTTACGTTCCTAGAGCACCAGCGAATTGTGAAAAACCTCAAATTTTGGATTTGGTCAAAAAAAATGCCTATAAATGCCTACTTTTATAGTTTAAACCCTAAATATGCCCCCAAAACACTTTCATTTCATTTCAAACTCAGCTAAATACATTACCCTGAAAAAAAAGAATATGGAGGTAAACCCGTATACTGTACAGTACTGTACTGCTATGTCTCCTGCAGTGCTAGAATGTAAAATACCGGTTACTCCTATATGTACTGCAATTCATGCAAGTGCGTTTTCTTTGGTATGTGCTATCATTTTCTTTGATATATGTAGGGTAAATACGTAATAATTTAATTTAATAAAAATACAGTAAAATGTAAGGGTATTCACCAATAATTAATGATATCGACTGAAGATGATAATGATGATGAATTAGCTGTGCAGTACGATGAAGGTATGTAATGAAGATAATTACTGCACAGCAAAGCAGAGGATTTATAGCTCCTCGGGTGGCACCTCTTCTTCAGGTGCTTCAGGAGGAGTCATATTTTCTCGCGCTTAGGTTCATTGCCAGAAGCCTTAGAAGGTGCAGGGCGTTTTTGTGCGGCATCTTAGGGCTTTAAGAACAAAAAAACACGAGAACACTCAGCGAAACACTTGAGATAGCTACTGAGGATAGTAAACTGTTATGATACGAGAATGCTGGGCTGAGTCTACCAGAGATGCGTCACAGGGCAGCAGCCAATCAGCAGCAAGGAGAAATGAGTAACGCTCTCTGATTAGCTACTTTCACCATCCCATGCCGCGTTTTCCTCTCCGGTTGCTTTGTGTTCTCTCTGCAGTACAGTATTGCCATGAAAAAAGCCATAAAAAAATAGCGAATTGTGAATATTTGCGGTTTCTGCTAACAATTATTAGTTAGATTCCAAAGAAAAATCCGCAAACAACTGAGGCTGCGAACTCTGAACCGCGACTTTGCGGGGACTACTGTAATCATTATTAGATGTTTACGATTTTCACTTGTATACATCATTCACTCTAGTACTTCTTTTCTTGTTTTTCATCAGTTGTGTAACATTGAATTGGATTTTACTTTAACTTATAATATGCAATGCAATGAATCAAATATTTTTACTTTCGGGCGTGTTTTCTCTGGTGCTTGAAATGGAAGAAAATAACTTCTGTTAATGTGTTCTGGAAACTTCTTAAACCATCGGGGGTCCCCCTATAAAGTATGCTGATGTGAATGTATATGTAAAGTATTTTGGAGGCATGGGACATCCCTGTTTAAAGTAAGCAGACACACATGTAAATGTAAAAGATTTCAAAGTGGGTTTCTGGGGAGGGGTCCATAGATGCATATGTATAATACAATGGAGTAGCTTGTGGGGAAACTATTAAGTTTAAATTTATGTTGTCAGTCTTGGCATGTGCTAGATCGAGGACACGACTTACGTCTCTGTTTCTCACTCTTTGGTCCCTTTTTGTTCTACCAAAGCAACACCTATGCTCACAACCATAGTGGTTGGCACAGGCAATTGAGGTTTATAGCACTTGCTAACTATTGTGCCTTCATCAAACTTTTTCATTGTATTTCACATCCTACATACATACTGCCAAATGCCATGCCAAATGTGATCACATCTCTTTTTCCAATCAAGGACACCACCCCTTCTTCGCTTACCTATCTACCGTATTGCTTAGTGCTGCTGATCACATGGCCCGTCAATTGCTTCTGCTGCATACTTTATTTATAATAAGCCATCTGTAAGTGCAGCGTAGAGTACGTATGCCAGCGAACAATGAATATGTCGACAAATGAAAAAAATAATTTTCTTTTTTCAATAACATCACCAAATTTTAATTAAATGAATTAAAACATTTTTTGAGATTTTGGGGTATTTCAATTTTAGCTTTGGGGGTGTTGTCTACCATCCTGCTAAATTTCAGCTTTTTAACTAAATGGTAAATGTTTTTGTTGATGAGTGATCATTCAAGCTAGCTATACTGATCATCTTTCATGATATTCATTTTCTCATCTCCTTTTTTGTCAATGCATCTACTTCATACTGTCTTACATAACAGGGTACAGATATCTAGTTGAATTATTGTTATTATTTTAGCAATTAGACTGCCTTTTCTTGATGGCAAAGGAAACAAAAAGATTGTTCTCCATGTATCACAATGGTTTTCTCCAGCAGCTTGTTCATCCCTCATTTCATTTTCAATCAAAGCTTGAAATTACCCCGGGGCTGCCACGCATTAGGTATTGATGCATTGTCCATTTAATCAATACCTGCAACTACTTGAACAGCAATCCTCTGATTGAAATTCAGCAAGCTACTTGAACCCCATTGAGAGTTTGGTGTCATTTTCTTTGTTTGTATTTCACTGTGGCAGTTAGCTTGACTTCTCTTGGGGCTTCACCAGAACCGAGAGCAGAGCATTAAGTGGAAAAAAGGATGAACAGTACAAAAGAGAGAGTAATTAAGTGCAGCACAGCTAAACAGGAACTTTTCCTTCTTTGAAAAGGAAAAAAGAACCTGCTAAAAATTCCAATACAGAGATTATACTTTTGGAAAGCCTCAGCTTTGACTAATAAAAATATTCTTCTACACTTCACTGATATAATATACATTAGTCTAGTTTAATTTACTTTAATTGGAAATCTAAAATTAATCTGAACTAGGTGTGACTAAAGTTGCAATAGAAGAGCTCTCTTTCCATTCTAGTGGCTATTTTTTCCAACAGACTATAGAAATCTGAAGATGTTAAATCCAATACTGATGTCAACCGATGGTCACCTTTTAATAGCCAGAAAGTTAACATTACTTTATATTTTTGGATTTCAGACTTAATATATTTAAGAAATCAATAGTGTTGATAATTCTAAATTGGCCCTAGTGTGTGCTTGGTGTGTGGGTGTGTTTGTGTGTGTCCTGCGGTGGGTTGGCAACCTGCCCAGGATTGGTTCCCTGCCTTGTGCCCTGTGATGGCTGGGATTGGCTCCAGCAGACCCCCGTGACCCTGTGTTCGGATTCAGCGGGTTGGAAAATGGACGGATGGATAGTGTTGAGTGGAAAAATCCTAAACAGAAAGTAATCTCCAAGGTTATTGGAAGTTGTCAGCAATCCCTTTTTCTCAATAAATAGAAATTTAGATACTGAGGAGCACATACAGTAGTATATACAATAAATACAAAGTGGACCACATCAATAAGAGTAAAGACTTTCTCTTCCCTAACCAGACAACAAGGTTATCTGCAGAGCAGCATTTCCAATTTTTTCTGGATAAAGTTAAGGAAATTATCAACACATTTTCAGAGCCTGTTTTTCACCTGTTGCAGAGATTTGACATTTATCCCAACAATATCAAGTTTTACTGACTCAGAAGTAGGCAATATAAACAGAATGAACACAACTGGGATATAAATATAGTCAGGACAAGTCAAGGTCAAAACCAAATGTCAAATATATAAAATCAAACATCTGTTTGTCTGTCCTCTTTTCACGAGAGAACTACTTAATGGATTTAGATCAGGTTTTTTTCTATAATTTGCTTGAACATTCCAGCTGATTTTCCGACTTCTCTCATCACGCTAAGAATCATAGTTCACTTGCAGGAGTGATATATTTGTGCTAATCTGAGACAGAGGGGAAGAGAAAGTGTGATGTCAGGAGTAGGGAGCCTGGTGGGGCCCTCCTCACTGTCCTGTTTCACTACTATGTGGGTAGAGCCACGGGGGACGACTAGCAATAAATAAATGCACTAACCAGAACTCAAACACCAAAAGACAGAGCTAGATTTCTTAAATCAGAAAGTCAATAACAAAAAAAGATTTTAGTTCGCATGCAACGCTAGAAGTTATCCACAATTTCAGATACCCCATAAATTCATGTGCTGGTATTTACTGTATATAGTCTATCCAATGACATTAGGTTGCACATTCCAAGGAAATCTGGGTAGAATTGCCATGGAAATATAATACTCTGAAGTGGTGGTGCCTATAAAAAGACAAATATGGTGTAGCATCATAACACCTAAAATATTTAACTTTTCCAGGTCATCTTCAAATGAAAAACTAACATTAAATTTGGGTTCCAAAACTCCTAAATAGATATATACATTATACATATTCATTCTGGAAACATCACAAAAGACTAATAAACTGCTGTAACAAGTATAATGTAGGACCCATCACTGGATAGAATGCTAGTTCATTATAGGGCATAATAATAAGCCCATTGGCTATATTTATACTTGATAATAAACATAACGTGAACACCTCTGGGATATGAAAGAACTGGGAGAACATGGCAAAAACCCATAAAACATTAGTGTATGCTACGTTCCCACAGACAGTGACCATATCTGAAAACATGCTGGTATACCTGGAGCTCTGAGACATCGACTAATGGCTAAGGAAAATATTATATTCATTAAATAGATAGTCACAGGCATAAGAATTGTCACTGAAGACTAAAGTAATTCTGTCTTTATTAGGTACAGCTAATAAGAAGGCTAAATTCACTTACATGCATATCGTCATGATGTAGCTTTCATTGGATTCACAGTGATGCTAACAGTTTCTCTTTAGTTATTACAATTCATATACAGTATATATAAATGAGAAGTAGGGATCATTCCCCTTCTGTGTGGCTTTCTTTGAAAAGACTGCTGACATATATCAATAATGAGACAGAGCTTTCGTCCCAAGATAGATATTTGTAAGAAGTATTCTTGGTGAGGAAACAGTTAAGATGCAACTACAGACAGGCAAGAACCACATTATCTTCTGTGTACAGTGTATGCAGTTTCAGAATCATTTTAGAATGTTTATTTATGTATGCCCTGTGCCCATCATTAGTGAAATAAAACTAATTAAGTTGTACATGAAGCCTGGAGAAGAATCTTTCAAAAACGTGTCACTTCTGTTCCTATCAAATCCCTAGTTGATTGCTTTAATGCAGTAAAACAATGCATGGATTAAAACTATCTATACTTAAGAAAACAGAAGTTGTATTAGTGGGCAGATGTTTTGCATATAATAATGTAATATGGTTAACTTTGCGCTCCAAAAGTCTAAAGTTTACTTTTCATTATGTACTTGAAATTTAGTGCTGGTTTTGCCTCATATCTGTTTTTTTATTTCTCATTATGTCATTGTGAAAAATGTGCTGCTTTGGCTTAGTATCATTACAAAACATTGGTGAATTCTTAATGCATAGCATTCAAGTTATTCATCATGCCACTTCTTTATCAGTTTTCTGCTTTTTCCACTATTGTGTCTTTGGGAAATTGAGCCACATTGGTAGCATATTTACAACAAGCTGTAGCCAGATAGAACATTACTCTGTCACAGGAAACATTCATGAATACACAGAAAGTTTATTAATGGGACCATGTATAATCACCAAATAACCTAAGAGGCAGGCTGTTGAAATATTTGTAGGAACAGGAGTGACTGGAGAAAGGACTCCATAGAGAACGTGACAGAGCTGTGATTCGAGTCCAAGTTCTTGGAGTTCGAGACAGAGGTCCCTAGTGTCCTACAAGGGCCCATCCTTTTTTTAACTTCCCACTACCTTTCATTTCTAGGTTTGAGTGAAAGGAGAGCATGTCCCTACAGGATTGGACACAAGACAGAAATCAGTCATGGATAGGTGACCATTTTATAACAAGACACGCTCATCCACCCACACACTCAGTCACACATGTTGTTGTAAGGTGAGAAAAAAACTGGAGTACCTTTAGAAAACGTAAGCATTCAGTGAAAATGCATGAACACCACACACACAGATAAGTTTAGGAAAGCTGTTGGAGCTGAGAGAGACTAGCATCACTGACCCCTGCACTTTAATCCACCTTCACTCCATCGAATCAAGCAGAAAAAATAGTGTAACAAATTCCTTTTCAAATGTAACTTTTTTAACACCAATTAGTTTAGCAAAATCCAGAAATCATAACAAGAACTGGCAAAGAGGATCACATAACAGTTCTGAAATATCTCAAATAGCTGCAGGTGTTTTTACATACTTTTGTTTCATAAAGATTATGAATGGCTTATCACCTCTTAACCGTGTAGAACTTTTTAATGCTTTGTAACAGAATAATAACAGAGGGATGTTGGAGTGTTGGGGACCAACCCGGACCCATTTTAATTGCAAAGGAAAATAAATGAAAAGAACCGTCCAAAAATTATTACAGACATCTAGCAACCTAAGGCAAAGTTGAGGTTGATTTCTGCTGCAGAGCTCCATCCGTCTGGTTCATAAGTGAACGGCAGTGTCTTCATGGCTTAAAAAGCCTGTTGGGCGGATGAGGTGTGTCTACCATTTGAAAGTAATGGCAGTGTTCTTCATCCGGGCTTGTTTTCTGGTCTGCAAATAAAATAAAAAAGAGATAATGTTTTTGCTGTGGCCATTGTGTTTACCTTAGATGCTCCTGAAGTATGTGTGTGTTTGTGAGGCAGTTTATAAATATATATATAAATATACTGCGGTGGGTTGGCACCCTGCCTGGGATTGGTTCCTGCCTTGTGCCCTGTGTTGGCTGGGATTGGCTCCAGCAGACCCCCGTGACCCTGTGTTCGGATTCAGCAGGTTGGACAATGGATGGATGGATGGATATATAAATATATATATATATAAATTTAAATAACATTGTAATGTACCTTGCACTCCCAAATTGTTAGGTATAATTCCTTGAGTATATAACACTACCAAAAGTGACTAAATTATTAGCTACTTGGCCCATAGACCTTGTTTGGTCTACCAGCAAAAGTGAGGGAGGCCCCAGTAATTTCACAATTTAAAAGAAGATTGATAATCCATTATCTAAACATTAGAGTTGCTGGTGGGTCAGTTCACGTGACTTTTCTGTAGCTTAGCAGTTAGTCTGTCAAATCAGTTAGCTACTTGCAAGCCATCATAGTTTGATTCTCTTCTTTACAGCTTGGGTATATCTTGGACTTGTTTGTTTCAGAATTTTTGACATGTGTCCACCTTATACACAAAAACAATACCGATGCTGATTCTAGAGTTGGGTCAAATTCTCAAAGCAACACTTCCTATAACATTAACACTATCTGGAACAATTGCATTCACACCTTTGATTCTGAATTGAAATTGCTTGGAGAGAAGCTGAGCATCAAATTTTTTTGTCTTCCATTGTTATCTGCCCTTACAAATATTAAATAAGTGCCACATGTTGGGATATTCAATTTCAACTAAAAGAATTGTTACATAGTGAAAGTTCAGAAAAAAGTAGCAAGTATACAGCTAGAATATAAATGCAGAACATCCATCCATCCATTTTCCAACCCGCTGAATCCGAACACAGGGTCACGGGGGTCTGCTGGAGCCAATCCCAGCTAACACAGGGCACAAGGCAGGAAACAATCCCGGGCAGGGTGCCAACCCACCGCAGGACACACACAAACACACCAAGCACACACTAGGGCCAATTTAGAATCGCCAATCCACCTAACCTGCATGTCTTTGGACTGTGGGAGGAAACCGGAGTGCCCGGAGGAAACCCATGCAGACACGGGGAGAACATGCAAACTCCACGCAGGGAGGACCCAGGAATTGAACCCGAGTCCCCAGGTCTCCCAACTGCGAGGCAGCAGCGCTACCCACTGCGCCACCGTGCCGCCCAATGCAGAACATAAAAATCTTAAATTAGGTTAGACACCCAGTAAAACAGTGACAGTATAAGTCCATTGATATTCTAAATATTGCTTGATTCAATTGGAAGGGATATAATAATAATAATAATAATAATAATAATAATAATAATAATAATAATAAATTTCATTTATATATATATGCACCTTTCCCATGCTCAAAGTGCTTAAGCAAAAACTCAAGTCAGAAGCATTCCTAGGGTCAGATTTATAAAATGTATGTTTGCACAAAAAGAGACTTTCCATGCAATCATCAGGATTTAGAGAAGCAAACTTAACAGGAGAACCTGTGTATATTTACAGCAAATCTGACCCATACCTAACATTTCAGAGAAACTAGGAAATACAGCCAGACTAACTAAGTGATGACTCGTGTGTATAATAATTCATATCACCAAGCCAAATATACTATAAACATAGTGATAATTATGATATACAGTTCACATTTTTATTCTCTTTTAAGAGGGTCAATGCTAGTTTTGCACAGAAACACTTTTATTTGTCAGTTTGTATAGACTACCTGTTGTTACTTCTCAGGGAACTGGCACACAGGTCAGGAACATCTCAGTCAAGCTTCACTCCATCGTGCCTTCTGTATTGAAAGCCATTAACTGCAGAGACTACATTCAGTTTTCAAATAGTAAGGGTGAACATGCATAAAACATAACATGTTTTTGCCAACATAAAAAGGCAATTTGCATTAGTGTCTGGTTCTCATAATAGAACACTTTACTGTGCTTGAATTGTAATAAGGACATCTAGCAAGAATGAAGCTGCTTTTGTTAACTGTAAGCTGTTACATTCCAATCACACTCAAGGCACCTGTAATACTAAAATGAGACTGACAAACATCATGGCCTCTTGCGTATGGGGAAGTGTATGTACAATTTAATCAGATTGTTATTTTCATGGGAATTGTTACATATGCATAATAGAATTTCCCATTGGGATTAATAAAGTATCTATCTATCTATCTATCTATCTATCTATCTATCTATCTATCTATCTATCTATCTATCTATCTATCTATCTATCTATAACCATTTTACATTACGGCGAGTAATTAACCATATTAAAAAATAATAAGTTGAAAGTAAGTTATGTTTCATGTTGCGTTAGAGTTATTCGTTGTGTTTGGATTTGAAATTAACACACAAATATTTTTTAAACTTACACTTTTACTGTTAAACGTCAGTAAAAACAATTTTTTGAATTAAATTTTCGTCAATATCGCATTGATTTTTGATTCTGGGTTTGGACTTACATTGTGACAACGCAACGTATAACTGCCCGTGAATGAATTTTGTTTCTTTCTTTCTAATTGAATGTTTGTCTCTGTGATTTGTTAATTATCTTTGCAAAATCTATTCTAACGGGAAACGGTTAACACACAAACAGCATATCAAGATCTCCTTTGGTGTCTAATGTTATCCGCGGGAGATGTACTACATATGGTTGCCAGATTAGAAAATTTGAAATACGGGACACTCTTAAAATCTCTCTCTATATTACTATATATATAAATTTATACATGCCCCCTACACACCCAGACCAATATCTATAATAATAAAAGGCAAAGCCCTCACTGACTGACTCACTCACTCACTGACTGACTGACTGACTCATCACTAATTCTCCAACTTCCCGTGTAGGTGGAAGGCTGAAATTTGGCAGGCTCATTCCTTACAGCTTACTTACAAAAGTTAGGCAGGTTTCATTTCGAAATTCAAAGCGTAATGGTCATAACTGGAACATATTTTTTGTCCATACACTGTAATGGAGGAGGCGGAGTCACGTATCGCGTCATCACGCCTCCTACGTAATCACGTGAACTAAAAACAAGGAAGAGATTTACAGCACGAGTCACACGCGGGAACGAAGGTAAATGACGTTAATTTTTGACTGTCTTTTAATACTGTGTAAGCATACATATTAACACGTGCAATTAAACGTGTGCATTTACGGGGTGATTTCTCAGGCTTAAAAGCTCACCTTTTATCAAACGCGGGAACAAAGGTAACGGACGTTGTTCACTGTCTTTTAATACTGTGTAACCATACATATTAACACATGTGCAATTAAACGTGTGCATTTACGGGGTGATTTCTCAGGCTTAAAAGCTCGCCTTTTACTAAAAAGGTAAATGCAAAACTATTTTCAATCAGTTTATTGAAACGCTCCCGTTAAGGATTGCAATAACATATTCGCGAGATAAAAGAACGAAGTAGGGGGAAATGGAGGAACAGCCGCAAACAGCGAAGAGCAAAAAATTAATTAAACAATTGAGAACGGAGCGAGTTAAGCATACAAGCATGTTCATAAGGGAAACAAAGCACGGTGTAAAACGTAACTTTCAATTAAGTTTATAGAAACGCTCCCGCTGCGGATTGCAATAACATATTCGCGAGATAAAAGTTTAATGAGAAGACACGAGGTATAAACGAACCACACGCCGTGGCGCAACGTTGGGGGCAACAGTTTCAACCATTCTATGATCTGCTTCTCGCAACTGAAAGACGGCACATGGCGGATGTTAGCCGACTTGCTGACCGCAACGTTAGGGGCTTCAACTATGGCGCTGACGCCACATCTCAGTGGCAACACTTTGCAGACTGTACTTAAAAGACACGCCCTCCTCACTGGACAGTTAAAAACACCAATCAAACTAACGATGACATCAAGTATTACCCAATCAAAAGTAGGAAAGGAGGCATCTTCATAAAATGCGTGTGGGATGATTTGCATGAGACACTGCTTTAAAAAAAAAAATGATTACAAAAATACGGGATAAATCCCGTCCAGTATTGATTCAAAACGGGACGCGCAATTTCATTGTCAAACGCGGCACGATTCCGTATTTTAAAGGACGGGTGGCAACCCTACAGTGCCAGGTAACCACCCATACAATCAGATTGTGATTCAGACTAGGAATGCAATGAATGTAATTACCCCGATCTACATACAAGGCGAAAGTCTTGCAACATTCAAAGATGATGGTTTGGGATAATTAGTACTTATTAAGTACACCATGGAACATAAAAGAGCTTATGAAGCCTTGAACCGAAAAAAGCAACATCTCAGAGATCGTACAAAAAAAAAAAGGAGGTAATGTCGTTTTACTCGCTGTTGATTTTAGTGAAACATTACCAGTTATTCCACGAGGGAGACCAGCAGATGAACTCAACGCTTCTTTAAAATCCATGCTTCTCACACGGTCGGTTATATGTCGCGTGTTCTCGGGTAGGTACACCAAAAAATGTATACATTTAAGCATGTCATGGGCAAAGAAAAAATGAGGTATACCCGAAGGCACTGCAGTAGTACTCAATGTAACTTTACTTCTTAAATGTTAATGTTTTACTGTTTAATAATTTATACGCTTCTTATATATTGTTCAAATTCTTTTATCAAAATACCAGTGACAGCGCAATGCACGATAACATGGAGTGAATACACCATACGCATCTGCCCACGGCCGCCCTGGGTGTGCGCAGATAGGAGTTGATTCTAAAATAAAATATACATAAAAAGAGTAATACAATCATCACCCATAAAGCGGATAGCAGACA
This sequence comes from Erpetoichthys calabaricus, assembly GCF_900747795.2. Classification (NCBI taxonomy): domain Eukaryota; kingdom Metazoa; phylum Chordata; class Cladistia; order Polypteriformes; family Polypteridae; genus Erpetoichthys; species Erpetoichthys calabaricus. The sequence continues at coordinate 148,884,597 of NC_041402.2, read as the reverse complement.
TGACGTATTATATGTGTACCACATTTCAAGTCAATAGGTGAAACAGTTTGCAAGCTACAGGTGATTTAAATATCCTGGACAGACCAACGAAAAGCCACGGTAGCAAATTATACAAGAAGATTTTACTGTTTAATTATTTATATTTATATGAAATGTGCTTCTTATATATTACTTCATATTCTCATATGATAATGATGTTAATGTTGTTTATATTGATTTCTATGTTATTGTAAGTGCATCTATGTGTGTATATGTATGTATGTATGTATGTATGTGTATATATATATATATATATATATATAAAAAATATATATATAAAAAATATATGTGTATATGTATATATAATATATCTGTATATGTGTGTATATGTGTGTGTATATGTATATATATATGACAGCAACACTCATAACAATGACAACACAATTACATTGACAATCATGTTACGTTATTTTTAAAATGTTTCCTTTACTTTTTCATAACCTCTTTAACACACTACTTCTCCGCTGCGAAGCGCGGGTATTTTGCTAGTATTATATAAAAGTAGAAACACAAGTTAAAAACATAAAGCAAGGATTTTAATGGGTTATGAGGAAAACAAAAGTAAAATCATTTGAAAATTATTTAATACAAGCTAAAAAAATTCTGTAAAAGTGAAATCATTTGAAAATATTTATTTAATACAGACAATAAAGAAATATTAATTATTATTTAATACAGGCAGTTAGAAAAAAAGTGGGCCGTGGCAGATAGTAACAACACACTTTGTTGACACTGTATGTTGCAATGCTGATACAGAACTGCACAGCAGCGCAGCTGGAGAGCAAAACGGTAACAGTGTCGCTGTCCTCAGCCAACCATAGCAACTGAACAAGTTGCAAACAGGCAGCAAACACTAGTTTCCTCATTACATTTGGGTTATTTTCATCAAGAGAAACTGAGAAAAGAAAGTATAATTACTTATAAAGTTACAACTAAGTACCGTAAGAAGGTAGAAAAAATATATTTTATTATGAAATTTGAAAATGAACTAAATACGGGACATTTGGGTGTCCCTGAAAGGTCAGTATAGAACAGGGGACAAAATAATCAAATATGGGACATGTCCCGTATATATAAGGGAAGTCTGGCCACCCTAGTACTACATTACCTTTCTTGGATACATCCTTCTTTCAACAGTAATTCATGCGGTGGAAGACTGTATGGTGTTGACACTAGAATTACCAGAGCCTACGAAAAAACTCGTAAATCCGTCCCACCTTAAATCGCGTCTTAGGTCCGTTTGCACCTCTCCGCCAGAGTCCTTTGTCATCTAAATGTGCTGATAAACAAAAGCTTACTAGCAGCCAGCTATTCCATCCCCCCACCGACTTAGAACGAATTTCTCCTAGCTCATGGCTTGCCTTGATTTGATTTTCTGGGATTGAAGTGGAGTTTTAGAGTGGAAATAATATAGTGTTATTTGGAATACACGCATTTCATGTGTGTTCCGTTTCTATAGTAGTCTGTGCAAGCACATTTTTAAAACAGAAACGTTTTTCATATTCTAATAGTAAATGACAAAATGTAGGCATAAACTATATAACGTATGAAGCCTGAAGTCCATATATCAAAGAAACACTTTCACAAAAGGTACAAAGAAGAGAACACGTGCGCTGTTATTCAAAAATATAACTGCACAAAAAAAAAGCCGCGTTAGCATGCCACATTGACACTCTTACTGCAACCGCCGCGGTGGCATAATGATATCAGCTCCTGACTGGGAATCAGAGGGTGACGAGTTCGATCCCGCACGGCTCCACTTCGAGAAGTGAACTACTCTTATTCTTACAATTTTAGAATAACAACATAAATTTGATTTCAGTCTGTAACAGCCGGTGTAACTTATGATACTGGTAAAGGTTAGCTTTTTTTTTTTTTTTTTTAATTCACTTTTCATTCTCGCAGTCGCATTCAGAATCAATCCATACAACCCCATCTGACATAAAGACGCGCTATAGGTCTGCAGTGTACCATGATGCATACTACCGCCCCCCCCCCCCCCCCACAAAAGGGTTCTGACACACAAACGCTGGCGAAGCTGCCTTCTTCGTATCTCACCGTCACTTGAAATCAGCAGTTCTTAGCTGCTTATCAATCCATACAACCCCATCTGACACAGCTGTTTTCACATAAATAAAAGTGTACTTTTATTCAAGACTATAACCGAAGAATAAAGAAAGCAAGTTACAGTTGGTGGTTGATACGACAGCTTGCGTGGAGCAATGCTAAGAACTGCTGATTTCAAGTGTCAATGTCAATGTGGCATGCTAACGCGGCTTATTTTTTTGTGCAGTTATATTTTCGAATAAAAGCGCACGTGTTCTCTTATTTGTACCTTTTGTGAAAGTGTTTCTTTGATATATGGACTTCAGGCTTCATACGTTATATAGTTTATGCCTACATTTTGTCATTTACTATTAGAGTATGAAAAACGTTTCTGTTTTAAAAATGTGCTTGCACAGACTACTATAGAAACGGAACACACATGAAATGCGTGTATTCCAAATAACACTATATTATTTCCACTCTAAAACTCCACTTCAATCCCAGAAAATCAAATCAAGGCAAGCCATAAGCTAGGAGAAATTCGTTCTAAGTCAGTGGGGGGGATGGAATAGCTGGCTGCTAGTAGCTTTTGTTTATCAGCACATTTAGATGACAAAGGACTCTGGCGGAGAGGTGCAAGCGGATCTAAGACGCGATTTAAGGTGGGACGGATTTACGAGTTTTTTCGTAGGCTCTGGTAATTCTAGTGTTAATGGTTGTAGATACTCTACGAGATATTGTAAGTTGAAGTTTTCATCTTCTGCACCATCACCACCAACTGCATCAGCATAGTCTATTGATACACATTTAGCCAATTTGCCGTGTAACCGAGCGACAATTTTCGCATTAATTCATTTGACTTCATTGTTTCTCAGTGCTAGGATTGCCCATGTACTCACTTCTTCTGTTGATAACCCTTCAGGATAAAATTCTTCAATAAGATTTGGACAAAATAAGTCTTCTTTAATTGGGAACTTAAAGTGAAGAAAACGTAAAAATTTATAAGAGCTAAGAGAGCAGGAACTGTGTCTGTCAAAAGCATTCACACGAATGAGAGTTGAGAGGACCGTGGGCATGGTTGAATATGGTTGAGAGGAGGGCATGACTTGAAAAAATCTCATGGCCAAAGTCTCATCTCGCGGGACTTGAAATTATCTCTTTGAAAAAGTCTTGTCTCAGGATTTCCTGTTATAATAGAGAGATTATTTATAAGAAGGAAGTCTGCCTTCTTTTTTTCCACTTTGATATGCTGGAGGTTAATTACACTGAAGACAGGTGCAATCAATGGAGGAAGTTCACAAAATTAAACTATACGACATCTGCCTAAAATGTTATCAGTACATTTCAAGTGGCAATATTTGAGAATATATCTGTTTACCATAAATTCTGAACAGAAATATGTGTTTTGTCTAAATTTAATTAAACAAGTATAGAAAATGATTCTAGGAACATATCAAAGAGGAACTTTATTAGTTTCTTTTGACAAGTGCAGCTGTTTATTATGCAGAAATTTAACCACACTTTTTGCATTGCTGACACTATTTTAAGCTGCTAAGCACAATTTTAAATTAACAGAATGCCAAAGGTCCAGGTTGTAACCTAAGCTTTGTTAAGTGAATATCATGTAACAGCTGTTCCTGTGTTTCAGTGCTCTTAGTTTCTATATTTGTCCAATTAGTAGATGTTTTAGTAGGAGCCTGACAATTATCTTACCTCAAAGCATATTTATAGGACAAAAACGTTGGTTTGATGTGAGAGTACAGATTTTACATTATTTCTGTCACACAGCAAAATTCCATATTCTCTTTAAGCATACATTTATCAAAGTTCACTGTAAGGAGTCACTGTACATCTGTAGATTGCTATCTGAAACTCTTCCTGAATGTCAACTTCTTACAAAGCTACTTTCATTTCATCATTAGATTCAAGAATATTGTAATGTTAATGCTTTGTTGATTTTATTGTCTACTTTAAGTCTTGCTACTGAATATTTCTTCAGTACATTATTTTATCTTATCATGTATTGGTAATGTCCAAAAAAATATACTGCAGTTCTGACAGGTAAGTGATTTGCATAAAACAAAGACAAATGTTTGAAGTCCAGTGTTCAGTGTGGATTATTTATGACACAGTTTTTGATCACAGTGCTCATTGACTAATCAATCACTAGAGAAACAAAAACAGCTGTGAGTTTAGGAGGACAGATTACTAATACAGAGTAAGGAATTTTATTATCTCTTTTCCTCTCACCTGCATAGACAAGTGCTTAGAGGAGGGGGTTAGGGTACTAGTCTGAAGATTAAGCATTTGTAAAAAAATCCCTGCTACCCTCTTTTTCTTTTTTATAGAATTATGATCTGTCCTGACATTGTGTGGTGCATCATATAGTATAATTCTCCAGTATTTGTTTATGCCATATTTTGGGCTTTTTTATTTCATTCCCCCAGGCAAAGGGCTAGTTTACTTTATACATTAAGTGCGTTGCTACTCCTCCTGTAAAGATTAATGCATTCCTCAGATTTAGTCCTGTCATCTTGCAATTAAAAATACTCACTATTACAGTTGAAAGACTATATTGTAAAATGTCAAACAATGTTCAAAAAATCTTTTCTACCAGGATATGCAAGTTCAATGGTTACATAAGTTATGTATTATTTTCCAGATAAGATTTTTTATGAAGCTCTCCACTGTTTCTATTTGCCATGTTTGCTCCCAATGACAAAGAGGGACCTTTTTGCTGTGTTCTGGTTTTGCTGTTTGCTTTATTTTGTTAGGTTCTTCTTGACATCTTCCAAATTAAATATTTTTACTGGCCAATTGTACCACCAAACATATATTGTCAGTCAATGGAAGTTCCTGAATAATGTAGTTGATGGGTAGTAGTATGCCTGATTTTAGGGCCCCAGTGGCTGCAGGATTTCAATCTAACCCTTTTCTTAAATAGTGTACTGTTTTTTCTGCTAATTAACCTCTTTCGAATTCATTTTGATTGCCTTGTTTTTTTAATATTTGTTCCCCAGAATTTCTTCGTTGTTTCTCTGAATTGCTGAATGAATTCTTCATTTCATTGTTGATGCTCTCATGGTGCAATAGCATACATTTCCAAATTGTTGATTTTCCCTTTTCTAAGAGCACTGTTAAAATGTTTTCTGGACCTGTGCAGATCCGCATTGCTCTGACCTTCATCTTTCTTTATTTTCAGATATTGTATGATGGTCACTGTTTGTTGGTCATGTTTTGGTTCATTTTGTGTTTCATTATTGTTTGGCTGCTAATTAAGGAAAAAGAAACAATTAAGGGGTCTAAGTCTTCAAGAGCAACTGAACTAAAATTAATTCAAAAGAAATTAAGTAGCAGCAAAAACAGGTCACTAATTAAGAAAAGGGTTAAAATGAAAACCTGCAACCACAGGGGCCCTCCAGGACCAGAGTTGAAGACCCCTGATTTAGAGTTACTCTCAACCAGAATTAATGATGATTTCATGAGGTCTCTTGAGAGGTGGCAGTTAGTGAAAAAACGTCTGAGACCACAGATAGATATCATTTAACTTTTAAACTCTTGCTTCCTTTCCTCTAGGAACAGTAGGTTTGGTTGATGTGTGGGTGGGTAGGAGTTTCCATTGGTGTTTGGATGTTCATCCTGAATTGGATTAGAAACTTATTTGTCGATATACTCACTCCCTGATTAAGATGTTTAATAATATGGTAATTCCATACAAGATATCATCTATTTGTAATGTATTTTCAATAAAACAATGATTGTAAGAAAAAGAGGAGAGGGTTGTTGCTGTGTGTCCCTTGTAAGTAACTTGAAGCTATTTCAGCTTCAGTCTTTTCCTTTTTTTCTAGTGTTTAATTACTTCTTCTTCTAAACTCTAGTGAGGAACATCAGTGTATATGTTGTAATACTTTATGTAAATGTTAATTTAGACATATTCCACAAATGTCCATACTGTATTTAACAGAAACAAAGTACAGTGGTAGACTTTCTTGTCAATTTCCTCTTCCAGTGCTAATACAGGCATGAACTCTGATGGATATCGCATTTCACTCATGGCCAGCTTTCTTCATATAGTAAAAACAGTTTCATATTGCAATAATTAACTGTAACACCCTGCTGTCCTTAGTTAGGCTTAGAACTGGCTGCAGCAAGTTGCCCCCATCCTCTGTTAGAAGAGAAGCCCCAATCTATCTGTAAAGATACAACCCAGCTTTCCTGCAACTATGATGCATTGCCTCCTTCCATGTCTGTAGGTACGATCTCACCATTTACCACTTATCTTCTTTAGCTGAGATTTTAACTTTATTGCAAGCATATCACATAAAATTCAAAGACTACAAAATTTAAGTCTGAGCTTTGGCTGGCCCACTCAAGGACAGTCAGAGATTTGTCCCAAAGCCACTCCAGCATTGTCTTGGCTGCATTCTTTGGGCCACTGTCATTCTGAAAGATGAACTGCTCCTCCAGTCTGATGTTCTGTATACCCAGGTTTTCTTTAACGGCCTGTCTGTATTTGACTGAATTCATCCTTCCTTCTGTTATGGTTAGTCTCTTTTTCCCTACCACTGAGAAGCATTCACATAGTATAATACTGCCACCATAATGCTTCATCATAAGAAACGTATTAGGCAAGTGCCCAAAAACTTCAATTTTTGACTCATCAGACAAAAGAGCCTTCCTCCTCAAGCTCCCAGAGAGTGCAAGCAGTCTGTCATGTGCCTTCTACTCAACAGTGGCTTTTATTTAGCCTTGCTACCATAAACACCTGACTGATAGAGTGCTGCTGAGATAATTGTCTTTCTGACAAGTTCTCCCATCTCACCCTAGGATTTCTGAAGCTTTGTTAGACTGACCATTGGGCTCTTTGTCACTTCCCTGACCAAGGCCCTTCTTACCTGGTTACTCAGTTTGGCTGTAAGGCAACCTCTAGAAAGAGTCCTAGTAGTTTCAGACTTTCATTTCATAATTATTGAGGCCACATACTCCTAGGAATACTCAATGCTTTAGAAATGGTTTTATAGCCTTTTCCTGATCTTTTCCTCACCACAATTTTATTATATGGGTCTACAGAGAGTTCCTTTGACTACATGGTTTGCTTTTTGTTCTGATATGAAGTATGAATTGTGAGATCTTATACACACTGATGTATGCATTTTTAAACTATGTGCAATTAATTCAGTTTGTCATAAGTAGACATATCTCATATGTGATCACAATTTGGAGTGCCTCAGCAATATGTCTAAATACTTATATGAATGAAAGGTTTCATTTTATTCATTTTTTGATTTTTGAGTAGCTTTGCAAACTTTTATGAAAACATGTTTTCACTTTGTCATTATGGGTTATTGAGTGTATATTGATGGGTGGGGGGGGGGGGGGGGGGGGGGCAAATGTATCCTTTTCAAATTAAAAAATTAAATCTACAACCTTTTGAATTCACTGCATGTATGAATGTGCAAACTCCACATAAGACTCTTTATCTATGAAGCAGCATTACTAACCAGTGTATCACTGTGGCATCTTATAATCTCAATGTTAATCTGTGCTAGTTATACAGTAGAAGGAGTTATCATATGCAGGAAAGAACCTCTAACATTTAAAACCTTTCATTTCTGCTTTATTTTGATTTTGCCATCCACTGTGGTTGCTGAGCTATGTTTTCAGGTTTAAGTAATATGGCATGTACATTGCAGAATCATGCTTTGATGAGATTTGATGCTGTCTTAGATTAGCTGAGCCTTCTTTTGTGGAAATGGTCGATAGCAGTATGACAATACAAATATAGTCATAATTTTTCATGATTTAACCTATTTAAAGATATTTAAAATTGTTAAAATTGTAACATATCTTTAAATAACAGTCTGGAGTAAAATTTGCTTACCAACTTGCCCTGCAAAAATGACTATAACCCATATGTAGTGCCAGGGTAGGCCTATGTCCACTAAGTTTGCTCATTGATTCATCCTGTTTTGTAGCTTAGCTTTTTGTGTTTTTTTACCAATTAAAATTAATCTATACTGCCTATTATCATTTTAGAGTTTCTCTTCCTTTACTAAAATATCATGTAATTATAAACCTACTCAGCAAAAATCGCCAGTGTTATTTTATTAGTATAACAGTCAATTTAACTCTTTAAAGATATTTGGAAATTATATAAATGGGTAGTGATTTTACGGTCCACATCTACCTGCCTACTTAAGTTTTGCTAGTCAAATTCCCTCCAAAAAGCTGATGTGAACAGAAGGCTCTCGACTAGTACCTTAGTGAATTTACTATTTGTGTAGTTAGTTTCTGTAAGTATGAAACATAAACAATGTTTGATAAGTATGAACAGTGTCCAAAGCAATCCAGAGTATGATGTCCTCACTGGAAATTTCAGTGGTGTCCCAATGGCAAATAAAATCTTTGCCGCAATCTGTGCTAACTTTAACAATTAGTTTGTTACCTATACCACTACTGAGTGTACTGGAAAATCTACTCAATAATGTCTTCAAATGTATGGGACCGACCACAGTCACAGAGTTGTCTAAAATTTATCCAATCCACCAATCCAATCAGTACTAATGTTTCAAACTTCTGTTACAACCAGTAAGGTTTTCAGCTTTACAGCTCGTTGGTACAAAAGACACAATACATAGGTAGAATTAAGTGTCAACCATGTGCGCCTAGGGATTATCTTCCTGGCTCTGCCAAGGTATGCGATAACCACTCTGGGTTGAGAGGGAGCACTCATGCTAATTGTCTCTACTTTTCCACATGCAGCTCCAAGAAACCACCAAGTAAGAGTAACTGATTCTGCTTCAATTCCCAGGTCTGGCCCTGCCCCTTTTGGTCAGAGCGCTATAAAACCCTCTGGCCCCCAGAGGATGGTGTCAATTTGCAGCAAGCCCCATCATGTTGTGATAGCTGCTAAATGCTGCAATCAATTGTTTATTGGGCTGAAACACCATGTTTTGTTGGGGCTATCGTGTCCAGTTTTGCTTTTGTCTTACTTTAATAAATGGGGACACCAGTTTGGTGCCATAGCATTTTAAAGAAACTCATGCAGGTCTCTCCTCTGGTTACAACAGAATATCAAAAGATGCAACTTTGGTGATAATCTAACTGAGGACAGATTCACTCATAGATTCAATGACTAGAAACATACGTATCAGGCATATTCAAAACATGAGTGCAGCAAAACTCACTAGGCAGTGCATTATAAATACAAAAATTACAAAGAACTCCAAAAATGGTAAACAGTCTGTTTGCTATTATATATTGCTACTTAACAAAAGTACAACGGATATTATTTGAATGTTTTTGCCTTCCTATGAGCTGGAATCAAATCAACAAAAGGTAGGATGTCAGTTTATTTTTACAAGGTAAATTAGTGATAACAAAAATCATTCAATCTTGACTGAAAAAAATGACTCCTTTTATGTTGGTATGACATTAGGCCCACTGTTGGGCTCACCCTATTATGAAATCCTAGTATTGCCGCAACTCAAAACTAAAGAGCTGTGAGGCAGCTAACACTACATTGTACAGTACTTCCCATTTTGTACAGTTTTAAAAATATTTTTTTTATTGTAAAAAGAAATTATTTGAAAATATGCCAAACAAAGGATAAAGCATGTGCATGTGTATGTATTTTATTCATAAGAGGTGCTTAAATGTCATGTACATTTTTAACTTCTAGTTACTAACTCTCCATGTCAGTGTACATGTTAACAAATACAATTGTAGTTGCCTCCAGACTTCATTATTATGCCCAAGCAAGCCGTAACATGGAAGAATGGATGAGTTATTCTATTTAAACACTCAAAAGAGATGTTTTGGTGTTGATTTCTTTCACTCTGCAAATATACAGTATTATCTTCTTTGCCAATTTATATAGGAAAATAAATTACACTTTGTCCATGTTACAGCAAATTAGAATGAACTGAATTACTTTCTGAAATGATACTGCCTTGTTTTCAATTTTTTTAACAAAAAAAAAAAACATTTGTCTTTGATTTATGTTCACACAATGCTCATGTGATCCTTTCAGTACAAATGGTAGCAGATGAGCCATTAACATTCAAAGCACCATTTTGTACACCACAAAGCTATAGCCATGTTTACAACTGATAAAAGTGGGGAGTGTGGGTCATTAACCTGACAGATTACTTCTAAGTGCTTTCTTCAGTATCCAGACAATTTGCAACAGCCATGGGGCTTACCCTCTTTCGGCAGGTGAGAAGCCACTAACAAGGTTCACTGCACTTAAAGATTACCATTAATTTACTACTGTCTTCAGGATCCAAAACGTCAAGCAATGGTTGAGAAGACAACAAATAACCAAACTAAATGTTTAATTCAAGAGAAGTATCTCATTAACTTTACAACCTTCAGGTCTGATGAAGAAGGAAAAAAAAATTCCAAATCACATCAGCTCTTTAATACAATGGCAGTTTGTTCTTGCCTACATACAATTGAAGACCTCAAGGTCAAAAATATAATGCATTGGTTAGAAACACAAGGAATGCAGAGAAGTAAACGTCCTAACATGAATAGGGAATGATACCTTAACATCAAGCACCACTGCACTGAATAGCCTGTAAGCTGTATAATTCATGAATAAATAAATGCATCAGCTGAAAAATGTTAAAGCCTAATAGTTACTCTTATCATGTTGGAATTTTTACCACTGAAATATAAAGATTCTGTTTTCACTTTTTATGCAAGAATAAGAACGTAAAAAACATTTTATTTACAGGCTCATGAACTGTGCTGCAATATTGTGAAAAGCCGAAGAAAATGTTGAAAATTACATCATTGTGCCTGATAAATTAGAGAATAAGGGTCTTAAAATTGTAATTAAATTATGACAAAAAAGCTTTAGCATATTATAAGCATTACATTTGAACAAAATCAATTTCAACCATTTATTTTGCACATTTATTTATTTAATGTACACTTTATAAATTCCTCCTTATGCCAATTGACATGGCATCTTGTATTACTGCATTGAGTATAAGAGTAAACGAAAAGAGTACAGTGGTCAACCACAGAATAACACTAAAGCAGAAAGGAAATTAATCAATAGGGCCTATGGGTTAAGTATATAATTTTATAAGCAAGAAAGAAAAATGAGTCATTATTTAGAATGTAAAAGTTGAGCTCGATAAAGATTTTTAATTAGTCACAGAGAAAGAGAGAACACTATTAGATTGGTCATCTGGTTGAAAGGAATACTCTTAACAAATATCATTTTACCATCTCTTCACCCCATGTTATTTGTAATTTTTGAATCTTGTGCTTTCATGAAGAATGGAGGTGACAAAGTTCCTGATACAATGGGCTTCAATGGTGGCCAGTGCTGAGCATCAGCAAACAGAACGAAAACAACCATTTAAAATTTTCACATTACTTGTGTCGCATAATTCTGAAAAAAAAACATGTTAACTGGTTTCACAGGATCTTGTTAATCACAGAGAGTAGGAAACAGATTTACTTCTATTGTTTTCAAGCCATCTGTTTCTACTTTATTTTTTTCATGGTTGATCTAGGTGATAAAATAAAATGTCAATGTCAATGTCAATTTATTTATATAGCACACTTAAAGCAACATAGGAATGCTGTGGCCAAAGTGATTTACAATAAAAGAAGAAAAAAACATACAATTAACATAAATAACATGAATAGAAATACTGTAAAATAAATGAACATAAATAAAATAAATAATAAATATAAGAAAGATTACATAATCACAATGATTAAACCATCAGTATTATTGAAGGTTAAGGAAAGCAAGTGAATAGAAATGAGTCTTTAATGTTGTTTTGAACAGTTCAATTGTAGACGACTCCTTTATGTAATGAGGTAAAGAGTTCCACAGGTAAGGAGCAGCAGCTGCAAAAGCCCTGTCCCCCTTAGTTTTACAGTTGGTACGAGGGACAACAGAAGACCCAAGCACTCTAAATGGCTAATAAATAAAATTCAAAAGAGCTCCAGACCTGAATTGCTTCTAACATAAAAAATAAATATCAAACAAAGCAAATACATAAACCAACTACCAGGATGCTGGAGGGTCAGCTGTTATGTGATTGTGCCATCTGGCACTTGTTAGAAGGTCAGGTGCACTCTTAAATAAGGAAATTCAGATTTCATACAAGAAGCCCATTTGTTATAGAAGTGTAGTCAAGATTGTAGAGCAATTATGTGTTTTTTCTGACATTTCTTATATTTTTTCCTTCTGATTTATTTTTTTCTGATTATTGTTCTCTTTGTGTTTTGGAGATTGAAGTGTATTTTTTTTTGTTTTATTATTATACCACTCTGTAACTCATTGACATACTTTCTTGAGTAAATTCAAGGGTACTATTGTCCTTGTCCAGTATCTGAAGAGTCTCCTCCAGAAATTAAAATAGTGAAAATACCAAATCATTTGCTTTGTGTGTTTGTGGCTTGAAAAGTTTACAAATGAAGCATCTCTTTTTTAGGCTTACATTTTGTTTATTATCAAGAATCCAAGGCTCATAGCTGAATGGAAAATCCCATGGAAATGTTTCAAGATTTTTGTTTTATGTATGTTTTTCTTTATTCCCATCTAGATGTCTACTTCTTGCTGAGATTCTGTTGGCTACGTTATTGTGAATTTCCCATTGGGATTGATAAAGTATCTATCTATCTATCTATCTATCTATCTATCTATCTATCTATCTATCTATCTATCTATCTATCTATCTATCTATCTATCTATCTATCTATCTATCTATCTATCTATCTATCTATCACAGCCTTCTTGGATTTGATCCAACAAGCTTTGCACACCTGGATTTGGGGATTTTCCTCCTCTTTTCTCTGCCAATCCATTCAAGTTCTCTCAGGTTGGATGGAGACTTTTGGTGGACAGTCATTTTCTCTCCAGAGATGTTCGATTTGGTTCAAGTCTGGGATCTGGTTGGACCACTCAAAGACAGTCACAGAGTTGACCCTAAACCACTCCTCTGCTTTGTGCTTAAGGTCACAGCCGTGTTTGAAAGTGGACCTTCTACCCATTCTGACATCCAGAATGCTCTGGAGCAGGATAAGGACATCTCTGTGCTTTGCTTTCAATGTTTCCCCAAACTTGACTGTGATGCTTAAAGACCCATTGCATTGATTCCTCTGAAACATTTATTTTAGGTAGAATGTCCAACAGGAACTGGGTGGTCTTTTGGCCTTGGAACCCCTGCAGATTTAGTTTTTTTCTGGAGCTTAACTAAAGTTGTTTTTATTTTTTGTGTAATCCCGGCCATCTGACTTTGTCACTGGACTCATCTTTAGAGACTTATAATGTAAGTGGCCATGGTGCCTGTCAAAGACAGGTAATAGAATTATCAAAAAAATATTTGCTGTCTCTTACCTAACATGTACCTTCAGGGTCTTTCCTCTGTATTTCCGAGTGCGAACGTCTCTTAACTAGCACTCCCTCTATTGAGCACATTCCCATAAAGATTGCTTCTCATGCTTGGTCATTATTTCCAAAGCACCTCTCTTACCTCCTGTCTGGTTTTATATTTGCCGTCTTTGAAGGCGACTTTCTCAGCATGTGCCTTTACTACTCTTCGTGCATCTCACACTCGTACTTCATCTTTTGTTGTGCCACCAAAGCCAAACTGATCAATCACAATAATGCTAAACTGACAAGTTAACTCAGAAAGACAGGACACACAGACCACAGTGTTTTATTACGTAGAAGATGCTATACTGTATATAAAGACTCTGTGACACCCCGTGTAATGAGAAAGTTGGAATAAGACTACACACTGGGAATCTTGTAGTTCGGGACCAATTGGGATCAGAATTGAGAAGTGTCAGATGGGCAGGCACAGACACAAAAAGATAGTATTGCACAACAAAAGTAGGTTTTATTTTTGTGCATGGAAAAAAGTAGCAGGCAAGCTTTTTCACACAGTCCTCACCGCAACTGACACACAAAACAGAAAGAAGCAATGTGAAAGAAGCATTGTCCCCAAAAAATAGTGAAACTGTATAATATTTACAGTGAGTATTTCCAAAATAACAAAACAATAAATGTATATACACACAAATTTGGTAGTCTTACTAAATAAAAATGCAATCAGGGAGATATTACACAAAAAAAACACAGTCATTCCAATAACACAATTCACAAAAATATTTACAAAAAGAAAAATCAGTGTATATACAAAAATACAAAAACTGCAGTACAAATCCAAATCATGTAAATTCTTCCACCAAAACTACATTACTAGGAGATATTTACTGTATATCTCTATGTACAAAAGAAAATGTATGCAAAAATTAAGACACAAGCCTCTGTGCTTGATGTACTGTTAAAATTTAGCTACACCAAACTCTAACTCACCACCACACCTGAGTCAAAAGACGACCCTTGCAGGCAGGAAGTATCTTTTATACTATGCACCATTTTACTGACCAGTCATGGAGCACTGCATCATCCTCTATCTAATCACAGGTGATGCAAATATGACATTATGTTCAACCCTGCAAGGCCACTACTAAAATACCTGCAGCCTCGTGGGTGTGCATGTATGTACACACGCATGGAAACAAAGCTAGAGCACATTCTAATCCGTATCTAAGGTAAGTGAATACCGCTCTTTCTAATATTATTATTAGAATTAACTTCCGGGATCTCTTTTCCTTTGCCCCTCTTTCCTTTTATTTCAGCACTGGGTGGCTACAAACCGCTGGAAAGGAACTGGGCTGCACTTGGATTCATATAGGCCTCTGTGTCTCCCTGCAGCCAGAACGGCCGGCAACATGTAGCATTGCACCACTGAAGTGGCGTAGAAATGCCAAAAGTGTAGTCTTGCCTTCTTGATTGTTACACAGGAGAGGTAAATGCCGTACTCTTTTCAGTACTACCCCACTTGAAAACAGGCAGATACTTAAATACTTAAAGAGTCATTTTTTTTTCTCTTTTGGTAATGCCTGGGCAGGCAGATTATGACACTCTCCTTCTCAAGTAATTACATAAACTATTCTTATGTAAGCCTGGATTGATTTATTTCTTGTTATTTATTCATTAATATTTTTAACTAATTTAAGTTATTTTTCTTTTCTTGTAACATTTCCTTTGGATATCCTATAGATCTCTTTTAGCTATGTCCTGTGTATGAAATTGTGCTATAGAAATAATTGTTGTTGTTGTTATTTAGTTGCAGTCCCTTCTGCTATGAACAACCCCACCTGATTGTTGGAATGGTATTGGAGATATGATGAGCAGTGTCTGGTTTCATCCAGATGTGACACTTAGAATTGAGGCCAAACAATTCAACATTGGTTTCATCAGACCAGAGAATCTCGTTTCTCATAGTCTGAAAGTCCTTTAGGTGCTTTTTTGCAAACTTCATGCAGGCATTCATGCATCGTCTAGAAATTCTGTCATAAAGCCTAGATTAGTGGAGTACTGCAATGGTAGTTATCCTTCTAGAAGTTTCTTCCTTCTCCACACAGGTTCTCTGGAACTCAGTCAGAGTGACCATCAAGTTCTTGGACACCTGTCTTACCAAGACACTTTTTACCACAGTTGGTCAAATTGGCTGGACAGCCATCTCTAGGAAGAGTTGTGGTTGTTCAAAACAATGCAATACAATACAATACAATACAGTTTATTTTTGTATAGCCCAAAATCACACAGGAAGTGCCGCAATGGGCTTTAACAAGCCCTGCCTCTTGACAGCCCCCCAGCCTTGACTCTCTAAGAAGACAAGGAAAAACTCCCAAAAATACCTAGTAGGGAAAAATGGAAGAAACCTTGGGAAAGTCAGTTCAAAGAGAGACCCTTTTCCAGGTAGGTTGGGCGTGCAGTGGGTGTCAACAGAAGGGGGTCAATACAATACAATACACAGAACAGAACAAATCCTCAATAAAAAATCAAAAATAAAATTTTTTTAGAAGTACGGCGCAGAATTTAACAGTAGATGATATCACATAATAAGATTTGGATAATTTTAGACTCCTGGAGACCTCATCCATCAAGCTGCCTCCCCCATTTGGCCATTCCACGGCTGAAACAGTGTTGGACCAGCCAATCTGATGAAAGGACCCCTCTTTCTCACGATTCCTGCGATCCTCCATCAGGGATGACTTTACCTTAGACAGGCAAAACAACTTGGCAATATAATATATACATATTAGATATTATTTATCTGCGGTGAGTTGGCACCCTGCCCAGGATTGTTTCCTGCCTTGTGCCCTGTGTTGGCTGGGATTGGCTCCAGCAGACCCCCGTGACCCTGTGTTCGGATTCAGTGGGTTGGATAATGGATGGATGGATGGATATTATTTATAATATCTAAGAATTCTGGAGGCCACTGTACCTTTGTGTACAAATCTGTAGATTTATTTTGTAACCTTATCCAGATCTGTGCCTTGACACAATCCTGTGTTTAATCTCTGCAGGCAAATCATTCTGCCTCATTGCTTTGTTCTTGCTCTGATACACATTGTCATCTGTGACACCTTCTATAGACCAATGCATGGTCGTTCCTTAATAATATGCCATCAACTGAATCGACCACAGTTGGATGCCGATCTCAACATTGATCAATAGAATGGGATACATCTGAGTCGGATTTCAAGTATCATATCAGTTTAATCAATAGTAATAAACTTGCAGTACTTTCTAAAATCTTGTTTTCACTTTGTCATCTGGGTTATCGATTGTTGTTTGATGAGGGAAAAAAAATTAATTCAAACCATATAGTACAAAATATATACACACACACAAACACATAAATATTTCAGTATCCTAGCAATGCAGGTGGAAGTCAGGAGAGTTTAGTAATATTCAAAACCACAGGAACACTTTACAAGCAATCCATCACAGTCTTATTATCAGCCTCTAGGAGGTGATGAGCTGTAATTTGTTATGAAGATAAGTTTTAGAGCTTGGAGCAGTATGCTGATAGGGTTATATCAAATGTCTTCTTAAAAGCCTTCCTCTTGCACTATTGTTTTTAAAATGCAAATCAACTACTCTGGGCATTAAATCTCATTCATTTATCAAAAATTATCTGCATAATTATATACTCGCCTTCTGTTGCTCTCTGCACTACATGATAAAAGAGTTTGCTTTGCAATAGTAATTTCCCTGGCCATAGACTCGGATATAAAGGTAGATGTTTTGTGTTGAAAATAAAGGAGTATTTTGATAAAAACATAAGGTTGTTTCATAGAGTCTGCCTTCTGAAACGGCATTTAAGAGCAACAAAGGCCTTTCCTTCAGTTACTTAGTAGTGCCATCTCTTAGGGGGTTTAGAGTACTGATAAGTTTGAGACTGCAATTAGATCAAATGCCTATGAGTATCAGAATTTGTATTCATTTAAAAATGTCTTGCTGCAACTTTTTTAGGCATTTCAAATAATATTTGATTTTATATTACTTTTTGTTTGAACAGAATAATCAGCATAACATTTATTTAAAGATACATACTTTTTTTTATGATATACTGTATATTACATGCATTTCTATGAACCTGCTTTCTCTGTTACAAAATTATAGAGATAAAGCACCTCTCCCAGAAGTGCTTGGAGCAGGCATGAACAACCATTGGAGGAATGCCAGTCCATTGCAGAGTACTCTCACTCATACAGAAAAAATTCTGCATAGTCAATAAGCCCAACACATGCATCCATAAAAAGTGTGAGGAAAACAGACAACCTGCCGAGATTCTGTCATAAAGCCTAGATTAGTGGAGTGCTGCAATGGTAGATACAGACACAGAGAAAACAAAAAGTGAGAGACAGCCTGTTATGAACAAAGTTTAGCATAGGTGCGAAATGTTGATCATAAACCTACCCTCATCAACTGACATTGTACCCAAGCCACCCAATAGCATACTATCACCTAGCAATGACTAAAGCCTTCATGTCAGAGTTGCCCCAACTCTTACGTTTATTGTGTCTTGTAGGTGGAAACCAAAGACCACAATACTTACAAATTAAATAAAAACATAAGGAATATCACTATCTTATATATAAACGTCTACCCGTGGAAGTGTGTGTATCTGTCTGTCCGGCCTGGAAATACGAGGCTACAGCATGAAGCTTAAAGAGGGGCCCAGAATCGCAAGGCTACAGCATGAAGCTCAAAGAAGGCGACTCTGTCGCCAATGTGAATCCGCCGAGAAAAGAGAGAAACTCACTTAGCCGCTAATACACAAGTGAGGCATGCACATCGGCAAAACTAAACCTCCGAGAAGAGAGAAACTCACTTAGCCGCTGATAGACAACGGAGGTGAGCAGGTCAGCAAAACAAAACCACTGAAAAGAGTACCTTGCTTAACTGGTAATGGACAACCGATGCGATTAATTGATTGAAGTGCCAGAATCCATGGTTTCTAGGAGCCTGGGCTTTTTACAGCTCTGGCTTACACAGCTAGTTTTACATAAAAAAGATAAATTAATACCATAAACATATAATCAACAACATAAAAATAAAAAAAATGTTGAAAAATAGCAAAACCATTAAACAAACAAAAAATAAGCCTGAGGTGTCAGAGGGGGACATTTTTTGTACACTGGGTGGTTCCATTAGGCACCCATTGTTGAGACTGGGGATGAGAAGTTAAAAGGCAAATTTCCTGGGTAATCCCGTTACTGATTGTTGTCATGGCTGTCTGCAGGATGTAGGTATTTGCTGTCTTGCAAAGGAGTCACCACTTTGAAGTTTTTGGATGGTTGAGTACACAAACAATACCAAGTTATTATAACAGAACTGCTCCTTCCTTGGAGAATGTCTGTATTTACCTGACTTGGAAATTAACATGTTTGACAATATTGGTTTCTAATCAGCAGATCTGTACTCATTAATGGTGAGTAACAATACATTTTGTTAACTTGTGTTTTCATTAATTGTTAAACCCAGGAAACTTAGATGTGCCATTGATTAAACCAATTGTCCAGGACTGACAACGGCAGGGACTGAAGGAGATTTAAACTCCTGGGCAGGACAAGGCAGAGAGGGATGGTCTACTGAGAACGCTACCAAGACACTCGCACAGAGCTCAGGGGCTCGCAGGCAGACGAGGGTACCTGGCTGGCACAACGTGAGGCACAAGGACGGCAACACTTACTTCCAGGGAGGAACAGACAGCTCCACAAGGAGACGCCGGTTGTGGGTCCAGCAAGAGAGGGAAGCCGCATGAAAGGACCAAGCAAAGCCGGCAGATGAGAAATGAGGCATGCCTAGGTCACAGCAGCACAAGAAGCCCAGAGTGGAAAAAAAAGAGACACTGACAGGCATTCAACGATTTGAGAAAACCTCTGTTGGGAAACGAGTGTCCGTTGATCAGAGTTCATCCGTGGACAGTTGAACGATAAATTGTTGGGGTAACACAGTGCGCAAACTGGACTCTGCACCACTAAAGGCTGTATCCTCCAATTCTTGTTTTTAACGGACTTTTAGAGTGTGGACTGTGTGTTTTCCTTTTTAAAAAAAAAAGGAATTTCGTACCTGATATTTTTAGATTTTTTTATGTTCGTTAATCTTTTTAATTTACTTTATTGTCTTGTGTAATAGAAGTTACTGTTGCTTTTCCTGAAATTAACATTGTGTCTTTCATTGTGTGTTTACTCACTGCCCAATTTAAAGAACCTTGTGTGCTATTTTCTGTAAATCTCACAGAGTTCCCAGTCTCTTAATAAAACTGGGTGGCGTAGTCGGATATTTTAATGGTGTCTAAGTTAGATTGCCTGTAAATATGACCAGACACCTGTCAAAGAGCCATGGCTACAACCCTGTATAAACCAAAACAAATAGAAGATGCCCTGGTTGGGTGTGGATAATCCCACAAGCTCCCAGCTAGGTGCCCTAGAGCTGTGTTTTTTCAAGTGGATGAGAATTTGCAGAAATCAACACATTGACTGTTATTTGCGTGCTTACACAAAACAATTATTCAGTGTATTCGGGCTTTTTAGAGATATTCAGCTCGGTGCTACCATCTGTTCACTCTGAAGTCCTACTGTGAGACTTCAGTGCTCACAAAGGAAATAACAGATATACCTGGAGAGGCATGATACTCAACACAGCCTGCTTGAAATTAATCTGTTGAATCATTATTGGATTTTTGTGCCAATCATGGACTGCCCACAATAAACACCATGCTGGAAAACAATGTTGCTCATTAGTGTACCTGGTGTCAGAATACCTTATGGAAAAGGTAAACGATTGACCCTCAAAGTCATGCTATCTGATCTGAGGCAGTATGTCATGGATAATTGGTACACATTAGTGCTGGCTAATATAGATGGAGCACCTGGAAAACTGAGGCAAGTAATGAGTGTATACTGGTAATGACTAGAGGATGTATCTGATCAGAATGCAAAAGCTCCTAATGCATTTCAGTGGAAGACACGGACATGGAGCCTGAATGGAACCTGCTCAACACCTCAGTAGTAAATGGCAGGTCCAAATGTATGTTGGTGCCTATCATGAAAACAACCCTAGGACTCCAGAGGTATATAAGGGCTGAAATGCAATTATATTTACATAGTTGTACGACACAGAAATGTCTTTAGAATTATATGTAATTACATATTTTATATGCTACATGGCCCTAATTAGAGTTACTTGCAACAGTCTAGTAGCCTGTTCCTATTAAAAAAGCTTTTAAAAAAAAGGGAAATGGTTTGTAATCTTGCTACCTTTCAAATAGACTGATTACTGTATTTAAGACAAAACATGTTATGCTTCCTGTCCTACAAAGAAATCTGATATAAACAACACTTATTTTGCCAAGAGGTTTTGTTTTACCCTTTGTAATGGACCTTCTGTAGGGCATCACTGTCTTGCTTGTCTACTTCAAATGAAATCTGAAACTTAATAAGGACAAAACACAACACTCTGATACACCCTGGAAATCATCAAGTGACCTGCAATTTAAAAGACAATGATACAAAGAACACATTGCCTGATGTATTGATTTTCACTCCTGCTTGTAAAGAGTTTTAGACTTTATAAAGTTACATAAATCTACCTATCAGCCAGCTCCCTTGTGATGCCTTAGAATTTATTCAAGCTGAAAACACTTCTAGACAAATTAATACCAAGTAAGTACGAAAACCAAATGTTAGGGTGAGAAAAATCCAGATGAACAAGTACTACTTGGGCAAAATTGTTTGGTATGTAAGTTTCAAAATGGGTAGCACATTTTAAAATTATGTACATAGCATGTGGCCGGGTGTTCCATGAACAAACTATAAATTACATGTGTTATGTTAGAGCCAGGGTATATATGTATTTTCCCATTTTTGTTATTTTGGTTGTTTTTGGATTACCATTTTTTATGTTTTTTATTTTGTATGTATTTTTGTTAATATTACTATGTTTATTATAAATGTTTTGGACTTGTTAGTCTTGGGTTACCTTTTGAGGCAAACATTTTTTGCCTTACTTTTCTTTGCTTTGCCAGTTTTGTTCTTGTTTTGTTTATATAAATATTATATAAAATTATTTCTAAAGATTCTTGGAGGGTCATGTCTTCCCAAGCCAGAGGTTTTATGGTTTATCTTCTTCCTTGAAGGGTATGTTTGAGTATTTTAAACATTTCAAGTATTTTTTGAACTAAAAGCCTGCAGGCCTGAGTTTGGCACTGACTAGTGAAATCCTGCTTTTTGTGTATTTTGTGACCGACATCCCCTTTCAACATCTTGAATGTCACATTTCACAAAAACATGATATCTTAACAGCTGTGTTACATAAGAAAGCTAAGTGTGGCAAGAAGAATCCAAACATTAAAATATTAAAATCATAACTTTTTTCAATAAACTATTTAGCAATAGGATCCATGTTACAACTTATATTTTGTTTTGGACTTTGACTTTGGTTTGCTCTTTGAATTTATTACAAGGCCTGGCAACTTTTGTGTTTAGGCCTTTGCTTTCCATACCTATTACTCTGAAAACCCCTAAAAGAAAGACCTTCTCTGATCTTCTCTACACACTTCCAACAAACTGTCTGCTAAAATGTTACTTTTGCGTTTTCTGAAAACAATACTAGTCTCAAAGTTAGTATGCACAAGGTTAACATTTTTGTTTAACAACTTGGTTGTCACAACTAAACAGACACAAAAATATGAATCACAAAAAAAGTGATGTAGGGCTTGCTTTGCTTATCTAACCATATTTGTCAGAAGTGAGTGCCTGATTATATAAATCATTTGTAGGGGTTCAAAGTCTATATCGGTAGTCTCAAGAAAGGCAACAAGCTTTTTGGTTGTCTTCTCTTAGTTTGTGCTTTGAGGCATTTTGTAAAATGTTGGTTCTAAACATGTAATCGTTTAGATGGGTGCATTAAAACCTAATGGAAAGAATCACATACATTAAACAGGACTTTTTTTTTGTATTTCATCCAAAGTTGCCTTTCTGATTTTTTCTTTCCTTGAATATTTGGGAAACATGGGGTGCATGGTTAATAGATAGATAGATAGATAGATAGACAGATAGATAGATAGATAGATAGATAGATAGATAGATAGATAGATAGATAGATAGATAGATAGATAGATAGATAGATAGATAGATAGATAGATAGATAGATAGATAGATAGATAGATACTTTATTAATCCCAAGGGGAAATTCACATCATAATAGCCTCATGCTTTTTAGGAAGATGTTTTTGTTTTTAAACAACATTCTGGTCCACCTGGTAGTGTGCTTTTAGAAGCCTTGTATGCAGAATAACAGGCATTGAGCAGGTCACATTCAGCCTACATACTGCTTTCTGAGTAGCCATGCTGTATGAAATTCAGTACATTTCTTTGCTCCCACCATTTATTAGCTTCTAGTAATGCATAAACCATTTTTGTTAATACTGGCAACACGATAAACCATTTTTTTTTTTAATTATAGAACTGTCATTGTGAAATGAGCTATAGTATTTTGAAGAATTGCAAATTCTAACATTATTTTTTCATTTGCAACCAATAAATGTACACCATTTGTAAAGGAAAAAAATTGAAACATAAATGGTGCTCAAGTGTGTTCTTCCGATATGGCAAGCATTTGCATTTTTATTGAATCATTTCAAATCTGTCAGCAAATAAATAATTTGTAAATATTTATTTTGAGGCTGCATGTTTGAATTAATGAAATGAAAGAAGTGAAGACACCGATTATACTGTTAACCTGCTGACAACCTACCTCATTGACTAGAGCCTGGAAATACCTGAAGAATATAATAGTAAGTTCAGGCTAAGACCTAAGCATATTTCCCATAATTCGGTGGTCCCATATTTATAGGATATGTCAGAAGTGTTTATATTTTTTAAATCAATAGTAATATAAAAATATAAATATTATTCCAATGCCTTCTACATACCAAAATACACAACAATTAAAAGGCATTAACATTTTTAACTGCTTCTGTGTCACTTGACTGTCACAAGCCACTTTAAATATGTCAGTAGAGAGAAAGACTAAATATAATAAAGGATTCATTCCTGAGATCAGAAAGGTATTGGTTTAAAATGTAGTAAGTCATAATAAAAAATATTGTCTTAAATAAAACAGTTGTCTGTTTTTTGAAACCACTTCTCAGAGTCTGTACTGGAAAGACCAGGGGCCTCATGTATAATGCAGTGCGTAGAATTCACACCAAAACATGGTGTATGGACAAAAGTAGAAATGTGTGTACCCACAAAAAAATTCAGATGCACAAAACCATGCGTAAGCCAACTTCCATGCACTTCTGCTCCATAAATCCAGGTAAGCGTGAAAATTAACATACGTGCCTGCCGCCCCACCCTGACTCCTCCCAGAATTTTGCATATTTTAATATGCAAATCAATATAAATATACCCTTCCATTCAGTGTTTGGTTAAAAGACAATGGCAAAAGCATTTGAAAAGAAGAAGAATTTCAGTGAATACGAAGTGGAGGCAAGGAAAAACATACTATTTGTTTAGCAGTGGTATAAGCAACAAAAATGTGGCAGAAACACTGGAAAGTTCAAGTTCAGAAAGTCGCATAGTGCCTGAAATAAAAAAGAAATGGTCAGATATCACAGTCGATGTGTAAGTGTGAGTAGCAGCCCGTCATTTGTTTATTCTGTTTCAGGCAGTATTGTGATAGTCAGGCAGTGATTGTGCTGCTGTGCCGAACACGTCTGCCTCGGAAACTGCTGGGAGATCTTCTGGCTGTGTGCAGACAGATGCAGTCACAAAATGCAATATTGGATGCTGTAAGAGATGTGGCAAATGAAGGAATATAAGCGCTTTACTATGTTTTATTGACCACAAATTAAATCAATTGGTTAAAAAATAAATGCTGCATCTGATTACCTGTTTTTACATTCTGCTAATTACATTCAAAGTTTTAACGCTGTCTGATTTGCCTGATGATTTGGTGGGTCAGGGTCAGGTTCATCATATAGCGTCTCTTCAGGTACGGGCAAGCCACGATTATGTGCCACCTTATGTATTGTGGAAATGCTTTCTATTTACATAAGCAAATTCATTCTCTAAAGGCGCCTTTACAGTGTAGTGTCGGTGCCAAGCACCACAATGGATTGATTCTCCACTCTTTATCCTTAAAAAGACTGTTTGCCTATTGCTGCACTAGTTGGAAAAACACATTTTTAAAGGCACTCCTGCTATATATGATATAATGCCAGGTCATTCTTTTGGTGATTCATCCCTGGCTGATGTAACTGCAATGTGCATGCACCTGACCGCACCGATTACATTTGGAAAACCAGACGTTGCTCTTTGATGTCTCCCAGTTCAACCACAGTGTAAGGAAACCTTATATATCTAAATGACAAATGGATAAAAGCATCCTATACAGATCACATGGCGTGACTCAGTGATGGCTGAGAAATACACGATCATTCAGCAAGTACATGTTGAAAAAGCTCCTGTGTCTAAAAACCTGAAAGTGGACAGAACTTGCAAAAGAGCAAGTAGAGCACAATTCTTTAAAGTCTGCCTGTGTAAAACCGGTGCCAATTCAGCACACACCTCCAAGAGGAGAGCTCTTGGAAATTGAAATCAACTATGAAGCCAGTCATCATCATCTATAAATGCGAGCTCTCTTCTAATTCTTCCATTTGCGATGTCTTCTAACAACACTAAAGCAGCCATGGTAGTTGGAATAGTTTGGCCATCCTGTGCACCATTATATTGTTACAGAATGATTACATCAAGTGAATTAAATTTGTAAATGATATGCAATTAATTTTGCTGTATTTGGTAAGATGTGAATCTAAAAAAGAAAAGTAGACCGCAGAAACAGTTGCACTGCTTTGACGCTGGGTACCGCCAGTTTGCAAAACATATGCAAAGGGGACCCTGCCATGAAAATGTGTGTGGCTTTACGCCAAGTTTAGTTTTTATAAATCTCAAAGTGAGCGTGGAAATGGGCATACAAACATGGGACAAACATTTTTGTGAGTACGCGCAGTTTATACATGAAGCCCCAGGTCACATGGCAGGATTTAACATTGGATTTCATTCACACACATTTAACACACTGGAAAATCTGTTGTGAACATTATGTGAAGAGCTGTTGAGCAAATCAAGGACATTTAAGGGCCAGGTAATTAATTCCAGGGGTCTTATTTTTAAAACTTTGCATGGATTTGAGCATTAAATTATGCATAATGAAAACAACAGTAAAATTTCGTATACCAAAAAAACAAAAATCGGATTTATAAAACTTGCTGTATACACATTCTTTGAAATTTACCCTTTATAAATCGCAATCATCTTGTGAATGTGAATATATAAATGTGCTTCAAACCCCCCCAATTGCCAACCTGAAACAATCAGAAATGGTCCATGCTAATCAACCTCATACATATGTAATCATGAAGCTGCAGACCTATATTGGCTCACAGAGCAGCCTCACACTTCACACATTAAGACACTGCCACCATAGAGGAGTCTTGTGGTGCGATCCTCTATTGAGCATGCAAGAGCATGCATGGCATTATAGCACCTGGGTGTCAGGAAAAGGCATAAGGCACCAGCACCTGATGGACGAGCCACCATAACTTGGCATGTGTGATTGCTGTTACAATGAGTAGAACCTTACCAATAAGCCAGCCATGAACACTCTGAAGTGTGCGCATTGCAACAGGTACACACGTTGTAAATGTAGGAAGGACGGGTGTGTTTGCGTGTGTTTGAACTGTTAACATTTGAATGTGATGATTGCATATAGCGCTGAACTGACCTCTCTGTACTATTGTTGCCTCTGCATGTCCTGGAGTACAAAAGAAACAGTATCATGTGGGGACTGGCAAGATCGGGAAAAAAACCGCGGTGTTTCGCGTTTGTGTGTGTCGGCTTTTATCCCTCCAGATCAGAGAATGTCCAGTTCCATTGCCTCAAAACACCACTCACATCTACAGTTACTCCCAGTTTCAAATAAAAACTAACAGCATCAGATCCCTAGGGCGGTAGTATGTATCGCGATCGTAACTGAGAAAATAAAAGTGAAAAAAAAACGGTAACTTTCACAAGTCCTATAATTGTACACCATCTGTTACAGACGCAAACCAAATGTATGTGTGTACTGTCTAATATTAACAATAAGAGCAGCTCACTACTGAAAACGGCAAATACAGGAGGCAGATGGGATTGACCCGGGGACTCTTTATTACAAGTCAGCAAATCTTACCTTTATGCCACGGAAGCTGTTGTATCATCCTTGAACCTTTTGTGAAAGTGTTTATTTGATCTTTGGACTTCAGGCTTCACACATTATATAGTTTATGCCACCATTTTGTCATTTACAGTACACCCCCAAAATTCGCAGGGGTTATGTTCCTAGAGCACCCGCAAATTGTCAAAAACCGCGAATTTTGGATGTGGTTAAAAAATGCCTATTTTCACTGTTTAAAACACTTTAATTTAATTTCAAACTCAGCTTAATACGTTACATAAAAATAAAGAATGTAAAGGTAAACCTGCATGCTGTACTGCTATGTCTCCCGCAGTGGTAGAATGTAAAATACCGATGTTACCGTTATATGTACTGTAATTCATGCAAGCACGTTTTCATTGCCAGAAGCCTTAGACGGTGCAGCTCGTTTCAGCGGCATCTTGGGGCTTTAACTCTTAAACTGCCACATACTTGGGGGTTAATGCATCCCTGGATGCCAAATACTTTTTTTGCTGCACTTTAAGTAAACATCACAATTCACAAAGAAAAAGTGAAATTTTAACAGAACACATTTTTTTTCCATGCAAAAAGCATCACAATTACTGCAACACTGATCATTTTACACACTGCTAATAAACTGTAAAAACTATTTTAAAAACTACTGGAACAATATGTACAAAGTGTAACTGATGCTATGGATGTAAATCACTGAGCCAACTGTGCTTAAACTGGCTGCATGCAAGTAGACAGAGGTAAGTGCAGATGCTTGCAGGCTAGTCTTAGTGCAGTTTGAACTTCATTCAAACTCTTCAAACAAACATGTCTCATGCAGTTAGTTATTGATTAAACAATAGACAAACATCATAGGAGCAGAGAATGCTTGGGGGAAGAGAGACAAACAAAGCAATCAGCCAAAAAGGACACGTGCTGCTCAGGCTTTTAAGTAAGCGTAGCATCGAGCGAGAAGCCACAATCGAGAAGACGGTGATTTACTTATTTTTATGGTGAAGATTCCAAGGACACACCCAGCTTTGAGAGACAAAAACAAAGCAAACCGGTAATCAAACAGCAAATAAAGAATGTAATGAAAACAAATGAAATAAGAAAACAATGGTACCACCTCTGTTCCCCTTATAGCGATTAAACATTAAATACAACAAAGCACAAACAAAACACACACAGTAAATCATGAAAAATGGCAACGGATGAAATGTAATAATGAAAATGGATAGTCCAGAGATTCCTCGTTGAATGGGAATGTAAAGATAGTCCTACCGCTAGTTCCTGAAATGGTGAAGACGGGTTCAGGAGCGCTCCTTTCTTTGCAGGATGGCCATGAATCCACGTGTCCTCATATACACAGGCAGACAGCAGACAATCCAGACGCACGAAATGATCCAGGACAAAATGAATAAATACAGGTAACCCAACAGAAGGCAGACAGACAGACAGGAACTTGAAACACAAATTACAAAAACTTTTTTTTTTTGCTTTTGGTCACCAGCCCCCTTTTTTAAAAGCCGCACTGACATCCTTTGACCAGCACCCTCAGCAGAAGACCAATCAGAGCCACTGCAGCGACTGCTGGGAGTTGCAGTTTCAAATTCTATTGGCTACTTTCACCATCCCACGTCGGTTTTCTCTACAGCTGCTTCCTTTTCTCTCTACAGTACAGTAATGCCACGAAAAAAGCCATAAAAATTGCGGAGGATATTTGCAGTTTCCGCTCACAATTATTAGTTAGGTTCTAAGGAAAAATCCGCGAATGACTGAGGCTGCGAACTCTGAACCGCGACTTCGCGGGGGTCTACTGTACTACTAAAATATGACAAAAGTTTCTGTGTTAACAATGTGTTTACACAGATTATTATAGAACGGAACACACATGAAATGCATGTGTTCCAAATAACGATCTATTATTTTCACTCTAAAACTCCAGCACCACTTCACTCCCAGACAATCAATCAAGGCATGAACTGGGAGTAGTTTGTGTATTGTCTGCGGTGGTGGGGGATGGAATTGCAGGCTGCTTGCTGCTTGTCTTAATCGGCACATTTACAGGACAAAAGACGCTGGGGGGAGGTGCGCACGGATTTAAGGTGGGCCGGATCTATGAGTTTTTTCTTAGGCTCTGGTAATTCTAGTGTTAAATAAAGTATTTTAAAGGACACCATTAGGATACAGATGATGATGAGAATGAGACTCCCCAAGCCTGGGTACATACAGTATATCGTTAAAAAGTTTCTTCACTCCACAGAAGTCTTTTATCCTCTATTAATCCTATCAGTTATGTGTAGCTTTATCTTTATTGCAGGTAGTTAATCAATTCACAATTTAAAATGTTAGCAAATTTTGTAGCAGCTTGCTAATCAGTCCTTTGATTTTCTTAAAGAGCTTATTGCAATTAATTAATGAGTTCAGAATAGTAAGTTTGAAAATTTATTAAAGTACTTTTTATTATGGCTTGTTTCCATCACCATAATAAAAAATACTAGATGCTGCAAATAAACAGCAACAAAGTGAA
Organism: Erpetoichthys calabaricus; assembly: GCF_900747795.2. Classification (NCBI taxonomy): domain Eukaryota; kingdom Metazoa; phylum Chordata; class Cladistia; order Polypteriformes; family Polypteridae; genus Erpetoichthys; species Erpetoichthys calabaricus. Next base: position 148,855,363 of record NC_041402.2, on the reverse strand, counting down.
ACAATGGCATAAAAAGATTAATAAAGCAAGTTTCAGAAAAGAAATTTATGCAGTCCTTAACTCGGTTTGCTTCTCTTCATTCCAGAGCATACTTGTAGCCCGCATTACAGTGTGTCATGTTGAAAATGTTGGTTTAAAGTAAAGATGTCCTTTGGGTTTAAATACATTTAGTGTGTGCGTCTCACTGCTGCTATTGTGGTGCTTGTTATAATATAAACATCCACTTAGATTATTCCAGCTGAGAATCAGGCAAGTGCTAAAGCAGTCTGAAAAAAGGAATACTCTTGTTACCATAATAATGGAAAAATTAATAACCTTGTGGGCTATAAATATAAATGTATATATATATATATATAAATATTAAAACATCTTTGTCCTACCTGTTCAATGTATTGTACTATATTAAAAAACTTTATTACTTGAGCCTGACTTCACAAATATGCCCAAGAAGCATCAACTGTGGTATTTAGAATTGTTCCTTCAGAATAATCATGCTATGCTCAGGGGAATTCAGAAATAATAAAAAAGTATTTTGAAGCATGTTTTTCAATTTATAGTTATTTTTGCCACTTCGTGCTTTTAGAATGTATGTGTATTCTCAAATGTATCATTAATATTTAAATGCTTTTTTTTATTCTTTCATGTAGACTTCTCCATTGGGACATAGTTTAAAATGTTTAAATTGCCATTTTTGCCATATTTCTGGGCCTAGAGCTTTAGAATATTACCTATTGCAGCTAATTTTAACTGAACAACATCCATCATAATTTTTGTTTGCAATGTATACTTATATTTCAGTGAAACAGAAGAGGCACAATGAAGAACAGAATATAACATTAAAGAGAACAAGCTGGATTTTAGACAGATGTCATAATTTCAGAAATGCTGTAAAACTAAAGTCTCTGAATCATGGCTACTCCAATTTTACTGAAGGAGTAGGAACGGCCGTATGTTTATTATGAAGTCCTCATTTAGCACCAATACCTATACCCTAGGTGATTTACTACGTACATATTATTTTCTACGAATAAAAAAAATTGCTAAGATTGTTGTTCTGCCAATCTACAAAGATCCCTGTTTAACAGAAGTAAATCAAGATGGTATTTGAAGTTTTAACAGTTATTCATGTTAAAATTACAGCAGAACAGGTTATTGGTTAGTGATATTATTATTGGTGTTCTACTGCAACACTAAGCTTTTCCTGTATTATCCAAATTGTAAAGTTTTATCACTTTCCATCACAATGAAGAAGATTCACCAGTTGCTTAATACATTTCAGGTGGTCCAAAATCAAATGCAACTACAATATCTCTCTCTGTTTGGGGTTACGACCAGATGTTCATTCTATTTTCACCTTTTCACTGTGTTTTTTCTTTCTTTTGGATTGCTACCTGGTCTTTGTGTTGGTTTTGTTTTTATTTTAACTTCTGTGAAGTCAAACATTGATCACATTATTGTCATCCATCATTGCACACTGTTGTTGCATATGCATTTCTCTCTATTACAAAAGGAAATCCTTAGACAAGACTTTCTCTGAGATAATTTCAACTCCCCCGAGTGATAATTTCAGGTCCCGTGAGACAAGACTTTTTGCCAAGAGATTTTTCCAAGTCCCGCCCTCCTCTCAAAAATTTACAACCACGGTCACGGTCCACTCACTTCTCATTCATGTGAATGTTATTGTCAGACACATTTCCTGCGCTCTCAGCTCCAATCGGGGTCAGAAATAAAAGACAAAGAGTAGAAGACAAAGTAGAACGTCGTAAAGAGGTTCAAAAACTTTGGTGTGATACACATGCAGAGCAGGTTAGAGATTATGAAACTACTAAAATTTGAAAGTCTCAAAAAACTGATACTAAAGATCGCATTACCGTTAACAAATGGAAATTATTACTTTTTGAAATAACGGAACAGCGAACGGCTTTAAACTTTAAGTCGGAGACTTGTAGGTCTAATTCGTGTTGCCATCAGGGAAAATTAGTGTTTCTTTTCAATGAAGAGGCCTATCCGCAAGAATTAAAACATTTGTTGTTTGATGAAAGTGAAATCCACATACTGGAGCGGCAGAGATGTGAAGTGGCTGGCACATTGCGCAGGCCAGGGTGTTGGCCAGTGAAGCGAGTAGGGGGCAAAGCCCTATAGTATTATTAATGAGTGAAGCAATAGTCTTTTGCCTTGTGGCTCACCTAGTTCCTGTTCATGTTTTGTTTATGTGACTGCTCCTTGCATACTGTACAACCAGAAGCCTCTAAAACGTGTTTGTCTATGCAGCTGGTCAGGCCTCGTCCTTGGTGGCTATACAGTAATCCCTCGCTATATCGCGCTTCGAGTTTCGCGGATTCACTCTATCGCGGATTTTATATGTAAGCATATCTACTGTAAATATATATTGCAGATTTTTCGCTGGTTCGCAGATTTCTTCAGACAATGTGTCTTTTAATTTCTGGTACATGCTTCCTCAGTTGGTTTGCCCAGTTGATTTCATACAAGGGACGCTATTGGTGGGTGGCTGAGAAGCTACCCAATCAAAGCACGTATTATGTATTAATAAAACTCCTCAAATATATTGTGAGCAGGGGGGCTATTAGCACCCCTAGAGGATATGGACGCTCCTCTAAAAAACGCTGAAAGATTACCTTCACATTGCTCCCTTTCTTGCTGGGCTTACTTGCGGCTGCTTTGTCTTGCGATATGCTTCCCGCATGGTGCTTCGCATACTTAAAAGCCCAAAGAGGACCTATTGATTTTTGATTGTTTGCTTTTCTCTCTCTCTGACATTCTCTGTTCCTGACCCGCACTACTTTGAACAGAAAGATATGTTTGCATTGTTTTAATTGTGAGACAGAACTGCCATCTCTGTCTTGTCATGGAACACATTTAAACTTTTGAAAAAGAGACAAATATTTGTTTGCAGTGTTTGAATAAAGTTCCTATCTCTACAACCTCCTGTGTTTCTGTGTAATTCTGTGACAAGCGTAACAATATAAAAATAACCATATAAACATATGCTTTTTACTTCGCGGATTTTCACTTTTCACGGGGGGTTCTGGAACGCAACCCCCGCGATCGAGGAGGGATCACTGTAATCCGTACTCCATGTCTTGTCCTTGTGTTCTGTCTACCCAAAGCCTGTTGGCAATGTTTTTCTGCTCAGCATGGTCATAACTCTGAATATCAGCTTTATTTTGTTTATTCTGTCTTATTTTGTCTGCTTCTCCATCTGGGCAAAACCTATCATTTGAACATGTTGTTCATGGCCTGCTCATTCATAAATACAGACTTCCCCTTTGTATGCAAATTATATTTGGAGGTAAATTCCTCGCTACATCCTGTATTCTGCAGTTCTGTCTAGTATTATTAGTATTTGGCCTCCTTGGTGAGCAGCAAGGCTGGATCTATAATTTGGGTGACTTGGGTGCTCACCCTGGGGCCCTTCTTCCAACAGGGCAAGAGAAAAATGTCTAATAAACAAAAAAGTTCAAGTTTTCACTGACAGTACAGGCACTTACAGCAATCCGTTATCCAAAACACACTCCTACTCCCACTTTGATCTTCAAGATTATAAATCTATCTCATTATAAATAATTTAAAATATTTTAATAGAAAAATATGAGTGGGTAGGACATAATCGGAGCAGGTGTCTAATAGGTCATTTTTATGGGATCGTGTTAAAGAGAAATTGACAAAATGGATGGTCATTAAAAGCAAAAGTGGTGAAGCAAAAAAAAAAAATTAAAGAGAATGAATCAAAAGACACTGTGCTCCAGAAAATTATCCTCAACACTTGCAGCTTTAAAAAGAAACTGAACTAAATGAAGATTTGAGCAAGATAAAATGGTGAAATACTACCATTTTGACTAATGAGAATAACTATACACATCAGTCTAGAAATGCCTAATACTGTCGTTTCTAGCGCCTTTAACAGTAATGTGCAGTCTGATAACACCAATATAGATGTGAACAACAATGTGGAAGACAGCAAGGAGATAAGACACACCAAACAACGTCAAAAATGAACAAAGGAATCCCTCTATTCCAGTGTTCTCAAAGTGTGATTTGCAGACCACCAGTGGTCCCCAAGTGTGATTCAAGTGGTCCACCTGCTGGCAAACATCAGTACAAAGTGACTTTTAAATCACTCAGAAACGTTAGTCTATTATGTACATATTTAAGCGTTTATTTGATACAATCAAAATAGCTATCTGACATCGACGCTATTAAATCAATGTACTTGAATACATAAGAAATCAGTCTAAAAATCACCTTCTTGCTGCACTCCTGTTTGTTTGTTGTGCTTGCCTCTCTGACTCTGTCCATCCCACACGAGCCAATCTCACTGTGCAGATTACACTTTGATATCAGTCTGCATGAACCACATCTGGTCAAGACAGTACTTTACCTCCATGATGTCAGTGTACGTACGCATCAGTGCTCACAGGCTGCCTCATGTTAATAAATAATACAATCTGTTAATACTGTATACATACTAACATACTGTCAGTCAGTCATTTCCCAACCCACTATATCCTAACACAGGGTCACAGGGATCTGCTGGAACCAATCCCAGCCAGCACAGGGCGCAAGGCAGGAACAAGGCAGCCCACTGCAAGACACACACACACACACTAGGGACCATTTAGGACCGCCCATGCACCTAACCTGCATGTCTTTGGACTGTGGGAGGAAACAGAAGTACCCAGAGGAAACCCATGCAGACACGGGGAGAACATGCAAACTCCACACAGGGAGAACCCAGGAAGTGAACCCAGGTCTCCTTACTGCGAGGCAGCAGTGCTACCACTGTGCCACCGTGCCGCTCCCACTAATATACTGTTCTTTATAAATACATAAAAGTAGTTTTACACTCTGTCACCCCCCATGGTTTTTATGGATTACTGGATGAAATTTGGGACTTTGATACACAAATATAGCAACATTGGATTTTAATGTTAGTATTTTTCACATACTGTAAATGCCTTTAAGGAATACATTTGGAAAACATAATGCAAATTACGTTATCAAGTGACTGTCACACTCTAGTCTGGTGTTAGATTTGACATTAGCAAACTCTTCAGCAAAGCATTTCGAATAATACTGCCCTATCTCTTTTGTTTTATTTTGTGAAAATATGCAAACCTAAAACTTTTACTTACAAATCGCCTTTATGTCACAAAATGGCATAAAGCTTTAAAAAATATGTAACTGATGTTTGTTAACTAAGCTATTGGAAAAAAAAAATCATTTCTCATTGATGTGATGTTGTACTCTTCAATTAGTTTGTTATATTCATTGTAATACATTTCTTCTCCTTCTTCTTCTTCTTCTTTTTCTTCTTCTTCTTACGGATTCTTCTGAGGTTTCAGTGTGTTTTTTTTATGGCAGGATGTCTTTCCTGACACCAACCCTACACAACCCAGGGGGCCGATTCCAAAATGGAGGCCTGATTATTAATTGTAATACAATTAAGTGTAATACACTGATGAACTAAAAAAAAAAAGAAAGAAGGAAAGTGCAGAGTGTGCATGTGCTAGCTTAATTGATGACTGCTAGCCAAGAACAACACATCAATCAGAGGGATGAGGATAATAGAGAGCAGGATAACTGCAGATGAGAGATGAGACATGAAAGGACATAACAAAGACAATCTGAAAGTGATCACTAATATGTAGGAAAGGTAAATGTAGAAGAATGAGTTGGGCTGCACTGAACTGCTGAGCAGACACATAGGGAGCAGGATGGAAGACTGGTGGAGCACCAGGAGGTGGCAGTGCTCTCATCGTCTGAAAAGCTGAAAAGACAGAGCTGGTAAGAGGTTGAAAGAGGCCACAGATAGATGGTTGGGGTCCTGATGTGGTGGCATTCGAACAACGGCATGGTGTCCTGGGGAGATGTGGGTACTGGAGGAGGGGGCAGCTCCGTGAACTGCAAGGGTAGGATGCGATGGAAGTTCAGGTCTACGGATATTGGGGGAGGTGGCAGATGGAAAGAGTAGTGACACACTTCATGTGTTGGAAGCCTATGGGTCCTGATGAGGACTGGAGACAGAGACAGAAAAAGGAATGTGTGATTTTTACCTCTCTGAGCAATAACTATTTACTGTTATCTATTTTGTTTTTAACCTCCACATGGACAGTTGTTTTAATTTATGAATTATTTATTTATTTATTTACTGGACTAAGCACTGCACTTTCACACTTTAGGATTTTTTTTAGCACGTTTGTTGTACCAACCCTTGCTTATTTTGTGTCTTCATTGTCTGACTCATCCTCAGTTATGACTACTGATGGTCCTGAGCTCAAGGATATTTAGGCAGTTGCAGCCAACCTTGAGCATATTTAACAGCTGATAATGAACATGTGTTTTTGTAAGTGCTGTACAGAGGTAGAATAAACAGTATAAGTAATAGAAATTATGTAAATGTGGCATGCTAGTGGCAGAAAGAGCAGCTGTATACAGCTATGAAATTCAGTTAGTATTCATTGTGGTACTGTGGCCTGTATATTCAGTAAGCTTTGCGCACATATAAAATATTATTTTTTCATGTTATCATTTCTGCTTATTATTATACTATATTGCTTTCATTTTCTTTTTATTATGCATTCTTTTTATTTCATTATTACACAGTAAGAAAATATTTCTTGGGCTTTCTAAGGAAAAACTCTGGTAAGGTCCTTGGCAAATGTAAATTTTCCTTCATGGGAGAACGGAAGATCCTAGTAAAACACTGCTTTATTGTGACAAAACATGTATTATGTTAAGGTAATAATAATAATAATAATTCATTACATTTATATAGCGCTTTTCTCAGTACTCAAAGCGCTATCCACACAGGTAGAAAAAATGCTACCACATCTTTGCATTTGAAACTCTACAACTGCTGGAACTGGAACACCACAGTTGCTGACCTACCTAACCTTGGGACTTTTGGAGTGCTGCAAGTCCTGGTCTCCATAATTTTCCATACTCCACCAGCATCTGAAGAATACAACAGCCATAGCCCCAAGAACACCTATGGCTTTCCTCTGTACATTTGTCACTGAGTACTTTAGTTGGTGGCACTTTTGTCCTATGCTCTTTTCTTGTGCCTCCTAACTTCTGCCCTGTTGTGGCTTTGAGGTAGCACTGAATGTGGAACAATTAGTTAGTACCAATTATCAATAATATTGTTAATTATCAACATTATCAAATACCACTTCCAGTGCTGTCTCCCATAGTAGGGTGCCATGCAGGAATCTTGGTGTATGCAGACTCCACCTGGGCACTGTTTGTGTTCCAGGCAAAGCACATGCTTTCTGCAGTCTGTGTATGTAATGGAAAAATTATTATCAAGGAAGGTAAGCTAATAATATTTTAATGTGAAGGCAAACCTTTTTGTTGTGTTTATAAATGCCCATTTATTAAGTTCCTGAATTTTTCTGCATAGCATCTTTCTGAGATTGAAAGAGAACCCCCCCCCCCCCCCACCCCCCCCCCCCCCCCCCCCACCCCCACACACACACACACATATTTGTCTCTGTGTGCATTTTTCTTTTCCACATTTGCCACTGTGTGATTTAGTCAGTGACACTTTTTTCCCATGATCCTTTTATGTGTCTCTTGAATTTGTTATTGTATTTAGTGGATTACAGTACTGAGTGAGAAATATTATTTTATTTATAGTTACAGCAAATCACACTATTATAGATAAACATACTGTAAATTTACACTTTACCAAAACACTTTTCATACTTGAAATTAACATGCTCAGAGTTTTGGCTTTATGAAGCTTAAACATAAGTCAGTGACTGGCCATGATTGTGTATGTTGGGAACAAAACAATACAAGTTTAACACATTGGAAGAAATTTTAGTTTAAATTAAAAAAAAATGAGAAACTAGGCTGTCATTACACTATGTAGAAGGTAAAAACAAAACATAACAAAGCTTTTTTAAAAAATTAAGGTGTAGAGAGAAGGAAAAAGACATCGATAAGTGAAGGGTTGCATGAGATACATGGGGATGATTCTGAGGGTCAGCAGGCAGAGGACAAAGAAATGTTACTTTCTATGTGTGAAGAATAATAAAACATTTAAATAGTGTATGATATAATATATATTAGATCATTATTAGATCATTAGTAGACCAGAAGAAGAAGAATATCGAACTAATGAGTTAGTGTGTAGTCTTTTTCTAGTAAAACTTATATCAGGTGTCACGCACAAGCGTTTAGGGAACAGCTTAAAGACCCGACGAGCAGTGCAAAATCACACGTCATGGGACGATGGCGGTGTACCAACCACTCTCTCTGTGTTCCGACAGGAAAGACGAGAAAACACCACCTTGAATTCACCCGAAAACCCTAGCCAGCAGACCAAGCCACTTCTGGGTTCCTTCTTTCCTTCTGGTCCCCCAATGATGACGTCACCACATTCCATCTACCTCAGCGGCTCCTTTCCCAGCATTACCTTTCCATTTCCGTCCCCACAGCATAAAATGTCCGCCGATCATTGTACCTATTGTCTGTATTGAACTTTCATGACTGACCATATTCTTGCAAGCACTCTTAAAGATAATGTTTGTGCTTTCTTTTACACAGGTAAGAGGGTCATTTCATTCTAGAATGAAATGCATGACTTGGTACAACTGGACACTTTTTATTCCCCCACTTTATAAAGACAAAAATTGCACAGTAAAAGTAGAACAGAATGCAAGTGGTGAAAAAGAGACAAACAATGGACCAAAAATAAGATTCATCCACTAGGCAACAGGAGCATGACTAACTTTAGTTTTTTTGTAAATTGTGCAAAACAATGAAAAGAAAAACCCAACACACCGCTATCATTGGTGCCATTTTTCCCTACTGGCATGTAGTGTGGCCTAATGGCTAAATCGCTGGATTTTAATCCAAAAGTTTGTAAGATCAATCCATGTCACTGAACCTGAGTAGTCAGTGAACTGCAGCTCCGTACTTACATGGTGTTCATTATAGACAGTAAAGATTTGGATCAATAGTAGCAGTAGTATCAAGTGTACAAAGTAGGTGCATTGTGTGTGAAATGAACCTTAAGATTAAATAAATATTAGGTAATCAAGGTAAAATGACTACATTTTTAAAATCCAAAATATATGTTTAACTAGTAAACATACTCATTTAGGTTTTTTAAATTGAGCTCTGCATCTTGATGTTCCTGGACCTGATTACTGTTTCTCTGTACAAATGTCAATATGTGATATTTACAAAAATAGAGGACAAAAATAATCACAAGTTGCACTAAACTATAAAGCATTTATAAAATGGTGTCTGTTTTTCAGAAAACCAATTAAAGAGTTAGCAATCAGGTACATTACTTTTGCCACAGTCCTCTTTAAAGAGCTTGCTCTGCAATGTTTTCCTAAAATATATCCCACCATTCTGCCAAGTACTGCCAAGTAAGAAAGTAATCTTGAGGTTGTGATTGAACTATACATTGTGATGAATTGTAATACATTGTGATGAATTTTATATGTCTTTCTGGCATACTAATTTTAAAAAAGGTCATTTTTAAATTGTATGTAAAGTAAATTTACATGCATATTAATTTTTATTTACTTGAACTTAATATAAATTGAATTACCAGCTCCTTAAACTTTCTGAAAGTGCCAATGATAAATGAATATAAAGATACACTCAATCAAACAGATTGAATGTTCTGTAAATCAAATGAATAATGATGCAACTGTGTCTCAGAAATAATTGAAATGAGTTTATGTTATTGCGATGTCTGTATAACTTACTCCATTAAGGATGAATCAGTCTTGCACATGCATTTTCTTTTTAGCACAGTTCAATTCTAAGCCTTAGACTTTGTCATGCTGGGTTAAACAACACAAAACTCTCTTGTGTGCTGATCACAGTACTGCCATTTATTGTCTGGTTCTAAAATAAAGTGCATGTGAGTTTTGGGGCATAAGAAAAATTAGCTGTAAACATGTTTGGTCCCAAGAGTTTAAATTTAATGACTGTTTATAATATTTTTTACAAATATTCACTATAATGATTACCGTAGATACTCGCGTATAAGTCGAAAAATTTATGCCTTAAAATTCATTCAAAAAAACAGAATCGACTTATCCGCGGGGCAACCCCATAGAATTTGGGTAATGACATTGTACACTCAACGTTTCACGGTGTTAAGTCAGCAGTCATCTGCCGTTTCCCATGGTCTTTGAAATAATTATAAGCCAGCAATACTATTGCTAATTAGCTAGTTTTTTTCTAATTTCATTAAATAATTCTTTAAACTGTGAAATACTTGAATTTCAGCATTAGCTTTTGCAGGTTTTGATAACAAACATACCATTAGCTGTCATGTGCAACCAGATTTGGAATCAAAAGAACCAAGGCAACGCACGCTATCAATGCAAGCGCAGCCCGCGATTCAAAAAATTTCTCTGCCTACTTGTTTGTCTCGTCTGACAGTAGCTGAAAAGCAGCATCAGGAGAGAGCAGCCTGAAGTAGTCCAGCAGCGGGTGATCTGTCGTGTCCAACAGCAAGCCATGCTGTCTTGTGAAGTCCGGTAGTCAGTTCGGCTCCCACGGATCAATGTCTGGGTATTCCTCCCATGCGAACCTTGCCGTAGCTGCATCGGCTGCGTGAATGCGTTCAGCTGGCAGACGATCAGCTGGCGCGGCATAGGCTGGTGTCCAATCAGCTGATGCCGGCTTCTCACTCTCTTGCTCGATTCCTGATCACTGTCAATAAAATCCGATTCTGAAAAATCAGAGTCCGACTCAGCGATAATGTGCAAAACATCATCTGCCGAGTGTTTTCTTTTCTGCACTCGCTTCATTCCCTTGTGACATATCAACACCATCTTGCCTTTGTTTACATTTCGCAACTCATGCACACGCAAGGATTAGTTGTTGAGTCAACGAGTCTAGCATTTTTCCAAGCACAGAGGGAATGCCTGTGACGTGACAGTGAGTTTTGTCGCCATTAACAGCTGATTGTCGCCCTCTATCTCTGATAGCTGTCAAGTTTTACCCTCGACGTATACGCGGGTCATAACAAATTTCGTAGTTTTCAGCTTAAACAATACACTCGAATTATCTGCGAGATCGACTAATACACGAGTATCTACGGTAGGTCTTCAGAGTGGGGAGGCATGGTCTTACATTAAGGAGTTGGGGTGTGTATGTTTGCTCTGTCCAGGGGATTTTCCTGCCTTACACCCTTTGATTGCTAGAATAACATAAGCAAGGATAAGCAAGGTAGGAAAATGGGAGGATGGATTATTCCAGAGCTGCTTTACTCGCTACATAACTGTTAATAATTGTTGGTGGTGTCAACCTCTACTTCATTAATTAATTGACTATTCAACAAGCACAGAGCTGACATGTTCACTAGACAGAAAGTGTAAGATTTCCAATGACACTAAAGCTCTGCCTAGAAGCACACTTTATTTTGGTTGGCAGTAACAGAAGATAAAGAAATATAGACTGTGTCACAAAACAGGCTTCTGAGTCCAAAACTGAATTGTGACAGGCAGACCTCAGAAAGAAAGACAGCCTGTTGTGAAACAGTAGGTTATGGGCCCTAAAGCTAGCATAATGAAAGAAAAGCACCTGCTTTTTATAAACAGTTAAAAATGATGCTCAGTCTTAAAAGAAAATAAATATTTCCAAAAAATACAAAATCAACATTTCCTAAGCAGCAGCTATTTGGCCCCAGGATGTCACTTTGTCTCACTGTGCACTGGGTTTTCAATGACACTGGTGTTACATTATCTGTACAATGGACATCCAGGTATTTAAGCCAAAACTGTTCTGTTTTTTTTTGTTTGGTCACATATCAGCTCCCAAAACTCTTGGTTTTGGTGCCTTATCGTGTCCATGTTTTGTTTTGACTGTTGAAAACTGCCAAATAATGAAGATGGCTAGCTCCCACCCTGTCTTTGTATTTGTCTTGTTTTGTCTGATCAGTTGGCCAGCACTTAACCTGTCTGCCTGCCTTCCTACTTCCTCTCATAAATGTTTAGGTTTGAGTGCTAGGTAAATCCTAGATCAGTACTTCCATTCTCATCTGGCAAAGAATTTCACCTGCATCTTGGGCAACATCAAAGACATGGTTTAAACAAACTATTTTATTATTACATTTAACATTGTGAAGGCCCTCTCATCCAACAGAATGAATTTCAGCTAGATGGCAAGCAGCAGGGAACTTTTGGCTCTCTCTACAAGGCCTCACAATTGGGGAAAAAGTCCATCCTTCATCAATAAGTTTGGTTCCAGACTCAATGTTGTGTTTAGGATGATCTTTATTGTCATTGCACAAGTACAATGCAATTGGATGCCATCCTATCAGTACAAAACAGCAAGAAATTATAAAACTACAAAAACATGTAAATATAAAGATGTATAAAGGGCATACTTGAAGTGGAAAAAAACAAAACAAGCATCGTACTACACAACACATTCTATACATTTTCACATTCTGCTGATATTCATTGCCTAATTTGTTCTGTTTAAAGTTTTACAGTATGAGCATCGTTTAGTTCAGTCATGGCCTTTGGGTAAAAATTATTTTTTAATCTGTTTGTCCATGTTTTTATTGTCCGCCATCATCCCTGTTTAGAGGTAAGTGAAAAATATATCTACAGTAGATGTAGCTCCTTTGCTGCCAGAGAAGTTATGCCTCACATCTTAGTGCCAGTTTTCATTGCCTATGTCTAGTATGCCCCAATAAATGGTAATTCTTTACTTTCTGGGTGATAAACATACATAGTGGCTCCATGCAGCTTTTCAGATGTGTTTCACCTGGCCACCAAGGTGCTCATTGGTGAACTCCAATCCCAGACCTGACTCTAGGATTGATTGAATTGTCCATATTCTGGGAGAGGCTCTCAAAACTACAAACATTACGTATTGTTCTTTCAGATTAATATGCATCTCACAGGACTACATAAAATCTAAAAATTACTTTTAATTATAGACATATAATGCATATGCAATAAGTAAAAAGATAAAATAAAAAATAGTAAATTAGTAGAGAATAAATAAAAATTGATTTTAAAGAAGAAGGAAATGAATAATGTATTTTTAAAAATGATTGGAAAAAAGATGAAGGAGGTAATGGTGTAAGTTATGTCTTGTAAGGCAAAAATTTTCAATAGGCTGTCTGTGAGCTGATTCAACCTGCAGAACACATTCATCTGGCCTGCAGACATTCCACACAAACACAGAATCAAGAGTTAGTAAGATAAAGGCAATAAACATAGCATAAAACAGTAGCAGGTATGCAAACCTTTGCTGAATCTTACATTCTGAAAAGTCAAGATGAATATTTACATTGCACACAGTATGTATTTACAAATGTAGACACATTTTTGGTATACTCACTGAGCTCCTTGCTTCATACACTCCTTGTTACTCTCTCAGGTCCTTGCACAGTAATCTCCTTACTGTCCCAGGCACCAGACTCTCCACCCTGGGAAGCAAGTCCTTCAGTGTTATGGCTCTCAACTCTGGCACACTCTTCCTCAGTCTCTCTGAGATTGCTTCTCTTTCTCCACCTTTAAATCTCAACTCAAAACTTTCCTCTTCGATGAACTTTTGGCTTCTTTTTTTTTCCCTCCCCATCTATATGTAAAGTGACCTTGGGTTTGTGAAAGGAGCTCTATAAATGCAACTTATTATTATTATTAAAAGTTGAGCAACAAAATATTAGGTTAACAGTCATTATTGTCTGTGCCATTTTTATTTGTGCTATTACTTGAAATATTCTGTTGAAAACTCTAAAGCAAATTTTGATTTTTTTAAAATGTGGAATATGCAAAAATGGTTGCCAATTACTTCTGTCAGTATCAAGTTACTTCAGATACAATTGTTGATTCTTCTTTATTTGTAAAGCGAGCCAACAAATTTGTCCAATTCTTTGCATTGCATTCAAGTTTGAAAATTTCATAATATTGAAGGTGTTTTTAGAAAATAATCGATATTTTGGCTGTAGCTGGAAAGTTCTGCCCATAAAAAGATAAAATACAAAATAACCCTAGGATGACATGCTCTTTGATAAGAATTTTATAATTTAAGATTAGTTTTTGATGGCATGTTAGCTTGATGTTGCATCCACAACTCAAAAATTGAAAATCCATGATGTAAAAATTAATATGTCAATGTATGAAAAAGTAATCTAATTTCATTATATAATGAAAAAGGCCTTTTGTGACTAATGTCACCATATGATACTTGTTCTCATTTATTGGTGCTATATACGCAAAATTATATTAGATTAAAAACATAATATCAAAAGGGAATATTTGTAACCTTCAGAATATTAATACTGTGTGCTAGTTTATAGGTAAAGCTGATGAAAAATAAAACACTCAATTTCATCATAATTGCTTAGAAATTTGACATTTTTTTTATATCATACAGCTTTAACATAGTATCTAATAGAATGTTAAAGCTCCAAAATACAGAAAAACAAAATATTTCTACAATGTAGTTATAACAATAGGGATTAGAAGTGTATATCAGCAAAAGTTTTTGTTTTTTTTAAATAACTTCCTCTTGTTAAAAAAAAAAACCAGACCCCCACTACAACTCTCAGTGTTAAAATCTCCAGTACTGTTGGTGCTCTTTTTTCTTGCTTTTACTGTGGCTATTACAAATTATAATATATTTCTCCAGCACAATACTTTTCAGCTGCAGGGTATAATTTATCTTAAACTTTCCAGAGTGATTGCATTTCTAAAACACACAAGTAAGATAAGATGCCTAAACAGTAGCATGTTTTTAAATGAAAAAGAAATGAAAAACAAAATGAAAACATGCTGTAATTTCCAAGCATTATATTTGTCACATGGCAGTATTCACTGTGAACAAAATCAATATAAAAAGTATACAGAGCTTAATGGAAGTACTGATTCTAATAATTACACTACAAATGTGTACCATTTTTGTTCAAGGTTACAAGTCATAACACAATATAACATTCTGAAATCTGCTTAAACTAAGACAGGTTTTCTGGGGAAGCTGCCAATTTTAAGATATTCGGCAGGGCAGTGGCACAGTCAGGTAGGAAAGGAGAAATTGGGCTTGTACCATTGTTGGAGCCAAACCTAGGTGTTCTGAGAGAAAAATTCTTAAGGACTAGTAATTAATGTCAAAGGTTAAGAGTCATCTAAATCAGACAAGGAATGACATAAGAACAACAAGCAGCACA
Organism: Erpetoichthys calabaricus; assembly: GCF_900747795.2. Taxonomy (NCBI): domain Eukaryota; kingdom Metazoa; phylum Chordata; class Cladistia; order Polypteriformes; family Polypteridae; genus Erpetoichthys; species Erpetoichthys calabaricus. The sequence continues at coordinate 148,840,179 of NC_041402.2, read as the reverse complement.
ATGAGTGTGCAGGAGGTGTATGGACAGCAGCAAAAATCACAGACACAGCACCTGAGGTTATGAGCAATAGACAGGAACAGGGTATGCATTGTCAAAGCTTAACACTAGAATTACCAGAGCCAACGAAAAAACTCATAAATTCAGCCCACCTTAAGTCCCTTCGCACCTCTCCGTCAGCATCTTTTGTCTTCTAAATGTGTCGATAAGCCCAAGCAGCAAGCAGCCTGCTATACCATCCCCCCACCGCCTCAGAACGGGCAAGAAGTTCTCCCAGTTCCTGCCTTGATTGATTATCTGGGAGTGAGCTACCCAGAATTGTAAGGGGAAATAATTTGATGTGTTTTGTGTCTACAACAATCTGTGTAACATTTTTCATGTTTTAGTAATAACAAAATGTAGACATGAACTGTATAATGCATTTTGTTTTCACTTTTATTCTCTCAGTCACTCCCCAGATCTGACATGATTACTTTTTATCTGAAACTGGGAATAATTGCACATGTGAGTGGTGTTTTGAGACAATGGAACTGGAAATTCTCTGATCTGGATGGATAAAAGCTGACACACAAACGCTGGTGAATCTGCCTTCTTCTTTATCTCACTGTCACTTGAATTTTTTTTTATTCAGTTTTGTTGAGTGTTCCTGTTCACACTGAATTAATATGCACCTTATGGTCCATGATGTCAAAGCCGCACTGAAAAAAAACAGAGATATACAGTAGGTATATATGATATTTGGAATAACTCATTTTATGACCTGTATAGTACATTTCGTAAAACATTGTGGCACTGATGCAACATTATTCATATTATTCATATTCATTCGCATGCCTTCTTGCATTTGTAATCAGTGAAAACATTTTTTTTTATCTTGCCAGTGTCCACTTTTGGGTGTATTGGGTGTTTCTTTTGTACTCCAGGACATGCAGAGGAAAGAATAGTAAAGAGAGGTCAGTTCCACGCTATATGCAATCATCAGATTCAAATGTTAACAGTTCCCACACACCCAAGGACTATCCTTTCTACATTTATGACGTGTACCTATTGCAATGTAGACACTTCTCTCTGTGCTTTGGTTACTATTTCACTGAAGGGGCTGGGGAAGTGGCGGTCTTGGAACAGAAGCTTGTCGATGTTGCATCCTCTTTTTCTTTATCCATCGCCTTTTCTTGCAAGAAGTGACGACGAAGTTCCTCTGCAAGGTGAGCCATGAACACTCTTCTTTTCTCAGTGACCCCCGCACATGGCTTGCACAGTACATGTGTGTTTGAAAGCCGCCAAGTCAAGCTTGTTATAGCACAAGCAACTAGCCACCTGCGTGCTCCTGCCGCACTGAATAAGCTCACACCTTCTGGTGCATGATGTCAGCGCAGCACCAGGCAAAAAAGAAAGGGAGAAATATATGTGACATTTTGAAGAAATAATTTTATGACCTGAATAGTACCAATCAGAAAACATTGTCACACTAATGCAATATTATTTGAAAACGAACAGCGTCAGATCAACTGTAAATGTATGGCATTTCTAAAAGTTAGCTTTTTTTCAGTCTTATTCTCTCAGTCACGTTCATGCCCTCTCTTGACCCCTCCCCCCTTCTGATCTGACTCTAACTAACAGCAGCAGTATAAATAAAAAGTAACCACGTCAGATGTGGGGCGTGGGATGGATGTTGTATCGTGATCGTGACTGAGAGAATAAAAGTGAAAAAAAACGCTAACTTTTACAAGTGCTATAAATTTACACCGGTTACAAATCAGATACAGATACTAATCATATGTATGTTTTTATTGTATAATATTAACAATAAGAGCAGCTCACTACTCAAAAGGTAAATTTGCCTGGGAGCCAATTTCAAACTCACGACGTCCAGATTATAAGTCCGTGGATCTTACCACTATACCACGGAAGCAAAAGTACCTTTTGTAAAAGTGTTTATTTGATATTTGGCCATCAGCCTTAACACATTATACAGTTCATGTATACATTTTGTTATTTATTACTAAAACATGAAAAAGTTTCTGTTTTAACGATGTGTTTATACAGATTGTTGTAGACACAAAACACACATCAAATTATTTCCCCTTACAATTCTGGGTAGCTCACTCCCAGATAATCAATCAAGGCAGGAACTGGGAGAACTTCTTGCCCGTTCTGAGGCGGTGGGGGGATGGTATAGCAGGCTGCTTGCTGCTTGGGCTTATTGACACATTTAGAAGACAAAAGACGCTGACGGAGAGGTGCGAAGGCATTTAAGGTGGGCCAGATTAACAAGTTTTTTCATAGGCTCTGGTAATTCTAGTCTTAAAATTATATTTGAAAGCTATCAGAGCACAGTATACCATGTTAAATATTAAAAACAAAGACAGTCTGATTCATTTCAACTGTCTACGTGAAAGAGAAAGGGACAGAGAAAAGGAGAGAGTGAAGAAAAAATTTTAAAAAACATTATTCTGGCACATACTGTAATTTGCACATTATCAGGTATTTTCAGCTGTTGAGGTAATACTAAGAAAGCAAATGAAAACACAAATAAAATTAGATAAAAAATTAAGTAAAGTAATATAATTAAAAATAAAAACACATCAGCTGGTTTAGTTTTTTTTGGCAGTTTACAGACTTGGGGTACTTTTGTTCAGCTACCAATAAACTTGCCCTGGGAGAAAGGTAAAAAAAAGGGTTAAAGAGGACTGGAATAGCCAGTCTAGTGTCAGAAATGTTTCTTTGAAAAACAAAGAACAATTATTGTTTAATATTTCTCGGGATAGCCTAAGCAGAAGTCCGGCTATGGGCACAGTGGTTAGTGATTATGCCTCCCAGATCCAGGGTTGTGGGTGCAAGTCTCACCTTGGCCCTTATCTGTGTGAAATATGCATGTTCTTCCTGTGTCTACATGTTTTTTGGGGGAATTCTAAATTGGCTTTTTGTGTGTGCGTGCATGAATAGATCCTTGGAAACGCACCTTATCAAGGGTTGGGTCCTGCCTTGTACCTGATACTGTTGGGGTAGATTATAGCCCTTCCACAATCCTGAATTAGATTATGATGCTTTGAGATTGATACATTATTTTATGATCTCCAGCGTGCTATAATTATGAACAACAAAGCCTTCTATTTAACACTAGAATTACCAGAGCCTACGAAAAAACTCGTAGATCCGTCCCACCTTAAATCGCTTCACAGTTCTCCATCAGCATCTTTTGTCCTGTAAATGTGTTGATAAGCAGCTAGCAGCCTACTATCACATCCCCCACCGCCGCATAGTTTTCTCAGCTCAAATCTGTTTACCTGCGTGTCAGTTGCTTGGAGTCGTATAGAGTGAGAAGTCAAGCAAAATGACACCTTTTATAAATACTATATCGTTATTTGGAACACATGCATGTCATGTGCGTTACATGTCTATAACGATCTATGTAAACATATCGTTAAAACAGAAATGTTTTTCATGTTTTAGTAATAATTGACAAAATGTAGACATGAAGTATATAATGTGTGAAGCCTGAATTCCAAATATCAAAGAAACACTTTCACAAAAGGTACAAATATAACAGAACAAATACTCTTTTATTCAAAAATATAACTGCAGAAAAACAACCCACATTTACCTGCGACATTGACACAAAATTGTTAGGACAGCTTTGGTAGCACAACGGTATCAGCTGCTGATTTGAAGCCAAAGCTTCACAGGTTCGAACCTGGGTGAGTCTGTTTTGAGAACTGCGCTGCTCGTGTTCTTACTATTTTAGAATAAAAACATACATTTGATTCCAGTCTGTAAAAGCCAGTGTAATTTATGATACTTGTAAAGGTTAGCATTGTTTTTTTCTATTCTGTTATTCTCTCAGCCGCGTTCATGTTCCCAACTCCCAACCCTCCCCCAACACATTTGACGCTGCTGTTTTCACATAGACGTGCTATAACAGAAGTACACTCAACTCACGCCGACGATTCTACACCGGATCAAGAATGCACTTTTGCCATCGCTGTACTTTGTATATGTACATGGGATGCTCTGCAATCGTGACAGATCTGGCTCTTACATACAAAGGACGGTGCATGTGCCCAAAACATTAACATTTATATGTTACTTACATAAAAACAAGATCCGATGTAGAACCGTCGTCATATAAGTAAACAACTCAAGGTAAGTAACATTGGATTTACCTATTTACCTTTATTTATTTACTTGCTTCCTACAGCATAAAGTCACGAGTGCAGAGCTTCCCATGTACATATACAAAGTACAGCGATGGCAAAAGTACATTCTTGATCTGATGTAGAACCCTCGTCATGTAAGTAAATAACTCAAGGTAAATAGGTAAATAACATTAGATCTGGCTTTTATGTAAGTGACATATAAATGTTAATGTTTTGGGCACATGCACCGTCCTTTGTATGTAAGAGCCTGATCTACAGCATAAAGTCACAAGTGAACTGCAGAGCTTCCTGTGTTTGATCGTCAAGGGCATGCTCACAAATTACACGTGTAATGTCACGTGACACCTGCTGACACTTTAGTACGCAAGCAATGGTACGAGAATGCAGTTAGACTTTTTTTGGGCACATACACCACTATAGTGTTTAGATCTGGAAGGTGTAGCGTTGGCAAAATAAATAACATGCGAGCTGTAGTGCGTCTTTTTGTGATCCAAATAAATAACGTGAGCTATAGCGCGTCTTTATGTGATCCAATTAAATAACATTCGAGCTATAGCACGTCTTTATGTGATCCAAATAAATAACTTTTGAGCTATAGAGCATCTTTATGTGATCCAAATAAATAACTTTTGAGCTATAGCGTGTCTTTATGTGATCCAAATAAATAACTTTTGAGCTGTAGCGCATCATTATGTGATCCAAATAAATAACATGTGAGCTATATCGCGTCTTTATGTGATCCAAAGAAATAACATTCGAGCTATAGCACGTCTGAATGTGATCCAAAGAAATTACATTCGAGCTATAGCGCGTTTTCTGCAACTATATTTTTGAATAGAAGCGCACTTGTTCTGTTATATTTGTACCTTTTGTGAAAGTGTTTCTTTGATATTTGGACTTCAGGCTTCACACATTATAAACTTCATGTCTACATTTTGTCAATTACAGTAATCCCTCCTCCATCGCGGGGGTTGCGTTCCAGAGCCACCCGCGAAATAAGAAAATCCGCGAAGTAGAAACCATATGTTTATATGGTTATTTTTATATTGTCATGCTTGGGTCACAGATTTGCGCAGAAACACAGGAGGTTGTAGAGAGACAGGAACGTTATTCAAACACTGCAAACAAACATTTGTCTCTTTTTCAAAAGTTTAAACTGTGCTCCATGACAAGACAGAGATGACAGTTCTGTCTCACAATTAAAAGAATGCAAACATATCTTCCTCTTCAAAGGAGTGCGCGTCAGGAGCACAGGCTGTCAGAAACAGAGAGGAAAGCAAACAAATCAATAGGGCTGTTTGGCTTTTAAGTATGCGAAGCACCGCCGGTACAAAGCTGTTGAAGGCGGCAGCTCACACCCCCTCCGTCAGGAGCAGGGTGAGAGAGAGAGAGAGAGACAGAGAAAAACAAAACAGTGAAAAATGAATAGGTGCCCTTTAAGCTTTTAAGTATGTGAAGCACCGTGCAGCATGTCGCGTCACGAAGCAGCTGCACACAGAAGGTAGCAACGTGAAGATAATCTTTCAGCATTTTTAGACGAGCGTCCGTATCGTCTAGGTGTGCGAACAGCCCCCCTGCTCACACCCCCTACGTCAGGATCAGAGAAAGTCAGCACAAGAGAGACAGAGAAAAGTAAGTTGGGTAGCTTCTCAGCCATCTGCCAATAGCGTCCCTTGTATGAAATCAACTGGAAAAACCAACTGAGGAAGCATGTACCAGAAATTAAAAGACCCATTGTCCTCAGAAATCCGCAAACCAGCAAAAAATCTGCGATATATAACAACAACAACAACATTTATTTATATAGCACATTTTCATACAAAAAGTAGCTCAAAGTGCTTTACATAATGAAGAGAAGAAAAATAAAAGACAAAATAAGAAATTAAAATAAGACAACATTAGTTAACATAGAAAGGAGTAAGGTCCGATGGCCAGGGTGGACAGAAAAAACAAAAAAAAACTCCAGAAGGCTGGAGAAAAAAATAAAATCTGTAGGGGTTCCAGGCCACGAGACCGCCCAGTCCCCTCTGGGCATTCTACCTAACATAAATGAAATAGTCCTCTTTGTAGTTTTATATTATTGTATATTTAAATATGCTTACATATAAAATCCGTGATAGAGTGAAGCCGCGAAAGGCGAAGCGCGATATAGCGAGGGATCACTGTATTACTAAAACATGAAAAATGTTTCTGTTTTAACGATGTGTTTACATAGATCGTTGTAGACACGGAACGCACATGAAATGCATGTGTTCCAAATAACGATATAGTATTTATAAAAGGTGTCATTTTGCTTGACTTCTCACTCTATACAACTCCAAGCAACTGACACGCAGGTAAACAGATTTGAGCTGAGAAAACTGTGCCGTGGTGGGGGATGTGATAGTAGGCTGCTTGCTGCTTATCAACACATTTACAGGACAAAAGACGCTGATGGCGAACTGTGAAGCGATTTAAGGTGGGACGGAGCTACGAGTTTTTTCATAGGCTCTGGTAATTCTAGTGTTAAAGCCTCAGTAAGTGGTTAAGCATTAGAATTTGGAGATTTTGGAGAGGCAGCCATTCAATTACTGTACTTTTTTATACTCCCCCCCCCCCCTTAATTCTCATAATTCAATGAAAGAAACAGTACGATGGTTTCTGATGTGCAAATGTTTGGTTTACTGTGAAAATACCTTTGCTTTCCTCCTGAATGTAATGTAAAACGTTATTTTGGCATAGAATCATGTTACTATATATTGAGTTTCAGAACCTATAAATCCATCAATCCATCCATTTCCCAACCCGCTGAATCCGAACACAGGGTCACGGGGGTCTGCTGGAGCCAATCCCAGCCAACACAGGGCACAAGGCAGGGAACCAATCCTGGGCAGGGTGCCAACCCACCGCAGGACACCTATAAATCATTTTAATGTAATGATAATGCAAAGAAGTGTAATCACTTTCCATGTGTTTTGTGTTCAAATGAACATGTGATGAAACTAATCATTTGAACAACTCTATAATATCTTATTTCTTTTTTTTTATGAGATTTCCACTCATCTGCTCATTGAATAAAGTATAACCCTGGGGAACTGTAAACCCAGCAATGGCAACCACTGAACTAGAATATGCCTTCCCCAGGTGGGCTCTAATAGAGGTTTCCTGTTCTGTATGACCGGACAAATTTCAGCTTCTTCATTATGTTGTCACTTTTACTTAGTTACTGATCTACCATGAGCAAAATTTGGACATGTTAGCCTCAAATTGGCATTTTGTTCACATGCTGCATGAGCAACTAAAAGGTAAGCAGACAGTTTATCCCAGATCAGATCAACACAGACTTTAACATTTTGAAAAAGACATCAACTTTTTCAATAAAGCAACTATCTTCATAGTTCATTTGCTATATATTTGTGAAACTACTGTATCTCCAAGGCACCTAGCCATTGAAGGGCAGTGTAAGAACGGGTACTGAAATAAATAATAGACTGTTATATATTGGAATAATGCTTCAATTCTTGAAGTGGTTTAAAAGAAAAAATATCAATTAATAGTCTCCCATATTGTCACATTAGGCATTAGAGTGCAAGTAACAAGGTAATGACTTATAGCAAATGCTTTTGATGGCTGGACCCTTTTTATCTAATGCACTGAAATGTACACATTTTATAGTAGGAAACAGTAACAATTACAGGGCAGTCTATAATTTAAATGGAAGTTTTTTTTTATTGCACAATTATTTTCCTTTTTTCCTTAGAGACATAAATGATTACCTTACGTGAAGTGTTTCTTGTGGCAGCTAAATAAAAAGGCAGGTAATAATAGGTTTTACAGACTCAAAAGGCCATTTAAAGCAGTTTATATTATTAAGTCTTTAAACAGTTGAACATTACAGTATATATTAAGAATTTATGACATCTCAAGTAATATTCTACTGATTAAATCACCAACAAGTCAGTCAATCTATCTGAAGCCCAATGTTTTTAGGTACAACGACTCACTGACTGACAGTTTGTTAGGCTGAAGGGCTGCATGTCAGAGATGGTGGTGTGTAACTCTGGGACAAGTCAAGTGAAGTTGGGGAGCATGCACTGGTACAGTGCGTTGCCGCACCCACTACACGTCAAAACAGCTCAGGATCCCGGTTGGCAACCCCCCCAGGCAGACACGCGGTCCAGTCCTACCCTCCGGAAATAACCCTCTATCTGCTGCAGCCAGACCCTTGGCCTGGTCCAGCCACTTGTGTCCCCAACAATGAGGATCTTATGAGCCGGATCACCCTCAGGGAAATGCGCCACATGGCCGTAGTGCCGTAACTGACGCTCCCTCACAATGCAGGTAATGTGCCTCATTCTTGACTCCATGAGTAACCGCTCATTTGACACAAAGTCAAACCAATGGCACCCAATTATTTTCCAGAGAGACACAGTACCAAAGGAGTCCAGTCTTCGTCTCAGGTCACTGGATAGCGTCCATGTCTCACAACCATATAGTAAGACAGGAAGCACCAGGACTCTAAAGACCTTCGTCCCTTTGCATAGATATTCGGAGCGCCACACACCCCTTTCCAGCAACCTCATGACCCCCCATGCTTTTCCAATTCGTCTACTGACTTCACAGGAAGAGTCACCAGAGACATGAATGTCACTGCCAAGGTAAATAAACCTCTCAACAAGGTCAACACTCTCTCCGCAAACAGACACACTGCTGATGGCTGTGCCCAAGAGGTCATGAAAAGCCTGGATGTTGGTTTTTATCCAGGACACTCGCAAGCCCAGACACTCAGACTCCTCACTCAGTCTCTCAAGTGCCCCGATCAGAGCCTCCATTGACTCCGCGAAGATCACAGCATCGTCAGCAAAGTCAAGATCTGTGAATCTTTCTTCACCAACAGATGCCCCACAGCCGCTGGACCTCACGATCTTGCCCAACACCCAATCCATACAAGCATTGAACAGAGTAGGAGCAAGAACACACTCCTGATGAACCCCAGAATCAACTGGGAAAAACTCAGAGGTCCTGTCTCCACTCTGCACAGCACTCACAGTACCAGTGTACAGGCCAGCCATGATATCCAGCAACCTTGAGGGGATCCCGCGAACCCTAAGGATGTCCTACAGGGCAGCTCGATCAGCTGAGTCAAACGCTTTGTGAAAATCGACAAAGGCTGCAAAGAAACTCTGCCGATATTTGTGTTTGCGCTCTATGAGAACCCTCAGTGCCAGGATGCGGTCGATGGTAGACTTCTTAGGCGTAAAACCAGACTGTTCTGGTCGCTGTTAGGTGAGCAAGTGATCACGGATCCTATTGAGGATGACCCTAGCAAGGACCTTACCCGGCACCAAGAGCGGTGTTATCCCCCTGTAGTTGCTGCAATCCAGGCGATCACCCTTCCCTTTCCAGATAGGGACGACAAGTCCCATTTTCCAGTCAGTTGGGATGATGCCAGTCTCCCAAATGGAAGCAAAGATTGCTTGCAATTCCAGGAGGACAGCCTTACCACCAGCCTGGAGAAGTTCATCCCGGATACCACAGATCCCTGCAACCTTTTTCCCCCTCAGCTGGGTCACCACCTGTGCAATCTCAAGTGAGATTGGGTGGTTCACAGCTAATTGGAGGATCAGCCTCAACAACCGTGGACCCAGAGATATCCAACGTCCTAGCTGGAGGATCAGCTTTGAACAACTGCTCAAAGTAGCCAGCCCAGTGGGTCACAACTACAGTGTCATCCGTAAGGACCGTTCCATCAGCTGCCCTGACTGCGACTCTCCGAGGAACAGATTCAGATGTGCGTAATGCTTCGATTCCTCTGTAAGCAGGACGTGGGTCGCTAGACCACAAATGGTGTGTCACTTGCTCACAGATTCCTCTAACAAACGCCTCTTTATCTGCCCTTAGAGCCCTTGCAGCCATCCTTCTCAGTTCCCGGTACAGACCAGAGTTGCCATTGAGCCGTGCGCTGTGACTTCTCTCGATGATATCCAGGGTGCCCTGCAAGATGAAACACCTTCATCTGGGAACACCGGGAACACCAACACAACCCTCAGCAACCTTTAGGGTCTTGTCACGGAAGGTCTCCCACATCACATTAGGGTCGGCAGTCGTACCCAAATCTGCAAGTTCCTCACACAAACTGCATGCAAACTCATTAGAAACAGCCTGGTCTTGGAGTCTGGCCAAATCCAGGCTCATTTTCCTAGCAGATGATAACCTACTGAACCTATGCCGGATCTTAAGAGTAGCAACAACAATTCTATGGTCAGAATTAACAAACTAGGCACTTCTGTAGACCCTACAGTATTGCAAGAGCCTCCAGCGTCTGCCCACGAGGATGTGATCGATTTCCTTCACTGCACCACCAGTATTGGAGTACCAAGTCCAACAATGCGGTTCACGGCGCTGGAACCAGGATCCAGCAATTCGCAGCCCCTGACCTTTTGCAAAGTCAAGGAACATGGAGCCACTTTCACCACGGTCACCAGACCCATGGGGACCGAGACAATCCTTATAGCCAGAAATGTCAGTGCCAGTGGCTGCATTGAAGTAGCCCATGACCAGAGGAGTGTCACCCTGTGGGCACCCATCAACCACCGAGCGAAGCTGCGAATAAAATGTCTCCCTCGCCGAGACATCACTCATCGCGGTCGGAGCATACACTGAGACAACAGACAAGGCACCCAGGGAGTGCCATAATCTGAGTCCCATAATTCGCTTGTTGAAAGGAGTGACATCGGAAAAAGCCAATCCGCTACAGCAACAGCTTCTCCCTGAGTATGGCAGCCATCAGACCGACCAGACCAATAAAAGGTGTATCCACCTACAGAGATCTGGCCATTTCCCGGTCTGTGCACCTCATAGAGTGCCGCCACTGAAATGCAGAGTTTTACGCAGCTCCTCCTACAGCAGAGGAAGATGATCATCTTGCCAGAGAGACAAGACGTTCCATGCGCCCACCCGTATGGGCTGCCTCAAATTGGGACCAAGTGCTGCCGTGCAGTAGGCGATGCCTCAGCACCACACCAGTTCCGATCCCCAACAGACCTGACCCTATTGGCTCTCTAACGGTTTCAACTCTTCCAGGGATGGGGCTCCCAAGGGCTCATGATGTGAGCAGCCTTCCTATGGGCGGCTGCAGCAGAGCTACTCCTGCAGAGAGCAAAAAGGAGTCCTTTCTGTAGTCTCGGAGCTTTGTGAAGTATTTTTACAGTGGCTAATCCTGCCACCAAACCCCATGATTTCCCTGCAAGTTGGAGGACCGCTTGCAGGGCCAGATGCAGTTTAACGTCATACCCAGGACACTGGGACACCTCAGGAAATTCCTGTCTCCCTTTATGTTTACCATCCACACAACAAACTTGTAGTATAATACAAGCTCTTCCCATCTACAGAAGTTCTCAGACAACTATTCCATCATTCGAAGTACAGGAAGCTGGTAGAGGACTTTGTCTTGTAGTTCTGGGAGAACCAACCTTCAGCTCATCATCAACAAGACAAAGGAGATGTTGGTGGTTTTCCAGTGTAATAAGTAGTTCATAGGGCCAGTCATCATCCAGAGGAAGAAAATAGAGGTGGTGCAGAGCTATAATTAAGTGGGGGTCTATATGAACAGCAAACTGGCACTGTACAAAAAAAAAACAGAGAAGACTGTACTTTCTGGTGAGATTCAGGTCTCTTGACATGTGCAGCAAGCTGCTGGACGTGTTTACCAGTCCATTGTATCCTGTGTGTTATTCTTTGCAGTGGTCTCCTGGGGAAGCAACTTGAGTTTAGCTGATGCAAAAATGCCTCAACAAACTTATCAGTAAGGTCAGTGCCAGAACAGGAGTGACTCTGGAGGCTGTTATAGAACAGAGAGAGGTTGGTGGATGCCATCATGAAACATTCTGCACATCCCCTCCAGGGTAAGCTTTCTTGGAGTACTTTTAGCCACAGGCTCATTCCTCCACAGTGTAAGAAGAAGCACCTTTAGGTATCTTTTCTACCTTTACGCAGTTCAATGCTTCCTCTCGACATCCCTTCCTTCACTCCAGCCAGAAACCATAGGAAAATAGTATAGATGTCAATTTACTAGTGTTTTTTTTAACATAGTCATTGTTCTATATGTTTTTAGTATATTGTCTTATATTATTATATTTTTATGTTTTTAAATATACAATATATATTGTTACACACGTGGGCATGGGAGGCAGCACGGGGTTCTAACTAATGCTGAAATGCGGGTATAGTAGGTGATCAAGTGTGCTAATTCCTTTTCTCTCATTCTTACAGGAGCAGTAAAAACTAATTTCCATCATCTTTCAGCTTCAGACCACGCCCCCTGACGACCTCACATCCGCCTTACCTCAAGATAACTCGCCTCTTTCAGTTTGTCCACTATAAAAATTCACCACCTTCACTTTGCAGGCCGTCCTTTTTTGGTGACTCAGTCTTGAGAAACAACTCATCGGAGTATCACACAGACTTTTTCTTTCTTCTGAGAAATCTACAATATACAGGGTGGAACCTTTTTCCTATGTTTGTCTCTCTTTACAACATATATTTGTTTGTTTTGCTGCAGTAAGCAATTGAATTTCCCCACAATAAAGTATATCTAATCTAATCAAATACAATTTTAACCATTAATAATATAATATAAAAATGAATAACATTTGTAAATTTGAAAGTGTTATTTTTCATTGTCATCCCAAGAACAGATAGTGTTTCCCCTCATTTGATTCAATGTGTGACCCCAAGAAAGTAACTTTATTTTTGTTCCAAATATATACATATTTAAACAATTGTACCATACTTCTAAACTGCTTTGGGTTAGTTAAGCTTTTAATGAGTTGAATGTGCAAGTCATAGTGTAATTTCATGAGGTGCATTTCAAGTTGAGACTGACATATCCTTTTCTGGGAGGCACATATACTTGTATTTATTCAGTCTTGTTCCATGGCCATGTTTTGCCTACTTGGCAAGGTTCACTAGCTACACAATGGATTTATGATACTAAAAATAAGTAACATGTTTATTCATCCATTATGTAAACCTCCTTTTTCCATTATTGGGTCATGTGTCGATAAATCTTACCCTGGCACCATCAGAAAAGAGCCTTGAATGAATGCTGAATGATATACCAGTCTGTTACCAGGAACACATATGACAAATACTCGCTCATATTGGGACAATAAAGAGATGCCATTTAATATCATTGAACATATCTGGTATGTGGAAGAAACTCCTAATAGGGTCAGGCATTAGCACCAACCTCCATATTGCTATATCATCTTAAATAAAATGTAAAATGCAATAATTTCATATTCACATCAAAATTCTGAGATTACATGTAGGTGAATATGTATTGATGTTAAAAATACTTATTATTTCTTACTCTGGAGTAAGAATGATTATTTTTTGATATGCCAGTGATGTAAAAGAATAATAATAAAATCAGGATGGCAAGTTTTTATTGTATTAAAATGCATCTGAAAGAAACTGAGGAAGATTTCTGTGTATATCATTATCAGACAACAGGAGAAGATTGCTGGTGACTCTGAAGCAATTTGTGCTTCTTTCAAAATCAGACTTAAGTACTTCATCGATGTTGTTGTGTTCTGGAGACATTTAGCCAGGAAAGCCAAATTTGAGGTACAGTGCACAAAGTTCTCAGACTAATTCACTTTTCCACATTTTGCTATGCTGCAGTCTTGTGCTAAAATCATTTAAATTCATTTTTAACCACATTAAGCAACACTCAATACCTCAGATTTAAAAGCAAAAACAGGATTTTAGAAATTTTTGCAAATGTATTTAAGATAAAAAAACTAAAATATTACACTGACCCTAGTATCCAAACTCTTCACTCAACACTTAGTTGGCAAGGATTACAGCCTGCAGTGCTCTTGGGTCTGACATGACAAGCTTCACACACCTGAATTTGAGGATTCTTCTTTGCAGATTCTTTCAAGCTCTGTCAAATCTCTCTAGAGATGTTCAATTGGTTTTAAGTCCGGCTCTGGTTGGGTAACTCGAGGACATTCCCAGAGTTATCCCTAAGCAACTCCTGTGTTGTCTTTACTTTGTGCTTAGGGTCATTGTACTGGTGGAAGGGGAACCTTTTGCCCAGTCTGAGGTGCACAGCACTCTGGAGCAGGTTTTCATTAAGGATATCTATGTATTTCGCTCAGTTTAGCTTTCCCTCAACATTTTCTGGTCTTTTTTGTGATATTGTGAGAGTCCTTTAGGTGGCTGTTTGCAAACCCCAAGCTGGCTTCCATGTGACTTTTACTGAGGACAGGCTTCTGACTGGCCACTATGTTATAATGTCCAGATCGATGGAGTGTTGCAGTTAGAATTGTCCTTCTGGAAGTTTCTCCTATCTCCACACAGGTTCTTTGGACCTCAGCCAGAATAATCATTGGGTTCTTGATCACCTATCTTACCCATGAGCTTTCTTCCACAATTGCTCAGTTTGGCTCAGTGGCCAGCTTTAGGAAGAGTTGTGGTTGTTCCAAACTTCTTCCATTTAATTAAGAATTATGAAGGCCACTGTGCTTTTGGGAACCTTCAGTACTGCATGAATTTTTTTGCTGCCTACTCCAGATCTGTTCTTCAACACAATCTAATATATATCTATTCTTATATAAACCTATACTTATTTATTCATTATTATTCTTAACTAATTCTGTTTTTCTTTTCTTGTAATTTTTCTTTTGAACATCCTGTAAAGTACTTTGAGGTACATCCTGTGTATGAAAATGTGCTATAGAAATAAATGTTGTTGTTGTTGTTAACTAGCTTCACAGTCCCTGCCTCTGAAAATAACCCCATATCATGATACGGCCACTACCATAACTGATTGTTGGAATGTTATTGCGCATGTGATGAGCAGTGCATGGTTTCTTCTGCATTTGACAATTAATTAGAATTGAGGCCAGATCAAAACAGTTCAATATTGGTTTCATCAGACCAGAGAATATTTTGTTGTCATAGTCTGTGAGCCTTTAGGTGCCTTTTTACAAACTTCAAAGAGGCTATCATGTGTCATCTAGAAACTCTCTCATAAAGCCCAGATTAGTGGAGTGTTGCAGTGGTAGTTGTCCTTCTAGAAGTTTCTCCCATCTCTACACAGGTTCTCTGGAACTCAGTCAGTCACTCTCTTTCCAAGTTACATCTAACAACCAATTGTTCAATTTGGCTCAGCAGGAGCTCTAAGAAAAGTTGCTCAAAACTTGTACCATCTAAAAATTCCACTGTGCTCTTGTGTACCTTCAAATCTGCAGATTTTTTTGTAGCCTTACTAAAATCTGTGTCTTGACACAATCCTGTCTCAAGCTCTGCAGGCAATGCCTTCAACTTCATGGCTTGGTTTTTGCTCTGATATACAACGTCAACTGTGGGATCTTATATAGATAGATGTGTGTCTATCCTAGTCATATTCAGTCGATTGAATTGACTGCAGGTGGACCCCAAACAAAGTGTAGAAACACATGATCAATAGAATGGGATGTACCTGAGCCAAATTTCAAATGTCATAGCAAAGGGTCTAAATACTTGTGTCAAAGTGATATTTCAGTGTTTATATTTAAATAAATAAAAAAAAAATCAATTTATAAAATTCTGTTTCTGCTTTGTCATGCTGGGATATTGAGTATTGCTTAATGTAGGATACATATGAATTTAAATAATTTTAGCACAAGGTTGAAACATAGCAAAATCTAAAAAAGTGAAGGAGTCTGAATGCTTTCTGAATCCACTCTTACTGAAATGGTCAGAGTCTCAGTTTTTTAATGATGGGATGTGGTAATGTGTTTAGGGACAGAATGCAGGAAGGCATGTTTTCACCATTAATTTCCAAAAAACTGCAAAGCAATGGAGTGAAATATGGAATAAGAAGGACATCTTTAACGACTAGCTGGATGACAGTTGTGAGCAGGCTGTGGAGTTTTTTAGTTTATGTTGCATGTTTTAGTAGTAAAGCAACTGGCACACCCTCGTTAGTTTAAGTCAGTTTTTTTTTTTTTGTTGGGGATGTATAATTCAGATACTAAAGCAGAATATTGTAGGCTGTGTGGTGTAGTGGTTAACAGTTTGGACTTCAGACTCTTTGTTTATTCAGATCCTGTTACTGACACTATGTGACCATGAGCAAGTCACTTCACCTGCCTGTGCTTTAGAAATGTAAACAATTGTTTCTCATTGTTGTAAGTTGCCTTGTATGAAGGCACTAGCTAATTAATAAGTTGTACTAATATACTGCAGGATATTGTGAGTCAGTAAATTATTTGCAATAATTTTAAGCTCTTGTTTTAATATTATACTAAATGAATTTTGTTCAATATATAGTCTGTCGGGCAGCGCTGCTGCCTTGCAGTTGGGAGACCTGGGGACCTGGGTTCGCTTCCCGGGTCCTCCCTGTCTGGAGTTTGCATGTTCTCCCCGTGTCTGCGTGGGTTTCCTCCCACAGTCCAAAGACATGCAGGTTAGGTGGATTGGCAATTCTAAATTGGCCCTGGTGTGTGGGTGTGTTTGTGTGTGTCCTGCAGTGGGTTGGCACCCTGCCTGGGATTGGTTTCTGCCTTGTGCCCTGTGTTGGCTGGGATTGGCACCAGCAGACCCCCGTGACCCTGTGTTCGGATTCAGCGGGTTGGAAAATGGATGGATATAGTCTGTCAATCTGAGAATGAGTGTCCCAACGAACGACTAGCTGTACTGCCTGTGCTGGCAGCAATTAGTTTTTTCTCAAGTCTGTATTTGATTATGATAATGTTAAACAAATGGCAAAACAAACGTGTAAGAGGTACGCACAACTAGTCAAATAGGAATATACATGGTACACTGTGCAGTGGGAACTTAGGAAGATTCTTGTATCTTATTTGGAGATCGGAAAAAGCAATAATGAGAAACACCTGAATTTTCGGAATTAGTTAGAGACACACTCTTTTTCAAATGCATCCTTTTGCATGCAGTGCAGAGAAGCTAATAACCCTTGTCTTAAATACTTTATAATGTAACATTAGCTACCAGAGAAGATTGATGTTACACTATGATGAGTGGAATGTACAGTAGAATTTAAATATGTGGCAATTTTTCATTATTATGGGCTATATATTGCCACAAAGACAACCTTGGATTTTTAAATGAATTCTTTAAAGTTTCTGTTGATGGGTCAATCTTGTTTTAACAGTCTGTGAAGTCTGCCAGAAACTTTGATATGAATGAATCTATCAAGATGTATCATCATGTTAAAGTTTACTGTATCTAAAGTAACAAATTATTAAATAGGCAGTTGTCAGTATTTCATTTACTAAAGTTGAAAATGTAACACAACATTATTCTTGATCAGCTGCTAAAACCAGTAGCTTGTTCTTTCAATGTTGTTTTACATCAGAAACAAGAGGAACAACATATCAACACAGTTTAGTAAGTATTATAAACTATTCATTTTAGTAGTTTTAGGTGCATTCACATATAATGAGAAACAGTTGCGTGCCTGTCTGTCTGCATTAAACAACTTAGGTCCCAGTGGAACAATTTTTGGTGCAAGTGGGCACACTTATTCTCCAAAGAAATTTGTCAAGAAAGTTCAGTTTTCATTGGGATATGTTAAATACAGCATTTTGTACAAATTAGTAAAACTTCAAAATCTCCCAGTCAAAAGGCTAGGTGAATTTGTGAATATGTGTATCGTACATTCTTTGTGACTTCAGTTACAGATTAGTTTACTATTTCAAATTTATCTTGGGAGAGGTGACTGGAACTTGTATATTTCCACTTTTACTTGCCCGACACTTTTTACTTGCTTACTATAAAATCAATCCCTATTACAAGTTAGACAAATGCCAGTAGAAGTAAGCATGCATAAAACACTGATACACCAGCTCACTCCTCCTGCTGCCTGAGGTAAATTAACCATACGAAAACAGCTATATTATCTGCACAATATATTGAATACATATTTTTCTTACAATATAGATTTTTCTCCAGCGCTGAAAAATTGCAGTCCGTCATGGTCCAAAGCAACCAAAAACTTTACCATGAGACTTCAACAGACATTTTATCTGTTGGGTACTCCTTCCAAAAATATTATCACAGTAAAAATATAGTCACAGATCCTTAACAACCAAAAACAATAGGACATCCATTGATGCCATCACTTGAATAAGAATCTTTTGTGAATGAAAACTATTGAGCCACAAGCCTATTTGGGCTACATTTGTAACTACATGATATTGAAAAGTGTCCTTAAAAATGTGTATTTAATGCATACTAACATTTATAAATGAATTCTACTAACACTTATTTTTGAATATATCTCATTGTTACAAAAAATATTTATTAAACAAGTGCACTTGACTTATCAAGTAAAAACCTTTAATTTTCTATGTATTTCCATAACCTTTACAAAATAAACACTACAAACTAATAGACCCTACCAATATGGAAATCTGTCATAACTTAGTGAAACAAAAATAGAATGAAACAGATTTAAATTACCAATCACTATTAAATGTATGGACAGTTACTGCCTGCTGTTATACATTGTTGCAGTAGAGGCTTTTATCGACCTCTTCAACCCTCAGGTACCATGCCAAACACCAGGTAAAAGACCAATTATTATTTATTAAATAATAATACTGTGCACCAAGCACCCTCCACTCCACACTACTCATACAATAATCAATTAGTACTACAAATACCAATCCTCCTCTCCCAGACACTTCGCCACCCTACCTCCCAGCTCAGCTCAATGTCTGGGCTTTCCCAGAGTCCTTTTATACCCCCTGACCCGGAGGTGTTCCTGCCCAACAGTCCATAAGTCCTTATTACTTCCGGGTCAGGGTAAAAGTCCTTTTCTTCAACCTGGAAGTACGTCATTTCTCCTGTTCATGTGACCAGGATGTACTTCCAGGTTATAATGCACATAAGAGTCCATCAGCCTCCCTACAGCGACTCCCGGTGGTCCCCAAGGTATCCAGCAGGGCTGTGCATAAAAACTACAAAGTCCATGAGGCCCTGCTGGAATTCGGAGCACATCCATGCTGTCGGGAGAGCTTCTCCTCTCCTGGCGGCCTGGGGGTGAGGGTCGGAAACACTCGCCGGCCATCCATCACAACGTTTATACAACCAGTAACGGCGCTCTGCACGATAACGTGCAGTCAATACACTTGTCTTGAGCATTCATAGTTTTCATACTCTTTCTCTGTACATTTAGCATTCATTTGCTCAGAGGTTGATGCACTTGCCTGCTTCCTGAGCAGCTCTTCTTTTTTCCACCCTAGCAGCCCACTTCTTCTCTTCTTTCGTCTGCATATTTTCGTGTTAAAACTGATTAAGTCAGTGTTTGTGTTGCAATTACTTAGTACATTTTCCTTAATTTTTTACTTAAGGTGGCACTTAAGTCTTCAGTCTACCTCAAGAATGATTTAAGATATGAAGATGTAGGGGAAGTGACAGTGAAGGTGGTACGGATAAGAACAGGGCCCGTACACATGCACACTGCTGGCCACTGCCGAGAGTTGATTCTACAATAAAATAAAAATAAAAAGAGGAATAACCTTGGAGGTCAATCATCACCCTGAAAGCAGATAGTAGACGTCACGTAGTATATGTGTACCAAATTTCTGGTCAATAGGTCAAACGGTTTGCAAGCTACAGGTGATTTAAAATCCTGGACAGACAAACGAACAGCCACGGTAGCATATTATATATAAAGGTAACAAGTTGTTCTGAGAACCAAAAATGAAATGTTTCTACACATTCAAGAATGATTACCAAGATACTTTCTGCTGTAAAAGTAACAATTGCATCAAAATATCACAAGTTGTTCTCTGGACTCCTAATGCACAATTATTTACCCCCTCAATTTTTTCTCCTTTTTAACCTCTTTAATTCCCATTCATCATTAATCATGTAAGATGTAATTCTCTCATCACAAGATTAAGAACAAGAGCTGAGCACTGAAAGTGATCTCATCTCTTTGATTGCACAATAATTTTGTTCATCTTCAGTAACCAAATAGAAAGTTTACTCATTAAGAAGGGAAAATTAATCTGGTTGAGGTTTATGCTAGTTTGATTGACATGTTTTGAACAAACCACAATAATTTAGAACCTTTTCCTCCAAAATGGCAAGGATAATTATAAAGATACGTTTTGATTACATGCCTTTAATGCTACTTGGGTCTATACAGAGAAATACACAGGCAAAAAAACTGGAATGCCACACAGTATGAGTTCTCAATTATACTTTTCTCATGGCTCATTAGCAGAAATGATATTGATCATAAAAATGCTCTACTATCTGGATTTAAGTAAGTGTTAAGTTAGTCTTTTATGCAGCTTATAAATTACTTTCATAAATCCCCCAGAAAACGAATCTCATGAAAATGTTATTCACAAATGTACATGTGAACCATTGCATATTAGAAAATTTACCTAGCATAAGCCAGTCATGTTACATCTTTCTGCAGATGACAGTGAAAAGTTAATCGCCTTAGTATCCACAAACCATTCAGCAACATAATGTCATTACGCTTACTACAGTATATATTGGCAGAAAAGCATTGTGCAAGGTCCAGGGTGGGAGGCATTTTAAATAACATTTATACAGGAAAAAAGTTCACAGTAATAAAATTGAAATCACACTCTGATTTCAATTTTAAGTCCACAGAAATGTATTCCTGGCTTTAGCTTGTGAGAAATGGTGGGTCTTGTTTCAAGGCAGCTAAAATTATGGCATTGCATTTAAGACAGCCTTGAATCATGCAAATGCAGTTTATTTATCTTGCCTCCCATGAATGCTGACATCCTTAATTGCAATGGAGTTATTTGCTTTTACTTGCATTAAAATCTTCTTGTCACTACTTGAAAAATCTCTGTAGGTACACAAAATTGTTGACTATGAGAACAGATCTCTCAGTTTTCTTGTTATTACTAAAGAAAACATAAGCAAATATTGCACTGAGGCTTTTCACATAAAGAATAAGAGGCACTGCAACTGCAAAGTTACAGCCGAGAATATGAAGAAGATGCATGTATGGCATTTGAGAGGAGTGGACATGAAGGCATTTGCTAGGGATTTTAGCCTAATAATAATTTTAGTGACAAGAATAATAACACATTTTAATGATACTATTTAAAGGAATTGACCACCAAATTAAAAAATTTACAAAATAGTGTGTCCTGGCTATCCTCTTGTCCAGTTTGTAATGAAGGAAGTCCATCCACACACTTTGCAATGGCCAACAATTTAATGGGAACAGAATTAGATTTTGTGGTTGTTTTGATGCAGTTTTTGATTTTATTATAAATACTTATACAAATACACCAGAGATTGTTGTTATTGTAATGGACACCTAATGTAAATAGCTATTTAAGGTAATTTTCTTTTATTACTGAAGAAAAAGGACCAGTAGATGGAGCGATCGGGCAAAAAGTAAATCTAAGTAACAGGCAGGAGTGTAACTGCAAAGAGGCACGAACTAAATCAAACATCAAAGCACAAACCAGAGTTAAAGAAAGAAGCAAAGTTTTTAATAGTAATGTACTTTTCTTATACTAACAACACTAACCAAATATTTTATTTAGAAGTATTTTCATAAGATTGATCCAATGGTGGAATAATAAGTAGATTTTATATAGATATAGTGTGACAACATGGCACATCAAGATAGATAGATAGATAGATAGATAGATAGATAGATAGATAGATAGATAGATAGATAGATAGATAGATAGATAGATAGATAGATAGATAGATAGATAGATAGATAGATAGATAGATACTTTATTAATCCCAATGGGAAATTCACAAGTGACCAGTACGGAGCCTGGCAACCATAGACAACATGGCTTTGTCCATGAAAAGATTGTTACAAAATAGCAGTACTGATAAAACACAAAATGGTGTCACCAGAGTAGCAGTAATGTAAATAAATACATTTAAACAAGATGTGCAGAAATGAAAGTAATTGAAAGAACAAGAGAGAGATTGGGAGAATGTGCTGATTACAGTGTGTTGCTGCACCCATCACATGACAAATACTGGATGTTGTAAGGGAAATTTTCTTTTTTATCTATTCTTTGTAGGAAAGACTTTCTAAACCAACTGCATACAAAATGGTGATAGTGAAATCATGTAATGAGTTGTTTTTGTTAGACTATTGTTTCCAGTACCTTTTTGATCCAAAGGAGGTACATGGTGTGAGATATATTCCATGCTATACAACTGTATTATGCAAAATATCTCAGTCTTTACAAGCTCAACTCTCTCTCAATTAATAGTTGGCATTTGTCTTAATGATCTGAGATGTTCATTTGTCAGTGCTGTTATTAGGACTGTTGAATAAAGAATATCCATTGGAACCAATGCAAGAATGTTCTCATCTGTAATTTAAAAGGAAATCTGCAACAATATTTATTAAAAGAAAATGACATTCATTACATAACTTCAACCCTATACTGATCAATATATAAAGACATTAGCTGAAAGGTTTGTATGGACTTCAAAGCATATGAAGATTGAAACAGGGCCTCTCCAGTAGATACTGTAGTGCCACTCACATAAAAAAGACCTCAGCTTTTCTTTAATTGTAGTGAAGCACAGAGAGAAGAAAGGGCAAAACATTTTGCAATAGAGAATTTTCTCAGTTAAGTAATGTAGAAACTATGTAGGGCATTTAACCTTAACCTCTGCTAAGTTTGGAAATCAAACTGGGTGGATGTTTCCATAAATACTGCATGCCAGTCAGTCCTTAAATCTGAAGAGAAGGAATTGTATTCAGATTTGTAGTATTTAAGTAGTGTTAATTTGAGGAAGTTATAGAATTCTTCCAAGAGAATGTCTTCTCTGCTCTACTTTTCATGATTTTCATTGACAAGATATACTGTATATCAATGAGCCACTGATGCTAGTAGAATTTCTAGTTTGATGCAACCTTAGTGTTACATCTTTGCTGTTTGTGAATTATATTGTGCTTTTGGCTTAATCGGTTTGTAATCCTATGTTTTATGCCTATATGTGATTTGGTCAGGAATAGATCTGGCCACTCCAGATCATTTTCCCTCCCAGAAAAGATTGATGTGCTCCTGCTAAGTGTGTGAAGATTCACTTGCCGCAGATTGAATGTATGAGTCTCTTCTGGTTTTATTCATAAGTGACAGGACAGTAGATTTAGAGGCTGAGGAACAGCTTAGTGTAGTACTGGAAGCTCTTCAGATGATGGTAAAGTGGAAGCTAAGTTCTTGGTAGAAGCCTTCAGTATAGAAGTAAATCTACATCACCACCATTACTTCTGTAGTTTGTAGTAACAAAGAGCGCTGGATAGTGAGTTAGTGAGATAGTGAGTCTTTGGGTAGACTTCAAGAACACACTGGAAAATTTAGTTTCCTCATCTAAACTGGAACTGTCTAGAAAGTTTACCCTGGAGATGCTTGCTGGCATAGGAAAATTTGGTATTCCCTGTGCAGCTTGTTATTGTGGTAGCCCACATTAGAAGTAGTTGTATAGAAAATGAAATTAGATGTTTGAAGCTTATAAAGACTGTGGTAAGGGAAAGAAAATTTACTCTTACTATATTTCAAAAAATAAATGTTTATTAGTCATATTCTGATACATATTTCTATTAGAATAAGTTAGCATAATATGCATTTCGTTGTTTTGATGAGCCAACAATAAAAGGATTTGTCAGTACTTTACACCATAAAAAGATTTATTTGCCACCATGTGACTTTCTAGCTAAACCTGAATGATTTAGCTTACTCATGTGGTTTGAAGCTTAGACGGTTCTCCAAAAAAGCAAATATAAAAAGAGTTTCTCCTTTCTTTGCTTTCTTGCTAATCGAAGGACAAATGTATAATTTAACTGTCAACTGGTGATTTATTGCAGCATCCTCAAAGTGCATGGAAACTATAGTTAGGAAAACAATAGACCACTTTCAAAGGAAATTATTATTTTGTTAGGTAAGCTGAATTGGGCAACTGGTTATATGACCTAGTAAGAAAAAACTGTACGTAAACAGCAAGATAATTTATATGAGTTAAAATGCTATATAACAAGCGATACAGAATAATATATTGCTTGGTAAAGAGCACATCATTTGCCTCAAAAGTAAAGAAACAAAATAAGTACAAATACATGAGTAAGTAATGACCTGTATTAGTGTAAAGACAAAATCATGCAGTATGTGTAACAGCATTTTAAGTGGTCCTGGGAGGTATAATAAGCTAACATGAATTGGAATGCTGCACAAACACATATTTTATTTTATCACTTAGGCTACCTTTGGAATTTTAACACAGCTTTCTACATTAAGTTGTAAAATGATGAATATGCTAGGTCATTCTACTTCAAGGTCAGTAAAGATGATCCTAAGAGATATATCAAAATTTGGAAATGTCTATAGGAAGTCAAAGTTCCAGGTACTACAGCAAACTCCATTAGTTGAAAAAAAAGTTAAACCATTTCTATAAATCCCTTTTTGAAGCCTCCTCTGAACTATTTAAAAGGAAAAGTAACTAAATACATTAACCCTTTGTGAGAGATTAAGGTCTCCGTGACCCCTTGAACCCTCTGAGCAGACGTCAGACACCATATAAAAGTCCAAATATAACTTTTATTTAGACTTATATGTGCACCAAGCACCCTATACACTACCACACTCATATAAGTAATCAATAATCAATAAATCAATACACAATACCACCACTCCCAGACACGTTGCCACCCTACCTCCCAGCTCAGCTCAGCGTACTGGGCTTTCCCATAGTCCTTTATACTCCCTGACCCGGAAGGGTTTCCTGGCACAACCCACAAGTCCGTATTCCTTCCGGGTCAGGGTAAACAGTCCTTTTCTTTAACCCGGAAGTACATCGTTTCCTCCTGTCCTGGGATTATGACGTACTTCCGGATCATAGAGCATATAAGAGTCCCCGGGTTTCCCTACAGCGACTCCTGGTGGTCCCCAAGGCATCCAGCAGGGCTGGGCATAAAAACTACATAGTCCATGAGTCCCTGCTGGAACTCGGGGCATGTCCATGCTGCAGGGAAAGCTCCACCTGGCGGCCTGGGGGTATTGGCCGGAATGCCAAGCCGGCCACATATCACACCTTATATAGAAGAATGTGAATAATGAATAAAATGAATGCCACCCACAATACCGTAAGACAAACTATAAAAAATGAAATGCCTGAACATTCAAAATACATTGCAGAAAGAATTAAATATTGTCAGAAATTAGACTTATCCCCACTCTGACAAAAATCATCTTATATAATACGCTACCGTGGCTATCCATTTTTCTTCCCAGGATTTTAAATCACCTGTAGCTCACAAACCATTTGAACTATTGACCTGAAATTTGGTACACATATACTACGTGATGTCTACTATCTGTTTTCGGGGTGATGATTGACCTCCAAGGTTATTGCTCTTTTTAGTTTTATTTTATTTTATTGTAGAATTGACTCACGGCAGCGGCCAGCAGAGCAGCCGCGCAGCGCATGTGTATTGGCCCCGTTCTCATTCTACCACCTTCGCTGTCACTTCCCCTACTTCTTCATATCTTAAATCATTCTTGAGGCAGATTGAAGACTTAAGTGCCAGCTTAAGTGAAAAATTAAGGAAAATGTACTAAGTATTGCAACACAAATACTGACTTAATCAGTTTTAACGCGAAAAGATGCCAACAAAAGAAGAGAAGAAGCGGGCCACTAGGGTGGAGAAAAGAAGAGCTGCTCAGGAAGCAGCAAGTGCATCAACCTCTGAGCAAACAAATGCTAAACGTACAGAGAAAGAGAATGAAAACTATGAATGCTCAAGTCAAGTGTATTCACTGCACGTTATAGTGCAGTGCACCATTACTGGTCATTAAATAATACAATTACTTCCTTTTTGTCATGTTAGAGCACTATGTTTTTACTGACACATTAGACATGAATATAATGTTCTTTTGATATCTGTACAAAATAACGTGTTTTACTAACAAGTACATATTTGGTAGGACTCATACATTTCAACACAGTAGACTGGCTATAGAAGCACCAGGCTAGAAGTCTACATTCTTTAGTATTTTCAGCATAAGCTCTATAGAAAAGAAGCTGCAGCTAGAAACATAACTGTTGTCAAATTCCAAATCGTAACCTTAAATCCTCAAATGAGTGTCTCCTTAGAATTCCAAGAGCAAAACTTAAAAGAAGTGGTGAGGCGGCCTTCTGCTGTTATGTACCTAAAATCTGGAATAGCCTGCCGATAGGAATTTATCAGGCTAATACAGTGGAGCACTTTAAAAAACTGCTGAAAACACATTATTTTAACATGGCTTTCTCATAACTTCACTTTAATTTTATCCTGATACTTTGTATATTCAATTCATTATAATAACTATTCATGGTGGCTCTAAAATCCATACTAACCCCTACTTCTTCTGTTTCTTTTTCCGGTTTCTTTGTGGTGGTGGCTTGCGCCACCACCATCTATTCAAAGCACCATGATGTTCCAACATTGATGGATTAAAAGCCAGAAGTCTGCATGACCATCATCATCAAGTCCTTCCATGAGAACCCTAAATACAAAGAGGACTGTTTCATTTATGTTAGGTAGAATGCCCAGAGGGGACTGGGCGGTCTCGTGGCCTGGAACCCCTGCAGATTTTATTTTTTTCTCCAGCCATCTGGAGTTTTTTTTGTTTTTTCTGTCCTCCCTGGCCATCGGACCTTACTCTTAATTCTATATTAATTAATGTCTTATGTTAATTTCTGATTTTGTCTTTTATTTTTCTTTTCTTCATTATGTAAAGCACTTTCAGCTACTTTTTTGTATGAAAATGTGCTATATAAATAAATGTTGTTGTTGTTGTTATTGCACCCAGGGATAATATATGGGTGGCTGCCCCAAACCTTTTTAAGTGTGACGAGTCTGATCCTTTTCACACTATTTCCTGGTTTACTGTGGCTTCACAAATATGTATTTAATACCACATTATTTAACTGTATGGCTTATTGTATAATGTCATTCATAGACCACAGAAAACATCTACAGTAAAAGCAGAAGGGGGATGTGATGGTGCGAGTTGGCTCCAATCTCCCTCTTCGTTTTTGGGAGCCTCTTGAACCTGACACTTTCGATAAAGTAACCAAATGAACATGGCAGATGAGTACAAAACATACATGAAGCAAAGGGATGGTGAAAAGCTGAACAGTGCTTTTATTAAAATCAAAAAGTGCAGTACTCTAAATGTCAATAAATAATCCATAAAATGAAGGTGTCCAGTGGAGGTTAAAATCCAGTAAATAGATCCAATAAAATGAGGTTTAAACAACTCAGTGCAGTTAACTCATTCAAATTCCCACAAGCTCTGGCGCCTTCCTTTAAAACTGACGCCTCTCTAGATTATCCTATTTGGACCTCACAGCCAGGAGAGACATTGACCAACAGGTGCAGACAACCATCTCATCCGGCCTGTGTCCCTGCCACCAATCCCACAGCATCCGTGGGCAACCTCCGTGCTCCGCTCCATCTGAACCGCTGCCAATCCAGGGTCCATCCGGTGCAGGCGCTCTGTACCTCTACCGCTGTCATTGGTTCCACCCTGCGAAAGCACCACCACAGCATAATGGTCACTCCTGCTCCCAAAGTTGCTCAACAGGAGCGATCCACAACCCTCTCCTGAGCGATGTTCATATGCTCTTAGGGCTTCGCTCCTATCCACCCACATCCATTTATTACACTGGCTGGTTTTCTCTCTCCTAGATAGATACTTTATTAATCCCAAGGGGAAATTCACATACTCCAGCAGCAGCATACTGATGCAAAAAAACAATATTAAAGAGTAATAAAAATGTAGGTAAAAACAGACAACAACTTTGAATAATGTTAATGTTTACCCCCCCGGGTGGAATTGAAGAGTCGCATAGTTTGGAGGAGGAACGATCTCCTCAGTCTGTCAGTGGAGCAGGACATTGACAGCAGTCTGTCGCTGAAGCTGCTCCTCTGTCTGGAGATGACACTGTTTAGTGGATGCAGTGGATTCTCCATGATTGACAGGAGCCTGCTGAGCGCCCGTCATCTGCCACGGATGTCAAACTGTCCAGCTCCATGCCTACAATAGAGCCTGCCTTCCTCACCAGTTTGTCCAGGCGTGAGGCGTCCTTCTTCTTTATGCTGCCTCCCCAGCACACCACTGCGTAGAAGAGGGCACTCGCCACAACCGTCTGATAGAACATCTGCAGCATCTTATTGCAGATATTGTAGGACGCCGGTCTTCTAAGGAAGTATAGCCGGCTCTGTCCTCTCTTGCACAGAGAATCAGTATTGGCAGTACAGTCCAATTTATCATCCAGCTGCACTCCCAGGTATTTATAGGTCTGTAACCTCTGCACACAGTCACCTCTGATGATCATGGGGTCCAGGAGGGGCCTGGGCCTCCTAAAATCCATCACCAGCTCCTTGGTTTAGCTTGGTTTAGGTGTTCAGGTGTAGGTGTTTTGAGTCGCACCATTTAACAAAGTCCTTGATGAGGTTCCTATACTCCTCCTCCTGCCCACTCCTGATGCAGCCCACGATAACAGTGTCGTCAACGAACTTTTGCACGTGGCAGGACTCCGAGTTGTATTGGAAGTCCGATGTATATAGGATGAATAGGACTGGAGAAAGTGCAGTCCCCTGCGGCGCTCCTGTGTTGCTGACCACAATGTCAGACCTGCAGTTCCCGAGACGCACATACTGAGGTCTGTTTGTAAGATAGTCCACGATCCATGCCACTAGGTATGAATCTACTCCCATCTCTGTCAGCATGTCCCTAAGACGCAGAGGTTGGATGGTGTTGAAGGTGCTAGAGAAGTCTAGAAACATAATTCTTACAGCACCACTGCCTCTGTCCAAGTGGGAGAGGGATCCTGTCAGCTTCCTCTCCTGTCCTTTAACCTCTGCTCTCTTTTCGTCCATTTTTTCTTTCTCTTTCTTTTTTCTCTTTTTTTCTTTCTTTCTTTTTCTCTTTCTCTCTTGCACGCTTGTTCCTATAAGGCTCTGTGGGTGCAGTGTCTCAATCGTGCAGGAAGCTGATAAAGCAATTGAGAAAGACCACACTTTCACTTGCAGGAGCATCTCGCCCCAAGTACTCCACCAACTCCCCTCAGCTGTTTGAGCACGCTCACAGAGAATGAGCCAGCCAATTGATTATTTATTAAAACAGCCATTTTTTCTGAGCCACGAAGCTGCTATACCACAGGGGAGTGGGGTTCACAGACATTGCTTCACATTTCCATATTATTATAGAAGATAGCACTAGTGACAATATTTGATAATATTTTAAAAATAGTTCAATGATAATTGATTTAAAATTGCTACAAATCACGTCCAAAAATTATAACTGCCTCATTATAACATGGACTTGATTAAATGACTATCATTAAAAAAAAGTAACAGTTACATTCTCAGTCATTCTCATTCTACCATAAACTGAACAGTAACTCATAACACATAGAAAAAAAATTCTGTTTTATCATCTCTCTATCGCACTTAGTAATGAGATACAGGTGGACACTTGCATTGCCTTTTTCAAAGATGTGAGGTTTTACTTTGATATAATGTAGTACCATCCGTTCATTTCAGAGTTACACTAGTCAGATCTGCATAACTTAGTGTATATAATTCATAAAATAAAACTATGAGGCACACACTAAATGATTTATGGTTTATTGTCAAATGTAAGAATTGACCTTGATTTTCCTTTAGGTTCTTTATTAACTTGTGGTATTTATTGCAGCAAAATGGTAATAGTTTTTAAGTTTAAGTACAATATGTCAGAAGTTACAGTCTTTACCTGATCTCTCTTTCTGTCTGTCGTAGTCTTCCCCTCTTGTGTATGTACTTTACTTTGCTTACATTAGATCATTTCTGTCCTTTAGCTTCTTATCCCCTTTTACTTAAACATCAACTTAAACAATTTGCAGGGTATGTCACCAGTTGTACATGTTTTTAGTAGATTCTTTGTTGTGGGATGCATGGACCATGTGTCAAGAAATCAAACCACCCTGACCCACTGGTGTAAGCGCAGCCTAAAAAACGGATCAGGCCAGATATGGATCGGAAACACTCAGATAATAAAATACAGAAATTGGCTTGTATAAATGTGTCTGACAGTTTAGAGCAGTGTAAGCTTAAATAATGAACTGAAAATGAGAATAACAATAACATCATTTTAGTGAAATACAACCAGATAATCCATATTTTTTGAGCTGTGATGGTTTTTGAAGTTCCACTCTTATGACCTGAACTAAGCAACTTTGTAACTTCTGGTTATAAATAGCTTGAAAATATTAAGCTTTGAAATATTATTAGATTTAAAATTTTAGTAGTACTGTATATATAAAAGTAAGTGTGAAGAATTAAGATACATGCAATTAGAAATAATAATAAATTAGCTATGCAAATACATGAACATTTTAATTATATGTCTTACGGGTTGTTAGAAATAGAAAAAAAATTGTTTATTTCAAGTACAGTATTGCACCATTGTGTGAGACAATGGTCTGCAACAGGTAAGTGTGACGATGCGGGTTGGCTTTTTCGCTATTGTTTCCTTCTGGAAGCTTTTTCAACCTGCACTGCCTGTAATGTAACCAAGGGATGAGCTGGGCAAATGAAGGCATACATAGCAAGGGGTAGGTGTAAAAGTGTGAACAGGTGCTTTTATTTGAAATCCAAAAACACATTGGTGTCCAAATAAATAGTGAGGTGCAAACTTCAATGAATAATTCAATGAATAAAATGAACAAAATATCCCTTTTCTCTGTAGCATAATTTTTCAGGACATTCAAAGTTTTCACCATTTCAAGCATTTGGTAGCAGACAGTCTTAATACTGTCAACCCAACACTCCTATCTGGTTGATGACAGGGTTTTCTTTGTAAGATTCATGACATGGGTGTTAAGAATAGCTTAGTGCTGTACAGTGTACCTAAACAGGTCACTGTAACAGCCCAGAAAAGTTCTTAGATGTCACGGATGACTTACCTGAGTCACTTAAGGAACACATAATGACTTGCTGTTAAGTTCCAGGACTGTCTTTTCTACACATTGCTTGCTACCTAGCATGATACTTCCATTATCAAATGATTGACCATAGCAGTTGGAAATTTCATAACCAAGGATTTCGAAGTGACCTAAAATGCCTTATATAAGATTTTACTTATTAATAACATTAACAAAGCCAACAAAGTGCTCATAAATGGAGACTCCTTTTGAGATCACACAATCTACAACTCATATCTTGAGAACAATCTACAGTATATAACCAAATAGTTTTCAGTTTTCCCTTACCCTCTACAATTTCATCAGTTACTGGGACATAAGGGACATTACTTCGCGTTGAATATGCTTGCTGGGGTAGGTGACCTCAAACCTCTCTCTAGCTCTCCCTCTCTCAGTCTCTCATAGGATGTGAAGTGGAAGTGGAAAATGGATGACTGTGAGCTGCACCACGTTATCGAAGAACACCAAGCATTTGAAAGTCAGTTCAGCAACTTCTTGCCAAACAGATGCACATCAGGGAAAAGAAAGTTCGCCTACTACAAGAGACCTCCTCAGCAGCTGAGATTGATGCAACTTTTTTTTTGGTAATCAATTTTTTTATCAATGTCAAAAAAATAGAAGAGAAACAGATCGTTGCAGCTTGACTTGACAACATCAAAACCATGTAACTGTCACACTGGGACAAGTGTGTTTTATCCCCATTCCTACTGGAGAGGACAGCGATGATGGAATCAAGGCTAGATCACCTCTGTCATCTCAAGCAAGTGTCTTCATCCAGAACCTTCTCTGCTCCCCATGTACTTGTTTTTGGGGATACAATTTTATTTTGGGGACTCAATTTAAATTTTATACCATCCATCCATTATCCAACCCGCTACATCCTAACTACAGGGTCACGGGGGTCCGCTGGAGCCAGTCCCAGCCAACACAGGGCGCAAGGCAGGAAACAAACCCTGGGCAGGGTGCCAGCCCACTGCAGGACACACACACACACACACACACACCAAGTACACACTAGGGACAATTTAGGATTGCCAATGCACCTAACCTGCATGTCTTTGGACCATGGGAGGAAACCGGGGCACCAGGAGGAAACCCACGCAGACATGGGGAGAACAAGCAAACTCCACGCAGGGAGGACCCGGGAAACGAACCCAGGTCTCCTTGTAATCTACCACTGCGCCATTTCACCTATTATTATTATACAGTGGTGTGAAAAACTATTTACCCCCTTCCTGATTTCTTATTCTTTTGCATGTTTGTCACACAAAATGTTTCTGATCATCAAACACATTTAACCATTAGTCAAATATAACACAAGTAAACACAAAATGCAGTTTTTAAATGATGGTGTTTATTATTTAGGGAGAAAAAAAATCCAAACCTACATGGCCCTGTGTGAAAAAGTAATTGCCCCCTTGTTAAAAAATAACCTAACTGTGGTGTATCACACCTGAGTTCAATTTCCGTAGCCACCCCCAGGCCTGATTACTGCCACACCTGTTTCAATCAAGAAATCACTTAAATAGGAGCTGCCTGACATAGAGAAGTAGACCAAAAGCACCTCAACAGCTAGACATCATGCCAAGATCCAAAGAAATTCAGGAACAAATGAGAACAGAAGTAATTGAGATCTATCAGTCTGGTAAAGGTTATAAAGCCATTTCTAAAGCTTTGGGACTCCAGCGAACCACAGTGAGAGCCATTATCCACAAATGGCAAAAACATGGAACAGTGGTGAACCTTCCCAGGAGTGGCCGGCCGACCAAAATTACCCCAAGAGCGCAGAGACGACTCATCCGAGAGGTCACAAAAGACCCCAGGACAACGTCTAAAGAACTGCAGGCCTCACTTGCCTCAATTAAGGTCAGTGTTCACGACTCCACCATAAGAAAGAGACTGGGCAAAAACGGCTTGCATGGCAGATTTCCAAGACGCAAACCACTGTTAAGCAAAAAGAACATTAGGGCTCGTCTCAATTTTGCTAAGAAACATCTCAATGATTGCCAAGACTTTTGGGAAAATACCTTGTGGACTGATGAGTCAAAAGTTGAACTTTTTGGAAGGCAAATGTCCCGTTACATCTGGCGTAAAAGGAACACAGCATTTCAGAAAAAGAACATCATACCAACAGTAAAATATGGTGGTGGTAGTGTGATGGTCTGGGGTTGTTTTGCTGCTTCAGGACCTGGAAGGCTTGCTGTGATAGATGGAACCATGAATTCTACTGTCTACCAAAAAATCCTGAAGGAGAATGTCCGGCCATCTGTTCGTCAACTCAAGCTGAAGCGATCTTGGGTGCTGCAACAGGACAATGACCCAAAACACACCAGCAAATCCACCTCTGAATGGCTGAAGAAAAACAAAATGAAGACTTTGGAGTGGCCTAGTCAAAGTCCTGACCTGAATCCAATTGAGATGCTATGGCATGACCTTAAAAAGGCGGTTCATGCTAGAAAACCCTCAAATAAAGCTGAATTACAACAATTTTGCAAAGATGAGTGGACCAAAATTCCTCCAGAGTGCTGTAAAAGACTCATTGCAAGTTATTGCAAACGCTTGATTGCAGTTATTGCTGCTAAGGGTGGCCCAACCAGTTATTAGGTTCAGGGGGCAATTACTTTTTCACACAGGGCCATGTAGGTTTGGATTTTTTTTTCTCCCTAAATAATAAAAACCACCATTTACAAACTGCATTTTGTGTTTACTTGTGTTATATTTGACTAATGGTTAAATGTGTTTGATGATCAGAAACATTTTGTGTGACAAACATACAAAAGAATAAGAAATCAGGAAGGGGGCAAATAGTTTTTCACACCACTGTAACTATAATAACAGATTATAGATAAAATAAAAAATCTGCACAAAGCAGCATAAACACGAACAACTTAATTATTATCTCAAGATGTTGTAACACTTCTATGACCTTAAATATTGGTTTACTAAACATTACAGTAATTACCAGCAAAATGTTTTACATTAACTGTCTTATCAGTGATAGGAAAATCAACTTTCTTACATTAAGCAAAACATGGCTTAACTCTGATGGTGTGGCAGTGTTAATTGAAGCAGCATTATTAAGCAGCTTTGCTCATTTGGTTTGCCAAGGCAAAAAAGGCAGTGGTTTAGCAAGTATTTACTCAAGCCGGTTTTGCTACTTTCACGTCTTTTGAGTATCTTGCCATGGTAATTCAAGGAGTATTGTAGTCTCTTGTGTTGACCGTTTATAGACCTCCAAAACATAATGTGTCATATTTTGAGGAATTCTCAGACTTGGTATTTATAATGATAACTGACAGGTTTCTAATTGTAGAAGAAATTTCAATTTTCATGTGGATAACCTTTGTGACCCGAAAGCAAAAGAATTCCTGAACTTTGCATGTCAGCCAGCCCACTCATAAGGGAGGACACATGCTGGATTTAGTGACTTCAAAAGGATTAAAAGTTGACCTGAGGGAGGTCGTGGATGTCAGTATATAAGACCATTTTTGCATATTATTTGATGTAGGAATACTCATAACTGCAACTAAAGAGAATAATATTGTTAAAAAATGCTATTTTGATACATCTGCATCAATGTTTGCTAATATTTTAAACAATCAGTTGAATTGTAGTGCTCACCTTAATAATGCTAATAGTTTAACCAGTAAGGTACAAAACTTTAATACTAAAGTTAGAGCTGCTGTTGACATAGTGGCCCCTGAAAAGACTGTTAAAAATCCTTCAATATCATGTTGTGAAAGACCCAAACAGTGTCCGATTTAAAGAGAACATGCCGGAGAGCCAAGTGTAAATGGAGACAAAATAAACTGATAGTCCACTATGAAATATTGAAGGCAAAAATTACTGAATATAACAATGCAGTCTGCCTTGTGAGGCAACTTTATTCCTCTAAAATGCTAAATGATAATGCTGGTAATCCAAGAGTTTTTTTTCTAAGTATTGATCATCTTCTAAACACACTTATACAATAGAATGCCTCCTACAAACTACTACTGAAATTTGCTTAATTAAAAGAAAAAAGATTTTAGAAATAATATATTGCCTATTGATCCCCAGAATGCCCATTTAAGTCAGTTAAATTCTTTCACTGGAATAGATCTACCCAAACTTCAGGTTTTAGAACAAGTCATAGTATAGAAACTGCACTGGTTAAAGTACAAGTAGCAAATGATTTGCAGGTTAATGTAGACAGACGCCGAATATCTATTCTTGTTCTCTTAGACTTGTGGGCATCATTTGACAACATAGATCAGAGTATGCTTATAAAACACCTTAGACAGTGTTTTAAATTGGTTTCAGGCTTACTTAACAGTCAGAAAATCTTTTGCTAGCTGTGGGGATTGTACTTCAGAGACCCATGACATTGTATATATATGGTGTACCACAGGTATCTGTTTTGGGTCCGCTGCTTCTTTCTGTCTCCATGCTTCCTTAAGGTTAGATTATCTCAAAGCACAAGGTGAGCTACCACAGCTATGCAGATGATACAGAGCTTTATTTATCGATGAGGCCCCTGATGCTCTTGGCTCACTGATACAATGTTTTAGCAGTATTTCCAATTGAATGAATAGAAAATTTCTCAAACTAAATAAGGAAAAAATAGAAACCTTATTGATTGGCAATTATGGAAATAGGGAGGGTATTAGAAATAAACTTGATCCCTTACACTTAAAAGTCAAAGTGGAGGTTAAACATTTAGAGGTAATCATTGACTCTGACCTAAAACTTTAAATCGCATATTAACCAGATTATTAGGACTGCCTTTGTCACTTAAAGAAAGAAGCAAAAGTTAGACCTTTTATAACTTTACAAGACAAAGAAACATTAGTTCAACTTTTGTTTTTGGTTGACTAGATTACTGTAATGCACTCCTTAGAGGACTGTCTGAGAAAAATGAATGCAGAATGCAGCAGCCAGAATCTTAATTAGTAAAAGGAAATTTGAGCACATTTCACCAGTTTTAGTGTTGTTACATTGGTTACCCATGTCATTCAGAATTGAATTTAAAATACTACTAATGGTTTTATAAAGCCTTAAATAATCTTGCTCCATCCTATGTCCCCCTACACTCCAAGTTGTAACCTTAGATCTTCAGTGGACTGCTAGAAATTATATTTGACTCTAGCATGTCATTTAAAGCTCATATTACAAAGTTGTCTAAATCATGTTTCTTCCATCTTAAAAATGTTGGGAAATTATGTGAATATCTTGTGAATTTCCCCTTGGGATTAATAAAGTATCTATCTGTCTATCTATCTATCTAAAATTAAGGTGCTTTCTAAATAAACAGGATTGGCTCCCGGTTAAGTTTAGGGCAGATTTCAAAGTCCACCTTTTAACATATAAAGCATTAAATGGCTAAAGTCCGGCTTACTTGTATGAACTTATCATGACTTACAAACCAGAGCGCACATTAAGATCTCAAGATGCCGGTCTGCTTATGATTCCAAGGTTTAATAAAATAACAGTGGGAGGTCGAGCTTTTAGTTACAGGGCCCCTAAACTGGTCTGCCTGCTACTATAAGAGATGCCCCTTCGGTCTCAGCTTTCAAATCCCAGCTGAAGACTAACTACTTCAGTTTAGCATATCCTGACTAGAGCTGCTAATTAACTGTACAGATTGCATCTCTGTTGTTAGTCATTAGCACTAAAACATAAATAACATGATAATTATAATTTGTTACTAACCCTCACCTGTTCTATTTCTGTTCTCGGTACTCAAATGTGGCACTTGGTGCCACGGCCCACCTGCCAAGTTGTTTTGCCTGCCTAAGGTAAAGTCATCCCTGATGGAGGATCACAGGAATCGTGGGGTAGAGGGGTCCTTTCATCGGATTGGCTGGCCCAGCGCTGTTTCAGCTGTGGAATGGCCAAATGGGGGAGGCAGCTTGATGGCTGAGGTCTCCAGGACTCTAAACAAATCCAAATCATATTATGTAATATTATCTACTGTTAAATTCTGGTCCGTACTTGTAAAATTTTTATTTTTATGCTATATTGAGGATTTGTTCTGTTCTGTGTATTGTATTGTATTGCCCCCCTTCTTTTTGACACCCCATGCCCAACCTACCTGGAACTGCCTTTCCCAAGGTTTCTTACATTTTTTCCCTACAAGGTTTTTTTGGGGAGTTTTCCTTGTCTTCCAGCTGGGGGGGCTGTCAAGAAGCAGGGCCTGTTAATGCCCATTGCGGCACTTCTTGTGTGATTTTGGGCTATACAAAAATAAATTGTATTGTATTGTATTGTATTGTATTGTATGGTACTGTATTGTATAATTCCAAAAGCCAACCTTAAAAGAAGTGGTGAGGTGGCCTTTTGCTATTATGCACTTAAAATCCAGAATACTTTACCTATTGAAATTCACCAGGCTAATAATGTGGAACATTTTTAAAAAACTGCTAAAAACCCATTCTGTATAGACATAGAATTATCACTTTCTTCAGGGATCTTTAAAATTTAACAATCTCTACTTTCCTCTGCTGTCTTTTGCTGTTCTTCTCTGGTAGTGATTTGCGTCATCACCACCTGATCAAAGCACCATGCAGCCACCTATGATGATGGAATGAAAGTAATGTCTCAGGTGCCCACAAGACTCACTTTATCAAATCCTATCATATGAAGCATGAAAACAAAAAGGACTGATTTAAGAACATTTATTTTAGGTAGAATGCCCTTTGGGGGCTGGAGAGTCTTTTGGCCTTGGAACCCCTGCAGATTTTTTTTCTTCAGCCTAACTGAACATTTTTTTTGCTTTGTTCTGTCCTCCCTGCCATCTGAACTTACCTTTTTTGTTACTTATTCTATATTAATATTTCCTGATCTTAGTCTGTGATGTCTTGTAAAGCAATTTGAGCTACATTGTTTGTATGAAAATGTGCCATAGAAATAAATGTTGTTGTTGTTGTATTACTTTACTGTTTCATCGGTGTTCTCCTGTTATGCTCTTGCATAACTGAATCAAACTGAGCCAGTGATTCAACCTGCCCTAGAAAATTTCCATTTCCAGACTCAAACAACCTGTCTGAGCAGCCACATAAAATCAAATTGCGTTTGGACAAATAATTAACAATTGCAATTAATCTTCACAAAAACTCATTTCAGTGATTTATTTCAAGGACGAGAAGTTCTTGGTTCACACTATCTATAGATGTGTTTGTTCTCAATCTCCCCAATAGGTTGCGCCAGCTATCCATGTTTCAAATACTGTATGTGCAACAGATCTTTCATGCTATTTTAAGTCAGCTGATACATCTTGCCAATCATTGTAGTCATTTTCACTTAAATTATCAATTTCTTATCAATTTTTCCTTATATCTGGCAACAAAAACATGCCACAAAATCATTTTATACTAGCCATGACCTACTTATTTTTTTCTCATTTTTTCATCTGCATTTAATTGTGACTCCTTATAAATGTACTTCCTTCATTTTCTTCTGGAAAAATTCTGCCTTTGATCTGAACTGGTTTTCTCACTATTGAGCAATGCCTTGTGTCTGACAGCTGTCTAGGACAAAGAGTTAGGTTACCTTCTCAGGTAAGTTTCATGTTTGCAGGGATTATGTCACATATGTTTTGCATACTGTCATCTATGTTAAAAAAAGCATCATAGTCACTATCATTATGTAGATGGTAAAAGGTGATACTATCATTGTTAGCATCAGAAGTATAAGATGTGGTGAGTGTTTGAGACTCTGGCAGAGGCAGAACATCATTTTGTTGCTTTTAATAATTTAGTGGATATTATTTTTATTGCAACATGACTACAAAGCACTAAAAATAGCAAGGTTCAGGATATATTTCTTTCAAGGAAAATAAAAGTTACTTGGCAAGAGCTTGGCAATGAACCTTTTAGCTTTGTTCCTTTTTATTTTCCTTTTTCTGCTCCACTTGGTTAACTTCGTTTCATTTTCAATTTTTTAAATTGTGTTTTGAACTACATATTTGTCCTGAAACGCCATTACAGTACAAGCCTCCTACCTTCACTATTTTGTAAATGTACATTTTTAGGCTTCATATGTAATTTTGCAGTACTGTTGAAACAACATGGAACGGCCCATTATAGCCTGGACTGAAGGAGGCCTGCATTGATGGAATGCTACTAAAGATAATAGTTATAACAGCAAGCTTGGTATGCTTGAAGTTTCTGTATACCGTATATACTCGTGTATAAGTCAGGTCTTGAAACCCGGAAAATCGATCATAAAATCAGACCCCAACTTGTATGCCCGTTCAAAAATTAAATAATTTTTTTTTTGCTTTTTACATCTTCTTGCTTCCTCTAATCTCACATCATTTTCTCAGACACACTGAATGTTGTTGCCGCAGTGCAGTTACCAATTTCTTTCCCCACTTCAATGACTTTTAATTTAAAACCAGCTTCATATTTTCTTCTGATCGAACGCTCCATCGTAGATAAGGGATGCTCTTACGATAAAGGTGTATGAGGGTGTGAGATACAAAAAACACAAAACAGTGCAAACATTGTTTCGGAATAGTTTTGTGGTATTACCGGGTGGTCATGTAGGCACAATACATAGAAAAAAAAGCAGTGTGCTCCGTGGTTACTGTCTCAGGTGGTCGTTACCATATCATAATCTCTTGGACTAATAGCGTGAGTTTCCCACATTCGACTTATACGATCGACATTACAAAATACCGGAAATTATACGGTAAAATCAAGCCCCGACTTATCCGCGGGAGAGCTTATCCACGAGTATATACGGTAAGTTTAACTAAAAGTCAATTCACACACACACACACACACACACACACATGCACACACACATAATAATACACATTTTTTCACGGTGGCCTAGGTGCTTGAATGCCATTCCCTAATTGTTAATTCTACCCAAATCATGTTTGACCAATACAGAGCAGGTTGCCATTTTCCTTGTCAGATGGCTTGAATTTCACTTTTTTTGTTATGTATAATAAAACATTACAAAATCATAGGTAGTGATGAGTGAAACAGCCAGGCTTCCTTTTATATACAGTTCCATAAAATTGATGCGAAACTTGGTTTCGTAAGCAATTCTGCAACCTCAAAAATGACTAAAAATGGTGTTTTGGAGTTTTTAAAGTTTTTTGGAGGGTTTAAAGAAAGATGCACTGCTTCTTAAAGGTTTTGCAACCCTGTACAACCCTTTTGGACCTGTGTATTTCTCAGAAAAGTGTCTAGATGAAAATACATAGGGGAAAAACAGTTTTTTTGCAAATTCAACATGGCTAAACACAATTCAGATGAAACAAAAAGATGTACTCTTAGACTAAAGCAGAAATCCAGGGAGACAATGAAATAGTTATCCAAGAGAGATACAGTCTTAGATGAGATCCTGAATTGGCCAGTGAAAACTTTTCTGCACAGTCATAATGGCAGGGGCAGATGTTCCATCAACACCAGCTCACTTCTGCTGCCTGATGAAAATTATAGTACCTGTGTCGGCACTGGTTTTGAGTTGCCTCCCTCCAATTACTACCACTCTTCCAATATGCCATATAGTATAGATAGATAGATAGATAGATAGATAGATAGATAGATAGATAGATAGATAGATAGATAGATAGATAGATAGATAGATAGATATAACGTTATTTGTCCCCATGGGGAAATTTAGCTTTTTACAGAAGCTCTTTGAATAAATAAATAAATAAATAAATTAAAAAACAAAACACACACACACAGTTTGGTCTAAACACACAATGGGATTGCCATGCAAATTCAAAAGAAAGAAAAGTTCTGACATTGGCTGTCATAGTCCCAGTGAGGCACTATGCAGGCATATTGCTGTTGCTATAAAGGAGTCCCAGTAGCGTTTCTTGATACATTTCTGCTGAATAATTTGTTGACTGAAAGTATTCAGTGTTAGTGTGTCACAGAAAGGATGTACACCATTTTTCGTAATGAAATTCAGTTTTGCTTTGATTCTCTCATTCGCTACTACCTCAAGGGGGTCCAGAGTGTGTTCTATAAATGACCTTGCCATTTTAATTAGTCTGTTGATTCGGTGGGCCTCTCTTAAAGTGATGTTACCAGCCCAGCACATCACAGCATAGAAAATCTGGCCATCACAGAGTTATAGACGATGTGAAGGATGTCACTTCCCATATTAAAGGAATGCAGTCACCTAAGGAAAAGAGCCTGCTCTGCCCTTTCTTATATAGTTCTTCTGTGTTCTGAGACCAGTCTAACCTGTCTTTAACTTACATCCCGAAATTCTTGTAGGAGTGAACCACCTCTACATCCACTCCCTGAATAGTGACCGGACATAGAGGCTCTTTGGTGTGGCAAAAATCATTAAGCAGTTCCTTGGTTTTGCTGATATTAAGATGCAGACAATTTTTTTTTGCACAAAGACACAAACTTCTCCACCTGACTCCTATATACTATGTCATACCCTTTATCAATACACACCACAAGTGTAGATTTATCAGGGAATTTCTGCAAGTGATATGACCTGGTGTTATATTTATAGTCTAAGGTGTACAGAGTGAAGAGAAAAGGAGACAGGACTGTTCCTTGTGGTACTCCCATGTTGCTCACATCCACATCAGATATACTATCCTTGAGTCTTTCAAACTGCGGTCAGCCCGACAGATAGTCCATTATCCAGGACACCATAGGCTCATCCACCTGCATATCTCTGAGCTTTCCCCTTAACAGTGAAGACTGGATGGTATTGAAGGTGCTTGAGAAGTCAAAACACATAATTCTCACAGTGCTGCCAGCTTTGTCAAGTTGAGAATAATCCCGGTGGAGTAGACAGATAATTGCATCTTCAACTCCAGTCTTTGTCTGATAGGCAAACTACAGTGGGTCAAAGTGGTCAACATAAGAGGACTCATATAGTCCTGGACAAGTCTCTCAAATGCGTTCACAATATGAGACGTAAGTGGCACTGGTCTGTAGTCATTAGGTGAAGAGACGGCTACCTTCTTTGGAACAGGAACAGTGCACAGCACAGTTTTCCACAGCAGTGGCACTTTCTAAAGCCTTGGGGACAGATTGAAGAGGAGACAGAGGACACCACAACATTGGTCAGTACAGGCTGTAAGAACTCAGGGATTGAATTCATCTGGTCCCGTGGCTTTTCCTATGTCTCCTTACTTGGTCTTTAGTTCTGGACAGTCCACACTGATGGTCAGAGGAGGAATTGTCACTGACCATTCCAGTTGACGTGGTATGAGTTGTTGATGTAGTAGGGACTGTGTGGGGAGACTGGTTATTGGAAAAGGGTGGAAGTGGGTAGGAAAATCTATTAAAAAATATCAATGGCAACATACATACAAAAGTGTGAAAATTAGTTCAGCTGTTTTTGTTTGATTAGCAAACAAAGAGAACATGATTTTATTTATTTAAATAAAGTTATTTCAAATCCCAAAGTAGTTTTTTTAACATTACTTTGATTCCAAGGATTCATTAGAATGCATACTTTATACAGTAGATAAGCAAGGCATACAATATACTGTAGTACATTTTATTCATATCAGATAACCTTTCCCATACTCCTTGTAAAGATCATAGAAAGAAAAAGATTTAATATGAAGTGATGCTCAAAAGGCAATGGTCCAGCACGTTCTGTTAGTTGAGGGCAACCCTGGATAAATGTCTGTCAGATTCTACATCTTTTTAAATATAGCATCCTTTTTTCATTGTGTTATAGCAGGTGGGTTAGGATTCATCCAGTTGTAGTTTACAAGATAAGATGGCATGCTAGCAAAGTAGTGTAAGTTGTCAAAATTGATTACTGACAAAGCGATGAAAATGGAGCTGCTGGTAAAACAGGGATTATTGTAAATTTAACTGCCTGATATGTTCTTGCAATAAAAGGGGACATTTACAAAATATGTAACCCACAGAAGCAAGTGACTAATGACATCCTTGCAAGTAGGGTCTTAACACAAACACATTTTACCAAGTCTGAGTCAAGAGAAACATGTACAATGTTCAACTTTGACTTGAATTAGACCATGTTTTGCACATGTTGTATAATAATGTATTTTATCTATTATGGAGTTTAATTTAAACAATTTGGCAGTCATGTAAGTATGACTAGCCATGTTGTAAAATATTTTAACAAGGCAAGAAATATTGTTTTCTTGCTCACAATAAACAAGAGATACAGACAATTCAATGTGGAGTACATTGGAGTGGTCTAAAAGTTGGAGCTACATATTTTTCACTGGTTTGTAGCAAACAGAGAAACCTAACAATCAGGAGTGATACACAGAAGTTCCTGTTTTGAAAAGATGACTTAGAATGAATGAGAATGAATTCCAGCTACCAATAATATGAAGTAGGTACTTTTTCTTTATTTATGCACAATTATTTCTTCACTGACAACCAGTATTCCAGTAGTGTGTGGAGACTGGCTTGGACACAGACAGGCAGACACGCTCAAGTCACCCAACACACGTTTATTTACATTAATATTTACATTGTCCATACCGTGCTCACAAGCCCCAAAGACCCCAAAGTCCTGGCCACAACACAATGCCTTCTTCAGGCCGCCTCCTTGTCCTCCTCCTGACTTCATCCTTCTTCCTCCCGACTCTTCACTCTGACTGAAGGGAGGCGGCCCCTTTTATCTACACCCGGATGTGCTCCAGGTGCTCCCTGGCAATCTTCCACCGACACTCCCCAGTGTGGCGGAAGTGTCGGCTGTGTACCCGGAAGCACTCCGGGTGTTCCCTCTTCTCTTCCCCCCAGCACTTCCTGGTGTGGCGGAAGCGCTGGGGTCCAGGGTCCCCAAGGCATCAGGGCACCCCCCTGGTGGTGGCCACGGGCCCCTACAGGGTAGAGCTTCCAAGCTCTGTACCCGTGGCCCCCAATACAACCAGGGAGGATGCCCCCTCGTGTCCTGGAGGAGGCACAAGCCCTCCTCCACTCCTCCTAGGCGTCCCGGCCGGGCATGGACGCCCGCCGGGCACCACAGTGCCCCATCGCCAGCGAAGATCCGTTGGTCCGAGCGACACACCCCGTTAGGGCGGCTCGACCCCGAAGTGGGTCCTACTCTCTGTCCAGGGTCCAATCCGGCACCCTGGAACTCTCTTCTTCGGCACCCCTCCGAGATCTCCTTGCCCCGCTGTTTAGTGCCGCTCGTGTCTTCGCAGCCTCCGCTGGTTGAGAGGCTGCCCCATCGCCAGCGAAATGTCGTCCGGCCAGACGGTCCATCTGATGAGGGTCGGCTTCCCACGAAGCAGGTCCTACTGCTCGTCCCGGGCCCAATCCTGCAACACACAGAAACACAGGGGCAGAGCCGCTGCCTGGACACCCTTCCCTGGCGTCTCTCTGTGCCACGCACTGGCAGCACTCCCCCCTTTTACAAGGACCCCGGAACTTGCCTGTTCGGAACCTTTTCCGTGGGTTGCGTGTCCCTCTGGCTGACGGGACCGCCTGCTTTTCTCTCCCTTCCACTGGCTCAGGGGAGTGGC
Source organism: Erpetoichthys calabaricus (assembly GCF_900747795.2). Lineage (NCBI taxonomy): Eukaryota > Metazoa > Chordata > Cladistia > Polypteriformes > Polypteridae > Erpetoichthys > Erpetoichthys calabaricus. The sequence goes on along the minus strand of NC_041402.2, from coordinate 148,795,596 downwards.
CCTTCACTGGACGTGCGCACCCAGCAGCACGTCCTTTCCTGTTGAAGGAATCAGCACTCAGCCCTCGATCCCTCCTTTCCCTCTTGGACGCCCTGACGGTTTGAGTCTGGGCATGACAAACGCTCAGCCCCATTCCCGTCTGCGTCCATGCAGAGCGACGGGAGAGTGCCGCGGGCTCGGGGCGTCGGGCACTAGGACCCAGGGCACTTGTCAGCCCCTGTCCGCCCTGCTCTCTTGCTGTTACTCCCCTCACCACGCGAGCAGCCTGCACCGCGGCATCCGCTGTCGGAGGCCTACCGACATGGTCCCGATCACTGAAATCATGGTCCCCATCAGTAGGATCTCCCTTTCTTTGTACGGGGGCGGTCCTACTTACCGTCCCTGCCGCGTCCCTCCGGCTGAAGCCTCCAGCGCCGCGCCAATCCGCCCACTGTCGCAGCGTCATCACGGACGCAGCCGCCTTCACCTCCAGCTCCTTCAATCCTCTACGGAGGACACGCATCACCTGTAAAAGTGACTCTGCGGGCTGCAGGCATTCCTCCAGCTCCCGCAGAGCCATTGGCAAGCACAGAGAGTCAGTCGGCAGTTGCCCTACCTTTTTGTCAGGCATATCCGCCGGCTGCTCTCTGAGGGGCCTTCCCATCGGCCCCGTCGGGTCCTTCTTCAGCCCGGGATTGACACTCCTTGTGCCCGCCTCCATCCAATCATCGGCGGGCTTACCGGACACACCGGCCAATCCCGTGCCTGTCACGGGGAGGGACTTCCGGTCCACGGCCATTTTGGCTCTGTTTCCTTTTCTCCTGGTGCGGCGACGTGCCTTCCTGGATTCCAGCAACAGCTGCTGCTTATCGAGCTGCAGCGTCTCCTTTCTCGTGGCACTGCATGCTGCCACCTCGGTGCCGACGACAGCCTGAGGCACGGCATACCGCTGCCACTGAGGCAGACCCAGGCAGTCCCTGCCTGCAACACAAAAGGTAAACTTGCCCCCTCGGGGCCTATCGCCATTAGGCAGGGCACTCACCTCCTGGGTCTCGTCTCTCTGGGGCGCCGTCCTCCTCGCACTTCTGCCTCGGATGTCCTTAGCGACAGTGTGCCTGCTGGAGCATGCTGCACTCAGGCACCATTCTTGTGCTTCTCCCCGCACCAGGGGAACATGGCCATGTAATAGACCGGTGGTGGGCCGCGAGGTGAATCGTTCACGTGGGGTTGTAGGCACACCGCTCCCGCGGCACGTGTGTGGGCGTACCCGCTGCGCCGAGCCGTCCACAAAATTTTTATTTTGGGGTCCCCGTCTTGGAACAGACAGAGGGTCCCTGTTCGGGCGCCATTGTGGAGACTGGCTCGGACACAGACAGGCAGACACACTCAAGTCACCCAACACACGTTTATTTACATTAATATTTACATTGTCCATACCGTGCTCACAAACCCCAAAGACTCCAAAGTCCTGGCCACAACACAATGCCTTCTTCAGGCCGCCTCCTTGTCCTCCTCCTGACGTCATCCTTCTTCCTCCCGACTCTTCATTCTGACTGAAGGGAGGCGGCCCCTTTTATCTACACCCGGATGTGCTCCAGGTGCTCCCCAGCAATCTTCCACCGACACTCCCCAGTGTGGCGGAAGTGTCGGCTGTGTACCCGGAAGCACTCTGGATGTTCCCTCTTCTCTCCCCCCCAGCACTTCCTGGTGTGGTGGAAGCGCTGGGGTCCAGGGTCCCCAAAGCATCAGGGCACCCCCTGGCGGTGGCCACGGGCCCCTACAGGGTAGAGCTTCCAAGCTCTGTACTCGTGGCCCCCAATACAACCAGGGAGGACGCCCCCTCGTGTCCTGGAGGAGGCACAAGCCCTCCTCCACTCCTCCTAGGTGTCCCGGCCGGGCATGGACGCCCGCCGGGCACCACAAGTGATACTCAACACACAGCCTGGAGGCAAAATCTAACCCTTGAAATCTACTCAAGTGATGTACCACATCAGCAACGGGCCTTCAGAACTGCCTTTTCAAATTAGTGGTGTGGGATTAGGGTGCAGAATACACAGGATTCTTTCAACAAAATGATGTTTAATGGTTTAGCAAGTGACACATGCTTGAGTGCTTCTTTGATACAAGAAACAAGATAATAAACTTTTTGTGAGATAAGAACACAGCAAAATCTACGATTTACTAAGAATGTGAAAGAACTTTGGTCAGCTCCACATATTGCCTTTCTATGTGAGAGTGCTTGTTTCTGTAGGTCTATACAAAAGACACAAACACAAGGCTTCAAACAGTAGCAGTTATGTTCAGCAACCAAACGTGAGTTAAGAGCAAAATATTGTGAGTTCCAAAGAGAACCTCCTGATCAAATGTAATTACAGTGTTGCATACATAATTTTAATATCATATGTGTAACCTCTCGAACGGTGCTGTTCATCTGAATTAATTAAGTCTGCTGCTTCAGTGTGGTGGAACTGTAGAATTAGAAATTTTCACAACTTCTAAAGTTCTATAGAAGGTGCTTCTGTTTGTCAGAGATCCTTTCTCATTTGCACTGAACAGGCATTTTTAGCTTGGCTGAAGCCAAGAATGTTGCCTATGCTTGATGAAGCTCAATTGTCAAATGAAAATGACACAGATCCAAAGCGTTCATGTGTTGAAATCTTGAGTCAGACATATTGGATTTGATGCATATTGCCGGACTTCTCATACATCCATATTCAGAAAGTTGACTATGGCTTGCAAGTCTCAATTTTTTGATTAGGCTACTGATCAAACATAAAGTTACTGCATGTGGCAGGTACTGAAATATTTAATAACAACACTTTATGTTTGTGAATAACTTTTTTGCCATTTCCTCTCTTACTAACACCCTTTCCTCTTTTTCTTACAGAAGACTTACTCTGTTTAAGGAAACACTGAAAAGGAACAAGAAGCACTGTGTAAAAATGTGAATATTGGCTTTCTTTTTGTTTTTATTATTGCACTTGGACCTGATGTAAAATTAAAATTGATGTAAATCTTCCTGGGTGTTTAACTTGACATGATTATGGTGGCATACTGTGTTTCCACTTTATATTAAAATGTTGAAAAAGTAGCTTTCTGTTCAATTTTACTAAATTTAACAAACTAAATATTTACATAAATATGTTCTTTTACCAAAGCTGTCCCTAACTACAGGACAATACTTAAGTAGTCGATCTTCTAATCAGCTTCAGTTTTCCTGCTCTAACAGATGCTGTTACAATTTTTTCCCCTTTATATTAACAAACAACCCAATAGGTGAAAATTGCATGAAATACATACATAACTGGGTACACTTTAAGATCTACTCTCCATTGTAATTATAGCTCATCTTTTTTCTTATCCCTCCCTGAAAAGGTAAGAAAACAGGAATTAGTATGATAAAATGTAAGATGCGCTTACTGCTACTCTGGACACAGAGTATAAATTGTTTTATCCATAAAAGTATGCCATTTTGAAAATGAACTTTGGCAAACTATTTCAGAGTATACAATTAGTAATTATTGTTAAGCATCAGCACATACCTAACGTTCCATTTTATTGCTATTAATATTAATCAACAGCTGAACGCTTTTGTTTTGGACAGTGTTGCTAATGCTCAGTAACCTTCATCTTTCCTTAAAAATTAAATACAGGAACAGGGTGAAAAGTTGATGCAGAACTGCGCAGCCATGACATTGACTTGGAACCATTTATAAGTTATTTTTATCTTTTTTTGGCCAGGATTAGGATTCAAATGTAAGTATACTTTTTGTAAATGTAAAGTGAAATATGTAATGGCTTTTTTTTAATTCCATATCAAATCATGGTACTGTTTTTACATGTGACGTGTGAGTCACTGTCTTGCACCCCAAAACATGAGGCTGAGTCTCAGTACTTTAGCAAAACCAGCTTTATTCAACTTGAAACAAGAACAGCCCAGTTATTTATTGCAGCGGGAGTTACCACACTCCTATACACAGACACAGCAAACAGACATAGTCGGAGCCAGGTCAGTGGCCAAATTATACTGTTCCCTGTATTTATAATGTTCCTTGTATCACACATTGGTGACAGGTGATGGCTGGCAGTTGTTTCCGAGGTACAATGCTGCTGTGCTGCAAACCTGCAGTTGCCCAAGCAACAGACAAGCAGCAGTTGCACATCAGCATGTTGTCCCATTGGGGAGGGGGGTCCTAAAAGAGTTCAGAAACCTCAAACATTAAAAGTAACTTAAAAACCATTTGGCATAAATATAGAAAAGTAAAAACATAGACCCACAAAAAAACTATCAATAATTCCCAAATGCAATATTAGGGAGGGTAATTAAAGAATTATCTCCTTTATTTGTGCCTAATAAGAGATCAGTACTTTACAATTTAAGATAAAAAAATTATTCTTAAAAAAATTTTCATTTCTCAAAGGTGATATGCCATTAAAAAGACTGAGTACTTCAGCCTAGATCTATCACATGATATTTGGTCTCATATTGATCAATACTCAGCTATACTTAAGCATTTGCTTTGAATAATAGGTGTACTATTATCCAAAATCATGCTGTTGGAAGAAACCAGTATTCAAGATCATGCTCAGTTTCACAGCATTAGGTATATATTAGTGGGAGTTTGACTAGCTGGTACAATGTTTTGAGGGACCTGGTCTTGAAGAAGTTTGGGAACCCTGAAGTAGAAAGACTGAGACATACAGGACAGATGAACCTAAAGTGGGATGAGCCAGCTGCGCAGAGATGCAGGAACTGAGCAGATCCAGATCTGCTGCAAGTCAAACACTTACACATACATAATAATAATAATGATAGCAGCTGCCAAGGATGGGAATTAGCAGGTTACATAGATAAACATGAAGAAGTGGCTTCTAGTTTGTTCTTTTTACAGTTGTGCAGACAAACACAAACTGGAATAGCTGCTGCTAAATATGGCAGTTGAATGCTATGAGAACAATAAAACAAAATGAGGATCAATTTATCACATGACTGACCAAACAAAAAAAACTTCTATTTCTTATTCTAAATTAATTGTGAATAGATTCTATACAACAGGGGTTGTCAGTTATGGTCCTGGATGGCCACAGTGGCTGCAGTTTTTCACTCCAACCTATTTCCAAAAAAGAAACATTAAAAAGTGTTTAATTGATGGCAGGAAAAAGTATGATAAACGCTAACACTTACTCGTAAAGTATATCTTCAACACGGGACACAAAGGAACACTAGTTAAAGTCTGCATAAATGTATGGAAGTGCTTCTTTACAAAGAAAAATAAAAAAATATATATTAATATATGGAACTAATTACTATGATGTTTACTTGGAACTGGAATCATGAGAACCTTCAAATCTCAAATACGTTATCAAAGAATGATTTAAGTACATGTTGAAACCTACATGAGCATTTTTAGCTAAAGTTAGATTGGAACAGAAAAAAGAAAAAATATTTAACTTCCTGAAAATTCTCTGTCTTTTTCCAGCTGACAATCATGTTCTTCCTTAAGCATTATAGGAATGAACAAAGGCAAAAGCAAAAGATTGAAGACTCTGGCAATTTATGTAGTAGTTCTTACACATCCATTCTCAGGTCCTATTCCAATGCAAGGAAGGATATACTCATCAAAATACCTGTGAAGCTAAAAACTACCACAGAAGACCAAGAACAAAAAAAAAATAAAAATAAAAAAAATAAAGAGTTGTTCCCAGTTGTTATAAAACATTGTGAATAATTTTACCAGCAGCTGTACAACATTCCTTCTAATTAATGGTGACTCAATCTTGATTTAAAAACTGAGACTAATGGGCCTAATACTGCCAGAAAGATCATTGAAGAGTTTAGGTAAAGGTCCCTCTCCACATAAGATTTATGCTAAAATTTTTATAAGCCTAGCATTTTATGTTTACTGTTTATAGGCATAATAAATTCTATAAATTAATGATATTATATTTCAAAAACAGTGTTTCAAATACATATTTATTAGTAGGATATGTACCTACAGTCGATTACAACAGGTTAAGAAATTGGGTTAAATGATCTAATTTTCCTGTTTCTAGTCATAATTAAACATTTTCAGTCAAATCACTTAGTCAGTGGCAGTCACATAATGTTAGCAGTCAAATCCATTTGACACAAGTGAATGAACTATCTTTTAAAGATCCAGCATACTAGCAAAAAAACCATTCATTTTGCAGTATTTCTGAGCTGGATAAAGTATGGAAAAGTTAGGAGTGAAGGTCAGTCATATCTATAAGATAACACTAGAATTGTGTGTGGATTCAACTGAACTAAAGTTAAAGTCCTTTGAATTAAAAATTGTCAGCTATACTTTGGTATATTAGAATTACCTCCCTCTCATATGTTTTATTTTTCTTAAAGTAAGGAATAAGTATTTTTACTCATTCGCTTTTTGCCCTATATGTTTCGTGAGCTTCTTTCAGTATGAAAACTTCAATACATTTTTTTTCTATTTGACATTTGAAAATTAACATTGTCAAATGCAAATATATAATGCTTTAGCTGTCATCTGTATTATTTATCAGTCCCTTTCTTTTTCTTACATCTATCTTTGCCTAATTCTATTTACAGTAATATTATTATTTTCAGGTTTTCTATATGCGCCTGCATTTCCTTTTTCTATTTATTTAATTAGAAGGCATGGGTTGTACCAGCCCAAAAGCATCTATAACGGAAGGAGGCCGACACACATAGAATTTACATTTGTTCTTTCTTTTCTAAAGAGCACAAAAGATTTAGTCTATTTTTGTAACATCGCCACAGTGTAATTTTGTGTGTTGTTTTGAGTTATTTGTCACTGCCATTTTAAGGAGGCGTTTGTTACAAGAGTGCTTTGTTGTTAGTTACAATTCACAGTTTCTCCCTTATCATGGCAGATCTGACATGTGATGTGATCACCACACTCCTATTTAGGATCGTGGCACCATAATCTCTATGTCCTAGTTTGTGGATACTGTGTTACAGATAACTACAACTTGCATGTATTTCTAGTAAATCTTATCAGAGAAATAGATCTTGTGCTATCTTTTCAAGTTTGTTTATCATTTTGGGCTAACATATTTTGGTTTCAAATTGATCCTTTGCAATTAAAACTTTGCCAGTTTCTAGACAATGCTCCTCGCCTAGTTGTGATGCTTATTCTCGTGACTGCTATTTCTTTTGGAAGAACAAAGTAAGTCAAGAGAGAAATGGCATTTGTCAGCAAAAGATAAACAAATACTCTATCCAACCATACACACTAGAGAAGTTTTGAAAGAAACCAGGACATGGTGGAATTTCTGTGGGAAGAAAGTAGAGATCACAGACAGAAATATACACAAAAACAGATAGGAGTGCATATGGTGTTGGACATAGAGAGCGAGCACTGCATGTCAGCAATGCAAATCACTGCACCATTGTGAGGCACTGACTGTTTTTCTTTTCTTATATTGTTATACAGTATATATTTAAAGCTAATTAATTGTTTAAATGAGCTGTCTGTTTAATCAGCTTCTATTGCACACAAAGCTTACATTCACCATGGAATATTTCAAGGAGCCTATCAGTGTTGTATTGAGCATGCAAAATAAAGGACATAGAATATCATCTTGATCTGTAACAAAAAAAAAAAAGAAAAAAGGGATAATATGTTCTGTTACACATCGTTATTGGATTCTCGCTATCACCCCGGGAGACCATATCTTTTTAGCTCAGTCATATCCATTACAAATGAGATGTTTTAGAAAATGCTCAGCCATTGTTTGGTAGATTATGGAAATACCATACCACAAAACAGCATGACACATGTTTTTAATGAATTTTTTTTCACTTTAATCTCCATATATTGGTTTCCCAATTTAGAAATTAAGTCATGTTTTTGAAGAGAAAGAAATGTTCTTGAAGTAAATTACTAATCTCTATTATATTATATCAGTCATTGAATGTAATAATAGACTTCGGATAATAGAGAGACTTTCACATAGCCTGCAAAGGACGATTAGACTCTAATGAGGGTTGTGCACATGTCACTGTATTATAGTTAGAGTTTCATTAATTCATGTAACTCTTAGTTGCTTTGAGATTAATATAATGAATTACGAAATGCTCATTTATTTTTAAATGATTCAAAAAATGTTAAAAAAACAAAAACTTTACTCTTGGTTTAAATTGTTCTAAAGCAATATTTCAAGTTGTCACCTAAACCCTTTCCTGGGAAGTTTGGATCTTCTTGATAATATTAGCTTGCAAGAATTGGCAGCCAATCTGTCTCTCTCTCTTGTCAACCTTTTCATATAAAGGTGTAATAACTGAGTAAATAATGTTAATTTCACTCCAGTCACTAGACTGCTGTCTCCAAAGAACTAAACCTATAATAGTAAAACGTGTATAAGATACTGTATATTTTTTAAAAATGTGATAAAAATTGCAGAAATAATAGCCCCTTTAAAATAGTAATGAAAAAACAAGGGCACTGTCTATATATTTTGAGGGCTATAGTCTGCAAACACATGCTAAATTTTCAGTAATTAAGTAGTTCTTAATGTTTCCAAGTACCAGAAACATAATAAAGCCATTTGAGTTTAAATGTAATTTCAATTGAACTCTTTGTTGAATATTTTCCACAGAAAATAAATCATGTAGGCCTATTATTTGAGTCCTCAATTATATGAGTAGTTTTTATTATCTTAGATCATAGATTTGAGCAATTATGGAAATATAATCAGCAGTGAATGAATGTGCAGCACTGAGCATCTAATATCCAGTAATAAATGAGAGCCTTGATGAAGGAGGTAACCTTAAAAGAACCTTGCCCTAGCAAACCTGTTTGGATCTAGCCTTCAAGAGCTTAATAATATGACTCTTAGCCTACTAGCTTCTTAAGTAAATGGATGCTGATTGAAGTCCTTGATCATTTTTAGATGACTACACTCAGTTATTGCTTTTGGAAGGAGTAATTTATCTGATCAAAACAAAATAAGCAGCTGCAGGAAAACTAAGTGGTAAAACTTCTATTGCTATGTAAACTAGGACTGTATGATGGCCCAGTGGTTACCACTGCTGCCTCACAGCTCTGGCGTCTGAATTCTAGCTCAATCACTGTCTGTCTGGGGCTTTTCTTCAGGTACTCTGGTAACTTCAACTTTTCTATGATGTGAAGATTATCTTTATTGGTGACTCTAAATTCTGCTTTAAAGGTAATTGAATATGTCCTGCAAATATTCATATAATATAATATAGTGCCATGCTCAGTGTTGATTGCTGCCTTGCACCACCTATTATCAAGATAGACAAGCTTACTCTAAAAGTAGTTTAGCTCTTTCATAGCTAATATATTGTATCATAGCTATTCATTGTAACTTAATGATGTTGCTGTTTATTAATTTTCCTGAAGTGCTCATTTTCATTCTTTATAAAATAATACTGAAAGTCAATAAAGGAATACTTAATTTATTCTGGGTCTCATTCTAGTCTTTATTATATACCAATCACCTATAATACAGTACATATATTTCTCATAGATATTCAGGCCCTGTGTGACTATGTTAATTAATTTTAAAAAATTCAAGTATTTAATGTATGTTAGTTCATTTCCCAGCTGATTGCTTTCTACGTTAAGTGAAGACTGTATTATACTTTTTCCTCCAGGAAACCTAATTCTTTTTTTTGAGTTCCAAAACACACTGTTGTAGTGATATTGTTTTTTTGCATTGCAGACAAACCTGGCCCTGGAACTTCATAGTCCCAGATGAGATGAAGTGAATCATGGATGAATATGAAATTGAAATGTCCATCTATTTTCTGATCAGTTTAAAATTGTAAAGTAAAAGAAGGTTGAAGAGTAGCTTTATTTGTCATTTGAAACCACACAGAGCTGTGCACAGCAGAACATAATTGCATCACCCAGCCCAAATATGTATGCAAGAATAGTCAACAAAAATAAACAAGAATAACAACTAGAAAAACAAGCTTAAACAACAATCAACAACGTATTGAATAGATGAATTATATATTGCACTGTATTAACAGACTACACCATATTATCAGAAAGATTACTGTTGAAGAGACTAATGGTTTGTTGGACGACACTTTTATGAAATATCGCAGTTCTGTACCCTATACTTCAGTACTGTTTGTGAAAGGACAGAAGAACAACCACTCCATTATAAAGGGTCAGTACAGTTTCTAATAATGTTGGTGGCCCTTTTTGGAAACATTTCCTGTAAAGTTCCTACATGGGAAGGAGAATTGTCCACTGATATTCTTAGCTAGTCACACCACTCTTTGTAAGGAAATCCAGTCTGAGGCAGCATAGTTCCCATACCAGTCAGAGATGCAGGTAGTCAGTACACTCTCTATGCTTCCTCTGTAGAAATCGGTAAGGATGGGAGAGGGACGGCAAGCTGTTCTCATGTGCGGCAGGAAGTGCAGTTGCTTCTGTCCTTTCCTGACAAGAGAGGAAGTGTTAGGTGGTGAGTTGCTGTAAAAAGAATAAAAAAAAAACAAAAGTCTGAATTCATGAAATACATGAGGGCTGTGGGTACCTAGTGCTTTACTTTCCCAGGGAGTTCACTAAATAAAAAAATTAAACAATGACTTAATCACATCATCACTTGTAATACAAATATGAAATGATTTGATAACTTTTCACAGTAACTATTTATTTACTTTAGCTTTTAATATTATAATTAGTGACTTTCTCCATTTTACACGTATTTTTATTAACTTTAGTGATGCTTCAGTAGCATCTTGTTCCTTTTGTCTTGTGTGTCTAAATTCTATTTTCTCTTTCTATTTATGAAAACACTTATCATGCTCCCACTTAGCTCATTCACTACATTCCTGCAATCTATTGTGCATGTCTAGTTGTCACTGTAAAGTTTTAGTTTCTTTGTTACAGCTATCAATCATCCATAAGGTTGTGCCATCCATCCATCCATTTTCCAACCCGCTGAATCCAGACTTTATAAATTCCTTATTCTTACTGTCTTATCATATATTGTAGCTGCTGCCGAGTAGAGCAAGTACACTAACCCATCATACATCTCTAAACTCAATTGTACAAATCACACTTTGCTTTGTGAAGGGTGAGGCAAGGGTCCCTTGTCCACAGTACAGTGTAAAGTCAGGGACAATTGCCAAACATACAGCTTGAGGCCAGGGACACCCGTCAACCATTCAACACTCAATCCTCAAGCCACAGAAATCATAGAAATTAATGAAGCTTACTAGGGTTACTCCTGAAGGGTTCTCTGTCAGGGAAAAAAAATCAACTGCAACTTGAGATGATCTGTGGAAGCCTTCAGTGACTTTCCTGACCAGTACACCAAACTTTATGGAAAATTTTAAACTCAATCTCAAAGAATCCACAGGGCTGCAGAGAAGAAACAAAGGGTTCAGGTGGTGGCACTTCCTTGTCATCTGATTTGGAGAATGTACATAGGTTTCCTCTCATATACTGGCAAGCAAACAAAGATGTATGTGGTACATTATATTGCGGTAACAGTTTGTTATTGGTTTATCATTCCAACCCATGACAGGAAAAAGGTGCTGTTACCGGGTGGGGTGCCTCATAAGATTCTAATGGTGTTTAACAGAATCTTATAAAAGTAGGTCATAATAAAATGAATAATAAAAGACAGACATTGCTCCATGGTTAGGTTTGTTGCCTTAGTTACTCAAACATAAGCAAATATGTGCATGAAAATTCATCAAACAAAACATGAGAATATACTGTACGTTTTTCTTACACATCTTCCTAGAATCTGCTTTTATATTTATAAATAACTGATATTGTACTTCTTTAGTAAAGCTCATTGATCTGCATTTAGTGTATGGAATGTGATATATAAATATATTATTATTGTGAAAACTTGGGGGTTAGTGGCAGGATTGTCACTCCAGCCACTGTAAAAAAAAAACTCACATTGTTCACTGTGGTGCTGAGGTGTCACCTGTTGCACAGCTGCACTCGGATCTCAATCTGGGTGGTTCACCGTGTGGTGGGTGTGGCAACGCACTGTAATCAGAGCATGCACCCGACCTATTATTATTATTATTATTGTTACTGTGTTTTTGTCTTCAAATCTTTGTCCTAACTTTAGGGAATATTTTCTTAACTTCTTGAGCCTATATAATAAAAATGTCCAAATAAATACTGAATTTTCCTCATGATAGTTTTAATTTATTTGAGAAACAGGGCACCTTGATAGTCTCAGCAACTCCACCTTTATCATCTAACCTTCTGCACTTCTCCCTTACTTTATCTCTTGTCAGTGAATCTTCATTCCCAATTTTTCAGCTCCTCCTATGTGTGCCATTGGCTTTCAGGAGCAAGATCACCCAAAATGGCGATTCTGAACCAAACTTTTTCCTATGCCCTTAGAAATAATGGACTCATGACTCATTTCTACACAAAAGAAAGAGTCAAGCATTCAACACCACAGCTGTTCGGCCTGAACCACTAACACCCTATTCTAGTAATGTCTATATTGATATCCCTGCTGCCACTAATAGGAGAAGGAGTACTGTAAGGCTGATTTCTTAATATATGCAGACACTCTTGAAGCATAAACTCCTCCTCTGTATTCCCCCTATTTCCAGAACCCCATTGTTGACCTTTGTAATATATTATGAACTCACTCAGGTCATACTATATATGAAGCAAATTCCTTTTGTAAATGAACCTTCTGCTTCATTACTTCTTCCATCTGTTCCTTTGCTCTAAAATATTAGCAACACAACGTTCTGTCCTTGTTCATTTCAAAGGAATACAAATGAAGCATTCTCAGTATCACAAGTGTGTGATTGACGTTTGAATTTTAACCACTGGTTGCAGTGAAGTTTAGACATCTCATGCTACAGAAAAGCTTTCAAGCTTAAAAGAATGGAGTAGACTGAAAGTTGTAATTGTAGAAAATTATATGCATCTTTAATGTCTTTGTAGCTAATTTCAGTTTTGAGAAAGACTTGGTTTCTGCTTTGCTGAAAGGAAGTTTTAGTGCCTGATCCAGCTCTAAGCCAGGATTATAAAGCTTATTATAATACCTCAGACTCATTTTGTAGCAAATAGAATGGAATTCGTGGCATCAGTGGTGAAATGCATGTTTCTATGTAACATTTACTTGGTAACAAAGAATGGATCTATAAAAATACTTTGTTTAAAAGCTTTGTTTTCATGCTTAATCATTCTTGCTTAGAAATTTAAATCTATCATGCAAAATATCCTTTTTATAGAAAAGGGATATTAATCTAGTTTGCATTTTATTAAAACAAATTAAACTGATAAATGAAATTTTAGTTAAAGGCTAATAAAATCTTCCTTATTGTTACTTTTTTAGCATGATAATCAATCATTTTATCAATCAAAAGTTTTTTTTTTAATTCAGTCCCTTCAATGCAAGGCATTTTAACAAATATCAACAGATTTATATAATTTATTAAATTCATAAAATAAATAATTATTGCTCCAATGAATTCCAAAATTTCAACTTTTACGTATGTTGAACTTATGCTGAAATGAGTGTACCATGAACTAGACTTGCACTTGGCTCTGTGGCAATTTTTACTGTTTGCATACAACAATACAACATTTACAGTGGAATTAAAAAGTTGTAGATTTCATTTTAAACTGTAAAATCAATCCATCTAAACTCTATAACGCATAATGACAAAGTGTAAACATGTTTTCAGAAAGGTTTGCAAATTCATTAAAAACTGAAATTTCTCATTTATATAGATATTCAGACTCTTTACTGCGACACTTCAAATTCTGGTCAGGTGCATCCTTTTTTGCTTTAATTATCCTTGAGCTGTGTCCAAAACTTTATTGAAGTACACCTGAGGCAAACTGAATTGACTGATAATAGTTTAAAAAGGCACACACCAGTGTACTTAAGGCACCACAATTCACGTTGCATGTCAGGACAAAAACTAAGCCTTGAGGTCCAAAAATATTTGTTATTTATTTGATATTGAGTGCAGTTTGAATAACTTGTATATGGGTTATTTTATTTAGTATTTATTTGTTAATCATTTTGCTCTGTCTTTGTATTATGTTAATTATTGTCCTCTTTCTGCATGTTGAACCAGAATGAATTAGGATGTAATTAAAAGTTGTGGCTGTTACACTGTATACGGCCCGAGTTGCCTCAGGCTAGTGCTGTGGCATTAGCTCCACCTCGAGCTCCTGCTCATTTTGGATTTGGTAAGTCCTCATTTTGATTTCTTGTCTGCTATTATCCTTGAATCACCTTTTGCATTACACATTTGAATATTGTTTTGTTTGTTAATCATTTTGTTTCTTATTCTGTTCAGTATTGTCCTTGTTCTTTATATCTTGCACCTTGGTATTTTTCCTACTTCTTTTTTTTATTGATTTTAGTTAGAAACAGATAACATTCCATACAGTCAAGTCAAATTTAACAAATCAAAGCAAAATTCGACCCCTACCAAAGAGAAAGAGAGGAGCCAGCAACTGAAGCTACTCTATAAAAAGAGCAAGAAAAGAAGGGTATCCTTTTTCAAAATAGAAGCTTATTCTAAAATGTTCTTGATGAGATTCTGTCATATTTAAAAAAATATTTTGAACAGATCCTCTAAGTGGGAATTAGATTTTTTCCAATTTCAAGTAGTAAACAACATCAGTTACCCACTAACGTAAGATTGGTGGGGTGGGATTCTTCCAGTTGAGCGAGATAAGTCTATATGCTAGTAGTGTAGTAAAGCTTGTTTGTCCTTCTCCACTTTACGTGCACCAAACACAGCTGTTAATAGGTTAGAAGTGATTGTGACACCAAGACTGTCTGATAGGAATACAAAGATTTCTGTCCAAAATGTTGTTAATTTGGTGCACTCCCAGAACATGTGGCCCAGTCAGGCTGGAGCTAGATTGCAACATTCGCAGGTTGAATCTTGCCCTGAAAACATTTTGGACAATTTTAAACAAGATAAATGCACCCACTAAAAGGTTTTAAGTTGAATGACTGAATGCTTTGCATACCTGGAGCCTTTAAAATATGTTTTATAAATTGTAGAGATGCTATCTGAATCTTCAAGACTGATCAATAATTCTTCTGGAATAGAACAAGGTGGAAGGTTAGGAAAACTGGGCAGGATCTGTTTAGCAAAGTTCCTAGCTTGAAAGTAGTGGAGGAATTGTACAGATTAGAAGTTGTATTTCAAGCGTAATTGTTCATAGGATGCAAAGACATTATCAATGTACAAGTCTCTAAGTTTTTTAATCTCAGACATTTTCCAGACAATGAATCATGTATATGTTTCAGAGGGTGGAAAAAGGTGTTGTTATATAGAGGTGCAACAGATAAAATCGTCTCTTTCTAAAGTGCTTCCTACATTGGTTCCATACCCTGAGAGAACGGAGGGTAATTGGATTTTTATTGTAATGACGGAAGTTTGTATTAACTAGGGAACAGAGCAGGGAATATAAATATGTCTGCAAGATTTTATTTCTACTGCAGACCAGGCTTGTGAATATTCATCAATTTGTGTCGATGTGCAGGGGCCTCATGTATAATGGCGTGTGTAGAATTCACACTAAAACATGCCGTAAGGACAAAAGTGGAAATGTGCGTATGCAAAATAAAACCCCAGATGCATAAATCTGTGCATTCGCCAACTTCCATGTTCTTCCGATCCATAAATCCCGGTCAGCATGAAAAGTTATGCACGTACACACGCCTACTGCCCCACCCCAACTCTTCCCAGAATTACGCCTCTTTGAATTTGCAAATCAATATAAATAGCCCTTAACCTCAGTGTTCTGTGAAACAGCAATGGAAAAAACACAGGGGAAAATAGAAGAATTTCAGCGAATACCAAGTGGAGGCAAGGAAAAACGTACTATTTGTTGGTTTAAACAGTGGTATAAACATTAAAAGGAAGTTGATCGAGTGACATAGAGTGTCAGAGAAACTCGAAAGCCTGAAATAAAAACAAAGTTGTCAGATATCAAAGTCGCAGTGAAAAGGCGAGTCGTAGCCCACTGTCTGAGTGTCATATGAAAGCTTATTAGGGTACAGAGAAAAGAAAAAAAAAATAGGGACACAGTGAGAAAATCTCACAAATTTCCACTTTAATCACACAGTTTACTTTGTCATTAAAGTAGAACATCATAAACTTCATCTTTAAATCGTTTAATTTACTAGTTTCTCAAATACCATCATAACTAAAGTAGCACGTTAAATGCTTTGTTTTGTATGTGTTCTTCTATGTGCTCTATGTGTGTGAATCACTACGTGCTTCTTAAATAATAATAATTCTTTGCATTTATATAGTAGGCTTTCTCTTCCTCCGACTGGACACAGAATCCATTACTTCGTGATATTACAGCTCTCAGAATAATTAAAATACTGAGATGTATACTTGATATCATTTTCATGATGATAGGAGTTAAAGCATGTTATTAAACATGGGAACACGGTGGCGCTTTGATAGTGACAAGCTGGCTCCCTGTCCTGAGATTGTTCCTGCCTCACACAAGATGGTTGCTGCGCTGTGTGTGACCTTCGATGAAATAATTTATTGCAGCAGTACTGTCTCTTTCAAAAGAACTAACCTCCAATTCCTGTCCTTCCTTTCCTTTCTCCAAGTAACCAATCACCACACAATCAGCTCTATAATAGATGTTAAGCCATCTGTAAGCTTACAACACAGATTCTTCAAAACTTTTAAGGAACATTGAAATATCTTCGTAGTACATGTTTAATTATTCTATCCATCTATCCTTCCAATGTCGCGCTAGCCCCAGCAAGAATACAGCGCGAGGCAGGAACAATCCCTGAACTAGCTAGCGCTGCAACACTGTGTCCTCACATTTAATTTTTAACAATATAGATTATTTAAATGATGTTAAACATTTTATCTGTATAATATCATAAACATATTTTGCTGCATTTCTTCTTAAAAATGATATTGTCATCATATGTAAATACGCGCTTTATAAAGTGGCTCAGGTTGTGCAATATTATAACTGTATTGCAAGTTTACAATCAGGTGATTGTACTAATAAGTATAAACAGTTCTACAAGGAGCACTTGGAGTGATTGAGTGCGTTTATAGTTCTTGGGATGAAACTGTTTCTGAACTGCGATGTCCCTACAGGAAAGGCTCTGAAGCATTTGCCGTATGACAGCAGTTCAATAGACATTGTGCATGGCTGAGGCAGCGTGTGCTTGATGCTGTATACCGATAATTCTCTTTCCGCTTAGCTGCTGTAGAGCTGTGATTCCACACTCAGATATGGTGGGATAAATAGTCTGAGTGGTGCATTGAGAGGAACAACGCTAAAGCAGCTATGGTATTTGGAATAGTTTGGCCATTCCGTGCACCATTATATTGTTAAACTAATAAACAATATGCAGTTAATTTCAGTGTATTTATGAAGCCGCGTCAGGGATTTGCATCTAAAAAAGAAAGGGAAACCATACTTGAACAAAAGCACTGCTTTGACGCTGGGTGCCGGCAGTTTGCAAAATGGAGGGGAGAAGTTGCGTACTCTAAGCATTTAGCTGGCATGAAAATGTGCGTGGCTTTAGGTTTTATACATCACGATATGAGCGTGGAAACGGGCTTACACAACATTTTTGTGCATACGCACCGTTTATACATGAGGCCCCAGGTCTTTATAGCTTGTATATTTGCCACCCATTAATAAAACTGAAAGTTTGGTAGTGCCATTCCTACTTCTGTTTTAGGTCATTGTAGAGTCATCCTTTGGATGCATGGATGCTTTGGATTCCAAATAAATGAATTTATGATTGAGTCTAATTTCTTAAAAAAATGATTTGTTAATGTATATGAAATAGGAATAGCAGCTTGGGAAGACTGGTCATCTTAACAATGTTGAGTCTCCCTGCTAACGTAAGGTGGAGGGTAGACCATCTAGTCATGTCTTGTTAAATTTTTTCCATGCAGAGAGCAAAATTTTTTTGAAAAAGATATTTATATTTACTTGTGATATTTACCCCTAGATATTTAAATTGATCTGCTAAGATAAATGGGAATTTGTCCAGTTTGATATTACGAGTATGTGCTAGAGAATTCCTGAAAAAAGCACACTTTTATAGAAATTGATTTTAAGTCCAGATATCTTTTGAAAATCTGTTCAAGTCCTTCTCTGAAAATCCCCTTTATCTCTGATGCATTTTGAAAGTATACAGCCAGTGGTTCAATGGTGAGTGCAAAGAGCCAAGTTGATAAGGGGTATTCTTGTCAAGTACCACGTTCTAGTCTGAAGTTACAGTATATACTCCCATATAAGTCAGGGTCTTGAAACCTGAAAAATTGATCATAAAATCAACTTATATGCCCATTCAAAAATACGACACTTCATTTTTTTTTTACATTTTCTTGCATCTTCCAATCTCACACCAGTTTCTCAGACACATTAAATTTAGTCGCAGCAGCGCAGTTACCAATTTCTTTCTCCACTTCAACAAGTTTTAATTTAAAAGCAGCTTTATGTGTTCTTCTGATCGAACACTCCATCGTAGATAAGGGACACTCTTACGATAAAGGTGTATGAGGGTGTGAGATACAAAAAACACAAAACAGTGCAAACGTTGCTTCGAAATAGTTCGGGTATTACCGTGTGGTCACGTATACACAATACATAGAAATAAAAGGCAGTATGCTCCGTGGTTACTCTCTCAGGTAGGCGTTATCATTATATCTTGGACCAATAGTGTGAGTTTTCCGCATTCAACTTATACGACCAACATCATAAAATACCGGAATTATATGGTAAAATCAAGCCCCGACTTATATGCAGAAGAACTTAAACATGAGAATATATACGGTATATGAAATAATGTTGTTAATATGAACTGAGGCTTCTGGACTAGTATAAAGTAGTTTGATCCATGTACATATGTTTAGGCTGACCCTAAATGTATGTAATGTGGTGAATAGGTAGTCCCATTAAACCATATCAAATGCTTTTTCTGCATCTAAAGATAATAAGATCTCTGGGGTGTTAGATATAATGGTTGAATATATTATATTAAACAAACATCAAAAGGTTAAAAGTTAAGTGCCTGACTTTAATAAATCCTGTTTGGACTTGTGATATTATAGAAGGAAGTACTTTCTCAATCCTTCTGGCTAGAACTTTGAAGAGTATCTTAACATCGTTATTCAGAAGAGAGGTTGGTCTGTACGATGCACATTGTAGTAGGTCCTTGTTCTTCTTAGGAAAAATGGTAATTAATCTTGGCGAAATGTTTGAGGTAGAATTTTTTTGTCTTTAGCTTCTATAAATGTTGCTAATAATAGTGGAGCTAACTTATTTGAGAATTTTTTATAAAATTCCATTGGGTAGCCATCAGGGCCGACTGCTTTCCCACTTTGAAGTGAGTTTACAGCATCAAGTAATTCTGAATGTGTCAGAGGTTTATACAGTTGTACAGCACTAAGAGTATCTAGTTGTGGTACCTCTGATGAATCATGAAACTCATTAGATTGTGTCTTATCTTCTTTAAACTGACTAGAATATAAGGACTGTGAAAAAGGTGCTATATAGGCGCCAGACCTGACACAGACTGGACACGGAGGTACACATAAAATAAACAAAACAATTAATTTTTTCTTCACCTGTGGGTGCACGTCTTCCCCGTGTCCCACAGGCAGTACACAGTCCCATGCACAAACACCAAATAAAACACACAATAAAGCACTCTCTCTTCCTCCACCAGAGTTCCAGCTGCACTTCCGGGTGTGGTGAAAACATTGCCCACAAGGGCTCAGGAGTTCCAGCTGCAGCCCCCCCTGGTGGGAGCAAATGTTCTTTCATGATTGAGACCCTTAACATTCCAGCTCATAAAGTTAATTATTTCTTCATGGAAATATTTCTTCTGAAACTTTGTTGACATTTTGTGGTGTTAGGTTAAGGTAGTACATTGCACATATGATAGATTTCATATTATTGCCAAATGATACAGCTTTGAAGCATATTGTTCTGTTGTCACTAACAGTTATTTTAACAGAGTATAATATATCTTATTCTCCACCCCTAGCCCCCCCCCCATTTCCCCCACCCCTTGTGCCTCTGGAAGTGAGGCAAGCTACACTTCATGAAGTCCCAGTCCTCTGACATACCAAGAGAATGAGCACAGCAAGAGCAAAATAAACGCCCTAGCAGCAGTGTGAAGAAGGTTAAAATTGAGATATCTTGTGAAGATACAGTCCAAATACAATAGACTAATGATATAATCATAAACAGTCCAGTTATAATAGACTATGGGTATGATGGTAATGAAAAAAAAAACTAAAAAACACTGTTAAAGGCTGGTTACTTAAAGTTTAACAGCCAATATGTGCATATACTTAATGAAAGAAATTTCAATACAATAACTGAAGCTTAAACAATAACTGTTTACATTTTAGTAACCAATTAGTCAAGATGTAGACATAAGTGGCCCAAATATGCATACAATGAATGAAAGACATATTAATATATTAATTGCAGCTTAATTAAAAAAAAAGGAAAGGAATTACCAAGAAAGATCCATCCATCCATCCATCCATCCATGATCCAACCCGCTATAACCTAACTACAGGGTCATGGGGGTCTGCGGGAGCCAATCCCAGCTAACACAGGGTGCAAGGCAGGAAACAAACCCCGGGCAGGGCACCAGCCCACCACAGGGCGTGCGCACACACACACACACACCAAGCACACACTATGGACAATTTAGAATCGCCAATGCACCTAACTTGCATGTCTTTGGACTGTGGGAGGAAACCGGAGTACCCAGAGGAAACCCACCAGACACGGGGAGAACATGCAAACTCCACGCAGGGAGGACCCGGGAAGTGAACCGGGAAGCGACTGCGCCAGCATGCTGCCCACCAAGAAAGATGTAAAATATAAAATAAAGTAAAAAAATATATGTATAGTTACAATAAATTTTGCTTTATAAAGGATCCAAAATGAAGCTTCAAGTAGAATTTTCTTTACCATGTGTGACTCATGATTGAGTGTTTCGAAAGAAAGTTGGGATCAGTCTTCTCAGCTCCTTTACTGCTACGTCCAGAAAAGTAAAAATGTAAAACTGATCTTCAGTAACCACTTTCAGTCTGGCAGGGTACAAGAGGCTGTATTTGATTATAGCTGTACATAGGATCAGTTTTAGGCTGCATAATGCGGCGTGTTTAGCAGCTTTAGCAGGTGAGAAATCTGGGAAAATATGAATGCAGGTGTTTTTAGAAATAATCTCATCTTTCTGTCTGAGAATGGACATGAGATTTTGAATTGCCTATAGTTTCTCAAAACGGACAATTATGCTTTTTGTTTTGGAGGCATTCAATCCACGTATTCGGTAGGGTGCAGATCGATGTCTAATTTAAAGTCCTTTCCAGTTATTTTAGAGAATAGTTCATTCACTGAGTTTGGACTTTCCCATATTTCAGGAAGACCGTCAATTCTGGTGTTGTTTCTTCTATATCTCTCTTCCAGTGTTTCCAGTTTGTCTGTGAGCACTTTGCATTCTGATTTTGCAGCCGTTGTAGTTTCATCCATGGCGAAGTTGATTGTTCAACAATTTAAATATGGGTCATGAACGTTTGCTTAACATCTTCAAGCTCAGCAGCAAGTAGTTTAATTTTACTCTTAAACTTACTTGTAATTTCCTGTATTTTTTTCATCAATTTTTCGTAGTATTTCTGTAAGGGTTATAGTAAACTTGGTAGTTAAACGTTGCTCCAAGTCTTTCATATCCTGATACCATTTCTCATTTATGACCTTTATTTAATTTCTTTATTTAGTTTATTTCATTCTTCATTTCTCTATTGTTCTTCTTTGCGTCTCACCTTATATCATTATTGTTCCCCTCCTGAGTGCAACGAGTTCAGCAAGAGATGATGTTGCAGACTCACAGGGGGAATAAGCTGAAGTTGACAGTGAGGATGAAAAGGCCATGCTCGGCTCCAATGGTCCTCCTGGAGTCAACGAATATTCCTTGCCTGCCCCCTTGCAGTTTTGCTCCTACTTGTGTGCTTGGTTGGAGCTGATGCTGCCATGTCAGGTCCTGGCAGGTCTTTACCTTCGCCAGTCTTTTCCAGGTCAGTCTCTGGGAGGCTGTACTGTGAACTTGAGGCAGGTTTAGACTTTGATGAGGCTTTTGCTGCCTTATCCTTTTCCTTGTGAGCCCTTCGTGTGCTTCTCATGCTTATTTTTACTTGCATGTATCATTATTAAATCCCCTTGAGATGAATAAATACAGTATATCTTGAAATGATATATATATAAAAAAAGGTTAAAATAACGCTAATGGAGCCCTTGCTACACTGCATCTCCAACAGTGGACCTACTTCTTCTTTATTCCTCCAATAATGGCTATAACACACTGCTTCTTCTTTTTAATTCTAAAGTCAGTGCTGAACTCCACACTGTAAAAACTGTAGTATAATGAAAAGCGGAGTTTACCCCAAGGCTTCCAGTATTGCAAATGTCACAGTTAATGAGCAGAGTGGTCTACTAAGCTATACTGATACTGAGAAGAGATAAACTGCAGTGCACAATCAATAAGAGTTCATAATTGTTGCTTTTTTTTTTTTGAACAAAACAAATGACTAAGAAGCAGTTCAAATATAAACTAAGTATCTGGTTTCTTCATTTGTGACTTCATTAGCTTTATCTGTTGTGGAAAATACTCAAACAAAAAAAGAGAATCCACAAAGATAAAGTTTTGGGGACCATCCCCGTATATTGTCCTGCGGATAAAAGGATGCAAAAATGGATCAAAAGCACTGAAAAAACAGTAACAGATGACAAATTGGTTGTGACAAGATGGCATTTATATAGAGGATGAATTATGGGAACAGGAACTGGTTGGCAGGAAGTGACAGTGTCATTGTGGAGGAACCGGAAGTGATGTCCATGATGACAGGCGGAACTGATGAAGAATGGATTCGCCAGAAGTGATGTCACGGTGGCCATTTTGAAACCCGGAAATAGCGGCTAATAATTTTGTTCAGTTTTCTTGTTGGGAGAAAAGGTTCAGGTTCAAGTACCACGTGACAATCCTTCATCTCGCGATATTTCACTCACCTTTGGGCTTTCTGACTGCCTCCTAATCGCACGTGTGTGACACTGTCTTTTGTACTCCTTACTCTACCACTCCCCGCTCCTCACACAATGGGGGGTGATTGATGCGTCTGTTGAGGACTGGTTGTCTGTTGCCAAGGCAACCGTAGGTTCACAGTGCCCCCTAGTTTTGTGGCGCCACAGAGGCAACGGCAAGCTCTCTGCCTCTTAGCACAATTCGCCTGTCACTCGATGGGTGATGCGGGAACATTATAACTTGGCCACTAACCGGGCCCTAGTCCTGCCCATTTGTTGTGTCTGTGTATGGTAGAATGGTAGCTCCTGCTACAATAAATAACCTTTCTGTTCCTGTTTCAAGTTGAATAAAGCTGGTTTTCCTTTTAGTATTTAGACTCCATTTCATCTTATGGGTGCAAGGCAGCGACTCATGCATCACACACTTTTATTACATTGCTCTCTTTGAAAAGCAATATAAGAAGGACTAAATTATATTTGGCACAGTTTCATTTAAATTGATATTAAATACATTAAATCCACTTTATTGTCATTATATTTTATAGTACGATGAAAAGTATGAGTTGTAAATCCTCCTGGTGCAGAAACATTTTTAATTTTATTTTTAGTACATGTTCCAATTTTTTTGCCTTTCCCTTTGTATTCTTTGGAGATAAACTGGGGATTTATACCTAGGGAATCCTATACTTACATTAGTTTCTATCTGTCTTCCTTTTCAAACTTAATCATTTTTATCCTCTTCCTACAACGCCATTTTGGATTGCTTACAGGCACCAATATTTTGTGATAGGAACATCAGCCATTGCCTAGGCAACTCTCCCAGAGTTCTGCAGGAGTGCATGACTCATGTTGTCCTCAGTGCGACCTATAAGTTCTGTGGTGTGTGATTCTAAATTATACTTTACATGTGATTACCTGAGTCTTTCTAATCTTGGTATTCTGTCTTTCTTTTCATTCATTGGTTTCCAATTCTTTTCTTACATTTCTCGCTTGGTGGAGGATTGGTATGTCTTTTTGGTATCAACCCTTGTTTGTAATTTTTGAACATGTTTCAGTTCCTGGTCATATAATCAAAATCTTTTTCACTCTCTCTTATCTAGACAGAACAATATTCCAGCAGATGCAAATTAAAAAACAATGTAATGACAACCAACAAAAACAATATCAAGCAATATACAGCAGTATTAATTAAATATAAATTTCCACCAATATCAACAACATGACCAGACCGAACAAGAAAGAATTATATGAAACAAATTATTGAGCTGCAGACTCATAGCACAAACGGTAGAGCCCAAGTTCTTGTATAATGTAGTGTTCATAATAGGTCAAGCTTATTACTGAATAAAAGTTAACAGTTTAATAATGTGAGGGCAAACATTTTTTTTTCAGGTTTGTTGATACAACAATCAGTTTGTTACTTACAATGTTGTAGGAGTTTGAAGTGTAAGATCTTAATTGTCCTATGTGGATGGTAGATTTGACCCCATATGTCTCTTTTTAACCATCTACTGCAAGGCCTTACAATCTACCACAATGGAGCTGCAATGCCAGACTATGATTTAGCTAGTTAGTAAGTATCCGTAGGACAGATTAACTTTTCACTTCCCTCCCAAAAACTGATGGCCCTAGTGAGCTATTTATTGAAAGAGGTGATGTTGATGGACTATGATAGGTTCTTGGTGATGTGGACCTCTTTAGCACATAATGCTTTTTACCATTTTGACATTAATCTCATTAATATCAATAGGGTAATGACCTGCATCACCCCCAAATCCAGTCAGCTCATTTTTTTTTTGTTGTTATTGAGGTAGAGATTATTGTTATTGCACCACTCAGCAAGATGTTCAACCTCCTCTTTATAGGATGACTTGTCATTGTTGGTAATTTGCCCCACTACCAATACACAGTCAGCAAACTTGATGATAGAGTCAATGTTGCGTAATGTTTGTCAACAGAGAAAACAGCAATGGACTGTACACAGAAATTATTCAAAAACCTTCCCAATCCAACTCATAAGGGCATTAAGTCTAACTCAGAAAAC
Organism: Erpetoichthys calabaricus; assembly: GCF_900747795.2. Lineage (NCBI taxonomy): Eukaryota > Metazoa > Chordata > Cladistia > Polypteriformes > Polypteridae > Erpetoichthys > Erpetoichthys calabaricus. The sequence continues at coordinate 148,770,501 of NC_041402.2, read as the reverse complement.
ATACTGTATAAAGCAGAAACAAACCATGGACATAGCATCAGTCCATTGCAGGGCCCAGTCATTTACACAATCAGTATATAATCAGCAATAAACCTTACATGCAGAGACAGTGATTGTGCATGGTGCTGAAATGCAGGATGCTGGATTCATGAGGCAACAGCTTTCAGTTCTGTCCTTCTCTACGTACATAGTATGATAATGTAATTGATAAGTGAGATAGTAAAATGGATGACAAAATATAAGGTTGTCTGTACTGACATTTTAGAAGTGAAGTAAAATATACACTACACAGCATCTTAACCTACAATATCTAATTCCTAGATAAACATACACAAAGGATTACACATTATTTATCATCTATTTAAAACAGACTGTTTTAAATTGGTGGGCGGCATGGTGGCGCAGTGGTAGCGCTGCTGCCTCGCAGTTAGGAGACCTGGGTTCGCTTCCCAGGTCCTCCCTGCGTGAAGTCTGCATGTTCTCCCCGTGGGTTTCCTCCCACAGTCCAAAGACATGCAGGTTAGGTGTATTGGCAATTCTAAATTGGCCCTAGTGTGTGCTTGGTGTGTGGGTGTGTTTGTGTGTGTCCTGCGGTGGGTTGGCACCCTGCCCGGAATTGGTTCCTGTCCTGTGTTGGCTGGGATTGGCTCCAGCAGGACCCTGTGTTCGGGTTAGAAAATGGATGGATGGATGTTTTAAATAGTTAGATGACTTGTAGAAATTAAAATGCATAAATTTAGCACACTGTAAAAAGTGCCGAGACTTCAGAATGCAGTATAACTATTTCATCCTTAATTCCTATCTGACTCCAATTTGTACTAAAAGAAGTACAGTTTGTTCAGTACTTTTAAATTATTAAAAGCACATATCATTAGACAGACAAAACACTTTTATAAGCTGTACTTTACATTCACAACAATTCTTCATAGTTTAAAATATTTTATTATAGATAATTTAAGAGTGCATATTATCTGCATAGCTTCACTAAATAAAACATACAGTACTGTTACAGCTACACAGATGAATGGTGAGAGTTCATGCATTGACAGTAACACAACAATCACAATATACATTCAAATAAAACCTTTGAAAATTTAAAAGCTACTTAAAAAAAACAGCATATTGCTGCAAACGTTAGTTCTATTGTGTCACATCATGTGGCATCTTGTTCAGTTTCCTGCGTAGAGTTTAAATAGTCTTTCATTTTTTTGTGCTTGAAGAGATAGAATATTATTTTTAGTTCAGTAAGGCTTTAATTTAAACTTCTCTGGTGACTGTATACATTTATAGCTTATTACAAATTGATGTACATTATAATGCATATCTACAAATTTCATTAATAACTTTTATTTCATCAAGAGTTAAATAAACTGCAGAAATTTGCATTCAGTGAGCAAGACAAAGTGAAAGTATGAAAGGACCATCCCACTCACCACTGTGCACTGAGATAATGTTTGGTTTTGAATCTTTATTTTTCTTATCTAATTTAAATTTTTTTTCTTTGCATATAGCTAATTCGTTGACATCTTGTAAAGCACTTTGTGCTGCAGTATATCGTTTGTATGAAAATGTGCTATAGAAGTATATTTTGTTGTGTTGTTCCTTCCTTTTTTAGGTATGTCAGTTCTGCTTGTCTTCATGAAAAACTTGTCTCCCAGTGAAGCGATTTTGTTGAAATTTAGCATACTTATGTTTCAAGGAAATTCGGTTTTCATTAGGATACCTAGGAGTGTGCTATAAGATTTTTATTTTAAAATCTCCTACTGAAAAGCATTGGTAAATTTTCTGACTCATCTATTGTAAACTGAGAAATGTTCTGTGTGACTTCAATTGGAGATTAGTTTACTGTTGTTTCAAATTGTCCTTGAGAGAGGTCCAAGGTTATTATAGTTTTGCCTTTTTATATTAGTTTTTATTTCTATATTTTTTCTGACCTTACTTGGAAATTCAGTTTAGTTTTAGTTTTCCTTCATCGTGTACTTTTAGTTTAGTTTTTATTTCACAAAGACATTTCTATTTTATTTTTATATATATATTAGTTTCAGTTTTAGTAATTATGGCATGGAGCGCCTACGGAGTTAATTTTGTGTCACAATCAGACAGAACTATACACTTAACAGATTTGGATATGAGTTAAATGTTAGTGGAAGCTTACTACACTGCCTGGTTTACTATCTGGTTTTGTTTTTTGTCTGATAAAAACAAGCATAATCAAAACTAGATACTGAATATGAATAATTTTACACAATTGTCCATCCATCCATTTTCCAACCCGCTGAATCCGAACACAGGGTCACGGGGGTCCTCTGGAGCCAATCCCAGCCAACACAGGGCACAAGGCAGGAAACAATCCCGGGCAGGGTGCCAACCCACCGCAGGACACACACAAACACACCCACACACCAAGCACACACTAGGGCCAATTTAGAATTGCCAATCCACCTAACCTGCATGTCTTTGGACTGTGGGAGGAAACCGGAGCGCCCGGAGGAAACCCACGCAGACACGGGGAGAACATGCAAACTCCACGCAGGGAGGGCCCGGGAAGCAAACCCGGATCCCCAGGTCTCCCAACTGCGAGGCAGCAGTGCTACCCACTGCGCCAACGTGCCGCCCTTTACACAATTGTATAATTTTTAAAATATTTTCTCATGAAAATCACAGGGGCTTAGGAAGAACAGGGCTCTTAGACTTGAATGAGTGTGCATACCCCACGTAGCTGTATTGAGGGAAACAAAGAAGAACAAGCATGTAGTGTGAAGGTTAGAGGTGGTGAGTCATGAATAGCCTACCATAAGAACAGTAAACCCATAATGAGCAGGGCAAGAGCAGGTAATAGGAATACGGACAGGCATAAAACAACAGAGATAGCATCTGAGATTAAGAACAACATATACATTATCTAAACCTGTTTATCCAGAGCAGGATCACAGGAAACCTGGAGCCTACCGCAGCAGGTTTGAATGTATGGCAGGAAAACTCCCTGGTATGCAATATGTATGATATGGCTGATGTTAAGAACAAAAAGAACTATCTATTTTGAGAGAGAGAGAAAAACATTGAAAAAAGGGAGACAAATATTTTAAAATATAATTCTGCTAATGGTTTACTTTCACAATATCAGGTATTTTGAGTTGTGAATATGAACTAAAAAAGATAAATTAATAAATATAAAATAAATACAAAAACCCATTAGTATGTCTAGTTTTTCATCACTTGTCATACTCTCTACCTTTGTTTGTATTGCTGCGTTGTTAAACTGTTTTTAAAGCAAAAGTGATTGGTCAGCAACAATATGCTGATCTTGTATGATGACCTAGTCAGTCTCTTGATCAGTGCCATTTTATTTTCAAAAATCGGGAGTGCTCTCCTCTTGACTTTCTTGTATACTCAGATATGGATATTTGAGGAGTAAACCGCAAGACAATGATTATATTTTTATATTATGTACATTAAGGAACCATCACCAACAAATCAAATTAATCTTATATTGAACAATTATTATAAAAGTAATGTTGAATAAATCGGACTCTGCAGCTGCATAAATAAAAAAAAATCATGTGTTCAGGTAAAGTACCACTTCCGGGTGATGGATTTGGCCCAAAAGTTAATACAGATCTACAATTGTGGTGTAACAACCACATGCCGAATTTCATTCATCTATCTAGTTGCGTTTTGAGTTATCGTGTTTATACACACACACACACACACACACACACACACACACACGCACACACAGACACACACATGCGCGCACACACTCACAATTCCCAAAAACAGTATTTTTGGACTCTGGGAGGTCTATAATCTCAAGATTCATCAAAATATCGAGGTCAAATTTTTTCATGATTACTGTACTTTCTCTATACTTTGTATATGAGAAAGTAAAAATGATTTCTTCTGTGCGAAGTGGCAGGTGAATTGGCTGTCAACAAAAAGCAGTCACCTGAGAAATAAACTGAAACATCACTCATGATTTTTCTGTCCATTCGGTAAAGTTTTTGTTGACCATCACATTCTGATTTCAGCCATTTGAATTACATCTTGATATAAAACAAGCGCAAAGAAAGGCAGCACGCAAATCGCTTTCTATTTCAAAGGCTTTACACACCCGCACTAAGCTTGCTCTGTCTCCACAAATGCTAAGTGAACAGCCGCCGTCCGTCACAAGCCACCGTTCACTGGATGAATATGTGTGGGGACGGCTCGTGGTAGATGACTTTCTGTTTTAGAGTTAAAACTTACAAGGGTTAAAGACTAACGGCAAGAATATTCATTCAAAAATGAAAACTAAAAATATTTTAGTAAATTATTATTTTAGGGTGGCACGGTGGCGCAGTGGGTAGCGCTGCTGCCTCGCAGTTGGGAGATCTGGGGACCTGGGTTCGCTTCCCGGGTCCTCGCAGCGTGGAGTTTGCATGTTCTCCCCGTGTCTGCGTGGGTTTCCTCCGGGCGCTCCGGTTTCCTCCCACAGTCCAAAGACATGCAGGTTAGGTGGATTGGTGATTCTAAATTGGCCCTAGTGTGTGCTTGGTGTGTGGGTGTGTTTGTGTGTGTCCTGCGGTGGGTTGGCACCCTGCCCAGGATTGGCTCCCTGCCTTGTGCCCTGTGTTGGCTGGGATTGGCTCCGGCAGACCCCCGTGACCCTGTGTTCGGATTCAGCGGGTTGGAAAATGGATGGATGGATGGATTATTATTTTATTTCAGTTAGTCTTTCCAGCTACTTTAATAGTTTTAGTTTTTCATTTCAGTTTTTTTAATTATTTTATTTCAGTTTACAAAAATGTTTTTTTAATAATAGTTTCAGTTTTGATTTTAGTTTTCTTTAACTATAATAACCTTGGAGAGGTCACATCAATTTGTATGTTTTGTATATTTTCCTCTTTTACTGGCAAAGAAGGGAGGCAAACACATGCTCTGCTAAAACAGCTTACATTGCCTATCACTTGAGGTACGTTTACTGCTAAAATTAAAAAAGAAAAGAAAAAAGAAAATAGTCACTTATCTAGAAATTAATGTAAGAGGAAAGGAATTATGTACTGTACATGTGGCTCTGTAAGTATAGAGGAAACAAATACGACCTCCTTGCTGCATTATCTGCACATTATAATGATTCAGTATTTCGCTGACATTATACTTTATTGGCAAATCTCCTGACCTTCTGTCTATCATGGTCCTAAACAGTCAACAATTGGACCTACAGACTTCAACAGAGATAAGATATTAGGTACTTATTTCAAAAATGTTACAATTAAAGGATAAGTTTGGTATTCTTCAAGTTGAAGTTTTCTTCATAGACATGGTATACAGTATATGCATTTGCCACGTAAAATTGTGTTCAAAAGTTAACCTTTCTATAAATTTTAAAAAAATATCTTGCCCTGACTGGCACTATGCAATGAAGGGTATAGAGCACAGAGGAAAAGCTTAAAGATTTACTAAGTTCATTTTTCAATACCGCCATAAGAAGCAGCCATTGGTTGTGGCTGAAGTGGAATGAGACCATATGGGCTGCTCATGGAGCCTCCAGTGTGGTACACACCCAGGTCTGATCAGCCTGTGGTGGGCCGTCCTCGGGTGAGGGTGTATTGTGATAAAGGCCGAAACACCCAATGACCCCGGGGTATACAACTGATGATGTGTCGTACTGGAAGCAGTAACACTGCCAGATGAAAACCCATGAGGACACCTCCAGTCCTACCTAAGAAATCAATGCTGTCCTGATTACAAAGGGATTAAAACACCTAGTCCTAGCAGACATACTCAGGCCAAGACAGTTATGTTCATGGTGAGAGTAGCCATGTGGCAAAAAGGCAAAATAATTGTGATAAGTGCAAGAACGAGCAAGATATTAGTCCCATAAGCACTGTTCAACCCTCAACTGTCAATGATGATGTTGATCGTGCAGATCAGGCACTGATATTCTATCCATTCATGTGCAAGCAACAGAGAGAAGGGAATATAAGAAAAATACACAAAGAAACACACTTATAATGTCCGGATTGCAACATTGGACTGTGTGATAGCAGCTGTCTCAAAATGTATCATACAGAGGACATGTGCTAAATCTGCATCAGACACTAGACATACATTTTCTATGGTTTTCATGTTGATGTTTTGGTATTTACATGTCTCTATTAATAATAAGAGTGTATCTATTAATCCAGTAATAACATTTTTTCTTGTAGAAAAAAATGCTACTGTTTTTACATGTTTTTCCTGGGGTAAACATAATACGTTAAATAGGCTAACGTAAAATTAAAATGCATTTAATCTGAACAATCAGATAGTTATGCTTCACATTTTATGAGGAAACTGTAAGTCAGGGCCAGCTGACAGAAGATGTAATTGATGTATGGGAGAGGAGTACTAAATATTTCAGGCTGTAACACTTAAAACATGAAAGATAATTACCTACTCTGTTCTTAAGATTGTTCCAAATTAATAAATGAAAGAACAAACAACTAATTATCTATTTAGTATTTACAACAGTGCCAAATTTGAAATGAACCATAAACCACCAGGCAAACGCCTAAAACAAAAAAAAAAATATATATATATATATATTGTGCCAGACAGCTGGGGACCCTACCCAGCCGGGACGCCTAAACGGTCCAACAGAATTCACCAGAAATGTGCCAGACGATCCTGTTTTGTACTTTAAGGGATTTTAAAAGTTTAAGCTGCTTCAATAATAAAATTTAAAGTGGATGTAAGAATATAAATAGGTCTGTCAAAATAATGATGGCCACTTCTGTTGATTTTTAGTTGAATAGATTCAAATAAAATCAATGAAATGCTTTCATTTAGACTTTGCTATAGCAATGAGCAGAAACAGGTATTTATATTCAAATTCAGCACTTTGTATATTTTTTCTAAGAAAGCAGAATATAAGCACGATTAAATTAGGTATTTGAGAAGCATGATTGATGAAAATAACTTTATGATTCTTGACAGACAAAATATTTTGATGTTTGATTGTGAGAAAAGTATGAACTCTTATAGCACAGACAGCACACACAGATGTATTTTTACTACTGAACTCTATTTCATTTAGGGTACACTAAGAAAATGAATTAATAACTGAAAAGCATGGCAGCTTGTTTAGTGGCTCAGCACAGAAGTGACTTCTTATATTATATGGACTTTATAGATGTATATATATTTGTAACTAAAGGTTGATCATGTTAGATGGATAAACCTCAAACCAAATAGTACAAATATGGTAGTATAAATTAAATGTATGCTCAGTAGCTGTAGATGCATATGTCAGAAAAACAGACAAGTTGTCTTGGTGGCTCTTGGAAGGCCAAATACAGCTCCTAATGTTCATTTTAAGAAAATGTATAAAAACTATTTTTTGTCTTGCCCCCCTTTATGCTTTTTATTATGTAGTCTATACCAAAGTTCCTCACATTTCATACACTTATCACTTTGTGTTCAGATACTGTCCTTCCTCCCTCCTTGCCTACAGCCTCAGACAATTAGAGCAAAACAGGCAGAAGAAAGAGCTAGACATTTAATTATGTATTATATACCCAAAATAATAAGCAAAGCAAAATGAGTGTGACAAAAACCATTTCAGCCCAAGTAGCAGTGCATTTTGCGTCCACATGCGGCTTTCAGTCTTGTGTTCTGTCCAGCTTAGTTTTTGCTACCACACAGCCTTTGAATGAAGCATGCCTGTCTCAGTTTGGCTGCTGAGATAGAGTTGTCCTCATCATGGAGAGATGGTAAGAAAGAGAAGTGGTCTTCTGTTAATAGCAAGTGAAAGATAGAAAAGTGGAGTAACCAACTTATACCAAATCCAGGACCAATGGGGTGTTGTGATACAGAATATTTCTTCAATTCAAGACCAATCATAAACAGCCCAGCCATACTTCAGAACAATGGGTGCATGAACTGTCTTTTCAGACCTGCCTTCCAGTCTAGGCTTTCATCCTGGGTGGATGGCTTATGGAATATCCTGCACAGAGGCACCCTTGCCAAGTCAGTTCAATACATGCTCTTAACCCCCATGTCATAAATTACACTCTCAAGCAATAAAGTAATTGATCTACATAAAACACTAAGAAAAATATACCCTTACAAGGGGTGTGATTTCAGAGATTAACATCAAACTATCTGTGAAAGTCAAAACAGTGAAACAATCACATTAACAATTATTGAAATTAATTATAAACTTCAGAGCACTGGCCTTTTGCCATTTCTTGAGTAATGTTAACTGAATGATAAACTCAGTTGACCAACACAGCCGTTTTTAAAACACTTCCTTTAAAATACTGGCTTCATCAATTCCTTTAATCATGAGCTTTCAAGAAGTCAACATAGCAAATGGTGTTATAATGACTCCACTTACTGGCTGGCTGCAAAACACTGCATTGATTTTATAGTTGTATTATATAATTGAAGTTCATAAAACTCTTATTTATTCCCATGGAAGCAGAACAGATTTAGTAGAACTAATTATGAAGTCAATACTGAACACAACTAAGACATCTTTATTGCATATTTTTTTCTCAATTCCATTAAGGTACTTTATTTGCTAAATTATTATTAAAAATATACATTTTAGATCTGAATGCTCTTATGAATTATAGGACAAAGGAGCTTTAACATGTGGAATTGCTCATGAATGAATTCTTGATTCAGTTTTGTTTACCTCATACATTTTAACTTTCAGCACAATCATTTTTGTGAGGAAGTAGATTTCTTTTTTCCAGCCTCACTAACAGGCCCATCAGCATCCTCAAGCAACTCAATCAAAGAACCAGTTGCAGAAGAGGTAGGTAAATCATTAACAATCTTTTGTTTTAATGTTTCAGAGAGTGAAAAAGAAGATGATGAAAACTGAGGAGTCCCAGAATTTACAGGAGAAGATGGCTTATTTAACACATTTAAAAGAATCTTTAGTAATAGATTGTTGATTATCTAAACTCACCCTATTTATATTTCTAACAGGAGGGGATAAATAATCCATAGAGGAAGTTTGAATGCGTATTCCTAAAAGCAGGAGAAGACTGTATATGTTTTATTTTTAGAAAAGACTTTGAAGTAGAAATAATAGGAGAAGAATGAGACCTTGCCATTCTCCTACTGTTCACTGTATTGACCTTTAATTTCTTTTTAAAGTTAGACACCTCCGTCCAGCTTGAAAATCTCCAAATCTTGGACCAAATACTCTTCCAACTCTTCTACATTAATATTTAACCCTGGAATTAAACCTGTATCCAAAAATGATATAAACATATTAATGGAAGTATTTGTCTATTTTGTCCTGTATCTAATTTTTGCATACGGAATTGCTTGCTGTTGTGACAGATAGAGGCACTGTCGACCCCTTGAACCCTCAGACCAGACATCAGACACCAGATAAAAGTCTAATAATAATATTTATTATTATAAATAAGTGCACAAAGCACCCTCCTCTCCACAATACTCAATAAATCCACAATAACCAATAAACAATACTCAATCCTCCACTCCCAGACGCTTAGCCACCCTGCCTCCCAACTCAGCTCGTCCATCTGGGATTTCCCAGAGTCCTTTATAGTCCGTGACCCGGAAGTGTTTCTGTCCCTCAGTCCATGTGACTTCTATCATTTCCGGGTCAGGTAAAAACTTCTCCTTTTCTTCATCAGCCTGGAAGTATATCATTTCTACCATTCCCATGACTTGGAAATACTTCCGGGCTATACGGAGAATATAAATCCCTGGGCCTCCCTGCAGCGACTCCTGGCAGCCTCCATGGTATCCAGCAGGGCTGTGCATTAAAACTCCAATGTCCATGAGGCCCTGCTGGAATTCGGGGCACCTCCATGTTGCAGGGAGGGCTCTATCTGGCGGCCTGGGGGTATTGGCCGGGATGAACGGCTAGCCATACCCCACACTGTATACAAATATCCTGAACTATTTGGGGGCGAGGATGTACCTTTCCAATTAAATGGATATAATGTCACTCAAGAATGAATAGATTACTTTTAATACAGTGTGCTGTGTTTTCTCTCATCCTATTTAACGTAATTGAATCTGGGCATGCTGGTTTAATAAACATTGTTAACTTCGCAGCATGTTTTTACATGCCTGAAGGCACTTGACCCGTCTTTCTAGCATGTATAATCTCTAGCTGATGAATTGCTTTTACTATTTTGAAATACCTTTTATCCAACCGGACATCATCCAATCCCAATCCCTGTAACTCTGGGGAAGTATCAAGTTCTTCATCCTCGTCCCGAACGTTCTATAAAACCTGATATCGAGTCACTGTAGGAATTCGATCCATGTTCTCTATTTTTAAAAAAAGACAACCAAAACACATACAATAGACTCTAGGGTAATAAATTATTAAAATTATAATAATGTTTCTTAACCTGATCCTTTCTGTAATTTTTCTAGAAGGTAAGTCCTCCCAAAGAATGATATTCACAGTCTATAACAAATATCACTTATCCTGCCTACTGTATATCTCTAATCCAAAAGCTCACTGTACACACTTTAAGTTCTACTAGTTAAAAGTAGTATTATATTTACATAAGTGCTTACAATAACATAAGTGCAAATAACTATATAAGTGCTCTAGTCTCTCAAACAAAATAAAAAGATATTTTTCAATACAAACCTAAAATTCAAAAACAAAAATAAAAATAGGATATACTATTTTGTAACAAACCATAAAACCTTATTACAAAGCATGCCAAAAAAAATATGTACAGTCATATGAAAACATTTGGGAACCCCTCTCAAACTGCATAATAATTTACTTTCAACAAAAAAGATAACAGTGGTATGTCTTTCATTTCCTAGGAACATCTGAGTACTGGGGTGTTTTCTGAACAAAGATTTTTAGTGAAGCAGTATTTAGTTGTATGAAATTAAATAAAACTTGAAAAACTGGCTGTGCAAAAATGTGGGTCCCCTTGTAGTTTTGCTGATTTGAATGCATGTAACTGCTCAATACTGATTACTTGCAACACCAAATTGGTTGGATTAGCTCGTTAAGCCTTGAACTTCATAGACAGGTGTGTCCAATTATTAGAAAAAGGTATTTAAGGTGGTCAATTGCAAGTTGTGCTTCCCTTTGACTCTCCTCTGAAGAGTGACAGCATAGGGCCCTCAAAGCAACTCTTAAAAGATCTGAAAACAAAGATTGTTCAGTCTCATGGTTTAGGGGAAGGCTACAAAAAGCTATCTCAGAGGTTTAAAATGTCAGTTTCAACTGTAAGAAATGGAATCAGGAAATGGAAGGCCACAGGCACAGTTGCTGTTAAACCCAGGTCTGGCAGGCCAAGAAAAATACAGGAGCAGCATATGCATAGGATTGTGAGAATGGTTACAGACAACCCACAAATCATCTCCAAAGACCTGCAAGAACATCTTACTGCACATGGTGTATCTGTACATCGTTCTACAATTCAGCGCAATTTGCACAAAGAACATCTGTATGGCAGGGTGATGAGAAAGTAACCGTTTCTGCACTCACGCCACAAACAGAGTCGCTTGTTGTATGCAAATGCTCATTTAGACAAGCCAGGTTCATTTTGGAACAAAGTGCTTTGGACTGATGAGACAAAAATTGAGTTATTTGGTCATAACAAAAAGCACTTTGCATGGTGGAAGAAGAACACCACATTCCAAGAAAAACACCTGCTACCTACTGTCAAATTTGGTGGAGGTTCCATCATGCTGTGGGGCTGTGTGACTAGTTCAGGGACTGGGGCCCTTGTTAAAGTCGAGGGTTGCATGAATTCAACCCAATATCAACAAATTCTTCAGGATATATAATGTTCAAGCATCAGTCACAAAATTGAAGTTACGCAGGGGTTGGATATTCCAACAAGACAATGACCCAAAATACAGTTCAAAATCTACAAAGGCATTCATGCAGAGGGAGAAGTACAATGTTCTGGAATGGCCGTCACAGTCTCCTGACCATGGGATAATTTGAAGCAGGCTGTCCATGCTCGGCAGCCATCAAATTTAACTGAACTGGAGAGATTTTGTATGGAAGAATGGTCACAAATACCTCCATCCTCAAACCTCAAAGGCTATAAGGAGGCATCTAGATGCTGTTATGTTTGCAAAAGGAGGCTCAACTAAGTATTGTAATATCTCTGCCCAAATTTATGCACCTGTCTAATTTTGTTATGATGGATATTGCATATTTTCTGTTAATCCAATAAACTTGATGTCACTGCTGAAATACTACTGTTTCCATAAGGCATGTCATATATTAAAAGGAAGTTGCTACTTTGAAAGCTCAGCCAATGATAAACAAAAATCCAAAGAATTAAGAGGGGTTCCCAAATCTTTTCATATAACTGTACAAAAATATATACAAAATTCTGTGTGCACAATTTTTGCTTTTTTTTAAAAAAGAAAGACAGGCCTGAAAAAATATTTTAAACAATATATTTACAAGAGCTCTGTTTCTTTTTAAAGCAGAGTAAGCTTACCCACCAAATGCAAAAAGGAAAAGGTTTCCACAAAAATTTATCAAAAAGCAACCCTAACATTTCACTTATAATAAAGCTTTCTGAAAGGGAAAAATGATGACAACTAGTCCCAAGAAACCAACCCTTAAATACTGCCTACAACTCAGTGTTTGCAGCAGGTGATAATCAAAACAAGGGTGTCTCATTAGGGCTAACCCTATGCTTGTTGAGGTCATTTACAAGACTTGATAATGATTAATTTAATAATTGATTGTACAATTAATTAAATAAGCCGATTATATTTCCTTAGAAGGCTGGCATCCTTCAACATCTGCAATAAGATGTTCTATCAGACGGTTGTGGCGAGCGCCCTCTTCTAAGCAGTGGTGTGCTGGGGAGGCAGCATAAAGAAGAGGGACGCCTCACGCCTGGACAAACTGGTGAGGAAGGCATGCTCTATTGTAGGCACGGAGCTGGACAGTTTGACATCCGTGGCAGAGCGACGGGCGCTCAGCAGGCTCCTGTCAATAATGGAGAATCCACTGCATCCACTAAACAGTGTCATCTCCAGACAGAGGTGCAGCTTCAGCGACAGACTGCTGTCAATGTCCTGCTCCACTGACAGACTAAGGAGATTGTTCCTCCCCCACACTATGCGACTCTTCAATTCCAGCCGGGGAGGTAAACGTTAACATTATACAAAGTTATTGTCTGTCTGTATACCTGCATTGTTATCACTCTTTAATTTAATATTGTTTTTTGTCGGTATGCTGCTGCTGGAGTATGTGAATTTCCCCTTGGGATTAATAAAGTATCTATCTATCTATCTATCTATCTATCTATCTATCTATCTATCTATCTATCTATCTATCTATCTATCTATCTATCTATCTATCTATAAACCTTAAAACAATCTTTATTAAATCATAATCCTTAAAATAATCTTAAAAAAATAAATATATCAATATAACCGTAGGTCAACATTCATAAACAAACTAACACACTATACTCTGCCGCAGAAATTTTCACAGATATGCAGATATTTCACAACTGTATTTCTGTATCACCTGATGACCCAAATGCACTACATCCATGAATTAACTCTACAAATAGCTGGGTGTCAAAAAATGTCTCAAAATTAAATAAGGACAAAACTGAAATTAAGTTGTAGGTTTCAGAATTCAGAAGAAGATCCGGTCATATAACCCTACAGCGTTAATCAGAGGTTGGTTACTGCTGATTCTGAACCCAGTTCCTCGTGTCATAATAATCCATCCATCCATTTTCCAACCCGCTGAATCCGAACACAGGGTCACGGGGGTCTGCTGGAGCCAATCCCAGCCAACACAGGGCACAAGGCAGGGAACCAACCCCGGGCAGGGTGCCAACCCACCGCAGGACACACACAAACACACCCACACACCAAGCACACACTAGGGCCAATTCAGAATCGCCAATCCACCTAACCTGCATGTCTTTGGACTATGGGAGGAAACCGGAGCGCCCAGAGGAAACCCACGCAGACACGGGGAGAACATGCAAACTCCACGCAGGGTGGACCCGGGAAGCGAACCCGGGTCTCCTAACTGCGAGGCAGCAGCGCTACCACTGCGCCACCGTGCCGCCCTGTCATAATAATAATGTGACAAAAGCTACTTTTTACCAATTAAGGAATATAAGAAAAGTCTCACAACTTTTGTTCCTGTGTGATACAGAGATATTAATATGTGCATCTGTTGCCAGTAGCATTGATTATTTTAATATTCTGTAGACATGTTTACCTAAGAAGTGTATCAACAGACTGCAAATAGTGCAGACTTATCCATGGGAATCATGAGTAGAACTAAAAACAGAGACTGTAAAATTCCTGAGTTGGTAAAACTACATTGCCCAATTGTTACTTTAAGAATACTTTCATGGCTTGGACTCTGGAGACTTTTCACATCTGAAATAGTTTCCGCTGAGGCTTTCTCCAGCCTGATATCTTCTTCCAAATCTGCAACCTTCATATTAGACTGTCTACTGTCTTATATTTTTAAGGAACTGTTTCCTGTTTTAATTAGTCCTACTCTTAATATTATCAATAATTCACTTTCCATTGGCTCTGTGCCCTCAGCTTTTAAATCTGCCATTGTAAAGTGTAACAAAATTGACTCCAGACAGTCACAAAGGTTTGGGGCAGCCACCCATATAATATGTTCCTGACTGCAAAAGGTTTGAAAAAGGTTGCAATGTTTAAAAAACAGAGTCCAAAACAGAACTGATCAAGTGGAGGTAAGATGGCGGTTTTAAGAGTTGGTAGAGGAAATGATGTTATCCAAGCCAGAACCGGAAGTGACATCTTCGGGGACCGGAAGTGGCATCATCAGCGGGTCCGGAACCGGAAGTGACACCATCTGTGGCACCGGAAACCCAATGGGGATTTCTCAAGAATGGTCTGCAAGAGACTGAGAGAGACAGTCAGCACACTCCGCCACCCCCTGGTCTGGCATAATATTACCATTATTTAAGCCATTTAGCTGCTTGCTAATCGCACGTGTGTGACAAAAGTCATTGCTTAAACAACCTAACTTGGATTCACACATTCTGAATAATCATCAGCCAATTTCCAATCTTTCTTTTATGTTGAAATTATTTGAAATGGCTATTGCAGATCAACTTAATGCCTACTTGTCTGATAATAATCTTGACAAATTTCAAACAGGCTTTCAGTCCCACCATGCAATAGAAACTGCTTTGACCAGAACAAGTAATCAACTACCAATCACTGTTGATTCTAATTTGATATTAGTGTTGCTGCTTCTTGACTTACTGTATGTGCAGCTTTTGACAAAATAGACCATATTTCTAAGCCGCTTGGAGAAGAATATTGGCATTTAGTGGTGGGCACTTTAATGGTTTCACTCTTATTTATCAAATAGAACTGAATGTGTAAGTTACAACAATATAATCTCTGAATTGAGCATATATAAACCTGTAAAGCCAAATGACCTTTGAGAAATCGAGAAATGGATGAATATGAACTTTCTGCTCTTAAATACTGATAAAACAAAGCTTTTTGTTGTTAGACCATTCAAATATGGACAATATGGACAATTGTATGACAGCTCAAGTGTTAATATTGGTGGCTGTTCCATTCCTGAAAGTTCGACCATCAAAAATCTTCAATACTGGGCTCACATTCCAGTCTCATATCAAAGCTATTACCAAGACACCAAGCTGAAACATTAATTCTACCTTCTTTTGACTGATTTACCAGTACAAGCAAGAGCTGATTTAAAAATTCTTCTTTTGACATATAAGGCAATGAATGGACTTGTACCATGTTATTTAGCTGAGGTTATTACACCATATACTCCTGTACATCCTCTTTGCTCTCTTAATGCTGGACTTTTGGTCTTTCCTTCAGTTAAGAAAAAGTTAGTTGGTCATAAACATTTGCCTACCGTGCATATTCTCTATGGGATGGCCATTCATTATGTGTAAGAGAAGCATACTCAGTTGATATTTTTCAATCATTACAATGTGCCTTAGAATTCAGTCAGGTCTGTCATCTTTGAAAAATTCCTTAAATGCTTACATTATTATTGTTGTTGTTATTATTTTTTTGTTACTTGTTGACATACCATTACTCTTAATGTTTTAATGTTATTTTTTCCTTCAACGTTGATGCTTTATTTTAATTTCTGTTTTTATTTTGCCTACTCTATATCTTCTCCCATGTATTCTTCTACTTTGTGCAGTGTATTTAGACAATGCCGCATGGTGATTCTGCACTTTAAATAAAGCTTACTGATTGATTGATTGAATTGATTTTAAGGTATTTGTTCTGATTTTGAAAGTTTTAAATCTATTTACACCTGAATGTCTCACAGAGTGTATATCAAACTATATCCCAGGCCATAGGTGAGCCAAACATGGGAGCACAGCAGTGTCTGCCCTACAATCTCAAAGCAATGCTGGATGAAAGTCCGTACAAGCTTCATTTGATTTTATATTTTGCTACAGTCTACTAAGTCAGCATTCAGACTGGTTAATAATGACTCAGTTGCAATTTGCAGCACAGATCCAATTTGACTGTTTAAATTAATTTTGTAAGCACTTTAGATATAATATGGTTATGTACAGAATCTGTAAACTTAATAAAAATAATTCAGAGACAGATGTGATCTAATACATGATCAAGAATACTAGCTACATGCTGACATGCAGACTACAAATTGTTTACAGTGCAGAACATCTGCAAATATGTCAGCTCACTGTGGTAAGAACTGAAAGAAGCTTTGGAGGAATCATCACTACTGGATCTATACGTCAAAATCTGTGGACACAAAGATTGATTTTTTGCATTTCACATTTCTCTGAAAAATGAGTTATCAATTTAAAACGGCAGCCTAAAGGGTCACTTATAGCAGGGGTTCTCAAAGTCAGTCCCGGGGACCCCCTGTGGCTTCACGTAAGGCGCCCACACGGATAATGCAGATCATCGCGTGCACTATCAGCGTGGAGTTGAAAGCAAAGTTGGAGTCTGCTGAATTTTGGGGACTGATTTTTGATGGATCGGAAGACATCATTAAAACCGAGCTTTTTATCTCAAACCGTGTCACGATGTTTTCTGAATTATACTATACACGTCATAAAATGAGTTATTCCAAATATCATATATACCTATGTCTTTTATCCCTCCAGGTCAGAGAATGTCCAGTTCCATTGCCTCAAAACACCACTCACATCTACAGTTATTCCCAGTTTCAGAAAAAAAGTAGCAACGTCAGATCCCTTAGTTGGGGGGGGGGGGGGGGGGGGGGGGGGGGGATATGCAGTAGTATGCATCGTTCTATATGCAAATATAGAAGGCAGTCAGGATCAAACCGGGGACTTTTGATTACAAGTCAACAAATCTTACCACTACATCACGAAAGCTGTTGTATCATCCTTAAACCTTTTGTGAAAGTGTTTATTTGATCTTTGGACTTCAGACTTCATACATTCTATAGTTTATGCCTACATTTTGTAACATTTATTATTAAAATATGAAAAAGTTTCTGTTTTAACAACTAGGGGGCTTCTCTCCCTGCTTGCTTCGCTCGCCAACCCCCGTGTTTGGTTTTCCGGATACACACTTTTAAGATATTTTTTTCTTTGAATTGTTGCTATTTCATTAGTTTCACTTTTATTTCAGAACTTCTGTAAAAACAATATTTGTAATCTTGTGAGTCCCAATCTTTTTAATCTTGAATCTTTTTAATGAGGTCAGGACAGGTTTCTCTGTTTGGAATTTCAGCACAGACAAAACTATCTATATCATAGGCAGTTAATAATTTTTTTTTACAAAGTAAAAAAGTAAGTAGAGTTCTGCATTGGACTCCTGTCTGGAAAGTTGTGCTATTTTCCTCTCACAGTTCCAAAAGTACATGGGGTTACCAAGGTGATACCCCAGCTTTTGTCTAGGTTTTTGTACAAGGGCTAGACAGAACGTTTTTGACTCCTGGGGTAAATTTAGCTTTTTAAATAAGCAGACAGATAAATATATATACACTAACAAAGTAACCAATAAATGAATGTGCGGTTAACTATGTTTTTGAAATTCTCAAGATTCTTTATTTGTCACATGCATAGTTATACAGGACAACACGCAGTGAAATGCATCCTGATCCACTTATCAAAAACTGTGCAAAGTTAGAAGAATATCAGTTAGATTTACAAAAAGTCATAGATAGAAAGATAACAGTATAGTAGAACATAATAAATAAGTAAAATTATGTGAATAAAGTAGAATTAAGTGTTAAGGTGCAATAGTGTAGTAGTTATTGTGCAAAACCAAAGATAGACTGGTGCATAGTTAAATGAGGCAGTATGTTAGTTTGCACTACTGCGATCTTTACTTTCTTTTTTTATATTTTCTAATTTTCCTACTTTCATATCCTTTAACTTTCTCCACATGTGTATAGTGCCGTTTTTTTTTTTGTTTTTTTTTGTGCCTTTCTAATTTCACTGGTTTCATAGTCTCTAACCTGCTCTGCATGTGTTTAGCGTCAACGTTTGTAAACGTCTTTATGAAGTTCAACTTTGTCATTTTACTCATTGTCTTTTAATTCTGAGCCATACAATACTATACATAGAACAGATAAATCCTCAATTACAATACAAAAATAAAAATTCTAGACGTACGAGTAGAATTTCACATTAGATGACATCACATAATATGATTTGGATTTGTTTTAAGTCCTGGAGACCCTCATTCTTCAAGCTGCCTCCCCCATTTTGCCATTCCACATCTGAAATAGCACTAATCCGATGAAAGGACCCCTCATTCCACGTCCCAATTCATCAGGGATGACTTGACCTTAGGCAGGCAATCTAAAATTTAAAGAGATTGTTATTTTCTTGTGAATTGTTTACATATGCATTATTTTCACTTTTTACTTTAAAAACTTTTGTAAAAACAATACTTGTCCTTTATTTTTCGGCCACGTGCCTGGTTACATCTCTTTCTTCCCAGACGTATAATACTGCTCGCGTTGTGAAGTGTGTTGGCGGCTGAATGTATGCTATGGATATGCCTTTGGATCATTTGCTGTCTTTTTGCTGCTTGCAGCTGCCTCTTCTGCCTGTCACATGTCGTTGTTTTAAGAGCTCGAAGCACATGATGCTTGCCTGCCAAAAGCAATCCAACAACTGCTACCTTAGAGGTCTGTTGACTTGTTTTAAATGATGGCTCACTGCCTGGTCTCACGTGACGTTGTTAAAGCAATGCCTGTCTTTTATTACTGGCCCCGGGTGTGTTTGAATTCCTTTTTGCAGGATGTATAACGCTGCTCGCATTCGGGGGGGGGGGGGGGAGCGGGGGTTATAGCTGCTGTCGCGCTGCCCTTTGAATCTCTTTAAAGCCTGTACAGCCGCTGTCCTTTTTGCTACAGCCCTGGGACAATCGTTTGGCACCAAGTCTCATGTTTACGGTCCCCGCGAGATGCACCGTGGCAAGCCTCCTTGGTCTCGCGGGTCTTTTAAATGTCTTTCAAGATTATCACGTATCATAGCCTTGCATTTGCTTTCCATTCCAGGATTTTCTTTTATATATAGAGAGATGTGTTTACACAGATTACTGTAGAAATGGAACACACATGAAATGCATGTGTTCCAAATAATGATCTATTATTTCCACTCTAAAACTCCAGCACTACACTCCCAGATAATCAATCAAGGCATGAGCTGGGAGAACATTATGAACGTTTTGTGATGGTGGGGGATGGAATAGCAGGCTGCCTGCTGCTTGTCTTAATTGACACATTTACAAGACAAAAAGACGCTGACGGAGAGGTGCGAAACAGATTTAAGGTGGGGCCGAATTTACAAGTTCTCTCGTAGGCTCTAGTAATTCTAGTGTTAAACTTTTCCAGGAAGCAGGCTTGGACAAATGGGACGAGAAAAGTTGGTCGCCATGTGCACAGACGGGGCTGCTGTTAACGTCGGTATATACAATGGCATTGTTCCAAAACTACGGCAACTGGCTGCATTAGGAGACTCCCTTGTGCACATTCTGTGCACCACACACACACTAGAAAATAGCGGAAAATCAGGCTGATCGCAACGTTACGTACTATGAGACCTTTAATCACTCCGTGGTCAAGCTGCTGCAGTTTAATTTACAAAAAAGGTGGAGCAAAAAATACGGCTGTGCTTAAGATGTTGTGTGAAGAGAACGGGATCTCCTTTGTGAAATTGGGTAAATTTTATAATATCAGATGGCCTGCATGGAGGCATGACACACTGCTAAAAATATCAAGATTATTGCCAGCCATTAAAATGCAACTGGCCATGAGTGATATCTGCACAGACCAATTTCAGTGTTTTCTGGGCAACGTGGTTGACATTGGCAAGATTTTGAAGATCACATCCATTGTGTTACAGAAGGAAAAGCTGAGCATTGGAGAATGTAAGGATGAACTCATGGTGGCCATAGGACAGTTTACACTTTTGCTTGATGCTGAAGGTCACTACAGAGCATATACTGTTTCTAATGCTGATGCTGACAGGGACAAGATAAACTTACTCAGGGTGTTAATTGAGGAGTTTGGAATCAGATATGACTCACTGAAGTCATGTGATCATTTCTTAGTATTTGATCCTTCAACTTGGCCTCAGGAAATATACAAGATTTACATTGTTTTGGCAACATAACAGTTTGTACCATTCTTCAGAATTATGAAGCCACACTGAGTCTTGCCAAAGACACAACTATCACAGAATGGAGGCGCTTAAAGCAAACAGGGAAACACTTGGCAGCATCCTCTGTGTATGACTTGGTCCAGATAATAAATACAAGCAATCCAGATCTTTACTCCAATATTGTCAAATTGGTTAAACTGTCTCTTACACTGCCTTTGAGCAGTGAAGTCTGTGAGAGGGGATTCTCAAATCTTAACATAATAAAAAACAAGCAAGATCTTGTCTGTCACATGCTTGCCTCATGGCCCTAATGCACAGCCACCAGTCAAAGAAGACCACAGAGACATTTGACCCAAAACCAGCTGTTGACCTGTGGGTGGAGACAGCTAAGCGGATGCTTAACCAAGGAGAGGGAGATGCATCTGCAGCATCATCATCTATGATGCAGGAAGATGAAGTAGAGGACTGTGAAGTAGACAGCGAGGAGGACAGTGGGGAAGGTTGCACTTATTAAAACCTTACTCTGTATAGAGTGATCAGGTATTTCTGATTCTTACCTCTTTTTAAACTGTTGCTATATTTTTATTTTATTGTTATTGTTGTTGTATCTATATTTATTTTTTACCTGAATTCTTTACCTTACTGTTAAATCTGTTATAGGAATTGTTTTATTTCAATTTTTTCAATTTCTTTGGCAAAACTGTTTATGGTCATGCCAATAAAGCTCTTTGAATTGAATTGCGTACCAAACTCCATTTGATGGTACTCACTTGAGTAACTCACTGAAAAAGTTATGTGCACCCCTGTGTGTGTATATATATATATTGTGATGGACGACCGGCTACAGACTCGGTCACCACCCCCAGGCCGCCAGGAGGAGCCCTCCGGACAGCATGATGGTGCCCCGAGTTCCAGCAGGGCCTCATGGACTTTGTAGTTTGTATACACAGCCCTGCTGGATACCTTGGGGGGCCACCGGGAGTCGCTGTAGGGGGGCTAGTGGGCTCTTATGTGCCCTATAACCCGGGAGTGCGTCATCATCACGTGACAGGAAGGAACGACGTGAAAGGACTGTTTACCCTGACCCGGAGGGAATAAGGACTTGTGGGTTTGGCCAGGAACCACTTCCGGGTCAGGGGATATAAAAGGACTGTGGGAAAGCCCAGACACTGAGCTGAGCTGGGAGGTAGGGTGGCAAGTGTCTGGGCGAGGAGGATTGGTTAGTGAGAGAGAGAGAGAATTGTGTTTATGAGTGTGGAGTGGAGGGTGCTTTGTGCACGGTGTAATTATAAAATAGTAATTATACATTCACCTGTTGTTCAGAGTGGTACCTGAGGGTTCAAGAGGTGGACCACGCCTCAATCTGTTACAATATTTAAATGTACTAAGCAGTTATATGGGAATAATGTATTTTTTTTTCTTTTTAACAATATTTTCATCATGATTTTCATTCTATTTTTACAGGCGTACTAATTGTTTAATTAATCCATTATATTCTAATTATTGGGTCTAACACTAAAGTAGTTGCAGTCTTTCAAGATTCAGTGCTATTTGCCTGGGTGCCTGCTCTGCTCATTTTTAATTGTCATTATTAAGATACAATGAAGGGAGTAAACTGCACAAAGAAAGGACAAATATAATAAAATCAACAAAAATGAGTTAAGCATTTAAATCTATAATCTATCGGCTTGAGCATGGGAAAGGCGCTATATAAATAAAATGTATTATTATTATCATAACAAAAATGGAAATATTTCTAAATGTCTTATAAATGTAAAAATCGTGACTCTGTGCTTTCTTAATGTAGAATAAGAGAAGAGAAAAAAAATACCAGTTAATTAAATGAGATTAGTGTTATCAGTTGTCACTGATTTTGAATCTGGTTGAAGCAAAAACCTGAATTTACAGTGGGCCCCCAGGACCAACTTGGAGAACCCCTGGCTTATATTAATGGTGAAGATCACATGGCACAATCATAATCTTAACCTGCAGCTCCAAAAACAATACACATATAAATTAAATTTAGATTCCTAAGATAAACTGACTACTCTACTATAATCACAAAATTCAATGAAATCAAATATAACGATTTTCTTTAGGTATACTGTACTTACCCATGATTCCTGCTTACTGTATCCTCACAAATGTATGTAAACAACAATATCATCATCCAATTAGAGCACAATGTCAGAGTTTTTCCAGCAAGAGACGATGTACAACGTTTTTTGGTGAGCCTGGAGTGAATATGAAGAACATATTCAATCATGTCATAGATTTGTGTGAAGAATGGAGGATGATATTAGCAGAGTTTTAACACAAATTTTAATGTAAGCCCATTTGAGAGATGCATGAACTTTGAATTAAATCAACCCTTAGCAATGCATATTAGGCTAGAGTTGCAGTTCTTTGGCTGTGTTTATCATTTAATTTGATTTTGCCACATCTCTCTGAGGATTACCATTATTATTGTCATTGTTGTGGCCTATAATTTTTTTGCCTCCTTCAGCGTTTATGGCAAGTCAGTACCCATGTCCCAGGCCATGTTCTTAGATACTATGATGCCAGTCTAGTGAATGTTCCAAAAGATAAGCATAGGATGTTTACAGCTTTTTGCCACTAAGCACCAAAATTATGAAGAGCACAATATCTATCTATTATAAAAAAAGTCTTGGGAGGGAGACTAGGGAGACGAGACGTGATCTTCTCGGAAGACAATCTGACGTCCCATGAGAGACACTTTAACGTCACGCGAGACAAGACAGTGAGACAACATTTAAAACAAGTTTACGGACATCTAACCTAGCAGTTGTTGGAATGCTTTTGGCAGACACACTTCATGCACTCCCAGCTCTTAAAACAACGACAAGTGACAAGCAGAACACGCAACTTGCCAGCAGCAGCAGCAGCAGCAAGCCAGCAAATGATCCAATTGCTTCTCCATAGCGTGCATTCAACTCCCCCTTCACAACACGAGTGGCAGAGACGTGAAGTGGCAAAAGGACAGCTGCTGTACAGGCTTTTAAATGATCGATGCACAGCTTGACAAGCAGAAAACAGATTGCCAGCAGCAGCAGCAGAAAGACAGCAGCTGATCCAACGGCATCTCCTTAGCGTGCGTTCAGCTGCCCCCCCTTCACAACGTGAGCAGTGTTATACATCCTGCAAGAAAGAGATTAAACCACACCCGGGGCTGGAAATAAAGGACAAATATTGTTTTTACAAAAGTTTTAAAGTAAAAGTAAAAATAATACATATCTAACAATTCCCATGAAAATAACAATCGCTTTAAATTGTATATCCAGTAAATGAAACCCGGGGGTGGGCGAGCGAAGTGAGCTGGAGGCAGAGCCCCCTAGTATCTAAAAATATATAATCTATACAATATATAATCACTAAAAATATTCCAGAAACTGGCTCTGTTGATATTTTTAAATGACAGATGAAAACATATCTGTTTACTCTTGCTTTTAATTGATTTCATATCTTTGTTATTTTTCTGTTGTTTTGCATTGCTTCTTTTATAGTACTGTATTCCTAATTCATTTGTTTTATATTTTTGAATTGCCACCTTCTTTTTAATCATTTTTTGTAATAAACAGCTTTAGCTTCAAACGTGAGTGAAAGGTGCTATATAAATAAAATCATTATTACACTGTTATTATTACTAATTGTGATTTTTTTGCTTCCTTTGTATAATGAAAAATGCAGTCTTGTGATTAATTTTAGTGTGTCTTTTCTCTCATCATAGCCTTGAAATAGTAGTAATTTATGTAATATATTTTCAAACTCATTTACTCATTTTCAAGACTGTAGGGAACTGAGGTGTATTCCTGACATCACTGAGTACAAGGAGGGCACAAGGACATCAGTCCATCCCAGGAACCACACACTTTCACAAAGACTTAAATGAATCCAATTTAGAATCACTAATTAACATGCAAGTTAACAACCCTATGTTCAAAATGTAAAAAATACATATGAACAGTTTTAAAGTATCCTGATCTTTTATGTCACCTTGGATTAAGGCATAAGATCCACATGTAAAGTAATTTATCCGTTAATATTCCTAATCAGACTCAATGAAATGAATTACACTTCAATGTTACTACTAGCAATGTCCAAACATAAGGCAACCTTGTTATCAAGTCCTAAATAACTGTCAGTGAAAATTTATGATAAATTCAGTGCCTAGAAAAAGGTGAACAGCTGGACAGGACATGCTACTGAATAAAAATCTTTCCAATAACTACACAGAATGTTTAATGCTGCTGTCAAATAAATAGCCATGACAACAATAGCAATGTTGTTTATATCAGATTTTATTGCCACAAGCTACCAAGCAAACTATATAAATGTGACTCCTCCAAAAGACCCATAGCTATGCAGATGACCCACAGCTGCATTAATCGATAGCGCCTGATGACCTTTACACTCTTGGCTCCTAGCAGCAGCATATTATACTGAAATTCATATTTGATAAAGATATTATAACATTTTCTTTGATTAAATGAGGAAATTAGTTTAAATAAATGAGATATTATATTGTGCATACAAATACAGTACAGAAACCCTACTCTAATCCTTGTGAATCTCAAAATTTGTAATTAATACCCTCCTAATACACAAACATACAGTATGATTAGGAAATAGGACCTGTTTTAAACAGTTTCGGTTTATTGTAGGCCTAATGGAAACAAAATTCATAATTCTTAATATTGTAACGGTACAGCCAAGAGACAGGAACATCTGCAACTCCACACAAGTGATTTGGCCAGGAATGATTCAGCCATTGAATGAGTTGGCATTCCATCATGAGTGGCAGATGCGCCTATTAAAATGGCAAGCCTGCAACAGCAACAGCAAAGGAAAGCAAGACACCGTGCCAGCACTACATTGGTGTCAGCAGCAGGATGAAAAGACTACAGTTGAACTGTGAAGAGCACCAGGTGCTGAGAAGATCTAAGATGGGCTTACCTGACACTTTAGAGGAGTTGCTGGAGAGTGTTGAGGCTGAGATCTGGATTCTAGAGTGCCATTTATAGCAACATAGCAGGAAGGAGGATAGCTGAGACTGTTACCTTTGCTGTTTCTTTATTTCCTAAGATCCATTGGCCTGGGTGCATGGATACTGGTGGAGCTTTGTGCTCACAGAGCTGGAAAAAAGTTTGTTGCCACTGACCCCATGTGTGCCATTTTAAGCAGGGCTCATGGTAAAACTTCAAAGGCAAATTGATCACAGTGGTATTCATTATAGGGCAGAAATAGAGGAAGAAGGTCAACAACAACAACATTTATTTATATAGCACATTTTAATACAAGCAATGTAGCTGAAAGTGCTTTACAAGATGACAAAAAAAAAGTTTTATGAAATGAAAAGAAAAGATTAGGCAGTAATATTGAAGAATAAGTAACAAAGGAAATGGGTACGGTTATATGGCCAGAAGGACAGAAAAAAAAACAAACTCCAGTTAGGCTAGAGTAAAAAATAAAAACTGAAGGGGTTTCAAGGTCAAAAAGCTGCCCAGTGCCCACTGGGCATTCTACCTAACATAAATGGTCGTAAATCAGTCCTCTTTTTTTTTCAAGCTTCACACAATAGTATTTGATGATGTTTGGTTTTGTGGACACCTGAGAAGCCCATCTTCAATCCATCAACACAAGGGACTGCATGATGCCTTGAACAGGTGGTAGTGGCGCAGATTGCCACCACAGAAGAACCAGAAATGACAGCAGAGAATAGAAGAGATTAGGACAGATTGCAAAACCTTGAAGAGTATGATAATTCTATGCCCATATGTCTATCAGAAAATACTAAAATGTAGCTACGAAAAAGCCATATTAATATAATGACTTTTTTAGCATTTTTTTAAATGATTCACATTACCAGCCTGGTGAATTTCTAGCGGTAACGTATTCCAGATTTTGAGGGCATAATAGCAAAAGGCCACATCACCAATTCTTTTAAGTTTGGCTCTTAGAATTATAAGCAGACCTCCATATGAAGATCTAAGGTTACAACTTGGGGTGTATGGGGATGGGTATTCCAAAATATAGGTCAGAGCAAGATTATTTAAGGCTTCATAAACCATTAGTAATATTTTAAACTAAATTCTGAATGACACAGGTAACCAATGTAACAACACTAAAACTGGTGAGATGTACTCAGATTTTTTTGTTCCTAGTTAAGATTCTGGCTGCTGCATTCTGCACTAATTGCAGCCATTTGATGTCTTTCCTAGGTAGTCCTGTTAGGAGTGCACTACAGTGATCTAGTCGACTAAAAACCAAAGTGTGTACTAATCTTTTAGCATCTTGTAAAGTTACAAAAGTTCTAACTTTTGCTATATTCCTTAAGTGAAAAAATGCAGACCTAGTAATCTGGTTAATATGTGATTTAAACTTTAGGTCAGAGTCAATAATTACCCTTAAATCTAAAAGATCAAGTTTATTTCTAGTACCCGTGCTATATCCATGTTTGCCAATCACTAAGATTTCTGTTTTCTCCTTATTTAGTTTGAGAAAGTTATGACTCATCCAATTGGAAACACAAGTAAAACATTGGATCAAAGAGCCAAGACTGTCAGGGTCATCAGGCGCCATTGACAAATACAGCTGTGTGTCATCTGTATAGCTGTAGTAAATCACCTTGTATTTTGAGATAATCTGACCTAATAAAGTTAAAAGCACTGCTCTGTAAATTAAATACATGACAAACAAATAATTTTTCTCTCTGCACAGCAAGCCAGATGATGACTATCCACCTGCAGCAAATTCCAAAGAAACAACTACAAAATAAAACATTGACTGATGGCAATATAAAAGACATCCTAAAAGAAGATTACATAGTCTTTCACTCCTAAAGAGTTCACTGCTGCCAGACCACCACTATCCTGAGAAAAAATGAGAGTTAGTGCAAGGATATGGTACTTTAATAATAGTTTACAGTTCTAGACTGTATGTTCTTTTTGTGTTGTCATGTGGTATATTATTTGTGCATATAAAAATGTTCACCAACAACAGAATCAAACTGCCTTACAAGAGAACTACAAATATGGAATCTATATGTTTACAATGCCACGTACATTCTAAATTTAGGCAAATTTATACAGTATATGTACGCCACTTATGCTAGTTTTATTGCATATTTGAACAACACTGTAATATAAGCTATTGAGTTAGTGAAGGGCTGTGTCAGCATGCATATGTAGAAAAAAAATGGTTAAAGGTTATTTCCAAACTGAAAAAGGAGGTAAAAGACACAATGTTGTGACTGTATAGCCTAACACTTGATGAATGCAATATTGCCAAGTGTTGTGTCTTTTACCTTCTTTCCTTTTCAGAATGGAAATTAACTTTGATCTTTTTTTTACTTATATTGTGTTGAGATACATTTTTATAATCTGTATAATCTTGGGAGCATATAGAAGTATACAGTACATTTCTTACTTGAATTTAAGAATTATATAGTTAAATACATCTGATGCTCCATTCACTCTCCAAATCCACTTTATCAGTTCCACATTCTCAAAAGCATCAGGTACAAGACAAAAAACCCAGGATGAAATGCCAGCCTATCAAAGGACACATCCACTCTGTCTCTCAGTTGATAATTGTCAATAATCCCGACTTGACTGTTTTTGGGATAGTGAAGGAGGTAACGTGAACTACACTGAGAAAACCAATGTGAATACAGGGTGAGTTTGTAAACTTCACAAAAGCTGTTAGTCAGAATATAATGTTGTGTTTTTACTCATCAGCCTGCATTGTCTTAAGAAATGTTAAAAAACATTTTAAATTGATCCAAATTGACAAGCTGCGCAATTTATTTCATTTTATCAATTGATAAAATGAGCCATAATGACATTAAATGTTAAACTAACAGTAGTAAGCATGATTCAATATAGCTGCAACATATTTCTATGAAAATGTAGCTTGGGTAATGCTAATAAAAATAATCCATTGCCCAGGATGACCTGAACAATATTAGTTTATACATAATAAAGTGTCTCTTCAATCTTCCCTTGTCACTGTCATGGATAGAAAGTTTGCTAATCATGTATTGCCTTTTATGTGTCACTATGTATGATGCTATTATTGGTACTTTTTTCATCCAGAAAATAAAGAGATGCTTTCTTATTAGAAAAACCTAATTATCTCTACTGTAGTTTACTCAGAGAAAAGACATAAAGAAAGCCACAGAGTTGCATAATCCAGGAACGTCTGCTGTATTTTAATAAGGTACCATAGAAAGCTGGATATTGAAATTACTGAAATGATCTCTCTCAGGAATAATTTCATCTGTCAAAAAAGATTAACTCACTATCGTCCCCCATTACGATCCATTGTAAATGACATTTTTATTTCAGCCAAGTAATAGGCAATTGCTTTTTTCATTCTGTATAATTAGGGAGATGTGTACCAAGTGAATGGATCCATTTGTTTTTCTTCTTCTTCTACTTCATTTTTCTCTCTCCATATTTTCTTTAACTCCATCTGGCATTTTAAGGAATCATACTGACATTTGTCAGTTAATTATTTTGATTAGTGGTTAATACTCACAAACAGATCCTGATTATTTATCAGGTTTGCTTCCTGTACCTGTTGGTGATTTTATGTTTTATCAGCTTGACCAGTACATGTCACACTACCAAAAACTGTTAATTTCCATGAGACTCCAGACGATGGCAGTATGAAGATGCCTACATTGATTTATGTAAATATCGGCCCTGTCCATGGATTGTTCCTGCCTTGTGCCTCATGCTTGTTGAGACAAGCCCTAGCTTCCCTGCAACCCTGCTCAGGTTAAGGAGTTGTTTGGCAAGTGGATGGATGGATGGCCGTTAGAATTGTTGTTCCATTTAAATGTTTATTATTTCCATTATTTTAACTAAAAGTAGGAATTTCACTTGAGAGTCTGATTATGTAAATGACAGTTTGATCTTAAAGACAAATTCTAAACAACCCCACGTAACACAAAAAGTAATAGAACTGCTTATTCACAGAATAATTTTAAGATACTACAGTTATATTTAAATAAACATTTGTAACTACCACAACCTCTTCATACAACAAGCCTTCTGAGAAATGTTCAATAACAGGAGGAGATGTTTAGTGAGTGATAGCTGGATAGCCACCTCGCAGCAACCTGGTCCTTTGTCATCCAAAGCTTGTAGAAACTGTAACTTGCTTGCTGATAAAATTTGAAACTTGCACTTGTACTGAGACTAGTTAAATGCAGATGACTTTTTCATATTTTTAAAGAAATATACTTGTCACTAAACTCTAGTCTCACATCTCTCTCTCTGTCTAGTCCCGCTAAACTGCTGGTGGACAAATGTAAGCAGTTTGTAACCCCAGATATACAACAGTTTGTTCTCTTTTCTTTTCTGGATGAAATGCCCCAAGGCATGCTAAAAAGGAAAAGCTGGAAAATCGAGGAAATTAGTACTGTCTATGTAAGTACTAAGAAGACAATTGGCCCATCTTTACTGCCTACTTCCCTCCCCAGGGAGCCATAAAAGTAGTCAAGATGAATATCTGGAGGAAGAACTCTGCCAGAGAGGATGCTTGATGCACACCAGAGTGAAAAAAACAACCTTTGAACTACACGTTACCTGATGGTGGATTTATGACATAAGACTGCATTTCTTTTAATAAATTCTTCTGTCAGTTTTCAAATTATTAACAGCTGTTGTTGTTTGGTGGTTTGGAAACATTTAAACTATAGTAACTTTGAAAGGTGCCATACCAAAAACTAAAACATACAAATGAAGACTGGTAGAAATATATTTTCCCTTATTAAATAGTCCATATCTAAATCTTTAATTAACTATACTATAAAGTCACAATATAAAAAGTATGATGTATCGAAATGGTAATATTGTAAAACATTAAAACATATATGTACAAAAATATTAAAAATAACAAGAGAAATTTTGTACTTCTTTATAATCATCTCAGGTCTGAATTTCTTGAGTTTTAAAAGAATAGGGTAATGCATGTTAATTATTAATATTATCTTAAAATGCATGATCTGTTCTTCAAGCTTGCTGTAGTTTTGACTTTTGCAGTTTCATTTTTTTTCTCATTTTGAGCTAAATTACCCTGTTAAGTACACTTTATATCTACTTACGTTAAGCTTTACGTTATTCATGTACAGATATTAACCAAATTAACATTCAGCAACATTTCAGATTTCTTTAAATTCATTTTGAATTTCCTATAACTCACTTGCAAAGTGACCGTAGACAAAGAGAATGAAGAAATTTTTGCATAAATGTGGGAAGCCAAATTATCACTTAAAGATTATTCCAAATCCATCTGCATATCTGCAAGTCAATTTAAGAAACAGAACCTTCATGAATTTCATTTTCAGATAGCAGTATATTTAAGTCTTTTTACAGTCTTATTTCAAATTATATTCAGACATCTGTAATTTACATTATCAGACCGTTGACTACTACTCAAAGCAGCATTTCCTGCAGTTCTTAATAGAATTATAATCCTCATATTATCAAACAAATCCCTGTATGCTAATATTTGTAGCTGCTCAATAACAAGGTACAATTAATATTAATTGAACTACAGTACATGAGCAGATATGTGGCGTGTGATATTGTATTTATTTATTTTCAGATTTTATTGCTGTTGATACTAAACTACTGTAACTAGTCTCTCGACATACACATACAAATCTCAATGTGCCTTGTACACATAAAAATAAACCTGAACTTAATTTTCAGGTTTAGGCTGTGATTATAGGCAGTTTAAAATAAATTAGATGAATAAGATTAAGTCATTAAGCACCGATTAACTATTTTATTTACATACAGAGTTTAATGTGGAATTTAATTGAAATTGAATAATCTGAAAAATAAGTGTACAATTAGAAATAAAAAAAGAAGCTGATGTGACATGCCTAATAAAACTTCACAGTGGACAAAAGCTTTCAGAAAACTCATTGCATTAGAGTAGTAATATTTTGATTTATAGTATGAATCAAGAATCAACTAACATACCAATAAAGTTTTAAATTACTGAAACGCAACATACCATGTTTTGAAGGATAAGCCATTAAAAAAAACCACTAATTTAAAATGCTATTATTTCTCTCAGAAAACATTGGACATTTAGGCAGATATCAACACTAAGTATTAAATACACTAAACGCACTGCACTGAAACAAATTTTTTCTAACATAATTTACCTATTAAATGTTCCTGATAGTTTAATTTTGCTATTACAGTACCTCAAATTTTTTAGTTAAAACTAGAAAAGTTATGCTCATATTATTAATTGCATTACATTATAAAATTGTGCATATATAAATAAACTAACTGTGCTACCCCTCTTAAGACGGGTTGAAGTCTAAGTAAGCAACGCAGACCTCATGTTTTTTATTTGATACATGAGTTGTCCATTGGGTCTGGCTCTTTGAGCAAGGCCCTTAACTTGCAATTGCTCCATCCTGGGTATGATGTTAATCTGCATCCAGCCCTGCAAGCAGGTCTTCCAACTCGCAGGGAAAAACCCGGGGGTTGTTGGCAGAATTGGCACTCCAGCCACTGCAAGGAATCTCACACTGTTGCGTGTGGTACTGAGGTGTCACCTTTTGCGTGGCTGCCCTCGGATCTCAATCCAGGTGGTTCACCATGTGATGGGTGCGGGAACATGCTGTAATCAGTGCATGCTCCCACCCTCTCTCTTTCTGGTATTATAGAACACACCATATCCCTTTCCCTTTGGGGCCTTTTGTTCTTAAGATAAACCCTCCCATTTTTGTTGCTTCTTCTTAGTGTCACACGTTCAACTGACCATTCTTATAGTTGAAGTGTTTCTCTGGAAAAATGCAGAGGTGGTTGCTACCCCATTACTGTGGTTTGGCAACTGTAGTATAGTCATGTAGGGGCTTTGGTTTCCTAAAGTGCACATCAATTTATCTTTATTTCACTCATCAATTTCCCACAACGCAAAGTTATCAGTCATTAGCATTACAGGTACAAACCTCGTTCACGTGGCCTGAGTGGGTGCAGGAAAGTTGCGAACACTCTGCTGAAGATAACACTTCTATGAGTTAAAGGGAACCTTCTACAGTTTGAGGAGTTCTCAAAACATTCTAGACTAGTTTCACCCTGGTTTGTTTTTATATATACTTAAAGATGTGTAAGAATTGTTTGTAAATTAATATTCTATTCATCAATCTATTTTCTGGACCCACATATTATTCTACAGAGTGAATCATGGCCACAGTGAGCGAAAGACAAGCACCAAACTGAAATTAACCCTGGATGGGTAGACACTGCTTTGCAGGCACAAATTCACAGTTCACTGTTTTATATTATTTTTAATGTGTTGCTGAAATAAGCTTTACTCTCACAAACCCTGAAATAAAGGAAGTGTATAAGAAATGTGACAGATAGGTGGAAGAATGAAAGAAATGATTACTGACATACAGTGCTTTAGAACATTTTTCATCTAAAACCCCAACTGTGTGTTCTTCATCAATAATAATGTTTTATTCCAGCTATATTACCTAATTTCACAAGGCTCTAAAATTACCTCTCCTCTTTTTGGTTGATTAACTGAATCAAGGCCTGGTGCAAATGCTTCCCTGGCTTCATTAAATGAATCTGAAATGTATTCATATATATATATATAGTATATATATATATATATATATATATATATATATATATATATATACAGTATATATATATATATATATATATATATATATATATATATATATATATATATATACTGTATATATATATATATATGAATATATATATATTGCTACTGATTTAATTAATGGCAGTTTACTGAAAGCAGATTTGTAGTTTGTCATGAAAAACTGAAAATAAGACACATGTACTGCATCATTCTGTCACTCTGTCAAGAAATGTGTCATTTCTTCTCTTTTAAATGACAAGAAGTGACACATTTTTTATGTCCCAGACCTAGCAGTTATTTCAGGAGATAGAAAACTTTAAAGGCAAACCTGGCGAAATGAGGGCAATTAATTACAGCATTAAAATTAAGTATACTTCTTAGGTGTAAAGGTATATAATCCTTGATCACCTTTCTGTGAGAAATTGTTTTTTTGTTGCCCTAACAGAAACCAGATGTAAAATATCATCAAACTCCAGCCAATTTCACTCCAACCAATCTCTTATTGAGAAGCCGATTCTTGCTTTTAATTAAACTCTTTGTTTAATTCCATGGCCTGTTGTTGCTCTCATTCTGACATAGCAGACATTTCCCAAACTGTTGATTTTCTGTGAAAATGTTTTGGTGACCTGAGAGATCAACCTTAGTGAGGCCTTCACCTTTTTTACTTTCAAATATTGTGTGATGGGCACAGGTGAGCTGGTCATGTTTTGTGTCTCGTTATTGTTTGGCTGCTAATTAAGGAAATATAAAAAACAAAAGCTCAAGTTAAATAAAATGAAGGCAAAAGAAGTTAATTAGCAGCAAAAACTGGTCACTAATTAAGAAGATGGTTAGAATGAAAACTTGCAGCCACTGTGGCCCTCCAGGACCAGAGTTCGACACCCGTGCTTTAACTCTTTGAGGGCTGAATATTTATTTAAAAAATCTTTGTGTGGCTGGGACAAAATTGCGGTGCATTGCAATCTGGTTTCTACCACTTATCACTGTTAAGTGGCACTCCTCCCTTGCGAACATTGTCAGTACAACGATTAGCTGGGGACCAATCAGCTGAAGCTGGAACCTCACAGTCGTTTTCAATCACTTGTATCAAAATCTGAGTCCGACAAGTCATAGTCTAGTTCAGGGATAATAGACAAAACATCGTCCATGGAGTATTTTGCTTTACACATTTGCTTTGATCTCTCGTTTTACCATTGTTTGCGCCTTGCTACTCACGTGAGTGCAGGAAATCTCGGTCAAACTAATGAATCCAACTTTCCTTCTAACAACAAGAGTCCAACTAAAACATAACGGTTGGTTTTGTCACAGTTTACAGTTGATTTACCATCGTCAGCTCCTCCTTTTGACAAAAGTCGACATCAGCCCTGAAAGAGTTAAAGAAACAGTTGACATACTTCATTCAATAAGAAAGGAATCAATGTAGTATTGAATTTGAAATGGGTGTCCATCTTCTCTATGATTATTGTGTAATATTATGATCTTCATTCGGTTTGATCAAACTTTTTTACGAATGGTGTGAGACCTTTATATGTACAACTGCTTCTTCATTCTTTGTCCTTAAGCAAACTGCCATTTTGAGCAATCTACATTTCCTAGGAAGTCCATTCAGGTCTGCAAACCAGAAACATATTTACGCATCCAGATGGCAAATGTAAAGAGCAATTTCAATGATGCTTCTAGCATATATTAATGTAATTTCAGACACAATGTCATTGCAGAAGCATAAAAAAGATTTATGATAACATCAACTGAACATGGGGAAAAATGATAATGCTTTAAAATGCTAAGTGGAACCCAATTCTTTTCACTTTGTAATTGACAGTTATGGGTGAATTCTGATAGATTGTGTTATTCTAATATTCTGTCACTGAAAAATCCCAAGACTCCACAGAACACAATTTCACAGTGTGATGATATATGAAGAGAGATAAATAAGACAGTGCCATGTTTGTTGCAGTAGCCATTGCCTAGAGAAAGTAAAGCCTGAGACATTCTATTTCAGAGAAAGAAGACATTTCTCCCTTGAAGTCAGACAAAAACACAAAAAGACAACTGTAAAATGCTCTACAGTCTGCAATTAGAAGATATTATGTGGCAATTTTGCAATCTAATTCTGTATTGTTTCTTTACTGTAGCTGCAATGAAGGCCTGGCTTAAATCCCAGACGGCCCTCACTTTCAACTTTTATTTTAAAAGACTCTGATTAGTTTCTGCAAAAGGCCTCACTTTTATAACAGGGATTAGCTTCACTTACTAAATTAATTATCTATGTAAATACTGATGCCATTTTGCTTTTTCACTGCCTTTTTACTTAAAACAATATAATTCTGTTATTCCTGATTGCTTCCAATTAGAGAGGAGAGATCAGCTGAGACTTTAACCTACTTGTACTTTGAAACTGAAAATGTAGTTTTCAAATTTCTAAATTCATCTTCTTTGTATGTCAGTAATGAAAAAGCTGGTTGCTCATATAGCCGCATAATGTAGAAAAGAGGCTGAAACATACGATAAACATTCTACCAGTTGCACTGTGACCACTTGAAAAGTTATGTTTAACCTCCTCTGCACTTGATTACAATATAAACAATAAACAGGCATGTTTAAAGAATTGTGATATTAAATGTTGGCCATATAAACTGAACTCAAAACTTCTTCTTTAAAAATGATGACCTTTAATCTTTAATTTACCACTATTTAAAGATATTTTTCATGATTTTTTGAAATTTTCAAAATTAAAAAAGCTCCACAAATTGACAATAGTCTTTACAGGAAATGAAAATTAGGCAATTGCATTTTTATAAAGAATTACATATCAGATTTGCAAAAAAAGACAAATTACGCAGAAAAAGAGAGACCATGCTGGCTCCATACAAACAGTGACAATTTGAACTCAGTGGCCTGGACGTGTAATGAAGTGTTACTAGTCACTCTGTCATGATGTCGTCCTTTAGCAGAGCTGGAGGTTATTCCAAAAAGAGAGACAAGAAAAACCTGATTCTCAAAATCAGCTTGCTATCATGTGATTTCACACAAGTAGATTAGTCTGTGCCTGAGCACCGCATTTCAGTCGGCTCATGTAATCCCAGATAGGTGATTCCGGATTTTTGCACGCTCAAAGCACTGAACAGCCCATCAGCCGTAGAGTATAAGTCGGAAAAACAGAAGGCGAGTCAGCCAACACTGTAAGAGGTGCTGGGGCAGCATATGACAATTACAAGCACATCTTTGATAAGAGATGTAATACAGTAACTGCTGACATGCAAATGGAGATGACGTGGAGGAATATTACTGACAGAGTGAGTGTGTGAAACAGGTAATCACTGAAATCCGTATAAACATTGTGTAGTAAATGATTATATTGAGCAAAATGTATCCCTGAAAATGTAACCATAATTGAAATGTTATCTGCACTTAAGAATTGTAAATACTTTTGCAATGTAAATACAATCATAAAAAGTATAATACTGAAGAGGTTAAGTGTTCTGCCTGCATTGGCTTGTTCTACTAGCTGTACCAGTTCTGTGAGAGATGTTTGATTTTATTCTCACTGCATTGAACCCTGTCATACTGGTATGCAGAAAAATAATTAAATTCCATAGGAAATCCCAGTGGAACTAAGCACACTTGGCAGCAAGTTAAGATCAAATATAAAAATGTACTCCGGACAGGTACATATTGACATGTCAATTTGCTACACGGTTACAGAAATTGTTAATAAAGAGGCAGACAACACGCTTGATTGTTCATTACATAACTAACTGGAAAAAAAAGAGGCCTGTAAAACAGGTGGTGGTTCCCCACCCCTACCTTTCACTAAATCTAAAGAGCTGGCCCTCTGTCTGAGCGTAGGCACGGAGCTGGACAGTTTGACATCTGTGGCAGAGTGACGGGTGCTGAGCAGGCTCCTGTCAATCATGGAGAATCCACGACAGAGGAGCAGCTTCAGCGACAAACTGCTGTCACTCTTCTCCACTGACAGAGTGAGGAGATCGTTCCTCCCCCACACTATGCGACTCTTCAATTCCACTCGGGGGGAGGGGGTAAACGTTAACATTATACAAAGTTATTGTCTGTTTTTACCTGCATTTTTATCACTCTTTAATTTAATATTGTTTTTTATCATTATGCTGCTGCTGGAGTATGTGAATTTCCCCTTGGGATTAATAAAGTATCTATCTATCTATCTATCTATCTATCTATCTATCTATCTATCTATCTATCTATCTATCTATCTATCTATCTATCTATCTATCTATCTATCTATCTATCTATCTATCTATCTATCTTTCAAAAGCATGCTACGCATGGAAGGAATCCCAAAGGGGTAGGTCCTCTGAGCAGCCTATTCCCACAGTGATGGATGGAATTGTTACACAAATGGAAATCCCACCAGCAGCAGTGGGTGCCATTCTATTACACTTATTGAATGGGGAATTGGTTTTAAGGAGCTAGTAACAAATACAGCTTGTGTTACAGAATGATGATGAGGAGACACTCATCCACAGGCTTGGGTAAACCCATAGAGGTGTGCCACACATTAGCAGAGGCATAAACTCTCATCTTTCAGTTTCACATTAACATATGTAAAGCCAACAGGGGGCGTACCAGCCACCCTACCTGACACAGACAGGCGTAGGACATAAGTTCAAAGTTGTGGGAAATGCCTTCCCCATCACCACAAGTCAAACACAGTTCTCAGCACAAGCACACCTCAACACAATACTCTTCTTCTTCTTTTTCTTTTTCTCCTCCACTCCTCCTGGCAAGCCTTGTCTCCCTCCTCCCAACTCCCAGAATGGAGTGATGCAGCCCCTTTTATATTGTCCCAGATTATATTGTGCTCCAGATGCTCTATGATTCTCTTACGGCAGCACTTGCTAGTGCGGCGGAAGTGCTGCAGTCCATGACTCTGGAATCGTCCAAGCTCCCTCTTGTATTGCCTATTCTCACCCTCCTGGCGTCCTGGCTGGGCATCTTAGTTGTTATCATTGTCTAAGATCTGACCACCCATTGCATGTCACCTGTAGAATATGGCTCAATCCACCTCCAGACACTTTAGGATATGCTGTACACACTTTCATTTGTCTCCAAATTGCCAGTTATGTCTAGTGTATCACTTAAAGAATACTTGTGCTATCTGCCAGTGAAAGAGTCATATAAGTTCCGTCTGGATAAACAAATTAAAAAATGTGACCCCCAGATAGACCTGATTCATCTAAAAGTCAGAAGAACAAAATATGAAAATGAAATAAAGCCACACAAGTTAAAAGTGAGGTTCTCAATGGTCTTATTTGTTGGTTTGTTATGAATTATGTCAAATAACAAAGGCTATATCCCTCCCTATATGTTTTGGCAGAACATAAAGGACCAAAGGAAAAAGGGGCACACCTGAACTGGCCAGACTTTGTTCAACATATAAGAAAGAAAGAAAAAAATCTGAATGACCAAAAATGTGTGGCCTCAACTGAAGTGATTTTGCTTAATGATGACAGGTGGGCATCTCTGTCTACTCATTGTGGTAATGTTATGCAATACAAATACATGCCACAATGAAATCAAAGGCCCTTTCTGAAGTGACCTGCAAAGCTTTCAAGCAGTGGAACCAGCCTTGGGGGGGCCTATGGCTATCTCAACTTTGCTCTTGTCATGCAGTGTTCCTCTGGATGAGAGACAGGGGGTCTTCAGAAAAGGTAGGCAGGGATAGTCTTTTGTCTCCTTGAAGCATATCTTTGTAATATCCTAGTATTATATGGAAAAAGAGACACAGAGGTTATTACTTTCACATACAAATCTGAAACAGGAAGACTTGGAAAATCACCCACTCACTGCATGGTTATTATCTGTTCAATCTTGTGGCACGAGGCTGGCTAACGGAACATCATTGAATTGTGCACAGACTCTGGATATTTGAAATTCACATTTGTAATGAGGTGTGTCACATCTAATATTATGTGAAGAATACAGAACAGATTGCTCAAATTAACTGGACACACACAAAGATTATAGTGTTTAATTATAGATTCTGCAACCAGATAATATACTTTCTATTGAGGTAATTTTTTGTTTCATAAACAATTTAATTCAGAGTTCTCTTGACTTGCATTATTATTGTAATATTCTTCACATTGGCTTGCTGTTTTGTACACCTAGCTTAGATGAATTCTGATAACTGAATAGTCACGTATGAGCCTGTGTTCTGTTCCTTACCATAACAATAACATTACTACTCTAGGACAGATGTATAATGTATATTCTGTAAATTACTGCACTGATAAATTTGTTTTTTTTGTGATAAAGCATGTGCGTTGAGCAGTATATGTTGTATATGTGTTACGAATATTAATAGAAATTATATGTATTATATGTTTGCTTGCTTAACTGAGGTCAACCAGAAAAAGAGTTGTATTGTCTTTGTGATATACAGCAATAGAGGAACTACAACATATATTAATTATTTTCACTACATACACTCTAACTTTACCCTAAAAGACCCATATAGTAGAAATACTTGTAACTATTACAATTAACTGATCTACTTTAAAATAGCACAATTTATTTTATGACAAATACATTTAACAGTGTCACCTGGTTTGGAAAAGTTGCCACACTAAAAAACATTAAACTTACATCAGGGTATTACTGGTAGCACATTGGATTATCAAAATCAAAACAATAGCAGGCAGCTATGGTAAATATAAATTAATGCTGTCTGAGTGCCGCAACCAAACATTTAAAAATGTATTAAATATATTTAGTTTTGTTGGACACTTTTTAAATAGCTCTGACAACAGCTCAAATTTTATACATGTAATAATTAGAGTGAATTAATAACTGAATTAAAACTGGAACATTAAATGTGAGAAACAGTAATGAAAAATCTGCTCCTCTCTTTTAGCCACGACTTCAGAGTAGGAGCTGGTTACTGCAATTAAATGATAAAGAAACATAATTATATCTCTGCAATTCAAACTAAAAAAACAAATGACACCTCATAATTAAATATGAAACAGATATGAATACATGACAGCAAATGATGCTGAATGCATGCAAAGTTCTGAACTATTCATTGGTCTTCATTTTCAGTCTATGTGAAACACGGTACTTACTGTTTTTGATGACAAGATAATTTATGCCATCACTTGAAATGCTTATTTGACTTGGCTTGTGTAAGCAACAGTGGTATACAGAGACTATTAGATCTAAGTTCTAAAATTACAGAACTTTAAATTTTGGATAATATTCACCAAAATTCCATATACAAGATGAAGTCATGTTATTTATGAAAAAATATTCATCAATATCTCAGAAACAAGTCATTCCACTCATAGACACTATAGTCATGCCTCAGGTAATAGGTCTCATATGTTTATACTCCATGCCAGTTACTAACAATTTTTATATATATGAATATATGAATCTCCTTCAAAATCTATAAAAAAGGAAACAGGTGGTGCTTTGCTTTATTCTTTCCTTTGTAGACTTTCACAATTAAAAATTGCTTTGACAAGCTGCCTCTTCCTTTTCTTGGCAGTATTAAAGATCTGCCTAGGAATTTACATACAGTGGATTCAGAAAGTATTTTACAATTTGCTATTTTGCAGTCTTGTGTTAAAATCATTTAGATGGATTTTTTTCTGCACATCAAGAAAGAATCAATATTCCAGAATGACCAAGTGAAAATAGGGTTTTAGGAGGTTTTGGAAATGTATTAAAAATAACAACATTGAAACAAGTATTCAGATCCTTTACTCTGTACTTTATTAAAGCACCTTTGGCAGTGATTACAGCCTGGAGTGACAAGCTTCATACATCATGGGCATAATTTATAAAGCTTGCATGCGTACAAGAGGCTTGAACTTCCCATGCAAAAGTTTTATAAAAGAAAACTTCAATGGAGAAAATTAATATATTTACGACAATTCTGACCCATGCTTACGTAACATTCTGGACAAACTGGGAAATGATGACACCCTTTTTTAAAGTAGAGAAATGCAGGTAAACCAGACAAATGATGACTAAGCCATTATTATAATGTGCATTGATGAGATAAACATAATACACCTCAAAAGTAATAGAAATGATGTATAGACTGTATTTTAATTCGATTTTAAAAAGGACAATATTCTGTATTTGAACAGAAGAATTTTTTTTTTTTTCTTATCAGTTTATATTGGCTGCCTGTTATCACTTATCACGGAACTGGCTGACAGGTCAGGAATATCTCAACCAAGCTTCACTCCATGCCCGCTGTGCTAGAAGCCATTAACCAACTGGGGATTCTCTACATCCAATATCAAATTTTAATCAATTATTTTTAATCAATACATGGTCATTTTTACAAGTTAATACAAGTATATACTTAAATTAAGTTGTATTAATGGATTATTAAAAGCATAAGGAAAAGGACTGAAGGTAACTAAAGGGTCATCTTAACGTGGTTTAAAGCTTGAGTATGTGAGGGTTGCTCATCTTAAAAGGAACCATCGAGGTAATTAGTATGGTTAAAATGAAGTAAATAAGTAATAAACACACCCTTAAAAAGCAAGAACATACTATTGAGAAAGTATTATGAAGTGGTGACAAAATCGATGGGAAAAAAAAGTGGTGTTTGGAATAATGGAAGAATCAAAGTAACTGGTGGCTGTAGTTGATTGGCTAAGATGATAGAATTCTGCATATTAAGAGTCAGATGATGTGATGTATTAGATAAGGTAATGGTAATAGAAAAGCATAAAAAGGAATTAATTGTTTTATCGATTGCTCACTCCATGGACTGAGACACTTATGCATATCTATGTGCAAATGAAGAATCGTTCTGCATTTTCATTTGATCTCTGAGAATAACTTGTTTGAAAATAGAGGAAAGTTTTTTCCACAACACCAGCTTTCATATGGTGTGGCTATACATGCGTAAAACACAGCATATTTTTGCCAACATAAAAAGACCATTTTCAGTGGTGTCTAGTCCTCCTAATGTAATTGAAACCATTTATTGCAATATTGCAATAAGGACACCTAAGAAAAATGAAGATGCTTTTGTTAACTGTGCATACTGACATTCCATTAATACACAAAAGATCCATGATGCCAAGATGTGGCCCACCAGCATCATGTCTCAGAAGCCTGGGTCGACTCTTGATTCATTTGTGTGTCATAATTTACTTGGAGACTACAGATTTTCACTGACAAGAGTTATAGACCAGCATGGTGAGTTTGAAGGAGTAAGTAGCCTTTATAAGAAGTTGGGATATGGCCATTATTATACTGGATTCCCAGTGTAAGTCTGGGGAAACTAGGATTTGTGTTTAATGGTTCCCTTGTTTAAAATTGTCCTTAGTTTGTTTTGAGGTGCAACAAGGAAACCTTGAACTGGACAAATGACAAGGCTGACTAGCAGCCTAGGCAGGTAAAGGTCAAAGCCTATTGACTATCCATCAAGCTAGGATCTGTGGTCTCATTTAGAGCCACTCCCTAGCAAACACCTTTCTTGTTCTGCTTACGGTCACTAAACATCCAAGTTACCAGACTGTTGAAAAAAATGGACGATTGAATGGTGATTCCCTTGCACAGATGAAAGTATTGCCTGCTTAAGAAACTGGACACTAAAAAGGAAATGCAAGAGAGCAAAACATAAGTAAAAAGGTGTCAGATCATTTCAAAATAAACTCTAAAATGATCAGAAATATCCCCAATTGTGACACTAAGGTACTCTGTTATCAAGCTTTTATACACAAGCTGGGTGTTTGCCAAGTTTTATTTTTAAATCAGCAAGGGTGACAGTGGGTGGAATATGTAAAATAAAATTAGCAATCTCTACTGAAGTACATCAATACGTAAACTGAATATTTTAGAACAACTGAAAATCAAAAAAGAAATTGTTATAAAGCATATAAAATATAAATTTTGGTTGTTTCCTGAGGACTAAGGAATTTTACATTTGAGTAATAAACTTATGAATAACATTTTAAGATATGTTTTCGCTTTCACATGTTTTACTCATTGGTATATCACTGAAAAACTTCATATCTAAAATATTGATTGATTTTATTCATAAAGCAAACACTGCACACAATGTGAGTGTGTATGCATCCCCAAACTGCCTTTTATTTTGGGAGACTACAGCTAGACACCTTCGATCTACTTGCCATCCATATCTCCTTAATGTTCTAGCCTTGGGGGGCTTTAATCCAATACTTTTAGACTGTGTGTTCACAGATCACTAATTGTCATGTAACTGGATACTTCATCTTGAAAACTTAAGTGTGCGCACACCTTGTCCAGCGATTTTAAGAGTCATCAGCCTCAAATCTTAAGTCTATGAACATGTAGAAGGACAAGATCCTAAGGGAAACTCACAAAGTCTAAACATAAAACAAAAGAATGTATGTTTCAAACCAAACTAAAGAAATGTTTGCAAAAACCACATTATTTCTAGCATTTTCACAAAATGCTTAGGAAGTGAAAGAAAAATACACAAAGAGAACATTAAAAAAAACACTGGAATGTATTTATAGTATACGTGTGAGCATGAATAAAGTGTCTGAAATGTGCTGTTGGTTATTTTTTGTGTTTGCTTCTGTCGGAAAGTGCTAGTTGTATTTTCTTTTTTTATTATTTTTCATAGATATTATGAATATTAAAGTCTGGGAATTCATTACTTTTTGTTTTTTGATAATTTAATTTTGTTTGCATATGATATGCATTTTTATTTTGTGTTATTTTGAATTTGTTTTCAAATAAATGTGGTGTATTACTTGGCAAACTTTGAAGCAAATTAAGGTTACACAATTGCACTTTAAAAGAAGATGTCATATATGGTGATGCAAAGGCATCTTAACCTTTACTAATCAAAGTAAAAGTTTCATGCAAAACCAATTTATTATAAAAATATTTATTATTATAAATTTTTTTGCTTTGGTTCTTATTTCATTTCATGGCTGAAGAAAGATTAATATCGAATACCTCATCTCAGACTATGCTAAACAGCCAAAACTATTTTTCTTCTGACTCCCAAATGAATGTCCTTTGAAAAACGCTCCTTGGGACTTTGGGCTTCCCATGGCAAACACATTATGAAGAATTTCTGTAAGACAGAGAAAACAAAAACAGAATGACAGCACTGAACAATAATATTCTCACATACTGATACTACAGGTCATCAGTAACTTTGTCACTTGAATATAGTTGAGTAAACAATAATCTGTAAAAAAGAAGATGTTGAAAGATGCAAAAAAAGACTAAAATGAATTGCTGTAACGAAAAAGCAAGTACAAATGTTAAAAAAAGAAACTGCACAGCATTGCAATATGATATTTTAACAATACACAACAAGCAATTTATTACAGAAGAATCATGGATGGGGAATTATGTTTATTGTTCATATCACTTAGTTCCAGTTCTTAACATCTAAATAACTATGAGCTATCTACAGTATGTATTACACAGGTTTCAAAGATCTGCCAATCTTAAACCATGCATACATTTTTAAAATAATTTCTGCTCTTCTACTGTAACTCCACAAAACACACAAAATACTCTGTTTAAAACAAGTAAAAAAATGCAAAGTATTGGAAAAAAATATTAGGACAGTAATTAAAATACAGTATTTTTATGCAAAAAATTTTAAATGTGTAACTTTTTTTAATATTCTCACAAAGACAAACATCATCATCCACAATTAATGTTTTATTTATTTTTTTAATTTTCTATGCCAGATTTTGACAAA
Organism: Erpetoichthys calabaricus; assembly: GCF_900747795.2. Lineage (NCBI taxonomy): Eukaryota > Metazoa > Chordata > Cladistia > Polypteriformes > Polypteridae > Erpetoichthys > Erpetoichthys calabaricus. The sequence continues at coordinate 148,725,504 of NC_041402.2, read as the reverse complement.
CTAAAGCTATGTTTCCCCATTGAGCCTACTTGAGTTTTGATGTAACGTTTCAGTGTGAGATATCAAGTAACTAAACAGTATAATTTCATGCCCAGGAAATATTGTAAGAAAATTGTTATCTGGGAAATTCAAAGCACCGCAAAATATTTATTATAGGATTGCTCTTAAAAAAATATATAGATTTATCTGAATACTCTACGCCAGGAAAATAAGAGAATCAGATTTGACATATGACATAGTAAATACTAGAAAGACTGACAAAATATACAGACACTGCTATGCCAAGACAAACAGTTGTCACTGCAGTGTTGTGATTCCTGCTACAAAGAAGAACAAAAAAGGGAGCAAGTATCAAAAAAAAACAAAAAAAAAAAAACAAAACACAAGCCAGACCCACACTTCACCCAGCTCTGACTAATCTGTAGGCTAACCTAAACTCTTGCCTGGCAGGCCCAAAATGGGATAAGGTCCTTTAAATATTAATAGGTTCAAAAATGTTTAACCTCTGGTTTCAAATAAACTAATCAAAGCTTCTTTAATATTTAGAAATTTATTGCAAAAATGAAAAAATAAATAACAAAAATGTAAATTAAGAAAGGGAACAAAAATAGGTTTTGCCTAATGTTAAGGAAGAAATCACAATCCAGAAAACAGTACTTTTAAACTGAAGCAGAGGAAATAGCCAGTTAATCCAAAAATCATAAGTATGAAAATGACAGAAATAGAATAAAACAATGCAATGCTGAAGCTTCAGTACAAGCTGAGGCTACTCTTTTTATGCAGTTAGGTCAATTCGCCAGCTTAATAATTAGGTGGCTCCACATACAGGAGATATGGCAGATAACAAAGAAAACTAAGAATTAGAAACTTAATACAAAATGGAAAAAATTTAATAAACCATATTAAATAAGTACAATACATACTGAGGAAAACCTAACACACATCACATAACAAACAAAATTATATTAAAATAAAATAGAGTAAACAAGCAAAAACTAATCTTGAGCCAGGGGAAAGACTTTGACTGAAACATGAGGTGCAGCACCAGGCAGAAGAAAAGACAAAGAGCACCAACTTCAAGGTTTGACCAGCTGTTGTAAACAAACAGAAATGAGCCAAACACCCATTGTGGACAATGGGTACAAAGAAAAAGCCTATACAGTGCAATCAAGAGACTGAAGAGGAAGGTTGTTTTCAGTATCTACAGGTGCTGGTCATAAAATTAGAATACCATGAGAAAGTTGATTTGTTTCAGTAATTCCATTCAAAAAGTGAAACTTGTATATTAGATTCATTCATTACACACAGACTGATGTATTTCAAATGTTTATTTCTTTTAATGTTGATGATTATAACTGACAACTAATGAAAGTCCCAAATTCAGAATCTCGGAAAATTTGAATATTGTGAAAAGGTTCAATATTGAAGACACCTGGTGCCACACTCTAATCAGCTAATTAACTCAAAACACCTGCAAAAGCCTTTAAATGGTCTCTCAGTCTAGTTCTGTAGGCTACACAATCATGGGGAAGACTGCTGACTTGACAGTTATCCAAAAGACGACCATTGACACCTTGCACAAGGAGGGAAAGACACAAAAGGTCATTGCTAAAGAGGCTGGCTGTTCACAGAGCTCTGTGTCCAAGCACATTAATAGAGGGGCGAAGGGAAGGACAAGATGTGGTAGAAAAAAGTGTACAAGCAATAGGGATAACTGCACCCTGGAGAGGATTGTGAAACAAAACCCATTCAAAAATGTGGGGGAGATTCACAAAGAATGGACTGCAGCTGGAGTCAGTGCTTCAAGAACCACCACGCACAGACGTATGCAAGACATGGGTTTCAGCTGTCGCATTCCTTGTGTCAAGCCACTCTTGAACAAGAGACAGCATCAGAAGCGTCTTGCCTTTGGACTGCTGCTGAGTGGTCCAAAGTTATGTTCTCTATGTTTCTCCTTTGGAAATCAAGGTCCCAGAGTCTGGAGAAAGAGAGGAGAGGCACAGAATCCATGTTGCATGAGGTCCAGTCTAAAGTTTCCACAGTCAATGATGGTTTGGGGTGCCATGTCATCTGCTGGTGTTGGGCCATTGTGTTTTCTGAGGTCCAAGGTCAACACAGCCGTCTACCAGGAAGTTTTAGAGCACTTCATGCTTCCTGCTGCTAACAAACTTTATGGAGATGCAGATTTCATTTTCCAACAGGACCTGGCACCTGCACACAGTGCCAAAGCTACCAGTACCTGGTTTAAGGACCATGGTATCCCTGTTCTTGATTGGCCAGCAAACTCGCCTGACCTTAACCCCATAGAAAATCTATGGGGTATTGTGAAGAGGAAGATGCAATACGCCAGATCCAACAATTCAGAAGAGCTGAAGGCCACTATCAGAGCAACATGGGCTCTCATAACACCTGAGCAGTGCCACAGACTGATCGACTCTATGCCACGCCGCATTGCTGCAGTAATCCAGGCCAAAGGAGCCCCAACTAAATACTGAGTGCTGTACATGCTCATACTTTTCATGTTCATACCTTTCAGTTGGCCAACATTTCTAAAAATCCTTTTTTTGCATTGGTCTTAATTGATATTCTAATTTTCCGAGATACTGAATTTGGGACTTTCATTAGTTGTCAGTTATAATCATCAACATTAAAAGAAATAGACATTTGAAATACATCAGTCTGCGTGTAATGAATGAATCTAATATACAAGTTTCACTTTTTGAATGGAATTACTGAAATAAATCAACTTTGTCATGATATTCTAATTTTATGTCCAGCACCTGTACTCAGAGAAGATAGGCAAGACAGAGAGTTTTCTGAAGACTGGTCATTTAAATACAAAAATGTTGAAACCATCATGGTGAGCAACTGTTGAAATACATTGTACTAAAGAGCAGCCAGAATAAACAGACAATACTCAGTGACAAAAAAAGTACTCCAAGTAATTGGCTGCAAATAGGCTGCAGTCACAATGACGTTTACAAAATAGCAACACTCATCCATACCACAGATTGATGATATCATCAGCATGGGATACCATAAAAAAAATGCAAACTAAAGACCAAACTCAAATAATAATTTAAATAATACAAATTCCAAAGTACAAAATTTGACAATCTGCATATATCATTGCATTTTTTGAGTTGGTCATTAACAATGTCAATCATCAACTTAAAAGAAAAAGTAAAATCACATCAATGCATACTGAAGACATTTCACTTTAAAGATCAATGGAGACTGAACAGAGATTAGGTTGCATAGGTATTTCACGCTATTTATGGCACAAAAACTGGAGGAGTAGGAATACTGATTCATTAAGCATTCCCCTTTTGCAGCTCATGAGGAAGTCTCAGTATAGCTTGGCTAATATATACATGTGACAATGCAGGTTCGCTCCATGCTCCCATTCAGCTTCTGGGAGCTCTTGAACATGACACTGTTAGTAATACCACTGATGAGCTAGGCAGTGAGGCACAACAATGAAGCAAGGGGATGGTGCAAAAAGTGCAAAGTGCTTTTATTTTAAAACAGCAACAACACAGTGTCCAAATAAATAGAGCAGAGCATCACAATCCTTAAATAAATAATTCATTAAAACAGAGGTGAAATCATGGAGATTAAAATCCAATAGAAAAAAAATTTTTTAAAAACAATGTTGTGTTTTTACACTTAAACCAACAGTATACTAGTATATTAATAAAGACAGACACACATGCAGCAATTATCAAACTTCCATCATTTTATGTGTGTAACAAGTTCCAGCAGTAATGTGCGCCTTAATACCAAGGTGCAGGCACACCACACATTCAATGCAATTATTTGTAACATTGAATAGACCTTATATTTAGTCTTACATATACATAACATCTTCTCCCACCTAGCTTGGATGTGTAACAGTATTTTTTTTTTTATAATATCTACAAAACACTTGGCATGGATACAAAACATGAACATAAAGACAGCTAAAGCATACTATATAAAAGTGCACCATTTATTACGGTTTACTGAAACATTTTGGACAAATCGGCATTCTGATGTGCTGTTGCATTTTTAAAGTGGAATGTGAGCAAAACAAAATACATTGTCCCGGACTGTTTTTGACAAAACATGCACTGCCAGTTGAACGTGAATAATAAACTGGTATGCAGAAGCTACCCCTACCATCAACAAAAACTTACATAAACTTTGACTTAACATGTTCCTTATAAACAAAACCCATGGTAAACATAATGTAACTAAAACCTTAAATGTATCTATAGGAAACATGTATGTACGGTGAAATCCAGTTTACCAAAGCTAACAGACTCTTAAGTACTTTGTACATTAATATCGACTACAAGTTCAACCTTTCAGGAGATTTAAGAATCCTCTCAGGATAGCGTCTTTCTTGTGTAGGTGGAGCAGACATTTGAGATGAGGTTGAGTCAGCAGATTCTTGAGGCTGAGATTCACCAGCAGCAAGGGATGAATCAGGTGTCAAGAAGGTAAACTCATTTGAGTCCTGAGGAATGATCAGCTTCTCAGCCTTGTTTTGTGATGTGTCTTCCTGAGCTTGTGCATCCAGAAGCTGGTGGATATGTTTGCGCCAGACTGTATCATGCTCCACCTGCACTGTGTATGTCTGTGGACCAGTCTTTGACGCAATCTTACCAGGTTGCCATTTCTGATTTGAGTGTCGTTAGTCTCTAGCAAACACTTTATGTCCAACCTCAAATATTCTAAGCTTGCGTTGTTTTTGGTCTAGGAAGCACTGCTTCTTTTGCACATGTATACGCAAATCAGGTTTCAGCAGATCTAAGCGTGATCTCAAGCTTCTTCCCAGGAAAAGCATTGCTGGAGCCTGACCTGTGGTTGAGTGAGCTGTGTTTCGATAGGCTAGAAGAAAGCTTGCAATTTTTGTATGTAGCGACTCTTTTTCCTTTTCCATGGCTTTCATAGATAGTTTGAAGTACTGAATAAAATGTTCAGCTAGACCATTTGTTGCAGGATGGTAAGGAACAGAGGTGATGTGCTTAATACCATTCCTTTTTACAAATGCCTGGAACTCAGCAGATGTAAACTGAGTTCCATTGTTACTGACTAGTTTTTCTAGAAGTTCTGTACGTGCAAATTAGGTGTGGAGTATATTTACTGTTTTAGATGATGTTGCCTTTTTCACTGCAAAAATTTCAGGCCATTTTGAATGTGCATCATCCACAACCAGAAATATTCGATCATGGAAAGGTCCTGCATAGTCAATGTGAAGTCGTTTCCAGACAGAGCTTGGCCATTCCCAGGTATGAAGGGGAGCACTTTGGGGCTGTCACTGAGTCTGTTGGCATCCTGTGCATGACTTGGCCAGATTCTTTATTTGAAGGTCAATTCCAGGCCACCATATGTAGCTTCGGGCTAAGCTTTTCATCTTTACAACACCTAAATTACCTTCATGAAGTGCCTCAAGTATTTTTGTACGAAGTTTGGGTTGTACAATCACTCTTGTGCCCCACATAATGCATCCTTGACAAACTGATAACTGTTCATGTCGATTTGAGTACTCGGGGAGATCAGCATCACTTCTAGAAGGCCAGCCTTTTATTATCAAGTCAAATAATCTGGCCATAGTGGGATCTCGACTTGTCTCTTTCTGAATTTGAGCACTTGTAGTGGGTAAGGGCTTCAGTTGTGTTAGAATTAAAATTTCAGCTGGATCAGAAAGGTTTTGAGTTCCCTTAAACTCACAAGGTAGACGGGAAAGTCCCTCTGCATTTGCGTGTTATTTTTTGCCTCTGAATTCAATTTGGTAGTCATGGCCGCCTAAAAACAAAGACCATCGTTGTAAGCGTGCTGCAGCCATGGTCGGAACACACTTATGACGATTGAAAATAGCAACTAAGGGCTGATGATCAGTAACTAAATGTGAAATGTTTGCCATATAGGTATTGATTAAATTTCTTCACTGCCCACACTAGACTTAAACCTTCCCTGTCTATCTGTGCATAATTCTTTTCAGCAGGACTTAGAGACCTTGAGGCAAAAGCGATTGGTCGTTCTGTGCCATCAAGCATCTTGTGAGAAAGAACAGCACCAATGCCATACGGTGATGCATTGCAAGCCTTGCGCAATGACAACTTTGGATTAAAATGTGTCAGCACTTCATCAGATGTAATCAGTTGTTTGGCAGTATTAAACGCTTGTTCACAATCTTGTGACCATTCCCATTTACTTCCTTGCTGTAGCAAACAGTTTAGTGGATGCAACACTGTTAAAAGACTTGGCAAAAATCGATGGTATTAATTTACAAGGCCCAGGAAAGAACATAACTGGGTCACATTTTCAGGCTGAGGTGCCTTCAGGACAGCATCAGTCTTGTCTGGGGATTTATGGAGGCCATTCTTATCAATAATATGTCCACAGTATTCTAAGGAGTCTCTAAAAAATTGGCATTTACTTTTATTTGCTCTCAGTCCAAATTCTGACAGCCTAGTAAGGACTGCTTCAAGGTTTGTCAGATGTGCACTATTATCAGTACCAGTCACAATTATGTCATCTAAGTAACACTGAATACCAGGGATGCCCTGTGGCACCTGATCCATTGCTCTCTGCCACATGGCAGGAGCAGACAAAACTCTAAAAACCAATCTGTTATAACGGAAGAGTCCCTTGTGAGTATTAATAGTGAGGTACTTTTTAGATGACTCCTCTAATTCCATCTGTAAATATGCTTGGGACAAATCTATCTTTGAAAAGTACTCGCCACCAGCATGTGAGGCAAAGATATCCTCTATGTGTGGTAAAGGATATTGGTCAACATGTAGTACAGGATTTATTGTGACTTTAAAGTCACCACAGATGCATACAGCACCATTTTTCTTGATCACGGGCACAATGGGCGTTGCCCACTCAGACCAATTGACTTTGAAGAGGACACCCTGCCCTTCTAAATGCTTAAGCTCTGCCTCAACCTTAGGGCGAATAGCATATGGTACAGGGCAAGCCTTATAGAACTTTGGCTGCACATCCTCTTCCACTGCAATGTGTGCGTTGATATGTTTGAGAGTCCCAATTCCTCTTGGAACACCTGTGCATAGTGAACCAATAGTGAATTCAGCTTTTCTTGCTTAGGACATGTGCTCAGTCCTGAGGTGACCTGCATTTTTTGTATGGACTGCCAGTTAAGCTGGATACATTTTAGCCATTCACATCCAAATAAGGGAACACCTTCTCTTGGTAGCACATATAAATCCAGCAGATGTCTCTGGCTTTCATACACAACTGTCACCTTAAGCTTACCAATGGGAGCAATCTTTTCACCTGTGTATGTTTTTAGTATTACTGAAGTGCCTTTCATTTTCACATTTGGAAATTTTTCTTTATAATCTTTTTCTAAAATAATTGACAGGGCTGATTCGGTGTCTAACTCCATTTTTAATGTCACTCCTTCCACTTTGGGTACCACCCATATTATTCTGCGGTCAGTGTGTTTAATAGAATGGAGCTCAAGACAAGCCAAGTGTTCACTTTCAGAGTCACTGGAGTTGGTTTCATCAATTTCATGCACCGTTTTGCTTTTATTACCCATTTTATGTGGCTTCCCTTTATTGTCGTTCATTCTGCACATTTTCTGAATGTGCCCTTTTTTATTACACTGTCTGCACTCTTTATCTTTAAACCAACATTCAGTTGGAACGTGCAATTTTTTTCCACATATAAAACAGGATGGCATTTTCTCAATGTGCTTTGCTACAACCTTATTGAGGCTGCACTGTGGAGTCACTTTTCTCTGAAATTCTAAGGTGTCTTTTGCTGCCATTTCCATTGAAATCACTATTTCCTGTGCGCACTGTAATGTTAAATCTCTTTCTGTGAGGAGCCATTTATGTATGCTCTCATTGTGAAGCCCGCACACGAGTCGATCTCTTAGCACGTCGGAACAAGCCCTCGCAAAAATGACAGTGCTCTGCAAGCCGCCTTAGCTCAGCAATATAGTCCGCAATTGACTCGTGTTTCTGCCGGTCCCGTTTATGAAAGCGAAACCGCTCGGTAATAATCATCGGCTTCAGGTTCAAATGTGCTTGCAATACATCCACAATATTTTGAAATGATTTTTCTGCGAGTTTCAACAGTGCCACTAGACTGCGCAACAGGTTATAAGTTTTCGGACCCATTACATTTAAAAGCACGGCCACCTTCCTCTCATTCCCGATATCGTTTGTGCGAGGCAGTACTGCTCAAGTCTCTCAATGTAAGTAGCCCATTCCTCCTCGGTGCTGTCAAAAGCAGCCATTTATCCTACACATCCATACATCTTGTTTCAAATTCTTAAGATTTTCTTTACTCACTTCTCTGTTTTATCAACGTCTCTACTCGCAGGCCCAGGGTGCGCTCTTCAGTATGCCACACAGCTCATAGAAAACATGGAAATTCACTCAATGTAAAGTGGAGAAGCTCAGTTTGTTTTGAACATTCAGCATGCAGCAGGTTTTTTTTTTTCTCGTCGCCAATTCTGTTGTGTTTTTACACTTAAACCAACAGTATACTAGTATATTAATAAAGACAGACACAAATGCAGCAATTATCAAACTTCCATCATTTTATGTGTGTAACAAGTTCCAGCAGTAACTTAATACCAAGGTACAGGCACATCCCACATTCAATGTAATTATTTGTAACATTAAATAGACCATATATTTAGTCTTACATTCTTACATATACATAACAAACAACGAGGTTAAAACAATGGCTGGAAGCTGTCCTTTGACACAAAGCCCGGTGCCTTTCTACTATTGACTCCCCTGCTTCTCCCATCCAGGCTATGAACCAGGGGAGCCACCCTACCTGCACCTGACCTTCTCTCTGCCTTCTCCTGCAGGTCTGTTCACCTCACCGATCCCTGGCTCTAGTGGGCTTCACCAGACCTGGACATGGGCTTCCCCAACGACCAGGGTGCTCACATTGAGGGAGGTTAATTTCCCAAGTCCCGACTCCCGCTGCCTTCGCTGGCCTTATGCAGCGAGCCATCCTCCTTCCAGTCACTCCCGCTCTTCACAAAATACTCAGCAGGAGTGACCACAATTGACTGCTCCTCTGGTGCCGGCCAAAAACACAGGCTCACTGCTCAGCTGCCCTCGAGCCTGCGCTCGTTCATTCTCACTCTCTTGCACTGGCTTTCCTCTCACCGCTTCCTGCCTTCTTCTCCTGCAACATCTATTCACTTTTCCTTTTCTTTCTCTCTTTCCTTTTTTTCCCCTAGCCACCTCGCGCTTCTATTTATCATGGGGATGTGGATCAGATGTGGCAATTAGAAGCTCCCAGGAACAATTATGGATGCGGACGACTCCTCACCTGTGCACTTAAGTAAGGATCTCCTGCATCATGAATTTCCCAGGAACTTTTCCGCCACACTACCACGCCCCCTTTCTAAGCCGCGAAGGCAGCGATTATTTATTTAAAAAGTGGCCTTCTTGACATGAGCTGTGGACCCGCTACACCACAATACACACATAAGTGAAATGACAATGATTTCTTACTTAGGCTTATCTCTTTAAATCGTAAGCAATCACTAGCAATTCTGTGAGTAATCACATGGTTCAACAGGCAGATGATCTTAATTGGGAATTAAATCCTATTTTTAGATAATTCTTCTCAAATTGTAACTACTGTGTCAAAGGTGGCCTTAATTCATTCACATTTTATCAATGATCATAAGGTTTGTGTTTTTCAAATGTCTGCTCCCTTCTTAATTTTGAAATTCCATTAGTTTTTCTTTTTTATTGTGGCACAGTTTTATATTTTTGCATTTATTTCTAATTTTTATTCCAGCAGACCCCCATGACCCTGTGTTTGTATATAGCAGATTGGACAATGACTGACTGACTTAGTTTTTGGGTATTAAAATTTGTCTTGTACTGTTTTTATTACCATGTTGTTTTTCCTGGGGGGCCACCACTGACCATAGGTTTTGACTTTCTGCCTTGTTAAATGGCTCCTCTCCTAGTCATTTCAATTTTCTCTGATCACCTTTCCAAAGTGCCTAGTCATGACAGTCTGACCCATACAGGTTTCTCTACCCCTATTCAAGACAATATTTTTTATTTTCAGTACATGAAATTATACACAAATCATCATCTACCTTAACAAGCTTAATTTCGTCAATTAAGTATAGCTATTATGATACCTGGTGTATTTCTCAAAATGCTGTATACATCCTGGAGCTCACAGTTTTGACAGCACTAATTCACCTTGCACCTGCCAACTCAGTACATTATTAATAGTAGATAAGGAATTAAATCATATCAGCTGCATTCAGGTCTGTATGTTTCTGTTTGCTACTAACACTAAATTAAAGGCCAGTCTTATTCTCGACGATTGATCGTCTGTTAAACCCAAGTAACTCAAAGGAATGCCTCCTAAGTACTTCCAGTAAAACCTGTGAGACTATTGCTGTATTTTTCAATCAAAAAAATTAATGATATTAGAAATAACATAGTATATCTCCCCAACACTAAGGATCCTCCTAAACCCCAGCATTCCGTTATAAACAAATTAAACTCTTTCACTAGGATAGATTTACCTGATTTACATAAAATAATTTCTCAACTGAAACCCTCCACCTGCGTCCTTGACCCAATACCAACAAATTTTTTCAAAGAAGTATCGCCGTGCTAATTGATAATGTTCTTGACATAGTAAATTCGTCATTAGATACGGGGGTGTTCCCAGACTGTCTTAAGACTGCTGTAGTTAAACCTCTACTTAAGAAAAATAATCTTGACTCCTCTGCTCTTGAAAATCTTAGACCCCTCTCTAACCTGCCTTTCTTAAGTAAAATTCTGGAAAAGGCAGTCATTATGCAGTTAAATGAGCACCTCAATAAACATGCTATTCTTGATAAATTTCAGTCAGGTTTTAGAACAAATCACAGCACAGAAACTGCACTCGTTAAAGTAGTAAATGACTTGCGAGTAAATGCAGACAAAGGCCATTTATCTGTTCTCATCCTCTTAGATCTGAGTGCCGCATTTGACACCATTGATCATAATATTCTTAGAAATTGCCTTAGTCGATGGGTGTGCCTCTCTGGCAGTGTCTTAAATTGGTTTGAATCCTACCTGGCAGGGAGAAAATTCTTTGTTAGTTGTGGTAATTACAACTCAAAGACACATGATATCCTATATGGTGTTCCACAAGGCTCTATCCTGGGTCCGCTGCTCTTCTCAATCTACATGCTTCCATTAGGTCAGATTATCTCAGGGCACAACGTGAGCTACCACAGCTATGCTGATGACACACAGCTGCATTTATCAATAGCACATGATGACCCTGATTCTCTTGATTCACTAACACAATGTCTGACTTGTATTTCAGAATGGATGAATAGTAACTTTCTCAAGCTAAATAAAGAGAAAACTGAAATCTTAGTGATTGGCAATAATGGATACAATGAGGCTATTAGAAATAAACTGGATGCATTAGGATTAAAAGTCAAGACGGAGGTAGGATCTGGGCTGGTATCCCGAAGGTTGCTGGTTTGAATCCCTATCACTGCCAAAAGAGATCCTACTCTGCTGGGCCCCTGAGCAAGGCCCTTAACCTTCAATAGCTCCAGGGGCGCTGTACAATGGCTGACCCTGCGCTCTGACCTCAAGGGGTTTGCGAAAACTAACAAATTCCTAATACAAGAAATTGTATAAGGCAAAATAAAGAACAAAAAAAAAAAAAAAAAAAAAAAGCTTAGGGGTAACTGTTGACTGTAATCTGAATTTTAAATCGCATATTAGTCAGATCACTAGGACAGCATTTTTTCACTTAAGAAACATAGCAAAAGTTAGACCTCTTATTTCATTGAAAAATGCTGAGAAATTAGTTCACGTGTTTGTTTTCAGTCGACTAGATTACTGTAACGCACTCCTCTCAGGACTACCCAAAAAAGACATAAATCATTTGCAACTAGTGCAGAATGCAACTGCTAAAATCCTTACCAGGAAAAGAAAATCCGAGCACATCTCTCCAGTTTTGATGTCACTACACTGATTACCTGTGTCATTCAGGATTGACTTTAAAATTTTGCTTATGGTTTATAAAGCCTTAAATAATCTCGCCCCATCTTATATATCGGAAATGTCTGACATCTTATATTCCAAATCATAACCTCAGATCCTCAAATGAATGTCTCCTTAGAATTCCAAGAGCAAAACTTAAAAGAAGTGGTGAGGCGGCCTTCTGCTGTTATGCACCTAAAATCTGGAATAGTCTGCCAATAGGAATTCGCCAGGCTAATACAGTGGAGCGCTTTAAAAAACTGCTGAAAACACATTATTTTAACATGGCCTTCTCATAACTTCACTGTAATTTAATCCTGATACTCTGTATATCCAATTCATTATAATAACTATTCATGGTGGCTCTAAAATTTGTACTAACCCCTACTCTCTCTTCTGTTTCCTTTTCTGGTGTCCTTTTGGTGGTGGCTTGCGCCACCACCATCTACTCAAAGCACCTTGATGTTCCAACAGTGATGGATTAAAAGCCAGAAGTCTGCATGACCATCATCATCAAGTCCTTCCGTGAGAACCCTAATTACAAAGAGGACTATTTCATTTATGTTAGGTAGAATGCCCAAGGGGACTAGGCGGTCTCATGGCCTGGAACCCCTGCAGATTTTATTTTTTTCTCCAGCCGTCTGGAGTTTTTTTTGTTTTTTCTGTCCCCCCTGGCCATCGGACCTTACTCTTTTTCTATGTTAACTAATGTTGTCTTATTTTAATTTCTTATTTTGTCTTTTATTTTTCTTTTCTTCACTATGTAAAGCACTTTGAGCTACTTTTTGTATGAAAATGTGCTATATAAATAAATGTTGTTGTTGTTGTTTATACTTCACGTGAGTTGCAGTACCTGTAAAAAATCTGGGGGGGAGGTGGGGGGTTGCACAGTGTATTCAAGTTAGAACATCATGACAGAATCTTTGTTTACTATCCTACTATGTGACAGCATGCGAGATCCTGGAATGGGCATGTCCCTGCATTGGTGGATGTAATCATTAAACATCCATCCTTTTCAGAGATATTGTGGAAGTCAAGCCAACATGCCGCACCCACTACACGACGAAACAACTTGGGATCCCAGTTTGCAACCCCCCAGGCAGACACACGGTCCAGTCCCACCCTCTGGAAATGACCCTCTATCTGTTGCAGCCAGGTGTTACGTAGGTGACCCCTTGGCCTGGTCCAGCCACTTGGGTCCCCAACAATGAGGATCTTATGAGCCGGATTACCCTCAGAGAAACACGCCACATGGCCGTAGTGCCGTAGCTGATGCTCCCACACAATACAGGTAATGTGCCTCATCCGGGACTCCATGAGCAACCGGTCATTCAACACAAAGTCAAACCAATGATACCCAAGGATTCTCCGAAGAGACACAGTACCAAAGGTGTCCAGTCTTCGTCTCAGGTCACTGGATAGCGTCCATGTCTTGCAACCATATAGCAAGACAGGAAGCACCAGGACTGTAAAGACTTGGACCTTCATCCTTTTGCACAGATATCGGGAGCACCACACACCCCTTTCCAGCGATCTCATGACCCCCCATGCTCTCCCAATCCGTCTACTGACTTCATAGGAAGAGTCACCAGAAACATGAATGTCACTGCCCAAGAGATCATTAAAGGCCTGGATCTCGGTTTTTATCCAGGACACTCACAAGCCCAGACACTCAGACTCCTCACTCAGTCTCTCACGAGCCCCAATCAGAGCCTCCATTAACTCCGCGAAGATCACAGCATCATCAGCAAAGTCAAGATCCATGAATCTTTCTTCACCAACAGATGCCCCACAGCCGCTGGACCCCACGACCTTGCCCAACACCCAGTCCATACAAGCATTGAACAGAGTAGGAGCAAGAACACACCCCTGACGATCCCCAGAATCAACTGGGAAAAACGCAGAGGTCCTGTCTCCACTCTGCACAGCACTCACAGTACCAGTGTACAGGCTGGCCATGATATCCAGCAACCTCAAGGGGATCCAGCGAACCCTCAGGATGTCCCACAGGGCAGCTCGATCAACTGAGTCGAACGCTTTGTGAAAATCGACAAAGGCTGCAAAGAAACTCTGCCGATATTCGTGTTTGCACTCCATGACAACCCTCAGTGCCAGGATGTGGTCGATGGTAGACTTCTTAGGCTTAAAACCAGACTGTTCCGGTCGCTGGTAGGTGAGCAAGTAATCACGGATCCTATTGAGGACGACCCTAGCAAGGACCTTACCCGGCACCGAGAGCAGTGTTATTCCCTTGTAGTTGCTGCAATCCAGGCAATCACCTTTCCCTTTCCAAATAGGGACGACAAGTCCCGTTTTCCAGTCAGTTGGGATGATGCCAGTCCTGCAAATGGAAGCAAAGATTGCTTGCAATACCAGGAGGACAGCCTTACCACCAGCCTGGAGAAGTTCACCCCAGATACCACAGATCCCTACAGCCTTTCCTCCTCTCACTGGTTCACCACCTGTGCAATCTCAGTGAGATTGGGTAGTTCACAGCCAATTGGAGGATCAGCCTCAAGGACCATGGACCCAGAGATTTTGTGGCAAGGTATCCTGGAAATTTAATGAATGTTACAGGCAAATCACAACACAGTGAAGCCGAACGTTGTTTTCTCACCGTGATGATATCTCACACTGCCACCTGGTGGAATCCTCCAGATTTACATAAAGTACGCACACAAGTATATACAGTACACTACTTGCGTACCAGCAGCGTCCACGGGAGCATGAAGTATAAACCCGGCCTAAGACTAAAAAATGGAAATCCTGCTTAAGCACAGAGCAGAGTGCAAGATAATCTAATGTAACATACTCTGCCCCACAAAGTGCCCTTTCTTCACTTTTCAGCTACTGCCCACCAAAATGTCTTCAAATATCATTGAATGCAACTTCTGCGGGAAGAAAGTTATACATTTAAGCAGATTGAGCCAAATTCTACAGAATTTGCATTTAAAATATGCATTACACCTATGCACATACGTTTACTAACATGACCAAATTTTGCCTAACCACATTTGTGTTATTTAGGCTTCTACATGCCATCTGCTGGTGAAAAGGGTGTTAAAAATTTACCCGCACTGTATGTTGTTCCTAATTTAAAAGCAGTTAAAGTTGATGTACTATTATACATCTACAGTGCATCCGGAAAGTATTCACAGCGCATCACTTTTTCCACATTTTGTTATGTTACAGCCTTATTCCAAAATGGATTAAATTCATTTTTTTCCTCAGAATTCTACACACAACACCCCCTAATGACAATGTAAAAAAAGTTTACTTGAGGTTTTTGCAAATTTATTAAAAATAAAAAAACTGAGAAATCACATGTACATAAGTATTCACAGCCTTTGCTCAATACTTTGTCGATGCAGCAATTACAGCCTCAAGTCTTTTTGAATATGATGCCACAAGCTTGGCACACCTATCCTTGGCCAGTTTCGCCCATTCCTCTTTGCAGCACCTCTCAAGCGGCATCAGGTTGGATGGGAAGTGTCGGTGCACAGCCATTTTAAAATCTCTCCAGAGATGTTCAATCAGATTCAAGTCTGGGCTCTGGCTGGGCCACTCAAGGACATTCACAGAGTTGTCCTGAAGCCACTCCTTTGATATCTTGGCTGTGTGCTTAGGGTCGTTGTCCTGCTGAAGATGAACCGTTGCCCCAGTCTGAGGTCAAGAGCGCTCTGGAGCAGGTTTTCATCCAGGATGTCTCTGTACATTGCTTCAGTCATCTTTCCCTTTATCCTGACTAGTCTCCCAGTCCCTGCCGCTGAAAAACATCCCCACAGCATGAAGCTGTCACCACCATGCTTCACTGTAGGGATGGTATTGACCTGGTGATGAGCGGCGCCTGGTTTCCTCCAAACGTGACACCTGACATTCACATCAAAGAGTTCAATCTTTGTCTTATCAGACCAGAGAATTTTCTTTCTCATGGTCTGAGAGTCCTTCAGGTGCCATTTGGCAAACTCCAGGCCGGCTGCCCTGTGCCTTTTACTAAGGAGTGGCTTCCGTCTGGCCACTCTACCATACAGGCCTGATTGGTGGATTGCTGCAGAGATGGTTGTCCTTCTGGAAGGTTCTCCTCTCTACACAGAGGACCTCTGGTGCTCTGACAGAGTGACCATTGGGTTCTTGGTCACCTCCCTGACTAAGGTCCTTCTCCCCAATCGCTCAGTTTAGATGGACAGCCAGCTCTAGGAAGAGTTCTGGTGGTTTCGAACTTCTTTCACTTACGGATGATGGAGGCCACTGTGCTCATTGGGACCTTGAAAACAGCAGAAATTTTTCTGTAACCTTCCCCAGATTTGTGCCTTGAGACAATCCAGTCTCGGAGGTCTACAGACAATTCTTTTGACTTCATGCTTGGTTTGTGCTCTGACATGAACTGTCAACTGTGGGACCTTATATAGACTGGTGTGTGCCTTTTCAAATCATGTCCAATCAACTGAATTTACCACAGGTGGACTCCAATGAAGCTGCAGAAACATCTCAAGGATGATCAGGGGAAACAGGATGCACCTAAGCTCACTTTTGAGCTTCATGGCAAAGGCTGAAAATACTTATGTACATGTGCTTTCTCAATTTTTTTTATTTTTAATAAATTTGCAAAAATCTCAAGTAAATTTTTTTCACGTTGTCATTATGGGGTGTTGTGTGTAGAATTCTGAGGAAAAAAATTAATTTAGTCCATTTTGGAATAAGGCTGTAACATAACAAAATGTGGAAAAAGTGATGCACGGTGAATACTTTCCGGATGCACTGTACAATTTTGTTATGGAATCACAACACAATCCATCCCAGGTACCACATATTTCACTGCTGTGAACGCGGGACCTCTGGATTGCCAAGACCATCAGAAAAAGCTTCCCTAAAGTGTTAGCTAAAGTTAACTCTCTTAACTGTTCATGCATAGAACGACTGTAAGCAATATTATTTTTGACAGTTTTTGTAGTTTTAAGAAACTAGAAATTATTATCTTTCTTTTACATCATCATTGTTCTTCTTTGAGTAGTGAATGCCCTGCACTGAGAAGCTGAAGGTATCTTGCCTTGCAGCAGCTGTCTGGTCTGGATAGCGCTGTCATGAGAATTTCTTCTTAAGCCACAAATTTTTTCTCCTAAATAACCAGACATTTTTTTTCTTTCTTTTTTCACAGCTAAATAGCAGATAGCTGTATTTATATTTTGAAATCAGCCAATCAACAACCCAGGCAGTAACTGTCTTGTTTCTGCTCTCTCCCGCACTACTTTCCTTTGATTGTCAGCATCAACCCCATTCAGGAGTGCGAACTAAAATAATCTGTGATATTTGATTCTGACTAATGTCTACATCAATCAAGTTTCTGTTATTACTTCTTGATTCTTACTGCACTGTATATATTTCATTTTGACTTGTGTTTTCCCTGAACCAGACTTGTTCCCGTATAAGATAAAATTTGTATGAATTAGGTTTCTCATTACAATTACTTTCCTTGGTTGTGTATTTTTGCATTTGGATACTTCATTTCTCCCTCTGAAAAATATACACAGCTAGTCCATCAAGCTTAAAGGAACTCTTTTTATTTTGACATACTCCTGCTTCGCTGGATTACAATATGAAGTTGAGAAAGGCAAACTTCATGTGAGGTGTAAATAAACATTTTAAAAGCATTAAATGTCCCTTGAAACAAGTTAAAGCTGATCCAAAAAAAAAAAGAAGTAGAAATATACAGCTCAAACCAGAATTTTGCAGGAGCACACTCTACTCCAAAAGTAAAGTGTTTGAGTAATAAAGTCAGTGAAAGTCAGGTTGTCCAAATATTTTATCTTAGGATCAGTACAAAAAATAGTCACATTTTATATTACGTCTATAATTAGTAATCTAATATGAGGTTTGATGATTGCTACCAGTGATTCACATTCATTATGAATCGAGTTTTTTCCACCTATATATTTACAGATATTTCTTTATCAAATTATTTAAAAATTATTTTTCAACTTTAAGCTTTGAAACAAGTAAATTGTTTTTAAAAGTTGTATCCAGACTTCATATCCAACTGGGCGAATGTTAACATTTCCTATGTACCATATAATAAATGTATTTTCTATATTGTCAGTCTACTTATGTGGAGTTACTACTACATATTATCATTTTTATACTGTAAGATGCCATTATCCAAAGTGACCTAAACAAAATAAATATTCATATAATATATTTAAGTGAGTAGCAAGAAAAGTCCAATGTTAAAAAGAACAAAAGTATAAGAAACTTTGTACTACAGTCATGCTGAAGTTTAGATGAAAGCTACACAGAACAGTGAGCATGATAGAGACAAGAAGAATCACATCTAGAATGTGATTTGACCCAGTTTGTGAAAAAAAAGAAACACAACAATCAGTATCTCAGATAAGGGTCAGCCATCAGGATAGGAACAGAAGAATGATTGGAGATGAAGAAAAAAGCTACTGCCTTGCTGTACAGATGACAGACACGGGATAGTCTTTGCTTAGTGTGCGTGAAGCATTAAATAACTTGCAGGGAGCTCCTATTTAACTTAAAGTTCTTAACATCAAAGAAGAAACAAAACAAAAGAGCTTCATTTTTTTAAAAAGTAACTGAAAAATAAAAGGAACCACTGCTCCACCTGAAAAAAACACCATCAAGCAATGTCTAGATTGCAATGACTTTAGACATTAGTTACAGGCACCATTATTATAGATGGATGTAGCACTGATTATAATGGTGATTGTGATTTCACACATGCATGCATGACAACAATACCTGTGGCATCAGTGCTTTGCAGATGGTATTATCAGTGTTTTGTACTGAGAAAAGCAAAGCATAAAAAGGGATAGAATGGAAATCAATGAACATCTGGAAACAAGTTATTTTAATATGTAATTTCAGATTTAGATTATGCATTTCAAAACATCTACAACTAATAAATAAATGAGTTGTAAAGATGTAAAAAATCATTATATTATGCTAATAAATAAACTTTGTTAATGACTTATAAATGAAAGTTATTATAAAGTGCTAAAAATATTAGTATGATCATTTAATGCCATTTATAAATATCTGAATGTGCATTAATTAATATTGTGTTAAGCATATCTTTAACAACTTATTAATTAAAGTTATTATAAAATGTTCCCAGTGAACCAAATAGAAAAGAATAACAGAAACTAGGCAAGAGAAAGGCACTATAGATATATAGTATATTTAAAAATGTCCAGAATTTGCATGAACCCACTTCTGAAGACCAGCAGACTTGCCTGTTTGAAACCATCATGTATCATGAATTTCTGTACCTTTAGGATGTCAGTTTTCTCCTACTGTTAAGCAACAAATTGCTAGCATCTCAGATTCATTCTATAAACAATCCTGTTAACTGGGTGTTAATGAATCAAAACTTAAGTTAAGACCATAAAGTTAAAGAGAATCTCTGACTGAATAAAGAATTGCTTTGTAGACTGAGAGAAAATCTGCCCCTCTGTGAGAAAACACACATTGCCACAGAAAGTGGGTAGCATTAGATTTTGAGGTGCAGTGGTTGAGCCTTAGCTGAAGGATCTTTTGTTAAGGATGCATATAATCACTTTTCTTTTTTATGCTCAATTCAACCATGATTATTGTAGGATTTAAAAAGCAATTTTTTACTTGGTTAATTAATTATCAATTTTGTATTCAGCAATACCAGTAATTAATCAAATAATCTGGTAAGGCGCTTACTTTATTTACCTCACCTTTCTTTGTTGTAGAACTTTAGACTTAAAATAATTGTGTCTCAGTTACCTTAATATGAGAAACAGGATAGAAGTATGATAATTATGCAATTTTCATTACGCTATAACTTATTAAGTTTATTACATAGAAAATTCACAGCACCTGCCCTGCACATAGAGATTTCACTTAAAATTATTTTTGTTGGCGATAGATGGCAGCACCTGCCCTGCATTCCAAAATGGCGGGGAGACAGTTGTGTACATATATATATGTATATTGACATATAAAACCGGACACAGACATACTAGACAGACAAACATAATATAATAAACAATAATAACTCATTACATTTATATAGCACTTTTTCTTGTTACTTAGTCACCTCTAATGTGCAGCATCCACCTGGATGATGTGATGGCAGCCATTTTTGTGCCAATACACTCACCACACATTAGGTGGTGTAGGGGTGAGAGATAGTTAGCCAACCAGAGACAAGGGATGATTAGGGGGCCAGAATGACCAGGCTGTGGTGGGCAATTTAGCCAGGATATTGGGATACACCCTGCTCTTTATGAAGGATGCCCATGGTTCTTTAGTGACCACAGAGAGTCAGGACCACAGTTTTACATCTTATTCGATGGACTGCACCATTTTTACAGCACAGTGTCCCCATCACTGCACTGGAACACTGGAATCCACATTCAGACCATGGGGTTAGTGTCCCCTGCTGAGCTCTACAACAATTCTTCCAGCAGCAACCCAAACATTTTTCCTGGTTGGTCTGCCATCCAAGTACTGGCTGGGCCTTTACATGTTTAGCTTCAGGTGGATGACCTATTCTGAAGTGGATGTGGTGTGGCTGCTGGTATGGCTGCCTATAGCATTTAGACTAGCTGTTAACTGGTTAGTTCTACTTTATCTTGGAGCACTTAAATAGTTGTAGAATACCAAGTCTTTAAAGATGATGTCTGATGTTGTATGGAATTGTTCCTTTGTTGTTGCTCCGGGTTCAAGCGGAAGATTCTTCCACTTGGCGTGCACTCTTTCTCTTTGCTTCATGATCTTTGTCAGTGCTATGCAGCTGCTGTCTCCACTTGCCTTCTGCTGAATTTTGCCACTTCATAGTGAAAAAGCATTACTCATTTTGGCCCAAGAGTTTAGATGCTGAAGTTCCTCCTGTGAAGTAACGGCTTCTCAGCCCTATCAGACTATTGGCAAACTGTTTTGGCTTGACAGACTTGGTCTTAGCTTCAGGTTCACAAAGAGAAGAGTTTGTCAAATTCGGGTCTCCAAGGAAGAGCGTCTTACGACCCGCGCATTACCAAATTTAAGTTAAAGAAGCATTAAACTTGAAGCAGCGATATTTATAAGGTTGTAAGGAAGTGAGCTTACCATTTGTGTGTTGAGGGCGCTGCCGTGGGAATGCGGGCCGTCTAGCGGGTGAGCGCTGTGAGTTTAAATACATAGTTGCTCGGTGCGTGTCGCAGTGCATGGGATGAACGCACTAGCATCTACCTGAATAGGTGCATGAGGTAGACGGGGTGGCAGATTGGCTGGACAATCTTGCCAGTTATATTTAAGGAGTTACTGGCCAACACGGGTTGTCAGTGGACCTAAAGGCGAGGTAGGAGTAAGCACTGCTGAGCTATTGGAGTAGCAGTTGTGATTTTGGCAGCTTTGTAAATATTGTTTTGTATATAGAGTTATACTGTATATCTTCTAGTGATCATTTTGGTGGAGGTATATATACTTATTTGGTGCTGGGATAATTTTGATTTTGGGTTTGGTGCAATTGTTTTTGTATATACACACACTTGTTTTTTCTTTCCTGTTTGAGGAGCTTCTTGAGCCAGAGATAAAAGAAGACAACCTTCATTATTGGAGCATGTGTGTGTAGTTTTTGTAGGAGTGCACTGTTTTTTGTAAATACACCATATTTTTTTACTTTTTTTTGTTTTTATTTATTTCTGAAGAAATGTCAGTGCTGAAGGACTGTGTCTCAAAGCCCACCTGACAATACTGCATTTTTGGTTGTACAGCACTTGCACCATTCACCCTTCAATTTTTGTCTTAGTCTCATCTCTCCACAGATCCTGTTCGGTTCATAAACTATCAGTTGTCCAGAGTGTAAGCTGGGACCACTTCCCACTACATGGGATATCACCGTGTCTCATTGCTTCTTAGGTTTCAGAAGGTCATTTTGTTTATTTCCCCCTCCCAGAGAGAATCACAGAGAGGGTGCCCCGAGAGAATCCCTGAACTTGCCATTCTGTCCTCTCTTTGCTTCTTCCTTTGAGAGATGGGGTGCATGTGGTTTTGAAGGACAGCTGAACCTTCTCTTGACTTGATTAAAGTCATTTCCAAGTTACAAAACTTGTGTCTATTTATAGGCAAGTTCCTTTGTCCATCACAGTTGTCATTCCTTGATTTATAGGTCTTTGTTCTTGCTTGAGTCCATTTCACGTCTTCTGGCTCCAGAGGTCTGAAGAAGGCCCCTGGAGAGATGTCAATGCAACTCGGATTTATACCTTTCTTATCAGATGAAGGCCTGGCAGATTCTAGTACAAGCTGGGGTTCAATCACTTTGTTTGGAATGCAAGTGAGGGACAGCTCAGATGGATGCCTACACCTCTTCTTAACAGGGCTGGTGTGCCACTAAGGCCTAGTAGAATGGGCAAAGTCCTCTTTGTCCTACATTATCTACAATATGAATGAGTTCAAGGTAATTACTTTGAAAATCAGCAGAGTAACAACTTTTTTTCAAAAAGAATATTACCATATAATACAGTATCTGTTGTGCCCCTGACCAGCTTTGATCAACCCACAATTTCAACAGTAATTAGCATTTTAAAACAACCATGGATATCACATTATTTACTTCTTTCATAATGTAACATATCATTATTTCTTAAAGCTGATCCACAAAATTATCTTATATAATGTTTCTGTTGGGCATTAATTAAATTTTACTTAAATAAAATTAAATATTAATTTAATACCCATTTTGTGTTATTTGCAGTCTGTAAATCCTAATCTTGTTTTGTTTTATTCTTTTTTTCCACAAATCTATCACTTGTACCATAGTGTTAATTGTGTTTAAATGCTCATAATTTATCATAATTGTCAAGTGACAGACGCAATGCTACATTCGAATATGTTACAAAAAGAGAAGAATCTAAAATAGAACAGGAAAGTGGAACTCACTGGACATGCAGTAAATCAGATTACTTTAGCTTCACACTTAGAGTTTTGCTTGACTCTATAATATACTTGAAAGAGTAATTAATTTTACAGGTAAAGCCCATAATTTTCCAGATGGATCTTAGTATAAGGTTAAGTAATTTATCGAAGGGTCACAGTATGAAGGCAGGTTGATTACACACTTCTTTTAATGAATGAGCTTTTTATCTCCTGAGGTTGGGGCTTAAATTCACCTTTGATCCAGCTTAAATGAAGAGGACTCCATAACCTTATTTAGCCGAAGTAAAAAAAAAATTGAAAGGCAGTAACTTAACAATGGATGTCCAGTAAGGAATTTATTAGCAAAGATGGGGTTATGGGTAACTGATCAACAAACTAAAATTCCAAGATAAGATGCATTAAAACAATTTTAAATTATTGCAGACAGGTGTACTGTACTTCTCATAGGGAAGGCAACTTGGGTTTGTACGAAAATAAAATTGTGAACTATCAGAGATAAAGCTAAACTTTTGGATAAACAGAATTAGCTTTTCTGCAGTTTAATCTATTGGTTAAATCTCTACTAAGTGCCAGAACTAATTAAATATTATTTGAAAATTCTAAGTGTCTACAACCAGAGCCTGGCTTAAATGAGCGCTGAAGATAAACCTATTCTGTTCTCTTGTAAAGTACATAAAGCATTTAAAGACAGTATTTGGTTTTCCTCAGGATGGTATCAATTGCTTACAGTATGGTTTGGCACAGTAGCTGCAGTGATAGGTTGGGCCCCATAATATTATAGACTTGTCTCGTGTTATGCTATCTTTGACTGAGGCATTTGAACTGGTCCCAGTAGACACTAATTAGGCAAGAATGAATCCTCAGATTGTTGTCCTCAGTTATTGTCTAGCATTAGAAGTTCAATAGCACCATACTTTTCCAACACACATGTTGACTTTTTTCCTGAAACAATAAATATTAACTATAAACCACAAATACAAGTACAAATCATACAAGAAGCTTTCAATTTACATTTAGGACAATGGAGCTAATCTTTGGTGATTTACAAATCATGATTTACAAAGAAAGAACTCTTTCACCTCAAGAACATATTCATCTCTCTGAAATGAGTGGTAAGCCAATGTTAAATATTTGGACTAGTTTTCTATGCACTTCTCTTTAGAGTTTCTTGTTGTGTGTTGAGCAGATTGCAGTATGTCCAGAATTTAGCAGCCATGGTTCTTACCTATACTAAATCATGGAGCCATGTTACTCCAATTCTTCAACATTTACATTGGCTCCCTGTGCTATATTGTATACAGTATAAGGTACTTTTACTGGTATTCGTACCTCTTCATGATAATGCTCCTCTGTATCTCTGTAACCTTCTCTGTTCCTACATTCTATTTAAGGATCCAGGTTAGACTCTATAGGTGACATGGCATTCAGTATACAGTAGCTAGTAATAGGCTATGGAATGCCCGTTATCTGTCCCTGCAGACTTCTACTTTACTTCCAACCTTTAAGAAATGACTAACAACTAATCTTTTTAAATTCTCATAGTTTTATAAGTATTTTTTTTATCTTATATTTTATTATTCTTTATGTATATTTGTTTATTTTTTTAATTGTTGATTTTGATTGTGACCTTGTGTGTCTGGAAAGGTGATTGCAAATAAAATGTATATAAATATTTAGTTTTATTCCCTTTTAACACTTTGCTATATCCACACCATTTTAATTCAGATGACTGAAAAATTTAGGAATTGTCTCAAAAGAGATATGTTTTTTGGTCTAAAGTTTAGATTTGAGTATGTAATGCCGTTGGCACGATTTCTCATATTTATGGCACTGCACAGTATGAGTAAATGAATTGCCAAATATGATTGTACATTAGTTGAACATTAAAAATAAATTAGACACTGAGCAATATTGCACATGCTATGCAGCAGTTCTTTTGTTTTTCTTCAGTTTCTAAAGCCCAGATGTGCAGGGATGTTACCTTGATCATATGCCATCATAATATATATTTTTGGTGCCTGCTTATAAGAAAAACAAAAAAGATAGATAGATACTTTATTCATCCTCTCAGGGAAACTGAGGGGTCCAGTAGCGCAAACACATCAGTAAAAACTGTTAAAAATTATTATAAAAGCAAGGAGAAAATACATACATACATAAATAGTAAAAAGTTCAAATGGTTCAATTGTTAAAATGTTGGAAGGTAGAACAGTGACCAGGTCATGAATCACTTGCATTGACAACAGCATTAAATCTCATTGCAGTAGGAATAAATGATCTTCCAATGGATTATCTTCTTTATTTACTGAGAGATGGAGGCAGAGTGGGGTTCAATAATATTGTGAGCTCTGCAAATGCC
Source organism: Erpetoichthys calabaricus (assembly GCF_900747795.2). Classification (NCBI taxonomy): domain Eukaryota; kingdom Metazoa; phylum Chordata; class Cladistia; order Polypteriformes; family Polypteridae; genus Erpetoichthys; species Erpetoichthys calabaricus. The sequence continues at coordinate 148,700,223 of NC_041402.2, read as the reverse complement.
AATTAATTCTATGTAGCTACCTTGATTTTGCTGCTTTAGATAATCTTCTCTAAAATAATGCTGTCATATGATCTGAAATTTATCTTTCAGTGGAACTTCAAATTTGTTTTCCAGAATAGATTCAATATTGTAAAATCACAAAGTACAAACAGTACAACATTTTGCCACTTTCATCCTCCTTCATGTCTTGAATCTTAGGTCCAATCCTGGATATTGTTGTTGAGAATCTAGTTTGAGAGTTCCAATTAAATAACTTTTGCATGTTCATTGTTATTTCTCGTATCTTAGGTGCCAGATGTGAAACCTACTGGTTCTGCTATCCTGAGTATCCTTTGCCGCAGGTTTCCTGAAAGGCCTAATGGACACATTTAGAAATCACACATCTTGGATTGGGCCAGGGGATTAGGTTACCTTCATACTCCAGTTTTTGCAAGCTTAGATGCTAAGAAACAGCTGCTTGTTCCATGAATTTTAGTCTGTGTGGCATTTAAACAAAGTGAGTATAAACAGAGTGAATCATTTTGACTTCAGCCTTATCTCATACAAGCAATTTGCTTGTTTTTTATATGTCAAATCAAACCTATTACATGAGGATCATATTAAAAGAAACTCCAATATGCTGATTACAGAAAATGCTTGACAATATCAAAACTGTTACTAGTATCTTTCATTACATGCCTGCATTAAAAGCTATGTCATCTCAGTTATGTGTTGGTAATTCATAGTGAGAGAACAGCTGACAAGGATACAGTCATATGAAAAAGTTTGGGAACCCCTCTCAGCCTGCAAAATAATTTACTCTACTTTCAACAAAAAAAAATAACAGTGGTATGTCTTTCATTTCCTAGGAACATCTGAGTACTGGGGTGTTTTCCGAACAAAGATTTTTAATGAAGCAGTATTTATTTGTATGAAATTAAATCAAATGTAAAAAACTGGCTGTGCAAAAATTTGGGTCCCCTTGTAATTTTGCTGATTTGAATGCATGTAACTGCTCAATACTGATCACTTGCAACACCAGATTGGTTGGATTAGCTCATTAAGCCTTGAACTTCATAGACAGGTGCGTCCAATCATGAGAAAAGGTATCTAAGGTGGTCAATTGCAAGTTGTGCTTCCCTTTGACTCTCCTCTGAAGAGTGACAGCATGGGATCCTCAAAACAACTCTCAAAAGATGTGAAAACAAAGATTGTTCAGTATCATGGTTTAGGGGAAGGCTACAAAAAGCTATCTCAGAGGTTTAAACTGTCAGTTGCAACTGTAAGGAATGTAATCAGGAAATGGAAGGCCACGGGCACAGTTGCTGTTAAACCCAGGTCTGGCAGGCCAAGAAAAATACAGGAGCGGCATATGCAACCCACAGATCACCTCCAAAGACCTGCAAGAACATCTTGCTGCAAATGGTGTATCTGTACATCGTTTTACAATTCAGCGCAATTTGCACAAAGAACATCTGTATGGCAGGGTGATGAGAAAAAAAGCCCTTTCTGTACTCACGCCACAAACAGAGTTGCTTGTTGTATGCAAATGCTCATTTAGACAAGCCAGATTCATTTTGGAACAAAGTGCTTTGGACTGATGAGACAAAAATGGAGTTATTTGGTCATAAAAAAAAGCGATGTGAATGGCGGAAGAAGAAAACACCTACTACCTACTGTCAAATTTGGTGGAGGTTCCATCATGCTGTGGGGCTGTGCGGCTAGTTCAGGGACTGGGGCCCTTGTTAAAGTCAAGGGTCGGATGAATTCAACCCAGTATTAACAAATTCTTTAGGATAATGTTCAAGCATCAGTCACAAAGTTGAAGTTACACTGGGTTAGGATATTCCAACGAGACAATGACCCAAAACACAGTTTGAAATCTACAAAGGCATTCATGCAGAGGGAGAAGTACAATGTTCTGGAATGGCTATCACAGCACCCTGACTTGAATATCATTGAAAATCTATGGGGTGATTTGAAGCAGCCTGTCCATGCTTGGCAGCCATCAAATTTAACTGAACTGGTCAAAAATACCACCATCCAGAATCCAGACACACATCAAAGGCTATAGGAGGCGTCTAGAGGCTGTTATATTTGCAAAAGGAGGCTCAACTAAGTATTGATGTAATTTCTCTGTTGGGGTGCCCAAATTTATGCACCGGTCTAATTTTGTTATGATGCATATTGCATATTTTCTGTTAAACCAATAAACTTAATGTCACTGCTGAAATACTACTGTTTCCATAAGGCATGTCATATATTAAAAGGAAGTTGCTACTTTGAAAGCTCAGCCAATGATAAACAAAAATCCAATAGAATTAAGAGGGGTTCCCAAACTTTTTCATATGACTGTATGTTGTTTCCACAACATGTGGTGAATGATTATCTTATAAAGGAAGGAATTTTTACAGCTGACATTCATGTACAAAACTAGTAGTGTTTATAAAGTAATATTTGCAAGGGTTCTAGCAGTGTCAGACTCTGGGTAAAGCACTTTAGTGATGAAATTGTTTTTGATTTTAAACATTTTTGTAGTGATTGTGAACTATATACATGCAGAGTTCCTCCCAAAGCAATTAAGTGATATTGTTTTCTGCAATTCGTCCAACCTTTTTGTAGGAAAATAAACAAAATTACACAGAATTGTTAGACACATAGTATTTTCTATTAATATATTGTCTAAATCATAAAATTGCTATATTTATTATGTTTGGTAATGCTATTATTTTTAGTATTACTTACATTTTGATATTTGTACTGAATTATATGCAGTTCTTTGAACTATTGACATGCAACCTATTATCAATCTCAGTTTTTTACGGAGAATACATGTTTTTCTTAATGTTATTTTCTTAACAATTCTGGGATGACATCATTCTTCCTTACATTGCCATTTAGTTGTTGGCAAGGACACCTTTACTAGTAATGTGTTTTAATGACCCCTTTCATGCACGTATGTCAAAGGACCTCCTCGCGGGCTCAGTCAAGGTATGTAGTAACCCACCAAAACAAGAGGGAATGCTGCATCTAATGTTGTCATCTCCTTTTTTACCCACAGTGTTGAGAAACTGCCCAATGAAGGCGTTTGACACCGCCCCTTCCAGTCCAGCTGCCATAAAACCCTATGCATCCTAAAAGGTGGTGTCATTACTGGGCAGAGCAACCTGCCGGATGGAGCTTTGCTAGAAGCAACTGTTTTTGAATTCCCATATTTGGGAGGTATGCCTATCAGCGTTATTTCATTTGTTTTGTTTGTTTTCATTGTTCACTGACAATACAAGAGACACACCCAACCATGTGACATCACAGTTGCTGATGATACAGACAGTAACGTTCTTCTCAAGCTGAACAGGAGTGCAATGCATGCCTAGAAAGTCTGAACACAAAGCAGGATTCTATAGTGTTGTGCATAGTTGTGCATATTTTAGGCAGAGTGTGGAAATAGTTTTTTTTTGCTAATTAGTGATAATGATGACCTGTAACATTTTCTGGTTACTTTATTAAACTTATATTCAATGTAGTTTGGTTAACTGTGACATGTCAGCACAAACCAATCACAAGCATAGGATAGTAAACCAGGTTGGTTGGACAAGAAGTGGAGTGAGCAGCTGCTTTTGTTTTACCAGAACTGACATTTTCAAACAGTTTTCTCTCTCTGTCTCTCTCTTTCTCTTTTTGGATTGAGAACAGATACTCAGTAACTATAGAAGCTGAGCCACCTCATGTTCATCAGTGTATGTCTACACTGATAATGATAATATCACTGATATAATAATGCTAATGCTCCCAGTTTGTATGATTCTATGTATCACTTTGAACTTTCTATTATTGGTTTTGATGCTACCAGTTGGCATGTCTTGTTTAACTGTTTCCCCTTAAAGACACACCTTTATTAAGTCTTCTATTAGTGATAAACTAAGTTCACATAAAATTTTGAAAGTAAAGATAGCTGCAGGCAAGGAGCAGCCTGTCATTGGGGTCCCAAATGTAAAACAAATGGGGTACAGTATAGAAAGGAAGACAGGAAAGAAATTATAAGTAACATTTGCAAAGCTGATTTTGACATTTTTTCTTAACACTCCACCTAGAAAATAACCTAACAAGTTAGTTGGTAACTTTCATGTGAGGTGCATATCATAGGTGATCTAATAACATGGTAAAACATTATTTATGTGTAGTTATTTAGGAAAAGAATGTTTTCCCTTTCAACCCAGCAGACCAGTTTTCAGGCCAGCCGCATAGCGGTGTATATACCAGAAAGGCCGCTATAATGGCCCACCTATCATCATAACCCAGCTGGACTGAATAATAGCCTACACATATCTGTTATGCTACGTTACTGTTACGCTGATCTACTCCCTAAATCTTGCAGTCTGCGGCAGAAAGGCTGTTACACCTCTCTGCCGTCATAACCTGGCTGTCTGGAATACCAGCCTTCGCTATATTACACTAAGCACATAATATGCCACTGTGTAGTTACACTGTAACACTATTTATGCTAGTGTTTTTTTTTTTTTGCAGGTCAATTTTGTTTTTTCTCGTAAGTTTCAAGAAAAAAAGTGGAAAAGGATTTCGTTTACACTTTAGCATAGGATCTACTCAAAACTGTAGATGCTTAGTGTGCACAGAGAAGTACGGGCAATTAGAGCTTTTGCCTTCTGCTACATGGAAGGTTTGTAATCTGCATTACATTGTGATAGGTGTACTGCCTTACATTGTGATAGGTGTACTGCCACACTCAAACTTGATAGAGTTCAGGCACTTGACACTAGAATTGAGAGCCCCGTGGGGAAAGGGAGATGTTGGATGATTGATTGGAAGGCAGTGAAAATCATGTGATCTTTTCCATTGCTTCTGGAACTAAAAACTTTTTGAACCATTTTTGTGTTAGGGCCTTATAATGGATGCTAAAAAATAATGAAAACTATGAGACTGAAAGTGATACCACTTGTTCCACAGTATCAATCTGTTGTTATAACATTATGGCTTATCATATAATGCTCATATAATAAAATTTAACTTTTAGAAATAAAAATGCTTTTTTTTCAAAATATTGAAAATTGCTGGGGAGGCTAGGATTGTAATGCCAAAATGCTGGGGAGGGTAGGGTTCAAAGGGTTAAGACAGAGAATTGCTTCTGATATTGTTTTTCACTGACAATTTTAGACTCTTTATCTGTCCTCTGACCAATTTATTGGTTTGTAACTTGCAGCTAGCACATTGACAGATCTTTTTACAAGCTACAATTTTATCATTGTAGCTTGTTTTCAAAAAACTCTGAATTTAATTCAGTACTCTGTAAAATTTAAGACTTTTATATTTTTTGGCTGACTTTATGTATTGTTTATAAATTCTGTACTTTAGTGTGTTTATTATTTATTACATTGGCCCTCACTGTATTATTTTTTATTTTTCCTGTTGATAGTATTTTTTGCTGTGGCATTTTAGTTACCAGTTATCATCTTTATTACTGATTACTTTGTTTATAAAAAGGTTGTATTTTTTACCAATGATGGGGTTATAATTCATTGGTTGTTTAATGATTTTTCTTGGGATTGAGAAATTTTGCTCTGAGAAGAGTGCCATTTTTGTACTTTTTTTGAGTTCTAAAGAATTCACTTTTGTTTTCCACCTTGATATTCACTTAAAGCGTGGTAATTTATTTTTTACTATTTTTTCATTTTTTGTTATAAAGTGACAATATTTTGAAGTTCTGTGGCTATTAGTTCCGGCAACCCATTGTTAGAGTGTGCAGACCTGGAGGGTATTTTCTGTACATCGCTTAAATCATCTGAGATCAGATGCCTCATCTTGGATGAGTTAATGCCGGTGAAACTCATCCAGGATAAGTCGGTTTTTCAAATGCAAATAAGTCGATTTTTCAAATGTTTTTCCATGTAGTAGATTAGTCTAGCTGGACCTAATCATCTGAGATGAATGCGCGCGCTGATTGAAAAGCCCATATACGGTGCATCCGGAAAGTATTCATAGCGCATCACTTTTTCCACATTTTCTTATGTTACAGCCTTATTCCAAAATGGATTAAATTCATTTTTTTCCTCAGAATTCTACACACAACACCCCATAATGACAACATGAAAAAAGTTTACTTGAGGTTTTTGAAAATTTATTAAAAATAAAAAAACTGAGAAATCAAATGTACATAAGTATTCACTGCCTTTGTTCAATACTTTGTCGATGCACCTTTGGCAGCAATTACAGCCTCAAGTCTTTTTGAATATGATGCCACAAGCTTGGCACACCTATCCTTGGCCAGTTTCGCCCATTCCTCTTTGCAGCACCTCTCAAGCTCCATCAGGTTGGATGGGAAGCGTTGGTGCACAGCTATTTTAAGATCTATCCAGAGATGTTCAATCAGATTCAAGTCTGGGCTCTGGCTGGGCCACTCAAGGACAAAACAGAGTTGTCCTGAAGCCACTCCTTTGATATCCTGGCTGTGTGCTTAGGGTCGTTGTCCTACTGAAAGATGAACCGTCACCCCAGTCTGAGGTCAAGAGTGCTCTGGAGCAGATTTTCATCCAGGATGTCTCTGTACATTGCTGCAGTCATCTTTCCCTTTATCCTGAATAGTCTCCCAGTTCCTGCCACTGAAAAACATCCCCACGTCATGATGCTGCCACCACCCTGCTTCACTGTAGGGATGGTATTGGCCTGGTGATGAGCGGTGCCTGGTTTCCTCCAAACGTGACGCCTGGCATTCACACCAAAGAGTTCAATCTTTGCCTCATCAGACCAGAGAATTTTCTTTCTCATGGTCTGAGAGTCCTTCAGGTGCCTTTTGGCAAACTCTCGGCGGGCTGCCATTTGCCTTTTACTAAGGAGTGGCTTCCATCTGGCCACCCTACCATACAGGCCTGATTGGTGGATTGCTGAAGAGATGGTTGTCCTTCTGGAAGGTTCTCCTCTCTACACAGAGGACCTCTGGTGCTCTGACAGAGTGGCCATCGGGTTCTTGGCCACCTCCCTGACTAAGGCCCTTCTCCCCCGATCGCTCAGTTTAGATGGCCGGTCAGCTCTAGGAAGAGTCCTGGTGGTTTCGAACTTCTTCCACTTACGGATGATGGAGACCACTGTGCTCATTGGGGCCTTCAAAGCAGCAGAAATTTTTCTGTAACCTTCCCCAGATTTGTGCCTCGAGACAATTCTGTCTCGGAGGTCTACAGACAATTCCTTTGACTTCATGCTTGGTTTGTGCTCTGACATGAACTGTCAACTGTGGGACCTTATATGTGCCTTTCCAAATCATGTCCAATCAACTGAATTTACCACAGGTGGACTCCAATTAAGCTGCAGAAACATCTCAAGGATGATCAGGGGAAACAGGATGCACCTGAGCTCAATTTTGAGCTTCATGGCAAAGGCTGTGAATACTTATGTACATGTGCTTTCTCAATTTTTTTATTTTTAATAAATTTGCAAAAATCTCAAGTAAACTTTTTTCATGTTGTCATTATGGGGTGTTGTGTGTAGAATTCTGAGGAAAAAAATGAATTTAATCCATTTTGGAATAAGACTGTAACATAACAAAATGTGGAAAATGTGATGCGCTGTGAATACTTTCCGGATGCACTGTATATTGAGTCTAGAAAACATGATCAGCAAGTCTTTGATAGGCTGTAACAAAATGACAAAAGAACGGGCACATTTTTTTCACACAAGTGGAGCAGGACCTTTTATTTGAAAGACCTGAAGAATTTCAAGATATAATATGCACAAGGGGTAACACTGCAAAAGCACCCCCAAACCAGAAAAGATGGCTGTCAAAAAGTGGCTGACAAATTAAACGCTACGTAGTGTGCATTGTACTTACTGAATGCAGCGTTTCATTTCCTATGTGTCAGATTAATTATTATTTCATATGTCATAATTCCAGATCAAATGTGAGCACAAGGAGAACATTGGGAACAGGTTAAAGTGAAGTACAAGAATATACTTCAAACTGGTAAATATTAGTATATAACTATTTAAAGAACTGTTAACATAAATAATCATATATAATATAAAAAACATTAATTTTAAAGCTAATAAGAAGGCAGACAAGCAAAAAACAGGTGGAGGTCCACGTGGTCCAGACCTAACCCCTGCAGAAGAGTTGGCTATCCAGCAAAATGCCCATCGCCCTGATTTCTGAGGGCATTCCAGGGGGAAGCTCCTCCCCAGAACCAGTGGCAGGATGCAGTGGTCACTTCATTTCAGATGGTCATTGCATATATTTGTCCTCAATGTGTGCCATAGGTATGTTCCATATTGCCCTCTTGTTTTTTTTGTTGGGTCAGTTGCAGGGAATGTCATATCCCTAGAACTTGTGTCTGACCAACAAGATATTGACGAAGGTCAAATATTTGATGAAGACACTGTGTCTGATTATTCATCAGGAGGAGAGGTACATTTTCCAAATAATGTTTGATCAAACTCCACTCTGATCAGTCCCATGTGCCCCAATCACATTTGGAAATCCTGGGTAATGAGTATGTTAGACTGATTGTGAGATTCTTCATGGAACTGTGGGTGTTTTTGCCTGTGTATTACCTACCTGCAATGGCATGAAATGCCTCTTTTATGGTTTGCACACACAGGTGTCCAGGAAACACTATGAAAACCTAAAGGAAATATTTCAGAGCCAAACAGACTTTACGAATTGCCTGGCAAACTGCACTTTTAGATAGATTTTCCTCATCGCCTACAGTATATAAAAAAAGTGGCGCTTGCAAGAAACCTCAAAGCAAAGCACACTGTCTGTGTGGTTGTGAGAGCCCGACTTCGCCTATTTTGACTTCGAATATAAGGTGGTAATAAATCTTTGGGGTACAATATTCCCCCTTGGCTAAAGCGGTATCTTTCTAAAAGAATTTCCTCCGGGAGCAGGAGGATCTTGCCGATCGCGCACAACCCTCTATATATGATATTCTCTTCTTATAATTTGCGCACCGATATCAATTGGTTGCTCATTCATGAATGGTGAAGTCATGACTGAATGAATTCCATGCATGGACACTGATTAAGTGTGTGAGCTAATCCTTGTCTACATAGAACAAACCTGCTCTGAGCAGGTTTGAGGATTTGCATGTGCTGCTATAACAACACATCCAGCAAGAGTTTCGAAAAACCGACAGATCCAGGATCATGCCAAATCGTCAACAATTACATCCGGCTAAACAAGTAATCCTCGTACAAAAAATACCCCCCTGGAAGTTGTGCTATGTGTCGTCATCGGCACAGCAGTGCTTAAACCAGTGTCGTGAATTTTTTGATGTCCAAGCTTATGCGTATTTTGTATGATGAAACTTTTGCTAGTGGTCTATTTAAAATTTTTGACTTTTTGAATGGGAGTTTTGAATTTGAGTTACACTTTTTGTTTGGCTTTGGCATATGATCGTTTTGTCTTCCCAGTATTGAACCCTACTTTATTTTTTTGAATTATAATTCATCTGCTGGGCCATTTTCCCACCTCTGCCTGCTAGTTTTTATGTTTTGGCAAAACAGATGGTTGTTATGTTCGTGTATAGACTGCAATATTTTACAGAAGAAGTGTGTTATATGTTTCTTCTGTTTTTGGCTGCCAAATTAACTGGAGCCCTAAAATTTGAATATAGGTGAGAAGACACAGGCATTAGGTGTGATAATTTTCCTTTGCATATGTTATTTGTTTATGGGGTTGCCTTTAGGCTGTTTCCTATAAAGTTTACACATTACTTAAAAATAGTAGTTAATTGCTATAGGTGAGTTAACAATCAAATCTAAACAGGAATAGAGTAACTTAAGGCAGGCAAACTGCCATTTCAACATAAACACCAGAAAATATAGAGGTAAGTTACAATAGCCCAGAAGAGAAGCTTGATTGAAACACGATGATCCATCAAAGAAACCTAACGCAGTGGTACTCAACAAGGGGGCTGCACCCGCTGGGGCCCCATTAGACCTTCAAGGCAGTTGCAAGATGACTGAAACTAATTATAAAATATCAGCAAAATACTTAAATTACTAAAGATCAAGCTACACTAGTGGGATCCACTGACAGAATCCGGCCCTTGATCAATATCCAGAACTTATCTATGACCCACAAAGACAGTTAGTTTTCTCAAAGATCCCCGGTAAAGTGCATTTCATATACAGAATGTATCTGTGTATAACTTAGCTGGATTATATTTACACCTGGTATTAAAATGTGTCTGCAGTATCCGGATGCAAATCAGATGCACTCCCCACATACACACAACAATGTGGGGTTTAGTGGCCACTCGTATTTATTTGTGCAGGTGTATCCAGCCAGGGGCATTAGCTCCCTTGTTGGAATAAGTTCTTTTGTAATTGCGGCATGTTACATAACCCGAAGCTGTATAGATATAATATAAAAAGGCGATACCCCTCCCTTAACGCTAGAATTACCAAAGCCTACGAAAAAACTCGACGAGTTTTTTCATAGGCTCTGGTAATTCTAGTGTTAATGATACGGTGGTAAGAAATCACATAGGAGAACGTAGGATAAATTAGCTTTCTTTAATGACGGCTTATGCTGTATAACAGATGAAGGAAGCCATGACAAGAACCCAGTTCGGGAATGGGGGCCCAATGTATAGAGTCTGCCATTTTCGTCTCTGCATTGGAAGGATTTTCTGAATCAGATGACGTTATCTCCCATCCATCCGTCAGCTTCAAAGGTGTGCCGGGCAATGTTCCAAGACTTTATACTCTTTCTTCATGTGCAGACCCCCACTTATGTGAATCAAGCCATTCCAAACAAGGCGAAGAGGATACAGTTTCATGCTGACATACACAAAAATAGTATACAATGCCTATTTCACAATTGTCCCTGTCTTGTCGTCTAATGCTTGCCTAGCAGTTCTAAATGATGAGCCCCTGTGCTAAATCTGGCTTTGTATTAGCTGTGCATGTGAGTAGAAAGAAAAGTAGATTTATAAAATATTTGTACAGAGCACAGTGACATATTAAACATATACACTAATTACAGCACGATGGTACATTTCAGCTGCTAACCTGTCGTTGGAATGGGAATTGACCTCTTGGGAATGGTCCGCTCGTAATGACCCAAGAAGAAGGTAACATGTCACACTGCCATAAAGAACTTTAGGATTTTAACACGATACCAAAGATCTTAGAGTCTCATGAAGGAATGCCACTTTATTTTTTGCACTGGTGTCACTACTACAGCTTACTTGACTGCTGCCACTGTCCTACATGATGCGTTTGCCTTTTCTTGTGACTTGACTGTTGTATGTGGAGATAAAAATGCATCTGCATTTCCCCTTGTGGAAATCACTGACGGAAACACTCCTGAGGATAACAAAGTAGTATGTGTAATTAAGTTATGAAAACAGTTCAGCAGTGACTAATTATGCATTTAAAGCAGTACTTTAGGTTTTTTTTTTTATTTTCAAAAACACTTAATCATTTTATGCTTAATTTAAAAAGTAATGCTTAAACCTAATGGGTAGTGAGCAGCTTTTGTTGCTGTGACAAATTCTGAATTTTGGTAATTACTGTTTCTTGTTTATGCGTAAAAAATGCCTACTCATTTTTGTTATGATTAAGAAATTCAGGCAGCAGTAAAAATAACTTTTGTTTAATAAAAGCATACCGGCTGTTTTTGAAATGTTTATTAAATTTGTATTATACTTAAAAAAACAAAGATAGTGTAAAAGAACTAGAAGTAAATGTTTCTCATGTTAATAATGACAGTACTCGAGCAATCAGTTCAAAGCTGGTCGTGTTGTAGAACTGCTGTAATGATACACACCATAAGCAAGCCGGATGCTGACTCAGCCTGATGACATCATCATGTGCCGCGCCAGCCCGCTAGCTAACATCCCTTAACATCTTTCCTTTCTGAACGAAATTAGCCATCAAGTGTATAACTAGAATTACCATTGACACCAAGTAAAACTATTGTTTTGTTTTTTTTTTTTTTCCATAATAGACCTATAGGAAGTAGTACATTTTCTTAAATATAAACACAGTACATCTATGTCTATGTACATGTGTACATACATACACTTTTTTTTTTTCTCAAACAATGTAATAGCAACAATAACATCACAAGTAGGAAAAAATGACTGAGAAATAACTGCAAGAACAAGGGTGAAGGGGGGTACATCACAAATTAAGTCTGTTGGGAGGCCTGGATACCCGACCAAATCGTGAGATGACTGTGGTATGTTGTGCGGGGGTGGCATCACTAACATCAGCACAGGAGTCGTGAACAGGGGGTGTTGTTACTATTGCAGGAGATGACTGCTCCTTCTCCTTGTGTTGCTCTGCCTTGCCATTTCCTTCCGATTGACTGAAAGTTGCCAAAGTCCCAGACTTTAAATCTGAATTTTGCATAGACGACTCTGCAGGCCTCAAGTCCACTCTATTCCGACGATACAGTGAGCCATCTACTCCTACTAAGTAGGATCTCGGGGCTACCTTCTGCACACAGGATCCTAGTTTCCAGATGCCCGTATGATCACCTGGTGGTGGCTTCATCCGAATTGCTTCTCCCACTGAAAGCTCTGGGAGATCTTTTGCACTGCGATCATATGTAAGCTTTGCTATCTGTTTTCTCTGACGTAGTTTCTCCACAACACCTGTCACAACGCTGGGCTCTAGATAGATAGATAGATAGAAACAATGCATTGGCAACTGGAAGAGCAGTCTTCAAGCGCCTGGACATTAGGCGCTGTGCTGGGCTACTGTCCATTGTTTCAGTTGGTGTGTTACGCCACTGGAGTATGGCCTTCCAGACGTCAGTGCCGTCACGCAGTGCTTTTTTGATGAGATTCTTTGCTAGTTTCACGGCTGCTTCAGCCTTGCCATTAGCCTTTGGGTGTCGTGGGGAGGATGTGCAATGTTCAAATTCCCATGCTGCAGCAAAGCGTCTAAATTGAAAACAAGCAAACTGGGGCCCATTATCGGTGATTACTCTATCAGGTTGACCATACCGGGCAAACTGTGCCTTACAACGTTTGATGGTTGTTTCTGCAGCCAAATCAGGTAAGAGCTCTATCTCCCAAAAGTCTGAATAGTGGTCAACCAGCAGCAGAAAATCTTTACCGTTGTGCTGGAAGAAATCGATGCTGATGATTTGCCAAGGTCTGGTAGGGAGTTCATGAGACATCATTGTCTCTTTTTGCTGCTCTATAGCGTATTCATTGCAGACTGTACATTTGCTCACAAAGTCTTTAATCTCGCTCTGCATGCTGGGCCAGTATAAGGTGTCACGTGCCTGTCTGTAACAGGCTTCTCCACCAATGTGACTTGCATGTATCCGTCTTAACATTTCTGGGCGCATTGATTTTGGGATAATCACTCTCTGACCTTTATAAAGCACGCCGTTTTGCACAGTGAGCTCTTCCCTGTATGGCCAGTATTCTCTGACTGCTAAGTTGGTGTCTTCTTTCAGGTTTGGCCAGCCTATTAGAACTGTGGATTTAAGCGCTTGGAGGTTTTCATCTTTTTCTGTGTGCTGTCTTATTTGAGTAAGGCGCTGATCCATGACATTGAGATAATCGGCCTGATTCACGTGTTCGAGATCGAACTGCTCCTGCTGTAGCGCACAGACTGAGTGCCATGCTTCACCTGAACCACTGTTTGTGTCTGCTGTAGTGGCTCTGCTAAGGGCGTCACTCAAAAACATTTCAGGACCTGGTTTATATACCACTTTGAGGTTGTAATGCTGGAGGGCAAGCAGCATACTCTGAAGACGTTTTGGTGCACAGAGAAGGGATTTACTGAAAATTGAGATAAGAGGTTTGTGATCTGTTTCTGCTATGATTTGATCTCGGCCATATAAGTAGTGGTGGAAACGCTGGCAAGCAAATACAATACTTAGGCATTCCTTCTCTATCTGTGCATAGTTTTGCTCAGCTGAAGTCAATGCTCTCGAAGCAAAAGCAATGGGCTGGCCCACTTGCATGAGGCAACAGCCAAGACCGTGTTGGCTTGAATCACTTTGGATGGTAACAGGTTTAGACACATCATAGTATCGCAAAACTGGAGTTGTGGTGACAAGCTTCTTAATCTCTTGCACAGCAGCTTCATGTTTGGGAAGCCAGTGCCAAGTTACATCCTTGCTCAAGAGTTTCCTTAGGGGCTCACACACTTCCGAAAGATGTGGTAAAAACTTGCTCAGGTACGTGATGAACCCTACAAATCGTTGCACAGCTTTTGCATCTGTTGGAGTTGGCATTTCCATTATTGCCCGCACTTTCTCTGGATCAGCTTTTAGGCCACTGGATGACAAGACGTGTCCATGAAAGCGAACTTCAGGCACTTTAAAGCGCAACTTCTTAATGCTAAGCCTCAGCTTGACCTTTCTGCATCGCTCCATGAAAGCAAGCAGCTTTGCGTCATGGTCTTTATTAGCCTCGACATCCGTATCGCCACAACCTACGATAAGGATGTCATCTGCGACTGGCTCCACACCCTCGAGCCCTGCCAACAACTCATGCTGCTTACGTTGGTACACTTCTGGTGCAACACAAACGCCAAAGGGAAGCTTCAGCCACCTCTTCCGCCCCCAGGGTGTCCAAAATGTGGTCATGAAGTTACTTTCCTCATCAAGCTTACACTGGAGAAAGGCATCTCTGGCATCCACTAAGGTAAACAGCCTAGCCTTAGGGAGTTTGTACAGTACATCCTCCAGAGTGGGCATAATATAGTGAGCACGTCGCAGTGCTTGATTCAGAAATTTTGGGTCTATGCACACCCGCAATTTATCAGGCTTCTTCACGATTACCATGTTGCTGATCCAATCAGTCGGTTCAGACACCGTGGCAATATGGCCATCAGCTTCATATTTGTCAAGCTGGGCTTTAACAGCATCCTTCATAGCAACTGGCACATTCCGTGGGGAACATTGAACTGGCTGTACTAACCTGTCTAGGTTGAAATGTATAGTGCCTGGGAGGCAGTCAATTGGTCCTGTGAAGACATCAGCATACATTTTAATCAAGCTACTGCAGGTGAGGGGCACAGATGAAGCACTGTCTATGAGGTATAGCTCTGCTGGAATGGTAAAGCACATTAGGCCAAGCCTTTCACACGTTGAGCCTGACAGAAGAGGTTTCTGACTGCCCTCAATGATCTCAAACTCCAAACTATGCTTACGACCGCGAATGACACATTCTGTGTCAAAGAGTCCTAAGGAGGTCATTGTTTGGCCCGAGTACAGTTTTAACTTGGTATTACTGGGACGTAGTTTAGCTCTTGGTGCTAATCTCATTTTGTCCTTTAAGCACATAACATCACAAGTGGCCCCAGAATCTAATTGACATTGCTGTGGTTTCTTGTGAAGCTGCAGTGTAACAAGCCACTTCTTACCTCTAGCACCCATAGTGCCAATGCGTTCAGTAGAATAAACATCATTATCAGCACAGCTGCCTGCTTGGTTTACCTCTGGTTCAATGGTAAGAAGTTTACCTTCCATTTGTCTTCTCTTGCTTTTCAAGCACACTCTAGCGAAGTGGTTGGCTGTTTGACATAAGTTGCATGTTTTTCCATATGCTGGACAGTGCTCCCTCCCACGTCCATGTGGACTGCCACAATATTTGCATGTCGGTCGATCTGTATCTGAGCCTGAAAACTGACTTGCCTGCTTTGCTGCGGTGATGGGTAGTGGCCTCCTAGTAATTCGCTTTGAGGTGGCATTAACACTATCCATGGAAGGTTTATCCAACTCCATCGACCTAAGTCTCATGTCAGTGAGCTCTGCTGATCGACATGTCTCCACGGCCATGGCCAGGGTGAGATCTCTCTCTCGTAATAACCGTCTGCGGGTTGCTTCATTTGCTATACCTAGCACGATTTTATCGCGAACAAATTCGTCTCTTAATGCTCCATACTCACAGGTGGCGGATTTTTCTTTTAACCGTGTAAGAAAACTGTCAAATGGCTCCCCTTCCTCCTGTTTGCAACTCCCAAAAACATAGCGTTCATAAATCACGTTCTTCGTAGGTTTAAAGTGTCCCTCCAATGCATTTAGAATAGCCGTTACATTGGACTGGTCCGCTGCTGAAAGATTTAGGTTGTGCTTGTAGACATGTCTGCACTCGGCGCCCATGATGCTCCGCAACGTGGCCGCTTGAATTGCGGCGTCCTTCCTATTAAGCTCGATAGCAATGGCATAATCTTCAAATTCTGACCTGAAAACATCCCAGTTTGTGCCCAGGTCGCCACTCATTTTCATTGCCTTAGGAGGCGGAATGTGTGTTGCCATATCTACGGATAAGTCCAGGATGAGCGCGACTACTAACTTGAATTGATTCGCAGCGGCGCAGCCCTTGTCTGTGCTTAGGATGCGAAAGAAAAGCAATGTGTTTTTAGTCTTCTGAGCCGTGTGGTTAAACTTCTGACACCATGTTTCTCATGTTAATAATGACAGTACTCGAGCAATCAGTTCAAAGCTGGTCGTGTTGTAGAACTGCTGTAATGATACACACCATAAGCAAGCCGCATGCTGACTCAGCCTGATGACATCATCATGTGCCGCGCCAGCCCGCTAGCTAACATCCCTTAACAGTAAATATGCTTTGTTAATAAATGTAAGTTCAAAAACAAGAAACTTTGTGAAGACTACAGCAAAACTATTGTTTTATCATGGAAAGGTTTTGGGATGATGATATCCTGAAACATTAGATAATTTATTTGCACGTCCAGATTCTTTTTTAGGTAGACCTACACATATGTCCTGCACCTCATCTTAGTCTTGCGCTAACCTGGCCTGGAAGGAGACG
Organism: Erpetoichthys calabaricus; assembly: GCF_900747795.2. NCBI lineage: Eukaryota > Metazoa > Chordata > Cladistia > Polypteriformes > Polypteridae > Erpetoichthys > Erpetoichthys calabaricus. The sequence continues at coordinate 148,683,487 of NC_041402.2, read as the reverse complement.
CAGATGATAGTGCAATTACAGCTGGGTCTACGTATCTGACTGCACCCAGGACTGACTGCAGTTGTGCTTCACTTCTCCCATTAAGGACGTCTTCTCTTTTCTTTATACTGTACCCCAGATGGTACGATAGAGCAAAAAGACAAAGCAAGGGAAGCAGGCAATAACATTTTATTCAGTCATTACAGTCTTTAATATTCTTAAATATTTTTAATGTGCCAAAAACTGAAAACAAAGAAAAATTGATTGAATGTTGCAAAATCAATAATACATTCTAGATACTTAAGGAGCTGTCATAGAACAATGCTGGTTGCCACACCAATATGTGTGCCATTCAGTCTCTCAAGGTTAACGTTGCTGTGTCGTCTTGGTGACTATGTTCTTCCTGCTTCTCCTTCTCTTCAATTCATTACTTTCACTTTAAGCTAATGTCTTTATAAAGCTTGTCAGGAGCAAGGTGAACAGCCCTAGCTCCTCTCTTAGCAATGTCACTTTGACAGACCATATCAGCACATGTTATGAAGAGTGCATGCATGAAGATATCCAGTGGTTTGGATGCTTTGCTTTTATGCACGTGGAAAGTCCAGAAAATGACCATTTTTAGCTTCGGACTTTTCTTCTTGCAAGACTGCCCTTGTTTCATTTTTTCTAGTTTAGCCTATTTGTTGTATCTACTAACACTTTGCCTTTCTGTGGTTAAAACTTGCTACTTTTACAGAAATTAAAAGTTCAAATGCCAAACAAAACTAAAGAGCTTACAGTTTACAGCTTAAATATGCAGTTATAATAACATAATAAATTGTCTATTAATACACATATATTATTCTTTAAAGAGGACAATTTCATTGCCCTCTTCTTTTCATACATACTGTTTTATTTTAAAGTATAAAGATCTGGACTTGAATCTCTACCAGCCCAGAGCTATGCTGCTTTCTTGTATAAACCCTTAATATATTTAAGATGTTGAGATTTAAGTCCTCTATCTTTTAACATTCACAGTTGTTAATAACCACTTAATCAGCTTCATTTAACTGTTTCTTTAATCAATAAGTAAAACATGAAAAATAAAATGTGGTAATTTAAAATACAATAATAGGGTTAGGCTAAATTAGTAAGATTTTTAATTAAACATATACAGTATAGTATAATGAACAATAGATTCACTGAGGGCAAGGTTTCCACAGAATTTTATATCAGACCAACCAAAACCACTTTTCTTTCATTTATTTATTTATTTGATTATTCAGCATTGACTGAATAATTGACTGACTGACTTTCTGACTCACTCACTCATCAACAAAGATACTATCTCCTATCTTGTTAAAAAGATTACATTTGTTAGGACAGTACATCTAAGGTAATAGGTATCTGCAAATATAGGGTATTTGGTATAAATCAATATTAAACGGTAAACCCCTACCCCCAATAGAAAAACTAAAAAACCCCAAATCTTTGACTTATTTGACTGAAATTTAGTGACCTTATAGAAAAAAGAGAATTAGTGAACATGTTTTTTTTTGTTATTTGTTGATATTTGTCAGTAATAATGCTGTAGCAAGTACGGTATTTTTGGGCAGTGCTTCCTTTCTTCGGCTCAGCACTGACAAGTGATCGCATGGAGAAACGGGGCATGCAGTTCATGCAAATGAATGCCACAAGCAGAAGAGCACCACTGTACAACCTGCATCTGTAATCATGGAGAGAAATGGCACTGGTGACGAGTGAAGGAGGGCAGCTGCTCAACTGCATGGAAAATGAGATATGAAGTGGACAAAGGAAAGTTAGGCGAAGCTTTAAGAAGATGTGGTTAGCAAGTGGCCTCCGTGGTTACCAAGAGTGCAGCCTATTCTGTTTGCTTCTTCTTACTTATCACAATGTGGTATACAATACATATAAATTTGAGCCAGATTGGATTGTTGAATGTTCTTGTATATATAAACTTAAAAAAGTTGGGGGGGGGGGGGTGTGGCTTGGTGGTAAAATACATACAATATTGCAGAGAACTGGGGTGTCCCCTTTGATGTCCAACCACAATGTACCACTATGCTCCAATTCACAAAACAGAAACAGCGAAGTGCCATGATGGCATGCCAGCCCACTAAAGTCCTATATACAATACAAGCCTGGAGAAACTGCATGCCTTGTTCAGTTTAAACGCTTGAACACCTCAGTAAAGGAGTCCCCCATGGACTATCATAGTTCATGATATTATTTCTTTTCACCTGTTCTTTTCTGTATAATTCTTAAAACATTGTGTTCATTCCATGGGGCACTTAAATGTGCAGCCTGTGTCAATGTTGAATCTAATAAATTACAGTAAACCATGACTGAGTGTACAGTATATTGTTTTTAATATAAACTTGTGGTATGGTGGGTCCGTGGCTCAAAAAAAGTGGCCTTTTAATAAATAAATAATGAACGCTCGTGCTGGGGAGTGGAGCAGGTGCGAGCAATCTGCTGTGAAGACACCGCGTCTGCGGGTTGGTTCGAGGGGTCAGCCATTCCTGTGTTGCTCTGCCGGCACCTGCAGGCAGTCTGATTGCCTTATTATCAGCCCGGTGCAGCAATTAGGTGATTGCACCTGGAACCGCTCCACAGCCTATGAAGGGGAGTATGAGATCAAAGAAAAAAAGGAAAGAAGAAAGAGTCAAGAAAAGAGCGGAGGTTGAAAGATGGGAGAAGAAGCAGGCAGAAGAAAGAGAAAGGAAACAAGCTGGTGAACAGAGTAGAAGCAGGTGGACGGGAGTAGAGCCAAAAGGAGGAGCAAGTGACCTCACTCAGGAGGGGGCTGTGGGTTGCTCCTGTTGACCGTCTTTGGGAGCAGGAGCGACCATCATGGTCTGGTGGTATTCTCACTGGGTGGAACTTTTGAAACGGCAGTGGCGGAAGTATAGTACTCCTGTGCCGGGTGGAGCCTGGATTGGCGTCGGTTCAAGTGGAGCAGGGCTCGTGGTTGCCCGCAGACACCGTGGGTTTGGTGGCGGGGGACATGTGCTGGAAGAGATGGGTGTCTTCACCTGTTGCTTGATGTCTATCCAGGCTGCGAGGTCCAGATAGGATAAGCCGGAGAGGCAATCATTTTAAAGGAAGGCACCAGGACTTGTGGTTTTAAAATGAGTTTCCTAAACTGCATTGTTTTAATCTCGTTTTTATTAGATTTTTCTATTTATTGATTTTTAACCTCCCACATACACTTCGTTTTATAGATTATTTATTTATTGAATTTTTTGAGCACTGCACTTTGTACACTATTTGGATTTGTTTTTTTTAATAAAAGCACTGAGCACTTTGCACCTTCCCCTTGCTTCAGGTGTGTTTTTTCCTCATTTGCCAAGCTAATCTCGGTTACAGTACTGACGGTATCGGGTTCAAGAGGCTCCCAAAAGCAAAGAGGGAATAAGCAGCCGACTCACACCATCACCTAAATCTAAAATTTTAATCTAAAATTTGGTAATGGTACAAACAATCAAACCTGATTGAAGATATCATTTTACAGGATGTGCTACAGGGTGAAATTCTATTTATACCCAAAATTCCTATTCCTACTAATTTACCTGTTTGAAATAAAAAGACGACAGTTTCCTCTAGTATTTCTGTGACATCCAATTAACCCTCTGCACTGTTACAGAGGTCCATTGTCTTTTGAAATTTCCCAGACGAAGCTGGCTAACACAGCCAGTTTATTTAGAATTTCCAGCTGAAATACTCTAAAAGCCCAAAGGTATTTAATGCCAAAGGGAAAACAGCATTTTTGATGCCAGTTCCAGTAACACCTTATATGAAAAGCAGTAAATATCTGAACTGCGAAGGCTAGTTTCTTGTAGTGTCCTCTCATGCACACATTAACATGAAGCCAATGTAGAATCACTAATTAGCTAAAAATGTGTTTTTGCAAATGGTGGAAAAAAATAAAACAGATAATTAGAAATGTGCAATTACCACACAAACAACGACATGGCATATTGATGTGAATTCAGGGTAGTCGCAATATTAAAAAACAAATCTGCAAACGCTCATTACAATGCATGTTGTGCGATAAAATCAAGCTTGAATATGTATGCATGGAGTAAAATGCAGTTGCATTTTGGATCCTCATTAACTGTTTTGAAAGTTTAAATATTTGTAATTTTTTGTTAATTAAAAAGTAATTTACTACAATTTTGTTTATTAATTATTTTTGTAATAGTGAGTCATTTTAAATAGAATTTAAATGCAACCCAAATTTCAAAAAAGTTGGGACACCATGTAAAATGTAAATAAAAACAGAAAGCAATGATTTGCAAATCACATAAACCCATATTTTATTTACAAGCGAACATAGAAAACATGTCAAATGTTGAAACTGAGACATTTTACTATTTCATGAAAAATAATACCTCATTTTGAATTTGATGGCAGCAACACATCTCAAAAAAGTTGGGATGGGGGCAACAAAAGGCTGGAAAAGTAAGTGGTACTTAAAAGTAACAGCTGGTGGAACATTTTGCAACTAATTAGGCTAATTGGCAACAAGTCAGTAACATGATTGGGTATAAAAAGAGCATCTTAGGAAGTCAGAGTGAGGTAAAATCTCTGTTCATGTTCAAGTTCATGGTAAACTTGTTGGCTCCTATGGACCATGATGGTGAGCAGGTCTGTTCCTTTGCTAATAAATGATGATGTTAGAAAAATACTGAATCATTACAATGTGCAGGTCCAGGTGCTGAACTGGCCTGCCTGCAGTCCAGACCTTACACCAATTGAAAACATATGGCACATCATGAAACGAAAAATATGACAAAGGAGACCAAGGACTGTTGAGCAGCTAGAATCCTATATCAGACAAAAATGGGACAATGTTCTTCTCCCAAAAGAAGTTGAATGTTAAACAAGATGGATTACTACACAGTGGTAAACGTGGCCTTGTACCAACTTTTTTGAGATGTGTCATCAAATTCAAATTTTTCAATTCTTTTCTTAAAATTGAACATTTTCTCAATTTAAACATTTGATATGTTTTCTATGTTCCATTGTGAATAAAATATGGGTTTATGAAATTTGCAAATCATTGCATTCTGTTTTTATTTACATTTTACACAGTGACCCAACATTTTTGGAATTGGGGTTGTACAAAAGACATGTTTTTAACAGCACTTTTACAGCATCGTGCAATTAAAATTGGAAACAAAATAGGCTTCTGATGGCTGAAATAGATGTCATAAGCAGCAGAGTCCAATTGAAGACATGAAGTAAACATTACATCAATTGATACTCTACTGTTACTGTAGTTGTTGGTGGTGGATAGCTGATATTTTAGATTCCTTACACATAAAATGTTTTACTTGAGTGAGGTAAAATCTCTGTTCATGTTCAAGTTCATGGTAAACTTGTTGGCTCCTATGGACCATGATGGTGAGCAGGTCTGGTCCTTTGCTAATAAATGATGATGTTAGAAAAATGCTGAATCATTACAATGTGCAGATAATACTTTCATGAGGTTTTTTACTGTAACGTAAATGCAACGTATATAAAGCTTGCATAATTCTTTTCTCCTTCCATTCATTTCTATACTTTGATTTTTTTTTTTTTTACTTTAGCAGTGAATTTACCTCAAGTAGCAGGAGACATCAGCTGGTGTAGCACATATGCATTTAAGTCACTGCTGAGCATGCCACCCTCTGTGTTTCACTAAGGTCAGTGGCACACTATGCAACTTTCATTAGGAGAGCATGTCAAACATAACACCTGCAGTTGCTGGATCTCTCTGTCTTGAGGATGTCAGATGAGATGACAGCCTCACATTTTCAAATTTCCAAAGTACTGGAATTCTCACTGCATTTTGGCAGGCAACAGACATCCTGCCTGACACCACTAGTGGCTGTGCAAATTCTTTTCCAGATATCCTGAGATCAGCCACAGTCATCACCAGTCTTTATCCTTTTTCCATTTTGTCATTGTATGATAAACATGAGACATTGAACAGGCAAGGCTCACTTCTGTTTTTGATGTACAAAACACTCTTGGACACACACAAGACCACACACTTATAACTTAAGACAAAATCAAATCAAATATTTCATTGGTTAAATATTCCTCCCACCTCTACTAAGCAGCATTAAAACATTTTGTCAAAAAGTTTTTATCTATATACATTGGCATTATGATTTGTTTTATTTGGATTTTAAGGTTAAGATTCTTTTTATTAATTCATGTTTCCACATGAGAATAAAAGTATCCTCTTATTAATTTTTTTTTGGTGCAAGACAGGGATGTCAAACTGGAGGCCTCTGGGAACAACCCAGCCCTTGGACCATTTTAATACAGTCTACATCATCTACATTCAAAACATGTTCCATTAGCTTTCAAATAATCTACTTTGAGCACGTATTTCATATATAGATTTTACTGGTAAGTGACATTTACATTCATATGCCTCTTTAGTGATTGTCATGTTTATGCACAACTCAGCTCACTGCAGTAACTAACCTGTAGGTGGGATGAAAATAGGCTGCTCATAATGACCAAACAAGAACAAGCAAGAAGAAGGTGAGGCACTACATAGCCATGTAAAAAGTTGCGTTTAACAAGGTGCAAAGGATGCAATTGTCTCATGAAAGTAATGCTACCTTGATTTCACACACGCCACTGCATTCCATTTTCAAAACTGCACAGGAGTCAATGCTAATTGAAGAGGCAGGCTCAGTTATGGGACACACACTGGAGGTTGTAGCAAGGAAGAAAATGAAAACAAAACTAACCATTTTAAACAATGCAGAACATCCCCTCTGTGACACAGCAACACTGAGAAATTTCAGCCAACAAACCATTCAGCAGACGTGTGTCAAGAAATGCAACTGGGGCTCCTTTATACCAGCAGAAATTTGCCAACATAATGCATCACGTCACAGGTATTTCATTCATTTTAATTTTCTCTCTTTTTTATTAATCTTGGTTTATTTATTTATTTATTTTATTTAATGAGCTTTTGAAAAAAGCAGAATTTCTCCCTGGGGAGAAATACAGTTCATTCTATCTATCTATCTAAGATAAAAAGGAAAAATAGTTTATAATTAAAATGCAGGTGCAATCATTAAATAAAATTCCCCAATGGGAAACAAAAGTTTGGCAGAGATACTGGGCAAACTGACAAACACACATTCAACCATATTATAATATTATTGTATAATGTTCCCTTATATTATAAAAGCAGCATAAAACAATTAAAATTGGTGCAAAAGTAAGTCCAAAGCACTTTGAAGTTATTCCCCTAACATACTTCGTGCTTAAAAAGTAGACTCTTACCTAATCAAAAGTATATTCATCAGGGAACATTTAAACCCGCAGGGTAAGTTTCAAAAATGTTTATTTTTTTTTAATTCCCTTAACAAATCCTACCATGTGTGTCAATTAAAATCTGCCTTTATATCCCATAGGGGAGCACAGAAATGTCATGTGGTGCTTTTGTAGAGTTTTCTGATTCTCCACCAGACCTAACTGTTAAAATTAAATTGCTCCACTTGTTATCTGGTGCCTGGCATTCCCTGTAAACAGCTCTGACCTAAAGCTAATAGCATAAACAACCTTTCGGCCACCCATGCAAAAAGAAAAAAATTCACTTTAAAATATTTTGCATACACCTTTGTTGCATGTTTTAAAGCATTATCAATGGCTGAATTATCTTATAAAAACAGTTTCAATTAACAACAAGTAAGTTATTATTTTAATTAAAATTATAAATACATTTTTGCTATTGTCGGAAACTCCACTCTGAGTCATAACAAGGTTTGGGGCAGCCACCCGTAAATTTAGTATCCTGGCTGCAAAGTAGCAAAAATATAAACAACACTGATGTGCTCAAAACAGAACTGAGGGAATAGGGAAAAGGTGGAGGCTTTTAAAGGGGAAGACAGGAAGTGAGATCAAAGGGGTCGGGCTCACAAGGGTCTTCAGCAATAGGCTCGAGCCCAGACGTGACATCACAGGGGCCGGAGCCGGCAAGGTCTTCCTCCATATGCTCGGACCCGAAAGTAACGTCAAGAGGGCCAGGTGGAATCTCCCGTGAATGGTCTGCAGGAAAGGTAGAAAAAGAGTCAATGCACTCTGTCACATCCTGGTCTGATTTGGAAATGCCCTTACTCAAGCCCTTTTGCTGCCTCCCATGCGCACATGTGTGACAATATATATTATGATATTTCTCAGTTGTTCTTAATAAAACTCCTTACATTATAAACCATCTTCTCTGCTTTCAACATATGCAGTTTTATATAGAAAGTCCAAATAAAACATAAAACAAAAAAATATTGGAAATTAAGTGCTAGAATTCAGTTTGTAGATTACATAGTAAATCCTCAAACAGGTCAAAAAATAAATAAAAACATGACAAAGTGAAAGAGAACTGTGAATAAACACATTTATATTTAATTCTGTATAGTTGCAGTGTGATAAGGCTCAAGAACAGACTGAGCAATTTGCTGAAAACTTAACAAAAAATTATAATTCAATAACCTGCTACATGTGTCTGCCTTAAGCACTGTTTTTGTGTGTTTTTTAAAGCTTCCACCCTTTTCTTCCATCAGTTGTCTCTAGTCATCTCTCTTCATTTATGTCAACTGAAATACAAGAATGCAATTCCCAAAGGTTCCCATACTTGTACAGATTATTGTAAAGGCTTCTGACAGTTGTAACCTTCAGTAAAACAGTCCAATTAGAATAATTATTCTAATGTTTTAATTATGCTCTGTTCCTTTATTGTGCCAGCCAAATCTACAAAGAATATTTATGGTTTTGCTATTTTTTTCCCTCTCATTTAACAGTTTTTCATTTTTTTAATTTTGAAATGCTTTTGGAAGATCTATCCATCTAAAAAATAAAACTTCATGCTTGGCCAGCAGTTTTGGTGCCTGACAACTCCAGGGTCCTAGGCACATTTATTCAAATGGTCCCTTACATTATGGAATATAATATTTTTTTCCTTGATATTCCAGTATGCACACACATCTGTAGTAAGTTAACTGTCATCTCTGTGTTACCCTGGTCTTAATAAAAATGAGCGCAATGCATGTGCCCTGAAATGGATTAGCTTCCTACGTAAAGTCAGTTCCTTTCATTTTCTCATTGCTACTTTGGATCCTTACACCCATATAAAAGAAAAAGGCATGTTCCAGAAATGAATGAATACATGGACTATCAAACTTATCTTATTAGCTCTTATGAGTGATTTATCAATCAGAAGGCCTAAGAGAAGAACTATAAATGAGAGCCAAGCATGTGAATAGGGTATCTTATACAGTCATAGCTACCAATTCTTTATTTCATGTTATGCAGATAGTTGTAATAGGAAGCTAAAAAACAGCACAGCCATAGCTAAAACTCATAATAGTATTAGTTCTCCTTCAACATATTTTTTCTACTTGTCTTTTGCTTAAATAGAGAATATAGATAGTGTCTTCTAGCAAATCAATATTAAAGAATTAACTGAAACGGAAGAAATACCTACCGTACATTAAAATACCCCTAAAATCACTTTATGTTTTCAAAGTACTCATAAAACCAGCAGTATTCTTCGTAAGCATCTAGAGCAGCACTGCATGAATCAATGTTTATTTTATTAAGTAGTTTTTACAGTGCACATCATGAAAGACACTTTGAATTAAATACTTGCTTGATTTTAAAGTACCAAGATGAAATATACATGAAAAAATATTAAAAAGCACAAATAGATTGGAACCAACTCATAGTATGAGATGACAATTCAGTATAATCTGCATCTCTGCAGGTGAAGATTCAAATGAGACAATACATTTACAGGTACAGCTGATTTAAGGCCACAAAGCTAAGCAAGTGTTCTTTAAGAGTTGCACAGCAAGTCTTCAGAATACTGTAATCCTCCTCTACAGAATATTCTTTGTTTTTGAGAACCTTTCCCTTCTCAGACTGCCTGTTGAGGAAGATGTCATGCTATACAGTGATCCCTCGTTATATCGCGCTTCGCCTTTCGCGGCTTCACTCTATCACGGATTTTATATGTAAGCATATTTAAATATATATCGCAGATTTTTTGCTGGTTCGCGGATTTCTGCGGACAATGGGTCTTTTAATTTCTGGTACATGCTTCCTCTGTTGGTTTGCCAAGTTGATTTCATACAAGGGACGCTATTGGCAGATGGCTGAGAAGCTACCCAGCTTACTTTTATCTCTCTCTCTCTCTCTCTCTTGCGCTGACTTTTTCTGATCCTGACGTAGGGGGATTGAGCAGGGGGGCTGTTCGCACACCTAGACGATACGGACGCTCGTCTAAAAATGCTGAAAGATTATCTTCACGTTGGCTACCTTCTGTGCAGCTGCTTCGTGAAGTGACATGCTGCACGGTGCTTCGCATACTTAAAAGCACGAAGGGCACATATTGATTTTTTTATCTGTCTCTCTCTCTCTCTCTCTGTCTGCTCCTGACGGAGGGGGTGTGAGCTGCTGCCTTCAACAGCTTTGTGCCGCGGTGCTTCGCATACTTAAAAGCCAAACAGACCTATTGATTTGTTTGCTCCTTTGAAGAGGAAGATGTGTTTGCATTCTTTTAATTGTGAGACTGAACTGTCATCTCTATCTTGTCATGGAGCACAGTTTAAACTTTTGAAAAAGAGACAAATGTTTGTTTGCAGTGTTTGAATAACGTTCCTGTCTCTCTACAACCTCCTGTGTTTCTGCGCAAATCTGTGACCCAAGCATGACAATATAAAAATAACCATATAAACATATGGTTTCTACTTCGCGGATTTTCTTATTTCGCGGGTGGCTCTGGAACGCAACCCCCGCGATGGAGGAGGGATTACTGTATTCCCCAATTTTGACTTCTGATCTGAAAGAGACCATTGATTCAGGGAACTCATGGAGCATATGTAGGGCTATTATTCTGACATATTCAGAGATATCTTGCCCCTTTCAAATTTTCAAGAGTGCCAGACAGGGATGCCCACTCTCTCTCCTCTTCTTTTTATTTGCCGTTTATTCCCACAGACTAATCATTCTAATTACTGCTTATAGTTCTACCCATAAAATGTCATTACAAAATGCCCTTAGACCTCTTCACTTTTTACACATTTCGTTCTGTTGCCTCCTTGTGCATAAATGGTTTAAATTTATTTTTTCTCACATCAACCAACACTCAATACACCAGAATGAGAAACAATTTTGCAGATTTATCAAAACTAAAAGACCGAAATATCACATTGACACAAGTATTAAGACCCTTTGCTTAGTACTTTGTTGAATCCCCTTTAGCTCTAATTTTGGCCAGTCTTCTTGGGTTTGATGCAACAAGCTTTGCACATCTGGGTTTAGGAATTTTGTGCCATTCTTCTCTACAGGTCCTCTCAAGCTCTGTCTGGTTGTTTGAAGAGTGTGAGTGAACAGTGACTTACAGGTGTCTCTAGAGATGTTCAGTTGAATTCAAGTCTGGGCTCTAGCTAGGCCACTAAAGTATACACTCAAGTATATTTCCAGAGCTGATTTAAGCTGTTTTTGTGTTGTGTTTGGTTTGTGTTTAGGGTTGGGGTGCTTTCTGTTGTTTGGAGAACCTTTATCCCACTCAGAGGTCTAGAATGTTCAAGAGCAGGGTTTCTAAAAGGGCATATCTGTACTTTTCTCCATTCAGCTTTCCCTTAAATGTAACTAGTTTCTCAGTCCCTGCCACTGAAAAACAATCCCACAGCATGCTTAACTGTTGGAATGGTATTGTGCACATGATGAGCATTGTCTGGTTTCCTCCAGACACAACACTTAGAATTGAGGCCAAGCAGTTCAATTTGGTTTCATCAGACCAGAGAATCATGTTTCTCATAGTGCGAGGGACCTTTAGGTGCATTTTTGTAAACACCAAGCAAACTTTCATATGTCATCTGCCCATACTGCGTAAAGCACAAATTAGTGGTGTTGCAAAATACTTGAAAAAAATGAATAATAATTTCAAAAGAAAAAAATCCCAATGGCTCAGGAATAATTTAACAAAATCATAACAGCTAAGAACTTACAAAAGCATGACAGATTGGTTTTGAATGAGGAGAGGAGATGTTAGATTTCAGCAGAATAAAAGAAAATAGATTGCTCCAGTCAAGTGGTTTTCAAAACTCAGCGTTGTCAGGCATGAGCCGGCGACATTGATGATGGAATACCTTTAATCACTAAGTCTAAAGAGAAGGAGCAATACACTAAAACTGTATATGTTTTTATCTATTTAGTTATTATTTGAACTGTTCTAAGTTAGCATAAATTCATGCAGCATTTATTCAGGAGACAGTGATCCTGCCTGTATGAAGCATTTTTATGGAGGTAACTACATAGAGAGCAGGGTTATCATTCACGTGCTGTATATGCAGAACATGAACAGATGATGCGGACACTGGAAACACATTAACTTTGTTACAATGTAGCAAATTAATCAGACATTCCAAAGTGAACATTATTAACACATATTTACAGTTTTAACAACTGTAGACTTATCATGAAGATAATCTTTATAGAGATATATGGTATGGCTTCTGGATTGTAAATACACAACATCTTACAGTTAAATTACATGCACCTGGTATTTGTACTGCCTGAACAAAATTGAAGCACATCACTGCTATTTTAACTTTGAATTGGTGATTTAACTGATTGTATTTATTTTGATTTTAAACTGGATTTCAAATCTTGAGATGTCACATTTTTGGAATAGTAATGAATGAGGTGTGTGTTTATTTTCCCTTACCAGAAACAGTGACGCAAATCCTGCCGACTATGCTACATATTTTGACATGGACTCCCACCATGAGCTATCATAGTTTGCACATTTAAACTGTGGTAACTTGTAGTAGTCAGTCATTAACCTCTATGTCTGAACTCAGAAGCAGCACCCATGTTCATGGGGGCACGGACTGCTTCTACATACTTCAGGCGGAGCGTTTCCTGGTGATGCCAGCTCAGCTCTTTCTCACTCAGCTCTCACCTTTTCTGTGCACACAAGTGATGGAACCTAAATTGAAGCATCTGGTCGTTACATAATTAACAGGCTCTGAGTAACAATGATTTGTATTTACTGTGTTAGGTTAGGTAGACTTTATTATCCCAATGGCCATCCCGCCAAACAGAGTAACCAAACAAGAAAGGCCTTGGTCAGGGAGGTGACGACGAACCCAACGGTTATACTAACAGAGCTTCAGAAGTCCTCTGCTGAGAGTGGAGAGAGCCTGAAAATACTACCCCTACAGTGAAGCATGATTGTGGGAGCATGATGCTATGGGGTGCTTCTCAGCAGCAGGTAGAGGGAGATGGATTAGAATTGAGGAAAGGATGACTGTGGCCAGTAAATGAGAAGTTATTGAAGAAAACCTGGTCCAGAGTACACACAACTTCAGACTGGGGTGTGATGGTTCACCATTCAGCACAACAAAAGACAGCACTAAGTTGGCTTCAGGACAAGTCTCTGACCATCCTTGAGTGGCCCAGCCAAAGCCCAGACTTCAAGCCCACAGGACATCCTTAGAGACCTGAAGATGGCAGCTTTCTGACATTTCCCATCTAATCTAATGCACCTTAACAATCTTATCCACACTCGATGAGACATTACTGGTTAGTTAACACTGGGGTGTGATCAGAGCAGGACTTCATTATAATTTGCAGAGATCAGGATCTTAGCCCCTCTGAGATTTTCACACAAAGTCTTACTCAGAATACTTGTATTAAAAAATCAAACTGGTTGTTGTGATTATTCATCCAACTTGAACTTTAGCGATTCAATATATAATTTCCAACAGTTGTCCACATTGAAATTTTGAGGGAGTCCCTTGGCTTTTTTGTGAAGTGATCAGGAGCTGAATAAAATAGGAGAGACAAAAAGATCATCAGCTTACTAATATTATTCCCGCAGTTTTATTAATAAAAATATCAGGGGGTGGGCGCAATAGACCAGGGACTAAGGCAAGAGTCTCCAACTCCTGTCCTGGAGTGGTAGGTTTTCATTCAAACCCTTTTTTTAATTAGTGCTCAGTCTTTGCAACTAATTAACTTTCTTTTCTCTCCATTTTAATTGACGTTTTTTAAGATCCAGTCCTCTGCATTGTTTCATTTTCCTTAAATGACACCCAAACAATGTCAACTTATTTTCAGCCCACAATCACAAAAGAAGATCATTCAATGGGCTTTAACAGACCCTGTTAAAGCCTTAATTCTCTAAGAAGAGAAGAAAAAAACTCCCCAAAAATAAACAGAAACAAACGGAACGTGAAGTGAGCCAACAGATGACCAGTTAAGGGTCTCAAACTCCAACCAGTTTCCTAATTGAAGATGACTTTTGTTGTTAATTAAACCAGCTATTTAATTCCATGGCTTTTTAGTGCTCTCATTCTGTCACTGCAGTCATTTCCAAAACGGCTGATTTTCTTTTTTATAAGACAACTTTCAAAATGTTTTGTGGACCTGAGCAGATCAACTTTACTGAGATGTTCACCTTTCTATATTTTCAGATATTGTTTAATGGACACAGGTTAGCTGGTCATGTATTGGTTTGTTTTGTATCACATTATTGTTTGCCTGCTAATTAAGAAAAAAAATGTGTGATAAATAAACAGTTGACAACTGTAAAGAGTTGGGGTATTGCCCCGTATATTGCTTCAATGCAATATAAATGGTCAAATTAGAAAGAAAAATCTCAAGACATTCAACAAAAAAGGTATTTAACAGGGTGGCTTTTATACATAAGAAAACAAAATGGCTGCAGGAAATGATCAAAGCGGAAGTGACGTCATCATTTGGCGGACCGGAAGTGACGTCATTGCCCATAGCCAGAAGTGACGTTATCATTGGCGGACCGGAAGTCACACCATCATCAGTGGCTGGAAAAGTGACGTCATCATTGGCGGACCGGAGAGTGACTTCATCAATAGAAGCCGGAAGTGACTTCATCATTGGTGGGCCAGAAAAGTGACATCATTAACAGAAGCCGGAAAGTGACGATAGCAATGAGGAAGTGGTTGGTGAACCGTTTTCATATTGCTGGAGTATTGCAGGTAGGTTTGTCTTACTTGTCTTCTTTATTTCTACAAGGTCAGAGATAGAGGCATCAGTACCACAATACAAACCCCCATCTGTCAATAAATTGCTTACCTTTGGGCTTGTTGACTGCCTCCTAAGTGCATGTGTGTGACAAATTACATAATTAAGGGATCTGAGTCCTAAATGGCAAATCAATTAAAATTAGGGCAAAATAATTTAATTAGAAGCAAAAACTGGTCAAATATTAAGAAAAGGGTTAAAATGAAAACCTGTAACCATAGTAGCACTCAGGAGTTAGAGCCCCCTAGGCTAAAGCCTCTAATGTCCAGCTCTCTCAACTTGTCCTACATTCTTAGCATGTCATCTTGTTCAAATCAGAGAATTCTACCCACCAACCATAATACAAAGGTTAAAGAATGTCTAATTTCACAACAAATTCAACAAAAAAAATCTTATTTACTTTTTGAGGAACAAAAAATATTTTTTTGGTAGTTATTTATTATCATGCTGTATTCATTAAACATGTTGAACCACTGCTTAACTTTTGGATACTCCAAGATCTTTGAATAAACATTTGAAATGAAGTCTTCTTCTTTCTTTCTCTGCTCTCTGGTGGGCTAGAGGATGGCATCTGATCTGTTTTATATATGCTATAGTGCTGACTATCTTACTGGCATGTTATTTGCTCATTATACTGCAATCCTTAAAACCAGTAAAATATATTTTAAAAATAAAGTGCTTTGTATATTCCACTTATACAAAAGTGTTTGTTTTACTTTTGAAAACATGAATTTGTTTTTTAATTGATTTCCATCCATCCATTTTCCAACCCGCTGAATCCGAACACAGGGTCACGGGGGTCTGCTGGAGCCAATCCCAGCCAACACAGGGCACAAGGCAGGAACCAATCCCGGGCAGGGTGCCAACCCACTGCAGGACACACATAAACACACCCACACACCAAGCACACACTAGGGCCAATTTAGAATCGCCAATCCACCTAACCTGCATGTCTTTGGACTGTGAGAGGAAACCGGAGCGCCTGGAGGAAACCCATGCAGACACGGGGAGAACATGCAAACTCCATGCAGGGAGGACCCGGGAAGCGAACCCAGGTCCCTAGGTCTCCCAACTGCGAGGCAGCAGCGCTACCCACTGCACCACCGTGCCGCCTTATTAATTTATTTTTTTAATGTAAATATAATTTACAAGTCAAATAATTTTACTGTATAAACATATCAGGTTATTAACATGGAAGGTCTGATGAGAGAATATTCCCATGGGAAATTCCACCTCAAAGCAGTGCATAATCATTCACATTTTGATACTGACCCATTTATATTCATTTTCAGCGAGCAAAAAAATAAAATTTGGGCTTATTATAAAAATGTGATACTTGCAAATTAGTTTCGGGCTCACTGGAAAAAGAATGAAGAACAGTTTAGAAGGATCGGCAATGATAAATAAACGATACAAATACATATATTTTGCCATGATTAATGATGGTTATTTTCTTTAAACAAGCTAAATTATGGCACATTTATTACTGGCTGTTTAGTTACTGCAAACACTTCTAAAACCTACAATACAGGAAATTTCTCAAAAATGCTGAAGTTAATTTAATGTCTAGTTGATAAGCCAGAACAAATTTAATGATGAGGCACTGTGGGATTTTTATCTTTGAAGAACAAAAAAAAAAGATCTTGGGGTTCAACTTTTTTGTATGCATTAAAATGACATAATTTCTGCCTGGCCTGGGTACTAATGGGTAATAAAACCTTAATGCAAATTAGTTGTTGGAGTGCAGAGGCTGCTTTTAGCTAATAATATTCAAAAAGATTCAAACAAAATATTGGATTTTTTTACAAAACTTTGCATATACTGCACAAAATGGTATTCACAAAAAAGAAAAAACATTTCAAGTTCCTAGTTTATGTGCATTTTCCTTACCATTTTCAAATCACATTAACTAATTGAAAGTTTGCTGCTGTAGAGTATAAAAAATACAATGATTGGAGTTATTATTTACTTACTGAACAATGAAAGTACTGGGTGTATGTGTTTAAAGAGAACTGTAATAAGACAAAGCAGAAATGTCTCTTCACCCCTCACATGGAAGCTCCCTAGGACTAAATGGTCAGTGCAGCCTACTAATTCAGGTTTTCAACAATATGTTTATAATTTCAGTTTTATGGGTTGGAACTTGGGTGGGTATTGTCTTGCTGGAAGAAGACATCTACAATTTCATGCAGGAATTGGATCAGGGATCACTTACTGAGTAGTGTCCCTGACAAAAGCAGTGCTGGTTGATGCCTCCTACACACACAACAGAAACTAATGAGCAATGTACCTGTTAGCACCCTACACTATAATACCTCACAAAATCCTTGTGTGTCACAAGTATAAATACAATGAACCCAGTCTCCATTGGACAAATACAATAATAACCCTGAACAATAACTGCAAGGTTGTAGCGGTCAGGAGCCGCTAAGATTCACACCACCAAAGATGACGGTGATTTATTTATTTTAATAGCAGAGATCCCAGGAACGTCCCCAGCCTTGGATCGACCCACACACACTCACCACAGAGACAATAAAGCACACTGGGAATAGCAAACAATTATAAATATAATGACACGAAATAAGTAATGAAAACAGTAATACCACCCCTGACCCCTTCGGCGATATTACACATAAACAAAATAAACACAAACACCACACAGCAAAGTCCATATATACGAAACAGGTTGAAAGACGAATAGTGACCAAGTTAAGTCCAGCGATCTGTATGTTGAAATGGAGAAGGGAAAATACAGTCCTACCGGTAGTTACTGATGAGGTTGATAGTTGATGGTTGATTCGGGAGCGCTCCACTCTTCCGGAAAACCCAAAAATCCAACACAGCTCTCAGTGCACAGGTAGACAGACAATCCAGACTCCAACAAACGAATACAGTCCAAGACAAGATGATCAGAGTTCATATAACAGCAGGAGAGACGACAAATAACCGCAACAAACAAAACAAACCAAACTTTTTTTCTCTTTGCCCTCTGCCCTCCTTTTATCTGCCTGTGGCTACCTTTGACCCCAGCAGCCCCAGCAGGGACTGCTGGGAGATGCAGTTCTTAAGTAGCACTGCTACAAGGTTGTGTACTGAGCCCCATTCTCTACTCCATCTTCTATCACAACTGTGTACCTGCATATACGACCAATACCATCATAAAACTGCAGATGACACAACAGTGATTGGGCCAATTTCCAATAACAACGAATCAGCCTACAGAGCGGAGGTGAAAAATCTGGTTAGATGGTGCTCAGTGAAAAACCTATCCCTCGACACAGGAAAGAACAAGGAGCTCATCATTTATTTCAGAAGATCACACAATGAGGACTATGCTCTAATTTTCATCAATGAGGACAGGGTGGAGTGTGTATCAAGCTTTAGGTTCCTAAAGAAATATATCAAAAGGGACCTTTCATGGACATCTAACACCATGGCACTGCTGAATAAGGCACAGCAATGACTGTTTTTCTTAAGAATGTGGAAGAAAGCTAGCCTCCCTTGACAAGTTCTGCTGACCTTCTACCGCTGCACCACAGAGAATATTTTAACACATCTGCTGATAGGAAAGCTCTACAGTGGGTTGTGTTGAGAGCACATAGGATTGTCAGGTCTGCAGCTTCCAACCCTGGATGACATCTATAGCACACACTGCCTCAGGAAAGACACCGCAATCTGCATAGATTACCCTCACCCATGCCATAGTCTATTTGAACTTTTTCCATCCGGCAAACCCTACAGAGCCTTTCATGCACAGACCTTGAGGCTCAGACACACTTTCATCCCAAGACCTATAAAAGCACTCAATCAGTCAATTACGTGCTCCTGCTAGATCACTTTACACTATATGTTTATGTACATTGCACTTATGTTTTCATACTGTATATTTTTATTGTTTTATTGTACTATTTTTGTTATTTAATGGGAAGATTATTGTTTTTTGGAACAGTTGCACATTGGATCTCATTCTACTGTGTACAATGACACAAAGGAATTCAATTTAACTCTTTTAGGGCTAATTTTTTTTTGTTTCTTTTCTCCCAGGGCAGAATATTTTTCCAAAAACTAACTTTTTAAAAAAAAGAACACAAAGCAATGGTTTAACATATCAAATCAACAAAAAATATTTATTTTTGACAAATGTTACTGTCTTGTATGTTGTATGAGCGTGCATACTATATGATTTCACATACTATGATTTCACATACATATCACGTACATGTTATACAGCAAAGTCCTGCAAAGTATGGTATCGCGCAAAGCAGCCAATTGCATGCATTGCCACATTGCACTGCTTACAATATGTGTTGCACTGGTGCCTCTTTTTCAATTGTCTGTTGCTACACTTTCTCACATATATTGTTAGTGTGAACTGTAGAGAGACAAGTCACCCGTTTGACATTGACAAGTCTGCCCACATGAAAACCGGATTGTCACCTCTTTTCATCTTCAGCCTGTCTGGCTTCAACTGTGAAGGCCTGTGTCTCCTGTTCACCCTCACTGTGCCACAAGCTCCAATTCCCTTACTCTGTAGCTCCATGAACAATTCTGGTGATGTATAAAAATTTTCCATGTACACAACATGACCCAAATGTTCATAGCCCTGAAGCAGCTCCAGCACAACCTGAGTTGTCAAGGGACAGTTCTCTCTTTGAAAGGAATACTTTCCTGTATATGTAATTACTTTCAGGCAGAAACCAGTGTTTGCTTCTGCCAGTACAAAATCCTTTATGCCATACTTTGTGGGCTTGTCTGACATATATTGGTGGAAAAAAGGTGTCCCTTGTATTTTATCATAGATTCATCCACAGACAAATCATGGCCAGGCTGATAAAATTGTTTATATGTTGGATTCCACTATGTTAAGCAGGGGATGAACTTTATACATGGAGTTATAGCCTGGCTCACCCCTTGGGATTTGCTTCTGGTTATCACAGAAGTGAATAAAACTTTGCAGGAGCACTTACCTATCACGCGGCATACCCTGTCCAAAGTCACCAGGGACAAAGCATGTTTGGACCAATGCTCCCTGAAGTTATATCGCCAGTCTAGTCCCATCTCTATTTGTAATGCCACAAAGCTCTTCATCTCGTCTTTTGTTGTGGGTTTCCACTTTGAAAAATTAGAATGCGATGCAAGCGCAGCCCGCAATCAAAAAATTGCTCTGCATACCTGTTTGTCTCGTCTGAGAGTAGCTGAAAAGCAGCCTCTGGAAAAAACAGCCTGAAGTAGTCCAGCGGCTGGTAATCTGCCGTGTCCAACAGCAAGCCATGCTGTCTTGTGAAGTCCGGTAGCCAGTTTGGCTCTCACAGATCAATGTCTGGGTATTCCTCCCACGTGAACCTTGCCGTAGTTGCATTGGCTGCGCGAATGCGCTCAGCTGGCAGCCGATCAGCTGAGGCGGCATCAGCTGGTGTCTGATCAGCTGATGCCAGTTCCTCACTCTCTTGCTCAATCTCCTGATCACTGTCAACAAAATCAGATTCTGAAAAATCCCAGTAATGTGCAAAACATTGTCTGCTGAGTATTAGCTTTTCTGCACTCGCTTCGCTCCCTCATGAGATGTCGATGCTATCTTGCCTTTGTTTACATTTTTTTTACATTTTGTAACTCATGCACACGCAAGGATTAGATGCCGAGTCAATGAGTCTAACATTCCTCCAAGCAGAGAGGGAATGCATGAGACGTAACAGTGAGTTTTGTTGCCATTAACAGCTGATTGTCGCCCTCTACCCCTGGATGTCGACTTTTGTCGACATGCGCCCTCAACCCCTCCTGTCGACATCGGCCCTAAAAGCAACACAACCAACACTCATTCCCAGGCAAGAATCTGCCTTCCTCACTAAAGGCGGCAGACTACCATTCCAGTCAGCCCACTGGGATCAGCATTGAAGATGACAAGTGATTGTCAGCAATGCCAGGAGAATGGGAGACTGCATTCATGGTCTCAGACAATGGTCTGAATGGGAACTTCTGGTGAGGCAGTAGTTATGATGCATGCCACTGTGGCCTTTTGGTCTACCACAGCCTTCCTTCTTATGTGCTGATCCTGATGGGCATTCATTTGTCTTGGCTGTACAGAACCATATTTCTGGCTTTATAGATAGATAGATAGATAGATAGATAGATAGATAGATAGATAGATAGATAGATAGATAGATAGATAGATAGATAGATAGATAGATAGATAGATAGATAGATAGATAGATAGATAGATAGATAGATAGATAGATGGATAGATAGATACTTTATTAATCCCAAGGGAAAATTCACATGCTACAGCTGCAGCATACGGACACAAAAAAAAAAATTAAATGTAGGTAAAAACAGACAATAACTTTGAATAATGTTAACCTTTAACCCCCGGGTGGAATTGAAGAGTCGCATAGTTTGGGGAAGGAACGATCTCCTCAGTCTGTCAGTGGAGCAGGACATTGACAGCAGTCTGTCACTGAAGCTGCTCCTTTGTCTGGAGATGACACTGTTTAGTGGATGCAATGGATTCTCCGTAATTGATAGGAGCCTGCTGAGCGCCTGTCGCTCCGCCGCGGATGTCAAACTGTCCAGCTCCATGCCTACAATACAGCCTGCCTTCCTCACCAGTTTATCCAGGCGTGAGGCGTCCTTCTTCTTTATGCTGCCTCCCCAGCACACCACTGCGTAGAAGAGGGCACTCACCACAACCGTCTGATAGAACATCTGCAGCATCTTATTGCAGATGTTGAAGGACGCCAGTCTTCTAAGGAAGTATAGCCGGCTCTATCCTCTCTTGCACAGAGAATCAGTATTGGCAGTCCAGTCCAATTTATCATCCAGCTGCACTCCCAGGTATTTATAGGTCTGTACCCTCTGCACACAGTCACCTCTGATGATCATGGGGTCCAGGAGGGGCCTGGGCCTCCTAAAATCTACCACCGGCTCCTTGGTTTTGCTGGTGTTCAGGTGTAAGTGGTTTAAGTCGCACCATTTAACAAAGTCCTTGATGAGGTTCCTATACTTCTCCTCCTGCCCACTCTTTGGATACCCTCCTAGTAATTTATCCTGTTCCAACACTTATGAACTATAGATAATTCCTGTCCAATTCGTTCCACAGTTTCACAAAAGAACCATCTTGCTTTGTGAATGGCCACGATACGGCCACACTGAAACTCAAGGAACTGCACAAATGGTGTCTGATCACATCTACCAGGGGTGAAGAACACTACACAGAGTACTGCACCACTTGTTAACTGCAGTGGTTTAAGCTTTGTCACACCCTGCATTGCTATGATTGTTCCACTGACCTTAGGATTGTGATCACAGCATCATCTGTGGTCTATCTTTATAATTTTGTATCTTAATATTAAATATTGGATTCCTTCTGGGTGCTTTTGCCTTCAGATGTGCTGCATTGTTTGATAAATGTTTAGCTGTTTGTATTTTTCTTAAAATAAGGTATAATTTTACTTATATTCTAGAAAATATTTTTGCAAAAATGATTACTGTATGTGACTAAAATTACAAAGGATGGCTTTGCAAAAGAAGGAAATCTTAGCAAAGTCAGTATTAGACAGTTACAATGCATGCTCTGTCAATATGTAATATGGGGATAAATGGCTGTCTGACTCTTGGAGTAGCGGCAAATTGGAAAGTATTTCTTTAAAGCAAAGATTATCTTCAGAGCAAGTCCAGGGACATGAATAAGACCTATTTCATTACAATGCTGCTCTTTTTACTTCTAACCTCCAAATGAGGAAATGCATTTCACATATAACAGTGAGAGAAAAGGCCATGACAGTTTGCCTGCTCAAAATATAACAAGGATTATATGTAGTATTAAATGTGAAAATCATAAGAGATGTTTGATTTATTTCCATTGAAAGTATGGACTTAAAAAAACTATTTCCACAAACATGTTTAAATGCATCATTATTCCTTAGCTGTTGCATTTGGATTTGTGTTGTGAATAATTAGAATAATACATTATTTATTTATACGGAGTTCAAAATAAATAAGTGCAACTAATGAATACATTTGTGTTGATTTAGCACTTTGTTTCAATAAACAATATACTGTGGCGGACGGCTTGGCGATCCTGCCCAGCCAGGACGCCTGGAAGGGCCAGGAGAGGAACAATACCTCACCTGGGCCACAAGAGAACAACGCCCTGGTCTGCATCGAGGCCACGGGATAAGAGCTTAGAAGCTTAACCCTGTTGGGACCCGTGGCCACCACCAGGGGGCACCCGGATGATTACAGAACCATGGACTGCAGTACTTCCACCACACCCGTAAGTTGCTGCCAGAAAAGCATTACGTAGCACCTGGAGCACATCCTTGGCATTATAAAAGGGGCAACCTCACTCCATTAGTCGAGCTGGAGTCAGGTGGAAGAGGACGGAGATTGCGTATGGAGGAGTGAGGGCGGCAGAAAGAGAAGAAAGAGACAGAAAAAAGGGACTGAGTATTAGGCTGGTTTCAGCATTGTGTGGTGTTATCTATACATATTAATAAAAGGCAAAGCCCTCACTGACTCACTGACTGACTGACTGACTGACTGACTCACTCACTCATCACTAATTCTCGAACTTCCCGTGTAGGTGGAAGGCTGAAATTTGGCAGGCTCATTCCTTACAGCTTACTTACAAAAGTTAGGCAGGTTTCATTTCGAAATTCTACGCGTAATGGTCATAACTGGAACCTGTTTTTTGTACATATACTCTAATGGAGGAGGCGGAGTCACGTATCACGTCATCATGCCTCCTACGTAATCACGTGAACTAAAAACAAGGAAGAGATTTACAGCACGAGTCAAACGCGGGAACGAAGGTAAATGACGTTAATTTTTGAGTGTCTTTTAATACTGTGTAAGCATACATATTAACACATGTGCAATTAAACGTGTGCATTTACGGGGTGATTTCTCAGGCTTAAAAGCTCGCCTTTTATCAAACACGGGAACAAAGGTAAATGACGTTGTTCACTGTCTTTTAATACTGTGTAAGCATACATATTAACACATGTGCAATTAAACGTGTCCATTTACGGGGTGATTTCTCAGGCTTCAAAGCTCGCCTTTTACTAAAAAGGTAAATGGAAACTGTTTTCATTCTGAAGGGCACAAACCACGTTAGATTTCAGACGTTAAACGCGCAAAAATGTCGGTACACCATATAAATAAGCGCAACATATTATCAGTTGTATTGTATGCTTACAATACATATAGAAATGTGTTAATCGTTAACTAATATTATGGGATGGTGTTTTTCGACTCGCGCCTTGATTTAAACGATTGCATTTCTTGGTGGGTTTGCGTAGCTTATTTTCAATATCTTTACACCTCTTTTTAAGACTTAATTTAAAAAGGTTTTCTTTTCTTCTTAATTAAAATTTAAAAGCAATACTTCACCGCTGCAAAGCCCCTCTAGCGCTGACGTCCGAGGTTCGATTACCGTAAGCGAGTGCAGTGAGTGTGTACGCCTGATGAGCCAAGAATAAGGAGGAAAGACGTGTCGCGTAGTCTTTGCATTATCTGACAGTAAACTATTTTCAATCATTCTATGATCTGCTTCTCACAACTGAAGGCACCGTGGCTGATGTTACCTCACTTGCTGGCCAACCATAAGCGTTACCTGGTAGGTAACCAGCCACTCACTTCACTCCCTTATGGGAATCGAACCTCGGACGTCAGCGCTACAGGCAAAGCCCCTAAAATTGCGCCACGGCGTGTGGTTCGTTTATTTGACAACATGTAGATCGGGGTAATTACATTCCACGCCACGGCG